>NC_134414.1:88132003-88740253 GCF_030867145.1 Opisthocomus hoazin | reverse complement strand
CGGGGGTTTGTCTTTGTTTTTTCCTTTGTTCCTCTTCCCTCAACCACCGCCTCCCCACAGTTTCCTAATAACCAGTCAAAATGTCTTTTTGTCGTCATTTTAAGCCAACTGTACTGTCTGTCCCTGGTGAATAGGGAGGATGATACGCTCTCATCCTCTTTGCGGAAGCCTTTCAGACATTCAAAATCTTTTGTCACGCTTCCTTCTTTTCTTTATAGGCCATTGATCTGATGACAGATGGAGGGTTATCTGAGTCTGAAAAATAGAGATATCTGTGAACCCATGGATGTGTTCAATACCAAATATGTAGCGTAAGCCGTTGGGAGAAAGCACGTGCACACTTTTTTCCTGTTTATCACTCTAACCTTGATTTATGTGGCTTTAACCTGTAATGCCCAATTAATGTCCCGTAATGCTCAGTAACACATAGCTAAGCAGTGAAGAATGATTTAGAAATAGCTGGCAGCAGTAGTTAGCTACAGTTACTGGTTTATACGTGCCTGTCGGGTCCAAGCATTGCCCGCGGGTGAATGGGAAAGGTAGGCTGGCTTTGCGATCGCTGGGTTTTGTGACTCTGATCTGCACCCAGCCTGGACCCGAGCACCTCGTAATCCCTGGATCAGTCTCCACAGGATCTGCAATAAACAACCCTCTGCTTAACCCAGAGTGGGGCATTTTAGTCTGGCCTTGCTTGAAGGCTGCTCTTCTCATTGTTGTGGAGTGCAAAGGGCAAAGAGAGGCCTCTCTACTGTTTTCATTCAAAAGGGCCTGCTGGTTCCAGTAAATGCCCCCATCCAAGGTCCAGAAGCAGTGCTGGAGAGCCAGAGTTGAGGGTTCCATGGTTTTACGGTTTCTTTTTAAAGCATATTAATGAGGTGAAGTGTGCACTCTGCTTATGGAAGTTCTAGATGGCATTGCCTGGAAGCCTTCCCGTTCAGGAAATAAAAAATAGCTTTTTAATGAAAGCTTTTGGATTAAGCAAGAGCTTAAGATATTCCTAAGGTTTCTTCAAGCCTGATGAGCTCATATACGTGCATCTGTTGGAGAACATTTTCCGTGCAGTGTCTTTGCAGAATCTCCCACTGATGGTGTAAAGCTGCCTGGCTGGTGTTTAAAGTTTTATACTGTTGTATTTTTACTTTTTTTTTATACACACCTTTAAATAAAACTTGCATACATTTTAGAACAGATTGCTGGATGATGCGTTCTAGCACAAGTCAGAAAGCACACAATTATAGACGTTTCTGTTTACTGGTCCACAGTAGCAAGCGACTCGGGGGTGTTGTGTGTGACCAGTGTGGGGGCTGTGCTAATGCAGGAATTCCCGGGTGCTGAAACTTCTGGCTGTGGGAGGAAATGGTCTCCTGCACGCAGTGGTGTTTGGTCACTGTGCCTTGATGGATGCTGAGGAAAGCTCTGTCCCACCATAACAAAGGAGACCCCTAGGACACAGCCTCTGAACTATTACTGGGACTCTTCCTCGCCTCAACACCTATAGCTGAGACACATCTTGTAAACAATGAGCGCATGTACAATAATCAGCACCTAGCTTTATCTTATTTGGGATCTGTAGCCAGTAGTATAATAGAAATTTAAAAATACTACTATGAAAGGAGGTTTTTGGTGTGAGGCATGTTATGGAAAAGCAGTAAGAAAAAAGGACTAGTATTCAAGTGTCAGAGTAATATAAATGGTCTCTGTAAACTTAACAGGTGTACTGCTCATCTGCTCATCCTTCCTGAAGCCACAACACAGAAGTACACATAGGTAGAAAAGGGAGAGTTTGGAAGATTGCTGCAGTATTTGAAATTGCAATATTGCTTAAGTATTTCAGTAATAACAAGGACCAGACCACCTTGTTTGTAGCTAGTTAGTTACCTTGTTTTTATTTTTTTTTTCAAGTCACCCTGCCCTTAACTGCGGTTGTCTTTTTTCAAGAGAATCAGCCATAAATACATCCACTGAGTATATCTGCCTTCCACAACTCCTCACCTACAGAAAATGTACAGTTGACCATCATGCAATATTAGCTTGCATTTCAGACTGGAGTTTATAGTGCTGTGTATAAGCTCTGAAACAAGGCTTGGCTTGAGCTACCCTGGTCACACTGCATTCGTTAATCCAGTGGCGATTTATCACTGTTAAATGGAAGCAAACTTGTTTGGTGGTACAGATATGTTGTGTGCTTCTGTGTACTCTGTTCAGCCAGTAGCTGTTCCTATGGAATGGGTGGGTATAAGGATGGGGCCTTCATGTATACGAGAGCGTGATGACTTAACTGGGGAGAAAGCTGAGAGGAAAAACAGCTGGCCTGTATTATTTTCTCCTAGCAAAAACGGGATTTGACATCAGTAAATAAGGCTTTATTTTGAATCACAAGAGATAATAGAGATGACAGCTTAACTCCAGCCTCTCTTGGTAAAGATTCACTGGGATTTCTCCTTGCTGAATGCCACAGCACTTTGCATGATGTCCAGAAAATACTGTCCTATTATTTACCTTTTTTTCCACTTGTGCTCTTCTGAGTGTGATAATGAGCTTCGAACTGAAGAAGAAGGGAATAAAAACAAAACTGTAAATAATACATGAAGAGCTTCTGATGGCTGTCAGTGATGAGGTTCACTTTGATGCCTTGTTCAAACATTGGTGGAGACATAGCTGAAGCCCTGATCTGGTCTCCAGTCCATTTTCCCCTGAGCATGGGTGAGCCCACACACCTACCTGTGCAACTGAAAACCTGCTCTATTGGGTTTGTGGTGGCCTCTACTGGTGCTCCTGTGCAAAGGAAAGAAATAACAAGCTCTGCCATTCAAGTTTGCTCCTTTGGAAACCTAAGAGTCCAGAAAAACTCTCCTTTGTAAGTGTGGTTTGGGTGGAAAAAATGAGAAAAGCCCTTGTAGGGCATCTGCTGTTGTGGGGAGCCCTTTGAAGCAAGACCTATAGCCAGGAGTACAGCTCTGAAAGCTGCATGCCTTCCTCTGCTGAGTGTTACGGTTCTGTCACCTCCGTGAGCAGATGTCACCTGGGAGAAGCTTGTCCAGAGCCTCAAAGCACAGCGCAGCTCCTGACGGCTTTGACTCTGGGTTGCAACCACCGGCTAGCTGGGGACTCAGGGTGCTGTGCCCCGTGTGCTCCTTGGAGAGCCTGGCTTGCTTTGGTTCGGGAGTATCTGCTGTCTGGCTAACCTCATCCCACCCTTCCAAAATAATTCAGTCCCACAGGTAGTTAAAGATACTTAGAAGCCTTCCAGCTGTCGTGGATGAAATAAAATGGGTGAAATCAAGAGGGGCCTTGAGCTGTTGGTAAGAAACCTTGTGTTTATTTGCTGAGAGGATGCTTTGAATGGACGTGGCTACAGGGCTCTTCCCTGCTCCTGCTGCACCAGAGAAAGCACGTCAGCGGGTTTGCGTGCCAGGGAGAGCATGGAGAGGGTTTGTGTGGTGGGGAGAAGCTGGAGTCAGGGTGAGAAACATCACAGAGAGGAGTTAGTGTCTAGCTTGTGCCTCCATCCTTTTCAGCTGAACAGCAAGGCATTGCTCGGAACAGCAAAAGGCCTTCATGCTTCAGGTTTTAATGACTCTTCGCGTGCTTGTGAATGCAAAGCCATGGCCTGTTTGTAAAGCCTTTTTGCCAGTAAATTGTGGGGGAGAGGGGATCTGCGGGTGGTTTCTCCATCTGCCGTGTTTAGTTTTTGCTAGAACTAGAAAAGTTACCGAGCACTGGGATGTGCTGGTCCTTCCGGCAGTTGTAGTACAAGGAAGGTGTGCGCTCTTATCTTGGAGGGTTTTTTCCCCCTTGGATGCCCAAAAGATGAGTTCTGGAGCCAGGAGAGCAGAGGAGGTCAGACCTTCTCACATCAGTCCGTGAAGTCATCTGCTGGCTTTCCAGCTATGCTTACCTAGCTGATGAGGACAGTGGTCTGATGCAGAAGGTCAGGCTATCAGAAAGTCATGACCCGAAAGCACACGGTTTGTTTTTAGATTGTGTGCTTTGAGTTCATCAATTTTGCCTGTTTGTGAATTGTTACAGGTTATGTTCTCAGGCTTTTTCTCAGAAAACATGGAGGCTAGAAAATTTGGGTTTGTTTTGTTTGATTTTTGTTTTGAAATCTCTTACAGCTGAGGTTTAACAGTTGAGAAGCTGAAGCCCTGATGAAAGCACTGAATATCATGAGACTTGAAATAAAATCATGAGATGGCAGTGTTGCTTCTAACAGCTGATCTTTTTGGCAGTGCTTCATTTTCTAGATCTCTGTGCAAATGCTTTTTGCTTGCTAAAAGCCCTGTATTGATAAATTACAGCCAAGACTAAATGTATGATTATTTCCACTATCTAACCTGTTTATCACTTACATGTCGCTTCTGGATTTGCCAGCTGAAGTTCTCACAGGCATAAATCAGTGCACTTGTTTTCCTGGCAACGTGTAGATTTTGGATATGGTTAAATATGCTTGAATTAATCTGACATCTGGAAATGTGGGTAGTGAGAACGCGTTTCTATGCTACCAGCTAACTTTAGCCTTGTAGCTGAGGAGGCTTTCTCTAGGTACCCGTGCGCAGTAGCAGAGAGAGCTCAGCAAAGAGCCCTTTGGAGACGGCCGGTGTCAGGTAGGCTCTGGCAGTGCTGGCTGTTGAGAGAGCCTGAAGGGACTGGCCTCTTGACTGATACGCTTCAATTTAATCCAACCTGCTTCAACCACAAGGGCACTGTTGGCCTAACGGCAACCTAGGAGCTTTCCCTGACAAGTTCAAGTGATCCTTCAACTCCTTCCAGCTGCTTCTGTGCTTGGCTTTTAGCCTGACTCTATTCAGGTGTGCAGTGAAGGAGGGCATTGGCAGTGGGTGTGGGTGTACCCTTGATCTGGAGCAAGTACGCTGCATCAGGCTGATGCAGGCAGTGATTTATAAGCTTGTGTTTAAGTGTGTGAAATTTGAATGTTTGAGACCCTGCCTGCATGGGTGTGCCAGGTGCATTAACACTCAGCTAGCACTTGCCACTAGAGGAGGTTTCTGTGGAGCAAGTGTCACGTGTCACTTGCTTATGGTAGGCTGGTGGCACTGTAATAATGCTGCAGTGCTTCTGTATCGAGCTTAAGAAAGATATCAGAATGCTCATGCAGCCCTTTAACTAGGATCCAGTCCCAAGCGAGATCTTTGTCGATGGATCCAAGGGTAACTATACCCTTTATGTACTTGGTTTTTCCCTGGGCTTTTCTTCTCACCCCAAAGCTTTCCTGCAGTTGGTATACTCAGAGTGATGTTTTGTTGCTTTCAGTCGGAATAATGGCTGCTCTCGCTGAAGTTGAATAATGCTGATGTCCTTTGAGCAGGGGGAAGCAGAAGCATTTCCTGGCTAGACAGTAAACCAAACTGGTGCAGGGATAAGCTTTTAAACAGCTTGCATGCTGTGGGGGGTAAGCTTCTCCATGGACTGCAAAGGTGGGAACTTAACTTCATTATGTGGCTTTTTTGCATTTAAATCAACATTCTTACTTTATGTGAATATGTTCAAGAGAATAAGGCCTGGGGTTTGTCATTGGCTCTTGACTGAGGCTCAGTGTGGTGGTAGCAGCTACTTCAGAGCTATGGTAAACTTGGGGGACTGAGCTTGACTTTGCATGGTACAGTGGTGGCAGCCTCTTGGTCCCTTGTGGTGCTGTAATAAGCAATGAAACATAGTCTAAGAGTGTGAACTCATGAGGAGCAATTACAAAATGATGGGTTAAAATAGGTCAGTGAAATGTAAAAATATTCTTTCCTGGAAAGGGCCTTCATGCCATTTAGAAAGGAAATAAAGATGGCACCTACGTTCTTTGGCCAGGATCCCCAGTGCACATTGGCTTGGCTTTAGTAATTTTTAATAGAATTTGACTTCACGTGCTCCCAAATGAACAAGCAGGGATTGAATTAACTTAAAGGAGGATTCTTCTTCCTTTAAAATACACAAATAATAAAAGGAAAAAAATCATTATATATATTAATGAATTGCAGATACCTGCCTGTGTCTTGTTTTGAGGTTTTTACGTGTCACTGAAATCTGTGTACTGCTGTTGATCAGACTCTGCAGCATCTACCACAGCGAGGGTTAATTTTGGAAGGCTGTAATTTACAGGTAGGAAAGGATTCAGGATTTCAGGGAAAATTTCAGTGGTAAGTTCCAAGTACCCACTAGCTTCTTTAATATAGCAATTCCAAATCCTCAGGGAGTAGAAGGGGAAAGAGCTGCAAAAAATGGCCAGACTTGCATGATCTTTCTGAATAGCATCTGCTTTTGTCATTCTGTGAGTCAGAATACTGGGCTAGATGGCTATTGCTCTGACACAGCTGGGTATCATTACTTATATTTTTAAGCAACATGAAATTCCTGTTCCCATGTTCCCACAAACATCATGCTATAGATATTTTTTCTCTGTGTATACATATGGACATGTTTATTTCCCGGGGGATGGATGCACCCTCATAGTGCTTATCTTCCCATGCTATTATTTCCAGACTGCTTGACGGCTGCAAAAGATAATTCCCCAAACAGGAAGGTGTCAGATCTGGCTTCTTTCAAAGCTTGTCTCTGGCACAATTCTCATTAGTTGAGGGCAGGTTTCTTGTTGTGTAATGTGGAGCTGAGGAACCTGAAGAGGACAGCAGAATGTTTTGTTGCTCCACGCTGAAGAAAAGAATTTTCTCCACCCAATTGCTTCACCTTATTTTTTCAGTGAAGTACTTACATGATGTGATATGGATATAATCTATACTGGAGACTGGATATAACCTCCATGAAAAGTTTCTGAGTCGTCTTATGCAGAGTACCTTCAGTGATAGGTTTGTTAAAACTTTGTCACTTTGTTCTCAGAAATGTCAAGTGACGAATTTCATCTTGATTTTCTTAAGTGGATTAGCCCTGGCATAGCTGCGATGCTACTCAGTCTTCAAGGTGCCTGCAAGATCGCAGTGTCATAACAGCATTAGCAATATTGCTCTCAAAATGCGCCTGCTAGCAATCCTCAGTATTAATAATAAACAAAATTAAGTGAATCCATGTAGAAAAACTTTACAAGGAGTTTAATCTTCTATCGCAGTGTAGAAAGTTTTAGCTGATGTGCAACTTTTTGTACTTTAACAGTTACGGAATTTGTTTTTTTAACAAATGGCCTGTTTCAGAAACTGTTGCAGCTGGTTGACAATTAGTGTGTCTAGTTCAGCTGGTTTTGGAATCAAAGTTCTAGTTCAAGGTTGTAAAGAGCCGAGACACAACAATATTAAGGTGGGATCCTCGTGTAACTTAGAGTATTTATGGGCAAACAGGTGGAGGGGGGGAGCCAAATCCTGTGCTCAAGACAGATGACTGGGAGCCTGACTTGGCTTCTCCTCATGGGTTGATGTCGCCTTGAACTTCTGTGTTCCCTCAAAACTGAGGATGGATAACACTCATTTCGCTGATGAAAAGGAGCTTTGAGTGGATGTTGCTTTAGATGCGCAGCTTCCACAAACAGAGTAGTACCGTGTCTGTCAGACTGTGTCAGGTAACAGTTGACAGTGGTTGCAGAGCGTAGATAAATGAAGTTTACGCCTCACTTTAAAAATTATCAAAACTACTGCTGTTCTTGCACAGATGTCGGCTGTTGCAAGCCCCCTTTAGGATTACAGCGTTATGATTCAGAGATACCATGGTATATTCTCCAGTGCTGCTTATCTGTCTGCGCTGACAGTTTTCTCCTGACTCTGCACAGGGATGAAAGGGAAAGACAGAAGTCTAGATCTGGTGATTGGCTCTATCATTCTCATACTTCAAAGGCTATTGCTTGCTCTCATCACCTCCTGCACTGTTTATGTTGCGTGTAAATCATCTGATTCACGTTGTGCTCCTAATAATTCTTGTACTATTTGCCAGAGCTGCTCATCACTGTCCTTGCTGCCATGGAAACAAATTGTTCCCAGTTTCATAGGAAGAATATTTTCTTTTTCTGTGACAGCTTTGGTTATGATGCATCAGAAATTGAGAGGCCAGGCATCATTCTCTATAACCAGGTGCTCTTGGAAGAGGTTGTGGAGAAGTAAAGGGTGGGTGATGCTACTTAACATTTGTTGTTTTTTCTGTTTGGAAAATCAAGTGGAAGAAGTGGGGGGATGGGCATTTGATCGTATTTGCCGCTTTCTGTTAAGGATAGCACTGCCCGAAAGTCTTGCTGCAACACGTCATTTTAAAAAATGAATGACTGCCATTGTCTTTCCCCCGTCCTTTGCATCTTTGTGACAGTATGACTGGTGTGTTCCCATTGACTGACAACACTGAACAACTGCTGCTTGTTGAAGCCATATTTGACCTTTGCGTCCTTGTGAACAAGAAATGATGATGGGAAAAAACCCAACCCCTTTCCTAATTGCAGTGTCCTATACCTACACTAGTGGGATTTGGTAACAGTATATGGTGCCAACTTTTGCCTGCTCTGAGCTAACCTAGTGCTGGATTGTTACTAAGTATGTTCCCAAAAGCATAAAAATTGATAAAAGCATTTTTCCTTCTTTATGTGTGTGGACAAACAAGTTATTGTGACACCAGTTTGGTCTGGCTATGAATTCTTGCTCAAACAACTCCGTTGACTTCCATCGTGCATTTTTTTGCACACACTTTCTGGTTCTTCATAGAGCTGCTGTGCGCATGTGGAAAATGCTCCCTCTCAGGAGAAGTGGTGCTTAGCTCAACATCCCTTTCCAGAGCGTGCCTACCTTGGTAGCATCAGGCTGGCCATGATCTCAAACATCTGATTGAAATCTCAGATTTTGATAAAATGTGCCCTGATTTCACTATTGCTTTATCCTTTCAGTTGAGGGGTATTCTCTCCCATCTGTTTCTTTTGTTCAGCTCCTGCAACTTGTCTGTGTAGCAGAGAATTCAATCTGGGATTACAGCAATCTGCCTTTCTTCATTTCTGACATGCCTAGCACAGCAGGAGCCTTCTCCCTAATTAAGCCTTGTAGGTGCTAATGCAGTAATACTTTTGCTGATCAGGACAACTTAGAGCATATGGTTGCTTCTCAGCAGAACAAGAATACCCTCATGCAACAGAGCTGCAGGGTGAGCAAGGTACCCTCAGCAGGTTGGGTGCATTTCTGCATTTCACTGGGTGGAGCAAGCTTGCATCAAAATGGCTGTGGATTCCCCTCCATGCTACCTGTAGCAGATTTTTATTCCGCCCTTATTGAGTATCTGTGCTCTAGGTTTTACCTGTCAGCAAAGTTGTAGCGGTGTTTGATTTCAGGTTCAGTGGGACCCACCGTTGGTGGACTGAGAGCAAAAGGGAGAGAGAACAGAGGAGATGGAGGATCATTTTGGCTTACTGGGCTTGCAAACCAGGTCGTTGAGTGATGACTGAAATTGGCAGGGGAGAATGAGCTCCCTCATTTCCACTCCGTCTCCCCCTTTCAATAGTTTGGACCTTGAAGGTACATAGGTTTAAGCATATCTAGATTAATTGCTCAGGTTTTTATCCTGTCTTAAATTCGGCAGCAAATGCTCCAGAAAGTAGCTTCTTTTTTTTGTGTGTGTTGAGGGCCTTAATGTGAGGAAGAGACTTCTAATGAGAAAATTTGCAAGCAAATCATTAAATTACATAATAATATATAACAGATAATGATCTGTGCCTGTCTCATACTCCAGCAGTCAGGGAAGTAAACCTGGATACTGGACGTGGAAACGAAAATGAACTCTTTTTGTGGTCTTCCTGTGATTTACAGCCAATGAAACTTGACAGGGGAACAAAAGAGGAGAAAGCTATCGAAAATACCTTTTTGTCTAATAGCATAAGCAATCGAGAGGTGTCCAGTGCCCTGCAAAGAAGACTTTGGTTGTGTGACATGTGCTGCAGTCCTCAGCCGTCCCGTTTTGAGATGGATGAGGTGCTGCACTTGGCAGACACTTCGTAACGCCGAGTATTCGGGGGCGAATGGGTGAAACACTGACTGGCTTGTGTTGACAGATGGGAATTCAGATGGGAATTCAGGGAATTGTTAGTCATGCTGTAGTCTCTTGTTTTGCAGTGTGTTGTGGTGGAAAAGAGATAAGAGAGTTGCCTTTCGATAGCTGAAGCAGGCTTTTAAATACGGCAGGCTGAAGGCCACTGTGCTCGAGTGATGTTATCTTCCACAGCAGTTGATCACCAAGATAGTTGTGTTGAGTATCAGGGAGATGTATGTGATGGGATTAGGATTACCAGGCTGGGTTAGTTATGGAGAGTGGAGTGCTGGACCTTGTTCTGGAACAAGCAGAGAATGGTCCAAAGAGATACTATCTTAAATGCATTTTCTGTAGGTAGGAAGAACTTTTTCAGCTACAGCATAATCACAGAGTAATATAGTTCTTGTCTTAACAAATTAGGGTCTGTTCCAGTAAAAATCAGTCAGCTGGAAGATAAACACGGTGTTTTTCAAAGCATCTCACTTAATGGGGCCTTTATGATACTCAAATTTGGGTTGCATGTCCATCTTATGTCACACTCTCTGCAGGAGGCTGTAGTGTGCCTACTTAAGACAAGCTTTTCCTTGCCATTCTTCAGTGATTCACTTTCTGGGTGGAAATTGGGTCTAGACCTGTGCTATCTGTCAAAGAAGTACAGGATGTGTGAGGCACGCTGTCCTGGTCACATCATTTTAATTTTAGATCGCAGGAGGGAAGAGGAAGACAAGTCTTCCCTGCCACCTACATCTTCAGTATTGAAGTCACAAATGTCTAAAAGGGTGTTAGTAGAAATGATTAGCAATGAAATCATCCATGTAAATTAATAGACGGGTAGATATATGATGAAGTGAAAGATGCCATAAAATTAATACTTGGAGAGACATGAATATTTGTAACCTCGCTAATGTCTGTGGCAAAATGGAATGCTCTTGGATAAATCAGAATAACAATGAGAGGAGTAAGCTTATGAAAAGTTTGAAGTATGGTCTGTCAAAATGGGGCAACGTTTCTTAATCAGGCGTACCTCAGAGCTATGCTTCTGCCTGAGGAAACGCAGACAAACCTTCTGAAACAGTCCAGCCGAGAGGAAACCGAGTTAACGAGTGCCGGGCCATTTTGTGCCGGTTGCTTGGTAAAGAGAGGAGTGTGAAAGCCCTGCATGCGGTGAGGCTGGCTTGCAGGGACTGAGTGCCGTCAGCCCCTGGGCTACAGCCCTCCAAGCTCGGTTTCATGCCTGCTCCTACTGAAGTGTAGGTAAATAGAGGGTTTTAAAATAAATGTTCCACTGTGTAGGAAGTGCGGTTTTCAGCAAAGTCCTCCCACAGCTTGGCTGCCTCCTGAGCCATTCGATGTCATGCTTTCCCTGTGCTCTTTTCTGTCCCGGTTGCTCTTCAAGCATTAGAAGTTTTTCACGTTAGCAGTCAGCAGTTACTCTTTAGGTTGTAGCACTGGTCAGAAGTACGCTTCTAGCTCTTAAAAGAAGGGACATGAACTACCCGTTTTTGGACAGTTCAGGTAAGCATAATATTTGGAGGTGTTCCAAGGGCATGTTCTTTAATTAAGGGGACTGAACATTTTTTTGTTTGTTTCTTAGCTTTCAGAGTCCAACAGCAGCAGCTGATTGCTGAGCCTTTCCATGGGCAGTGCCTTTGCGATGCCTAAGTACAAATCAAGGGGCCAGGTTTGTGCACCTCTAAAAGGGCTGCTTCTGCACAAGCAGTGGCTAGGGTCCTTGCTATACTACACAGAACCAGCCTGATAAAAACCGAAGCCCCATCTTTGAATTGTTTCTGGATGGATGTACAGTGCGGGAGCAGCTTTTGTACGTGTGTGTAGGGGGAAGAACTGAAGTATTTGGTACTTCCAAAATGTTCTAACCATACTGTCAGTGTTGCTTAGCAGCAGAGGGTTTAAAATAGCGGTATTACTCAACAACATGAGCCACATTTGCACATGGTAATGTTCTGTGTCCTGTGTTGACTTGCTGCCTTATGAAAGTGCTAAGTTAATGTAAAGGAAGTGAAGATAGCTCACCTCCTCCTCTCTTAACTTGATGAACAAATGGCTGAACAGTGACATGTCTTCCTTATGGTTTCAACAAGCAGATGTCCAGTACAGGCATGCCACGGTGTTTTGGTCCCTATAGATGTGTGCATGCAGACCTCAGTTGGATGTAAAGGCCTTTCACACCCCCCTTTGCCTATGAGCAAATTTCTCTACCCAGTGACCCGCACTCGTGCCGACCAGGGCTGTGCTATTAATGCCCCATCAGTTGGTTTGGGGGGCACTGGCAACAGACAGTGGGGACAAGAACAAGTGCAAGTAACACTTGGTGATCTCTTGTCAGCCCAGCTTCTCGGTCCTGGTCAGTGCATGTTCCCATGACTCATGTGCTTCCCTGGTGGTTTGATCTTCTGAAGTGATGCTGAAAGTGTCTGAGGTGGAGGTGTCTCTTACCCACCAGCCTTCCCCAGAGTGAGCTGGAGGACTTGCGGGACTGCAGCTGTACTTGCTGTCTGCTCCAGAAGAGTGGAAGTACAGTGATGAGAGCAATAAATCATGGTGGCCAAAGTGAAAAGGTATCAAGGAGTTCAAGAGTTTTGTCCTCTGCAGGATTAAACTAAGGGTGGATGGTGGTCAATTTGTACAGTAGCCTACTGAAAAACATTATTTGCTGATGTAAAGATGAACAGCCCAGTATATTACATGTTTTACCTGCTTTGAAGAGCTTCAGCACTAGCTTTAGTGCTATGGAAATACTACCTTGGCATTGCTAATGATCTTCCTAACAAACATAACTACTTATTATTGTATCAAAATAGAGCCATATTTTAAAGCCCTGAAATGAATTAAAATAGCAACTGGATCTGTCATTAGGGTTCTGTATGCTGTACCATGGAAATAAAATGTTTATCCGATGCAGATGTTTAAAAGCTGACCTTAAAATAAAGAAAATGTGTTTCTTAACCAGCTCTCTGGGTTGTTTTCAGTATTTAAAACCATGGCCTATTTCTTCAGTGAAGGCTCATAAACAACCCATCTCAAATTGCACAGTTAGAACATCATTTAAATTTATGGCTATTTTATTCACCCTTTGCCTGAAGTGTGGGCCATTTTATCATAGGCATTGCCTCAGCACACAGTATATGAACAGTGGAGGAGTATGGCCATTAAGTTTTAATCTAAGACTGCTCTGTGTGTAAGTAAAATGCTTCATTCAGCCACTTGCAGTTTGCAGGGTAGTGTTGCAAAAAGAAATCTGGTAGTGCTTGTGACAAATTGCACATTGCAAATTGTGGGAATTAATATTAATTTAAAATGCTGATTTAATGTTTCTGAGGAGGAGAGCCAAGCTCAGGGCAAGTATAAATGAAGTCAACTGGTTTGGGTTGGGGATAGCAGGGGATTTAATACTTCCATAGACTTACGTAGCATTGCTTTACCTCTTTAGACACTTACGATACAAGAGACAAGGACACTGAAAAAACTGATTATGCCACTGGTTGCTTGGAAAGATGATGATTTTCAGTTAAAATTAAAAACAGACATCACGTTTTAGTCAGAAAAAGGACACCTGATGTGCCAAGGGCTGACGCATTTTTTTTCCCCAGAATGATTATGAAAGACACGAAGGTCATATGACAGACCTCATATTTCCCTGCAAACATGCTTTGTACTTCAGAAAGCCGCAAGTCTCATGAGATGTCGGTTGCTAAGACAAATACGCTTCTTTTTCCATTTAGGGAGGCGAGGTCTTGTGAAACTGTCTCTCGTACCTCCTGTAGCTTTGTTTCAAAGTTCCTGTCGGTGGAGGTGCGTTCACAGGAGCCCAACTTGCAAATTCTTCAGGTGCACAGGAGACGGCGCAAGTGATTTCTGCACTACTGGCTTTTCACCTTTGGGCTGTATGTTACCCAGCTGATGGACAGAGTGGCACATGCAGAGCGAGGATGGTGCTGTCCTGTGCTGGCTGGTATGCCGCTGAGCTGGGAAGGTGTTTCAGCAAGTGTGATTCAACGGTAGTGCTTAAGGATGCATTACGAAGAGGAGAGAGCTTCATCAGCTGGGATCCCTGTCAGTGAATTGCTCTGAACAGATTCTTGACTGGAGGAGAGGAAAAGAGGGGGATCGGAAAGCGCTTGGTCCAGCTGTGTGCTGTGCAGATATTATTTACCACTTCTGATTAGTCCCTAAACAAATCATTTCTCCATATATGTGTACATGTGTATGTACATGTGCTATCACAAGGCCTAGAAATGTTTATCCTGCATTTCAGAAGTATCTCGTTCTTGTGGTTTCTAGTAACAGTGCTTAACTATGACCTGTTTCCTGGACAGTTTCCAACGAACACAAAATGTATTTAGTTATAAGAAAGCAGCTGAATTAAAGTTAGCTGGACACATATGCAATACTGCCCTTTATGTGACTGCCTGCCCTGACTGATAAACTTCACACAGAGGCGAGCAGGATTTTTTCTATTAGCTGAAGATCAAAATCTTGCTAGAGCTTGAATTTGTTCCCAGATGTGCAAAATTAGCTGATGGTAGCCTTATAGGACTCACTTGGGTTTCAGCAGGGACATTTCGTCCTTCGAAAGTGCTGTTGCCGTATACCTGCTTGAAGTGTGTGTCGTCTCAAGCCTTGCATGTTGCCTTAGATTACCCACTCATTTTCTTGGAGACCTGGTGACTCCACGCAGGAGGAGGGATGAGGTTCTTTCTACCCGCATCCATAACTGTCCAAAAGGTTGGTTTCCTCTTCCCTTTTTTCATGTCTGTGCATGCTTAGGGTCATGAGTGTAAACCTCTCAAGCCAGTTCCTGTGGAAAGGAGGAAAAACCTCCAAGCTTGAAATGCTGCTGGCACGAGCCCAGCTTTGCCATGAGTGTCTCTCATTAGGCTCTGAGGCCAGGCCAAGCAGAGAGATGCATTTCTGAGTTCTCTTTGGCTGTATAAACTAGTTTTACATCTGGAGAAAGTCCTTCCATGAGATGGTTTATTCCCTTTGGGCAGAGGCAGATGTGGACCCTGCACACAGGCCACGTACCATATGTGTGTCACTCTGCGCTCAGCTGCTCGTCTGGGAGCTCCTGGCTGCCGCAGGGTTGCAGGGGCAGACCTGGGGGAGCAGCACCCCTTCTGCTTAGATGCAGGGTGATGAGCGCTTCAGGACGGGCAGATGGACACGTGCCTCTTCTCAGTGGCACCCAGGAAGGGACATTTCTCTGCATCTTCTCTTGCGTCTAGGTGTTCCTGAGATCAATTTTCTGGTCCGCCAGCTAAGTGATGCATAGTGAACATGGTGGTATTAATATTTGTGACTAAGTATTGCATAAATTACTGCAGAAATTACATTGCTGGTGAGGCCTATGCAGCTGCCTGACCTAACTGTCCAAAGCATCTAAGGACTGCTCTTGTGCTTTCACACCTTGCCAATTCAGGATCTAAATAAGTAAAAACAGATCTCGGCTGCATGATTTTGACTCCACTTCCCTAAAGTTTGGTGTTTTCCCATGTCAGTCCAATTTCCCTCTCTTTGCCAGCCCTGCAGGTAGCCGTTGGCTGTGGAGAGCTCTTACTCATGTCGTCTCCTGTTCGGGGACAAGTTAACCTTTTGCTGTTTCTGACTTTCCTTTCTTGTTTTGAAGGGAGTTTTGCTTCTTAAAATTTGCCCTACAGCCAAATGAACGATGTGGTTCTTTTGCTTGTTTTTGTTTAATCCTATGGCTTCTGCTTCTGATCATGGATCGTCTTTGCTCTGTTTCACTACCCTGGAGCAGCAGTTGCTGCTACCTGAAAAGGTGTTGAGCCCTAGGTGTTTTGTTAGCGTGTGCTGCCTAAACATAATTCAGGGGCAGATTAGAGCATGGTGAGTTGTGACTTGTCTGCATTCTGTTGCTTTGCTGGCTGCCTGGTAGACACAGGTGTTCGGAGCATCCGTCTTGGTCTTCCTTGTTGAGGGAGAGCTTGGAATGTCACTCTGGTGCAAATCCTCCTGCTCCAGTATTCTCTGTGCAGGTGTTCTCCTGATGGCACCTGTATGCAAACCAGTGTTGTTTGGCAGGAAAAGCTGAACCTGATACAGAGCTGGGATCCACACTTAACTGGTGGCTGAGCTGACTGACTGCTGCTTCAGTGCCCTGTTTCTTAAGCCTGTTTTTCTTTTGGTGGGTGGAAGTGTCTAGAAGTCGATCCAGGAGCTGACATTTGCAGAAGTCAAAGCCAGTGCAATGTCCACTTCATATTTAGTGGATTTTTTTCTTTTTTTGGTCTGTCTGCGTATTCCTGGTGGTCTTTCCTCTGCAGTGTGGATGTTGTGGAACTGCCAATGTTTGGTGGTGTGTATGAGCTGCAGGATGGGAGGGTGTGAGCAATGCGGTCCTAGATATCTCCTTGCTGCTTCCTACCTCCTCCAGCCTATCTTGTGTTGCTGTGGCAACTCTGAGAACCCACAGGCATGGAGTGGTTGTTGCCTATCCTTGCCTTCATGCTTCAAAATCTTCACATTTCTATGCCTCTCAGTTTATCGCATGCTGTGGGGTTTGGGCGTTCTTTTGATCAAGGCTAGAAACTGCTAAGTTTTTAGGATGGCATTTGTCTAAGACAAGATGTCTTAGATTACTTTTGGCCACGCTGTATGTTGTGTTGCATTTGTGTTTGATTAAAATTCCTCAGGCTTCTTTTCTGAGTAAAGCAAAGCACGTGGTCATGCAGTGTCCCAGTCACACGGTAACAAAGGACTCCATTACAACATTTCATTAGAAGTCTGCGTATATCACAGTTACTTCCATTTCCAACAAGAAACCCACAAACGACCCAAGGGAAAGTCGAATATGTGTACGCTGTTGTCCAGCTGTCCGCGGCTGGCTGGGAAGTGTTTCTGCAATCCCCATCCTATGTTTTGTTAAATATTTTCTTGTGTTTTTCTAAATTATTAGACTTTTTTTTTCATTTTATCAACTATTACAAAAAATGAGAATTATACAGAATGTGTTTTGCTGTCATTTTCTTCAATTAAATACTTTATCTTTCTCTGATTAAGCTCTTTATCGTGAGCAATTACTGTCATCTTATAAAAACAATTGCCCAAAGGTTATCTTCCTTTAATAAGAGAACAGGAAATTGTGCTAGGGATTACAGGCCCTGTGGAGGTTTGCCAATAAATCTTCTGCATAAAATATTTGTAGTCATCGTAATTGCATACTGTACTTTGTGCTAGTGCAGAATCCCATTCTTCCCTTGAGTTCATTGTCCCTAAGTCTTAGGGCTTTTATGGTGCTTATGTGTTTAACATACACTTACTGCTGCAGCCTGAAAGTAGATTTAAATTACAGAGGAAAGAAGATAGCCTATATTTGCTTATCTGTATTACTGTGCTCTATTACTGGTAACACAGATGCAGGTACGGGCATCCAGTGGAGGGAAGGACAGCATGCCTGAAGGGCCAGTGGTGATCCCTGTTGCTGGATGTTGCTGGAGAGAAAATGCAGGCAAGTCTGAGGGGCATCAAGTCAGACTTGTCAAAGTAGATTCGATTTCATGGGGGCTGCAGTGAAATCGTGGTGTTTTGCCCATCATTTCAGATGAAATGCCCAGGTACTTGAATTCGTACAGCTTGTTCTTGCATCTCTTTCCTTGTGACTTGGCTTGCAGTTAATAACTACGCTAGCTAGAGAGAATCTAATTTGGGCATGTCTTCCTGTGCTACCATCGTGCCTCTGACAGTAAAGTGTGCTGCAGAAAAATGTGTGAAAACTGTTTGGGTCAGTATGAATTCTTCCAGTTGTCTCCCCTCCCAGTTTACTCCTGTTATGTTCTTAGCTTGGTTATATTGTCCAGCCAGGAGTCCCACAAAAAAAGGCATTGAGTATTAGAATACAAACAAGGTTTTTTTTGTTTTGATCCTTTCTGAATGAATGGAATGCCCTCTTGATAATTAGGATTAAACGGGCATATCCTTTTAAAAGGGTCTCTGGGAGGGGATTGTTGTTTTGATGTTGACCCCAAAGGCACAGAAGTTTGATTCAGAGAGAGCTTTCACTAACAAACTGCTTTCGCAACTTTTCAAGTGCACATCCATCTATAGGATGGTTATTGGACTCTTAACATTTAATTGTGTTTGCAGACACACGTCTGAGCTCTGTATGTTCTGTTTTGATTTAATGCAGCAATAATCATAGAATCATAAAGGTTGGAAAAGGCCTCTAAGATCATCAAGTCCAACCATCCACCCAACACCACCGTTCCTACTAAACCATATCCTGAAGTGCCACATCTACACATTTTTTTAAACACCTCCAGGGATGGTGACTGCATCACTTCCCTGGGCAGCCTGTTCCAATGCCTGACCAGTCTCTCAGTAAAGAAATTTTTCCTAATATCCAATCTAAACCTCCCCTGATGCAACTTGAGGCCATTTCTTCTTGTCCTGTCGCTAGTTACTTGGGAGAAGAGACCAACACCCACCTCACTACAGCCTCCTTTAAGGTAGTTGTAAAGGGTATAAGGTTTCCCCTCAGCCTCCTTTGCATTTGAAAAAAGACCGGTGCTGTAGCAGAAGGGGCAATATTATTGTAAGGTACAGTAACTTCAGGCCAAACCCCACACCAGAAGAGGTTTCAGCTACCTAGGGCTCGATTTACAAATGTGAAAATCCTTTCCAACTAAATTCAGAAAACTTGTGGGACACCATCTTTGTGCAGGGAAACCAAGGGAGTTTTGTTCTGTTTCAGTCTGCAGCTGTGGGAAAGCGCAGTCCCTCTTCCTAGTCCTGAGCTATGTTGTACCAAAGGCAGGGAGGGATGCAGAAGAGACTTTACATGTCTCCTATGAATGTGGCTTTCTGAGGTTGGGTACCTGGCATCATGCTCCAATGGCCACTATGTTCTTCTGAAACGTCGGAGAGTAGGAGGGCACGGAGGGGAAGCTGCAGGCATGAACCGTGCTGTTGCACGCATGCGTGTGTTCTTGCTGTGTACATAAGTGACTCCCACTGCTGTCACTGCGGCTGTTGCCTTCTTTTCATGTGGTCAGCAGGCTTTGGAAGAGAAGCTCTCAAGAATTTTTCCTCAACCAGCATTTTCCGCACCTGGATCTGGAGTGTGCAGAATTCCTCACTTGAGGTTTGAAAAAGCTTAAAGCCGACATTGTCTTTTTGTCACGCGGTGTGATTGTGCTTCATAGGGTCCCAGCCTGGCTGCCAGTCTGTATGCAACATCCATCTTCTGCAGGGCCTCACTGCCTAGCTTGAACTACTGAAATCCAGCCAGGTACCTGAAGGTTGTCCCACTGCTTTGTCTAGGCTAGAATGGACTGACTGCAGCTGTTGGCCAGGACAGACCAATTACAGCTGTTAGCCAGGTACAGCAGCTGTACATCTTTCGTTGTTCAATGTGTGGTGTTACCAGCAGCGAGGCAGTGCTGGGAGTAGAGCTGCACAATGGTGGGATGTGGAGGGACCCTGCTGAATGTCTTGCATATCAGGGTCCATTCTGTGCAACCTTTTGGTCCTGTTATTCATGGCCTTAGTTTTTCCTCAGCTTTCCTTCAAGGATAACCTTTTGCTCTGGTACAGGTAGGATGTCTTTTGGCCCATACATGTATGAGGATTTTGGCAGGCAAACTGCATTCATGAGTGTTGCCTGTCCCACTCATGTTCTTTAGTATGTAAGGGGCTTTCTTTTAATCTCATATGTATTTAAAACTTAAATATAACATTTAAGATTGCCTGCAGTAATCCAGTTCTAGTGCTTATCTGAAGATACAAAATTAAAATAAAAGCTAAATTTGAGGTTTACAGAATATTACTTAAATATGAAAATAACATTTCCCAGCCCCAGTTGCAAACTTTAGGGTCTGGTTCTTCAGTGTCGCAGCAGGCCCCCAAATCTGTTATGCTACATGCAAAATGAAGCTACCAGCTACTCTGAAGCCAAAACTGGTCCTTATAAAACCTCTGTAAGCTGGCTGCCAGCCCGAGTTCATTATGAGGGAGGTCATTCTTCCTTACAGGAATGAATGTGGCTTTTGAGTGCATTTTAAAAGTTTCGTTTAATCACAATGTGGATGCATTGTTTTAGCTGTGATCGCCTGATGGGAAACTAACTTTCTTCTTCCTGGAAGAAAAAATACCGTGCTCATTCTTGCAGCAGCTTTTAGAACTACAGGATGTGATTTCCTTTTTTTTTGAAAGAGTTGAAGATTTTGGCACTAACAAAGGAAATTTTTCTCCCTCTTCTCTGCGTTTTCTTTAATACTGAGTAGTCAGTTTTCTTTTGAAATTGGTGAATGTGCAGAACAAGGTCTTTAAACAGGGCTCTTTTCTGAAGCATCCTCTTAAAGTGTATTTTTTTACAAATATTTTCAGCTCCTCCATAAAAATTGTGTGATTGCAAAATACTTTGAAGACTGTATCAGTTTCATATTTGGCTAAAATGTTTTAAATGGCATAAAGAAAGCAAGTACATTCTTTTTTTTCCATGGTGGATAGTCTTTCATGCCCTAATGGAAGGATTTGGAGAAGCCAGGCTCACCTTGAAGGTGCATGCTATTAGGATGAGAAAACACGTCCTCAGGCTGGAACACAGGAATTTCCAATGAGATCCAAGGAAATATTTTTTTCCCTGTGAGGGTGGTTAAGCACTGGAAAAGGGTGCCCAGGGAGGCTGTGGACACTCCATCCTTGGAGATACTCAATACAGAACTGGACAAAGCCGTGAGCAATCTGCTGTAACTGACTCTGCTTTGGCCAGGGTGTTGGACTAGAAACCACCAGGAATCCCCCCAACCTAAGTTATACCATGATTCTGTGAAATTAATCCTCATTGTATGTGCAACATCTATGGTATTTGGTGAGTTTGTCATTCTGTTATATAATTGTACTTTCTGTATGATTGCTGACAACCGCAAAGAGATGGAGAGGGGATGGTCTTGGTAGGGGTCAGAAGTCTGCGGAAGCAACTAGCTGGTGAGCAACTACAGGTCAGGAGTCAAGTTCAGCGGGCCGCTGCACAGTCAGGGTATTATCCTGCAGCCAGCGAATGTGTACGTTACTCCTTGGCCACTGTCTGAGGATTGTCATGTTGTAAGTAGCTGTGAAGAGGTATGCCCAGGACTGATTTTCATTATGTGCGTAAAAATGCGTAGGTGAACAAAAACAGTAAGTGTAAAGTACTATGTAGCTTTACTTTCCCTAGTATAGATCCTTTGCCAGGACAAGTTTAGAAGAATCCAGTCTCATAGCACTAGTCCCTGAATGCTGAGAAAAACAAATAGCAGTGATTTCAAACACCTGTCTCCTCCCAGCCAAACTCCAGGACTTTTTCCAAGTAAGTACTTGTTTCAAAACATGTTTAAATGTTAAATTTTCACATGGCGTAAACTAAACACATAAAGTAGCAGGGATATCCAATTCTAATCCTCTGTAAGCCTTTTGATTTACTTTATGGTTGTTGGAGAGGATACTGATTGCCTGTTGCCAGAGAGATTCAAGATGAGCAAAAAGACATGGTATTGTAGATGTTTCCCAACCCAACAGGTCAGAAAGGTAAAATTCCTTGGCATAAAGTAACTTTAAATGTTTCAGCAGAAAATAAATTTGGCTGCAAGAAAATGTTGTGCTCTCTATTCTAGATCTTTCCTTTCTCACTATTCTGAAGTAATTCAGATGTCTTAGTTTTTAACACAGATGTGTCAGTGCTGTCCTGCTGTGGGTTGGTAGAAATGCTGTGCTATCAACATCAAAGAACTTCTAAATCAGTTAGGTGTGTTGCTCAGGCTGGAAGGAGATAGGAGAATTCGGTTTGCTGTCACATCCTGCATACTGATGTCTTTACACTTATTTTGTAAAGTGGCAGGGCACTTGAGGAAGAGTACTAGGCGATATTCACTGAAAGACAAAGTCTCTTGTTTTGAGGTACTTCTGAAGCATCATTTTTTTTCTGTGAAGAACTCAACCAAGTAGTGTCGGAATGTATCTTCTATACTGTGCAAAGTTGCAGAAGACATTTAAAACTGTCACTCTGCTGAGCTGAGATGAAAATCTTGGTAGCTGTGACTCAGATGAAATACCTGGATTTTTTCTTCCCTCCCATCACCCCTAGAAGTGGTAATTCACTTAATGTTAGCTGTCCCTGGAGTACCTGAGCTGCATAGTCAAACAAGTCTAATTAAGGGTGAGTGTTAAATTCTTATTAACCAATAAAGAAAAAAAATGCAAGCACCGTTTAATCTGTAAATAAATGCTATTGTGAGTAAATTATACATGACACAAAAATTCACTGGGTTTTGAGTAGATGTTTTTTGGGGGGGGTAGGTGGGGGAGAAAAATAATCTCTTTTTTTAATTAATTCAACCAGACATAGGTGATGAAGGTAGAGTATTGAAACAGTTGGAAAAGAGATTGTATTTAGAAACTGAATGTAGGTCACAGCCCAAGAGGGGGAAGAGCTGCAGTTTGAGAGACGCGTACGGTTTGTGATGGAGAATGAAACATGAGCTCTCGGTGTAGTGTACTCGATAAAGGAACGCAGCTGATCCCTGGTTACAGGAGTGATGAAGATTCAGTACTGCGTGAACGAGTTTGATTCACAAGAGTTGCAAGGAGAACAGTAAGTCTAGAAAAGCTGTGAGGGAGTGAGCTTTTGCTTTGATCCAAGAGAAGGGTAAGACATTGCCGGGTCAGTCTCTATGTGGGAGAATACTTCTACCAGTGGACAGAGATTTGATTCACAAGGCAGCGGAATAATGAGTCTGGAAGTTGGATCATAAAATGCATACTACTAATAAGTAATACTCTTTATTATGCTGATGATTCATTTATGAAAGAAATAAGGCATAAATTTGGTAGGTTCCCCATCTGGCCAAGTCTTTCAAGACATCAGATTAGCTGTCTTTCTCCGGAAGAAATGGTACAGCTTTGTAGCAAAGGTAGAACGCAGTGAGATGACGCAGGACACACTGGGTGAAGTCTTGTGGGCTATAATAATCTGGAAGCTTTGTGATCTGGAAGAAGTCTGTCAGGAACTGGAGTGAGGCCATCAGGTTTTTTTCAGCTAGGCTGCTGAACAGCTGTCAGACAGTAGCTGCCAGTTAACATAAAGAATGCGCCCTACGTTGCCAAAACGTCTAAGTGGTTTTGGCAGTGGAAGGAAATGTGGGCCTGCTTCGTAGTCTTTTCACCGCAGGAATGGATGATGCACATTATAATCTGTTCTAGCACAGCTTTTGTTTGGGCATCAGAGGAAACGAAAAATAATACAGAACAAAAATCCGGATCAGTGCCCTCTGGAGAAGAAAGGAGAAGACTAGATCTCGGAGGTTTTTTCGTGCAGTTAAGTTTCACTCTTCAGGAAACTTTTAGAAGCAGCTTACTAAATCATGTAATATTTTCTGTTGACAGTTCTGACTTGTTTGAAGCTGTATTCGGCACTGCTTGCAAGTAGCTTCTGCTGAACTCACGAAGATTAGAGATGGGAAATGTGTCTGCTTTTATATTCCCGTTGTCCAGCAAGCCTTTCTTCTCTTTGCTTAGACCATGTCAGTTTGGGGCTAGTGCCCTTTCACAGGTGTCAGAGCTGAATGTCATCATCCTTTACACCCAAATGGGTGCTGTCTGCTTTTCCCAATCCCGACCTCCTCGGGGCTCTGCTCTTCTCATGGCAGGTGCGTGTGGTTTGAGATGCAAAATGCAGACCATGCAGATATTGAGAGGGAAACTGAAATCTCCTGTACTCCAAATCTTTTCTCTTCATTTTCTTCACAACTCTGCAGTACTATTTAAGCGTGAGTCCTACAGGTTTGGGGAGTACTAGACTCTGTCTAGCTTTGCAAGTCTCTCTGCAGTATGTATTGCCTCTGATTAAATGCCAGTAAGAAAGTTATCTTCTGATGTTGCAGTCAGTCTTTTCCTCCTACCTGTCTTGTGACACGCTGACCTACTGCATCACATTATCACCAGGTGCTGGGCCAGTACAGTGATTTGTCTTCAGCCTATTAGGTCAGACTGAGATCTTCAGCTGCCATATCTTTCTCTATAGCCTTCCATGTGAATATCAACGTGAAAGTCAACCGTGTTCAGTGATTTTTCATTACCAGCTCATTGTCATCATTCTTTGCAGCTTTCTTTTGAGAAGAGGATAGACATGGCAAAGATGTTCAAGGTTTGAACTCCTCAGTTTGTAGAGATCTCGATACAGTCTATGGACATAAAAATAAATAATAATAATGAATCCTAGATTGTACATAGACCACTGAGTGCTGACTTGTTCCCGCTTGAAGGTACCTCATCTGGAGAGAGGCATGAGGAAAATACTTATGCCTGGCAACAGTGATCAGTTAGCAGCAATTCCCAACTTCAGAAGTCGATAGTGAAGAATTATATTAAAATAGTGACTACTAAGTAAATACTAATCAATTGGAAATTGGGAACTGAGAAAGGATGAATATACTACGTAAGCACAGCATTTTTCATATAACATAGATGCTTAAAATATAACTCTTCTACTAACACTGAGAATCTGCTGGAAGTCAGTCTTAAAAAATAATCCATTGCAATGAAGCTCAACAAATAATTTAGAATGGTTGCGTCTCATAACAATCAGTAGATATATGTAATTCGTGACTACTTGGCTCTGTGAGAGATTTGTATCTCTAGCAGAATAATTCTGTGAAGCTGACAGGGTACACATGAAAGAGGGGTTCAGTACGCTTTCAAGTAAGTTTATTTGCTCAGCTAAAAATAAGCATATGGAAACATTACAGGGTTCAAGGGGAAACCAGTGAACCAGCTAGCTTCTAAAGGGAAGATCTTACTGCCCATCTGTTTCCACAGAAAAGCACCTCTACCCATCACTGTATTTTGAAGGACCAACGTTATTGGTGATCTTTTTCTGTAGCTGGTGTCTAATCAAGAGCTACTAAGAGAAGTTAAAAAGTTCTTTTATTGGAATTCAGGCATAGTTCACCACCATCAAAGAAGAGTAGCTGAATTGGATGCTATCACTCAAATGCCTTCTTTTGTTGCTGTTAAATCCTCACTCTGTTCTGTAAAATACCTGCTTTGCTATTCTGAAAACTCCTCATATTTCACATGAAAGTTCTTCTCCCATACTGACTCCAGGCTGTGCCTGGTCTTTCTCCTTATAAACTGGCAGTTTGCACTTCATTTGATCTTAGGAAATTCTCACAAGCTCCATAAATTTGCTGTGCTTTTTTGCAAACAGTGTGTGATGCTATGAGGGATGAAGGAAGACAGTGCAACTTAAAAGTCCTCCTTCGCATGTAGGCTGATGAGGAAACTCCCATGAGATTCTCATGTGCTCTGGTTGCTTCTGAGTAGCAGCCTAGTCTGGGGCTCTGTGTGTGCCTTATGCTGTTTAGTGCTGCTGTGTAAGAAAATGAAGCAGTGAGACAAAATCTGTGCTAAATTTCACCTTCTTTTACCAAAAATGTATTTTGCATACTGACCATTCTGAGTCTTCAGCCTTAATTAATCCTCTTTCTGATTATTCATTTAAAAAGAAGCCAACTCCAACAATTCACCAAGTCTGCTTGAGTATATGGAGGCATGAGGTATGTCTACGTGTGAGATGAATTACTTCCGTGACCTTTCCTTGAGTTTGCTGAGTAGCTCTCTGAGCCTGGCAGCATAACTGAATCGCTGGCATTGTAATCGCTTGTTGGGCTGTGATGGTGCTTTTGGAGACTGTCTTAGGTACTGGATGTTGGAGGGAGTAGGGGAGAACCCATCTTCCACTTTTGGTGAGACAACTCGCTCGCCAGAGAAAGTGAGAAGAAACACACTGGAAAGTTCAGGTGTGTTTATGCTGCTACACCTGCCTTTGCAATAAACAGAAATTTATCCAGTCACAGGCAAAGGAATTAACGGTTCCTCATCAGATGAGACAATTCACAAAGAGAGAAAGTTTCGACAGCACAAGGGCATTCCTGCCAGAGGACAGATTTTTGTATCCAATGCGTTGAACAGGCTGAAATTATATCTAATTAATGACTGTATAAGCTGGCCTTGTGCTAGGAGGCCATATGTTCACTTGTGTAGACCCGGTAAAGACAGGCAAACAGCATCTGCAGTGATTACGGATCTGCCTCAGAGCTGCTTACTCACTGATGAGGAAGGCAGCCCTGGTGCCAGCCACCTGAAGTAGCACTGATGCTCACTGATGATACATGAACATATATAGCAATACATGACTATTCGTGGCCCGTTGCTGCCTGCAGCGTTTTATCCCTCTGGGATGGTGTCCTCAGCCTGTTGACCAGTTGGAGGCACCTCATCTGTAGAAAGGCTGGGTCATCATATAAATGCTTGGATACTCAGAGCAGCCTATGTATGCAGCACTAGCGTAGCAGGTGGCGTATAAGCAAATGCGTGTCTCTAAAGAGAGAAGGGAAGCAGGCATGAGTGGAAAGGGCTCACCTGCATGGAGCCATAACTGGGAGCTCTTCTCTAGCCCGTGGTAGCAAAGTGGCTTTCATCACCGGGTCCACAAATCCTGAAGATGTGTGCCCAAGCTAGCAGGAATGTGTATGTGCATGTACCTCTTTTTAAGTACGATTCTCTTCAGGAGGGAGAGGAAGATGTGTTTCAAAGGTGGGCAAAGAGTGGCTCAGTATGAAAAATCCCTTCTGAAAATCTGTCTCGGCCTTTGAGAAAGTATTGCGAGTGCTTTTGTGTTGTTTTTCTTTTACACTTGAGGACTTTGATATCGCCGGTAGTTCAAGGAGCGAACAGGAGACTTTGGGAAGGACCAGAGCAAAGAAAATAGTTTTGCTATGATCCATTTCGGTAAGATTAATGGTGAACATTTGCCTTTCATCAGAGTTGCATTGTTTCAGTGGAGATGATGCCTTGGATTGCGTAGGCAGAGTCTGGAAAACTTTTATTGAGCGAGAGGAAGAAAGGTATTTCTTTCTTCTTGAGGTGTTTTGTATTTGTCCTCTGGGATGAAGGGTAGGTTAAATGGGCTAATTTTGGAAAACTAAGAAGTCCTGGCAATTTTTCCCCCCCTGGCATTTTTGTCATTTTAGACAGCTCTGTCTTTCTAATACCGTTTTTGCTCTGACTCTTACTCTGCCAGAGACCAGCTTGTGGGCGGATGGCTTCCAGTGCTCTTCTGCATGTTAGCCAGGGAAGGAGGCAGAGAAGGGGAATTGTTCAGCTTCATGGCCACATACACCCTCACAGTCTCCAAACAGGAGCACTTAAATCCTCCAAAAGTGGGGATTTGCATTAGAAGATGGGAAGGTTTGTAGTTAGTTTGTAGTTAACAGGCTGCCCAGGGAAGTGGTGGAGTCACCATCCCTGGAGGTGTTCAAAAAACGTGTAGATGTGGCACTTCGGGACATGGTTTAGTAGGCATGGTGGTGTTGGGTTGACGGTTGGACTTGATGATCTTAGAGGTCTTCTCCAACCTTAATGATTCTATGATTCTCTGCTTGCAGGGATCTGGAACCACTTTTATGTCTACCTGTACACCATCAGTCGGCAAGTGGGCTTTTCTGATCAATTGCAGAAGAAATTGGAGAGATTTTAGTTGTCTCAGTATCTCTGTGGATTTAGTCCTTAATTATCCTTTTGTGCCATTCTGCTGAAGCACGTCTGTTAATCACTCCAGAGTACTTTCGCTTCTCTCAATATATTGAATTCCACTTGGATGCTTTTAAAAGTGTTTGCGCAGCATATGCCTTTCTCAGGAGTATGGGAAATATCCACAATCTGAAACAAAAGTGCAGTGTTCTGAACTCGGCATCCATGTTGTCCCGTAAATCAGTACGTTCTGTGCTGTTATGTAAGTTTGTCTTGTGTCAGACTAATAAAAGCTGTATGTGCTAAAAGGCTGATAAGCCTGCCATGAGTATTACATGGTTCAAATTCTTCTGCCTTTAAATAACACCTGTTGCTTTCCTGACTGGTGTTGGTAGGGTTGTCTGTCTTGAGAACTAGTATAAAGTATAAAAAAAGAAAAAAGCAAAAAAGCAAGCAAAAAAAAAGGCATTTTTTTCAGGCAGTTCAGATCCGAGCCTTAGCAGCCTTGAATTTATTATTGTCTCTGAGCCACTCGTGTATGAAAGGAGTATGAGAAAGCACAGCTGTTCTGCATTTCTGGATATTAAAAATGGACAAAGTGACTTTTCAGTAATACTGCCATAGCCTCGAGGACCGACTGCAAAAAACAAGTGCTCCTTCTGTTGGCAGGTGGGAAGTTCAATCCCTTAAAATACAAAATAAAAAATAAAAAAGTAGATGGTTGTGCAGGTTCTGAGGGTAGCCTGCAACAAGGGCGAAGGGACAAGCACCCCACAGCTGCCGGCAAAAGTCTCTGCTGGCAGTGCTTGTGCATAGACCAACAGTGTGCTTCCAGCAGCCCCTAAATAAATGGGGGGGGGGGGGCTGAGGGGAAGTTCATCCCTGATACCACGACTCGGCATAATGGTCCCTTTTCTGGGTGCCAGGGTCACAGCTGCTGTCTGGAGATTACGTACAGAAGCACTCTTCTTCTCGGGAGAGTGAGGTTTCCTGGAGGATTAAGCACAGGCTGAAAGCAGGAGGGAGGCAAAGAAAGCGAGCCTGCGGCTGTGACAGGCGACGAGCGTCAGGGGAGGAAGACTGTGAATGAGAAGACAGCCACTGGTAGTTGCTGCTTGAATGGCAGAGGCTCCAGTTTGGGTTTCTGAAGTGGTCCATTTGCGGGGTGAAACCCACCGTGGGTTTGATACAACACTGCCTGCTTTCAGGACTCGAAGAGCTGCTTTCCCGCAGGCGAGGGAGCTGGGCAGTCTGACAGAGCTCTGCCACCTCCTGCGTGGGAACCGAAGATGTTTCTTTGCTCGCTGTCTCACATCCCCTGTAGTCGTTCAGAAATAGCAATCAATGTCGTAACTAACCATCAAGGTGCATTTGCACACCCCATGTGCTCAGAAGGCTGAGCTGCTTGTGTTTCCTTCTGTCACAGACATGGTGTCGCCGTGCCTTCTGGGCCTGCTGCTTTGGTGCTTCCTTCTCCCCTCTTCCTTCTCAGCTTCATTTTATTTTTTTCTATTCCCCCCCCTCTCCCCCCCTTCTTTTCTCTCTTGTCCTGCTATTTCACCTCTTGGGTGCACACATTCCAGGGAGAGTACCAAGAAAAATCCTTCTACCCACGTATCATGTGCCAGCACCTCTGTTTTGTGTAGGAAGGTCTTCTATATTTGAAGCCAGGGCCATCTGCCTTGTTCCTAAAAAAACCCCATGTTTCTTGCAGTTCTTTGCAAGAGCAGTGGCCACAGTTCTGTATAGTTTTAAAAGGAAAATCCAACCCATCCTATAGTAATAATATTTGAAACTTCTCTCCTGTGTATCAGTTACTTCCAAAGTTGAGACCCATTTCACTTACTAGATGAAATTTCCCACAGATCCCGTATGCTGGCTACTTCTTTTTAATGCCTTCAGAATCCACTAGTGCTTTTTTTAATCTGAAACAAGTGGATACTGCACATAATGTAGAAAAGGAGAGGTGGAGGCAGAGGAGGCTGACAATGCACGCATTCAAATGGTGTGAAAATGCAAGTGGTAAAATATGACTGTGTCAGTAGAGCTTGTCAGAGAGGTTTTAAGGCATATCGTGTATTAGCAAATCATAGCTATTTTGAAGGCAAAAGAATGAAACTTCTTAAAAGGAGCAGAATTCCAGAAACACGCTACTAAGTATTGGGTACCAGCGGTTAAGTGTAATGTCATAGTTACTAGTTATTGTCCTTGCTGCATGGATATTTCATAAGTGCGAGTCTTGAGCATCTCATTTTTAAAACTGTATTTCCATTTGCCTCTGAGTCTGTAAAATCCTTTCTAAAAAGGAACATGTCAAATAAACGGGTAAGAGATAAAATACTCCTGAACAGGAGCAGCTGAACATAGCTCATGCTTTTGATGTTGTGTTTAGGCACAAACATCAGTAAATGGTAAATGATACAAAAGCTGTTGAGAAGAGAAACTTGGTGTGAGGTAGAAATGTCAGCTGTGCTGCTCACTTCAGTGCCTGGTTGATACTTTTGTTAGAGCGAAATGCTGAAGAGCGCTCCCTTGCCAAGGAGGAACTGAAGCAACTTTGATATTTTTTTGAATCATAGATCATTAATGCGAAGAGTACTGATGACTGCCCACGTCTGGTGAATTGGGTTAGACACTAATCAGCATCAAGAGTTTAGGAAACTTTTTATGAAGTTTCAAAAATAATATGTGAAAGAAAGAAATAGCTTAGCTAAAAATTCAGCAAAGTGTTGCTGAAATGTTCCTTGGGGATAACTTGGAAGTAGCTTTCCTGCTTCTGAAAGATGTAGCGCACATGAATGGTAACCTATTTTATTTGTTAACTTTTCCTGTTCAGATAATTTGATATGTTTAAAGATATCTGTTGTATCTAATTGACCCCTGTAGTTTAGAGTCCATCTAGAAATCTAGGCACATGCTGTGAAAGATCAATAAAGTGATTTCAGTGTTTGTGAAAGCAATTTTTGTGGCCTAGTTTATGCATTAAAAACAATAATACACCTGTCCTACATTTGTGAAGTATCTCAGCAAACACAAAAGGACAGTCTATGCAGTTTATGTGCTTCATTTTCCAACACTGTGTTGTAATGGCATGTTTCCAAGCAAAAACATACTTTCCCCTCTAATCTTACTTACATGCAATCAGCTATTTTGTATAATGAAGAAGTGTTAAATTCAGGCTGAAATGTGGTCCAGAGGAGAGGTGGAGGCAGAAACTGCTTCTAGAATGCTTACAGTAGAGGAATAGAAATTCTTTCCCCATGTCTCTAAATTTAGGGTTTACACCAGCACTGAGAAGCAAAGGCTTTGCGAAAAGAAAATGAGGAGTTGTGTAGTAGAAATTACAAATATTTTAAGATGGAAATAGCTGCTTTTATGTCTTCCCTCTGTGTTGCAGTTCTGACTCTGTGCTCAGCTTTAGGTGTGCAATTTCTTTTTTCCGTGGGATTGAACAGGGCTTATTTGCATGGCAGATTCATAACAGTGCTTCAGCTCGTCAGGGTGGGAAGTAGGGCCCTGTATGTGTTGTTAGCAGTAGGTGTTTTGTGACCTGAGGAGAAATCTCAAACAATAGTTATCAGGATGGACCAGCATGTCTAAGGCTATGTCAGATGATTCAAAACTGTGGGAAGAGTACGTCTGACTTCGGTAGCGCATCTCGCGTATCTGGTTGCTACATCTTAGATTAACTGGGAGGTTTGTATGAAGCTCTAAACCCTTCCTCTGAAATATTTGGGAGAGAGATGAAATTTTATCAGCATCCATGGTGATATTATATTGCAGATGTAGCATAGGTAGAAAGGAAAGAGGAGTGTGGCTTTTGGGGAGAGAAGGATGTGTATGTTTTTAAGCAGGCAGGCACTTGGGTATTTCTGGAGTTGTTACACTTCAGAGGGACGTCTGTAAGAGGGAGCCCCGCTGTAGCAGGACCTGGGATAGTCCTCCCTGGTTTGGGGTCAGCTTCTGCAGCACGCCTGAGGCCCACGAAGGATCCCGGTGGGACACGTCCGTGACTGCGAATGACGGCCTTCGTGCAGGCATCACACTCCAGCTAGAGTGGAGTAGGAGGAAATATGGGGGAGCACTTCTTTCCTGTCCTCACCCTGCCTGGTGCCAACTTGCGTTGCTCTCCTGATCTTGGTCACAATGTGGCTGGCGGCCCGGCTCCAGTATTTGGTGTTCCCAGCTCTCCAGCCTTGACTTGAAGGGAGCCTTCTGTTTTATGGGGCCCTGTTCCTCTATGCCGGGGCAGCCTTGAGAGCCCAGGATGCTTTTCATAACATCTGTGCGTGTGTCCGTACGAGTGCCGAGGCTCTCGCACTTAGAGCACGAATTTTAGACTAGCAGATTTCTACTATACCCTGAGAAGACTGAAAATTGCCTCTGCCTTAACTTCGTACCTTCAACCAAGTTCCCCAAGTCAGGGCAGTGTTTAGTAAAAATAGTGAAGATGCAGGAAGTCAATTTTGTTAGACTGGGTTAAAAGGACGGGAAAGGAGACATGAGGGACTCATCCCACTTTGTAGCATATCAATCTCTGTTTGAGTGCCAGTAGTTTTGGGGTTTGTTTTTTCATTAGATTAATATAGAAGGCCAGAAACTATTTCTGCCTGCAGGAGAGGCATAGTATGTCCTGAACGTTTTCTGTGGCTTTCTCTTCTCACTGAAAGCTGAAGCGTATCCTGAGATGCTTCTGCGTTGCTCACTTGCACAGAAGAAAACAGCAGTAGGTGGGATACTGGAAAAGTTAATAACACTTACTCAATGTGGAGGTGAGAAGATAGTTTTGTTTCAGCAAGATAGTGACTCATGATGCCAACATGAATGTAATGAGGATGGTTTATTTTAGCTTCGATACCACATGTACCTATTGAGGTCTAAGAAAAAGGAAGTGAACCTTCGGTAGGAATACCGTCAAGATTCAATACCCTGTAGTGATCCGAGCTGTAAATGCCTGTCTCGTCACATGGGAATACAGAGCGCTCTTTCTGGGGCTTTTTGAAAGGAAGAGTGGTGCCGTTGTTGGTAGGGTACTGCCCTGTGCCAGAACGCCGCAGTGCATGGCGGCATGTGCTGTGTATTCATCGTTGGTCTGAATCCAGTGAATCTGAAGAGTGACTGGAATTTGAGAATATTTCCTTGATTGATAAAGTTCTGTGGGCAGGTCCCTTTGGGGCATCGGCAACGCAAAAGGCACTGCTTTACCCTGCTCTGACTTCTTTCACTTCCTTTCTTCTCCACAGCCTAGCCATCCTGAAGAGAAGTTTCATAGGGGAGACTTAGTATCTCCTAACCAGTGGAGGCCTTTTTTTCTCAGCCTTCTCTTTTCTTGATCTAAATTCAAAGTTATGAGACTATTTTAACTAAAGTTTCTGTTGACAGATCCCATCCCCCAAAAACCTAAAATCTTCTTGCTGAGTTTATTGAACCTTTTTAGTGGGTATTTCTTTTACCACCTTTTTGTGACCTGTAACAACTGCGGTGGTGCAAGTACATCTGTTTGTCAACAGAGCTGAAACCTGTTTTATTTCATTTTCTGTGCCAAGCTGTTGTGGCAGTTGATTGCACAACACTTCCAAAGGACGCATCTCAGGAGTGCTTACACAGGGAGGTTCTACTCATCCTAGTACAAGTGAGAAAACCCATCTCCATTTTAGACTTTAATTCCTCGGTCTCCTGCCTAGACTGCTTGATTACTCTCATCCATCTGTTAATGACTGAGTGGAGGCCTCTGAAAGGCATCGTAAGTCCTTCCTCCTTTTGATTTGACATGAGACCTTTCTGTGCTAACATGTGGAGGTCTTGTCTGCTATTTTGGTACCAAGTTGTGAAGTGCCTCAGAGCATGGGAAAATGCGTGTCCAGCCTTTAGAGGCAATTTACAGGTGGTGGTAGGGAAATACTGCCAAATAACACATTGTACTCTCCAGCCAGATTTCTTTAGCCCCCTATCATCAGAAAGTCGCCATCCAGTCACGTGTGACCCCGGGTACAGCAAACACATCGTTAAAGCCAACATGCAGCTATTGGAGTTGCTAAAAAAGCTTTTTCCTGGGGTGAAATTTGTCTGATTACTGGCTGAGCTAGTGCATCAGAGGAGAGTGCGAGTCATTAGCAGATGGACCCTTGAGCTGTAGGCGCTTGGCGCTGCAGAGGAGGTTTTGGTGAGAAGGGTGTGAGAACATCTGCCGGAGGGAGGGTTATGGCTACTGTTAGACCTCAGCCACTGCTGCGCTGTTGCTGTATGGATGCTATACCGCATCAGCGCCAGGAACTCTTTAGTTCTGGTGGAAATAAGGAGGTGAAATGCCTCCCTTGCCAGGTAATGCAGATTTACGAAAACCACTGGGTTGGCACTCTGTGGGAGGGTGCACGGTGCTGCGTGGGCTACTTGGCATGTGGTGGGGTAAAAGTGGATGGTTGAGAGTGGAGTGCTCATGCATGGCAGAGACTGATGAGTATGGAGAGTGTTGCTGTGAAAGAAATCGAGGAATGAAGAAGATAGATCCTGAATCTCAGGAAAATTTCCTGAAACAGAACAGGAGAAGAGTCTGAATAAAGCAGACATTTCTACTACAAGGCTGTTTTTCTGAAGAGTTTTTATATCCACCTCACTTGCAAGCTGCCTGCCGGGGATCTCATTGGCATTCTGCTTTTCTGCTGTAATCTCATGTTGTTAAGGAGCATGATTTTTGTTCTTAGCTGAGCCGCATATAGAAGATTACATAAATACCTTGGAAATCTTGGGAGGGGGAAGAAGAAAACCCCCCCAAACCACCAAACCCTTCCTCTGAGAAACATTTTGACCATGTAATCTTATGTTTTCCTCTCAGAGAAAATTCTGTTTAATGTAAGAGGAAAGCAGACATGCCTCTCTACCAAGAAGGCCGCAAACCAGCTTCCTAATGGCCCAGCTGTTCTAATGAGCAATTACAGACCAACACACTGAGCTGAGGTAGATTTGTTCTCCTAGCAGTTGTCGCCCCAAGTTGTTTTGATACAGGAGTGCTTTTTCCTCCTCTCCTCCCTGTGTTGAAATAGTGTTTATTTTCGTCTCCTTCCTTATGTCCTCCTTTCCCTGGTAAATACCTGTTCACTTTCTAATTTGAAGCCATTTCATAAAGGTTGTACTTCTGAGGTTCAGCTGTCCTGCTCATAACCCTCAAGCTAAACCAGAGGATTATCCCAGGAGTGGAGGGGCTGGTTTGTTTCTCCTTGCAGCGCAGCAGTTTAAGTTTCCCATGGAAAACTGATATTTTCAGCAGTGTGCCCCTGTACAGGGCAAAAATTGAGCTATGAGTACAGGGCCCTTTATATCGGGTTACTGTGAATGTATTTGAGTTCCAAAATCCTTGCTGCCAGGGTCCGTGCTGGTGCGGGGGGCAGCCAGACAAGGTCACTGGGGACGAGCCCCGAGCCTGCCGCTCGGTGGAAGCACGGCCCAGACACCGTGTTGCTCTTTGCCACATGGAAAGAGTGGCTTTTTATTTTCCTTTATAGTCTGAAAAGTGTCAAATAATATAATTTACTGAAAAAGATTTTATCGGTCGCACTTCCTTCTTTACAGAAAGAGTGAAAATTAGTTAAATATGCTTGCAGCTCGGGAGAGAGAGGGGGAATAAAACTTCAAACAGTGCTGCTAAAAACAGCCCGGGCTGCTTTTGTTTGGACTTTCAAAACGCAGCAGCTTAATGCCTCCATTGTACGCAGGGGAAATATGCTAATTCGAAGCACATTTCCCATCAGAAGCCCTTTCAGTCCTGTCATCGCCGAGATATGAAGGATGATAAAAGCGGGGAGAAGGGGGAGGCCCGTATTGTGGGAGCGCGGCCGCCGGTTATTGTGCGCAGGGAGTGGGGCTGAATAGGCCTGGTGAGCCCGCTCACCCGTGAAGCCCCGGGGCCGCGCGGGTTCCCATGGGCGCCAGCGGCCCCGGCAGGGCAGGGGTCCCCAGGGGCTCCCTGCCTCAGCACGGAGGGGCTGCCATCAAGGTTTGCCAGCGCCAACCACTGTCGCCTGTCCCGCAGCCCTGTAACCCGACATCTGCTCCTGGGTAGCGCGGGCAGCGGCTTGCTGTTCACTTTAAGCGTAATTTAAGCTGAAATAACTGATTTTTTCCCTGATAAGGCCTTCGTCGCTTCCTTCCTCAGTTGCTAGTGCTCGTAGGGCGGTGGGTGCTTGCCGGCTGCGCGGCGCTGAGCTCCCTCAGCAAAGAGGGAACTGCAGCTCGGGAAGGGGGTCCTGCACAGTTGCAAAACTGAAGGGAATCTGTGAAATGATAGTCTGTTGCCACTCATTTTCTGATTGTATTTTAGGTTGAAATAAATACATTAATCAGCGTTTGGTACATATTAAAAATCTGTGAGCACTACTCTTGAAATACTGCATGATATATGTAAAAACCTAGGGTTTGGGGTTTTTCTTCTCTTTCTTAAAGTCATGAAAAGGTCTTTAAATGGCGAGTTTTGTCTCAGGAGTTTGGCTCTTGGTCTGGAGCTGGGGAGATGCTCGATTTACCCAGGAGGAGTACATTTTCTGTTTTCTTTTTAACAGGTGCTAGTGTTGTTTTACTGTAGAGAATTTAGGATTAAATGAACTCGAGGTGCTGATAATGTTGCTATGATATTTGCTTGGAAACGGTTGGAAATGGCAATGAGAATTTAGTTGTAGTTGTTTGTTTGGCTCTAAAAGCCTGCAGTGCACTAATGGCAAGTTAAACTAAGAAAATGGGCTTTTGATTGCATTTACAATCTGGTGATGTTCTGTGTGCAGTAGAATTGTGCGCTACACTTGAGCACACAGTTAGTTTAAATATTTCTGAGGACAACAGCTGGAATTAAGTGCTTAGAAATACTTTTAAAGCTGTGGTTGGTCTTCAGTTTCTTCCCTGTGCTAATAAAGTTGTGAACAGGCAAATCAAGCTGGTTGATTTTGGCTGGGCATGAGAAGCTGCGATCTTTTTCTGCAGCTGGTGGGCAAGTCTCTGGTCTGCAATGAGAGGAGCTCTATCCCGTGTTGAGCAACATGCCTTCGGTCACCTCCAGGATGGTGAGTGCACATCCGACCTGGTACAGTTTTTTGATACACAGTTTCTCCTACGGACCAAAGAAAGAACCTTAGCCAGAGGCTTGGGTGTTGTTTCTGCCTTGTGCTTTTTTCCATTCTTTTAATGTTTTTTTCTTCAATATATCCATCCCTTTTCCCTTTCTCTGGTTCCTCAGCTCCTTTATTTTCCTCTCCAAATGGTGCAGAAAGGTGGAGCAGATGATGGTACTTCAGGAACAGGTAGTGATGATAAGATACACAAGAGGTGTCTGTAGTACTACCGAGAGCAAAAATGCCATTTTGAATAGTGAATGCAAGGGTCTCCAGAACAAACGCGTAATGGTAATGCTTAGTGTTTACACTTGGGAAGCTCTGAGTGCAAGAGGGATTGTTACAAATGTGCTGAAACCCAGAAAGCAGAAATAAAAGAGATGGGAATGATACAAGGAACAGATGAAGAAAAGTAGATGCTAAATGAATTTCACTCTGACTCATGACAAAGTGCAGAAATGATGCCTTTCAGCCATTTAAAACAAGTGTGTTTGGAAAGACACAGAGAAACAGGGATGTAACTAGGCAGTGTCAGGGTTGGATCGCTCAGAAGAGGGTCTGTGTGGTTTTTAGGCAGCACGACTGGAGGCTGTTTTGGAGGCCAGAGCCCTCCTCCTGGAGAAGCTATTCCTTCTGCGTCGGCCGCAGTGGGGCCTGGCCGTTGTGCCAGCCCTCCCTTGTGCTGAGCCTCGAAACCCGCCGCGCTGCAGAGCGGCTCTTCTACCGCAACAACTGAAAGGCTCCGAGCTCAAGACACTTAAAAAATTAGGCAAGACCAAGTGTTGGAAATGTATGCTCTAGGGAATAATCCTGCCCTGGCAAGGGATCTTACTTGACAGCCTATCTGGGAATCCAGGCTGAAAGCTGCTGCTTTGTCCTTAACTCACCCTATAGACTTTTGTCTTGGCGCTCGCTTTGTATGCAGGACGCCTACTGCTGAGGTTCAGCAAAAAATCGAGGCGTGACATGATCCAGACGGAGCTCCAGCCGTGCTCCCTGTCGTCAGGTTCAGCCATTCCCTGTTTGTAAGGTAGAAGGTGGGTTTGGTTTTTTTTTAATTGCGCTGGACTCCCTAACTGCACATTTAACTTTGTCATGGGCACAAGTGAAAGACCTGTTAAACACTTCAGCGGCCCTTGTTTGTTGTCCACCAGCGGCATTCTCAAAGGCATTGTAACGCGCGGAAGGAACCACTGCTTTACACGTGACTGGGGTCCCAACTGATGCAGCTAGAAAGAGGGGACTGGAAAAGCTGGGCCAGTCAAAGTTGCCTGGCACATACTTAGTCGGTGAGTTAATTGGACACCCTCAAAGTGGAACTTGTTGATGTCCTGGCGCTTTCCTAATGAGGATATCTGCTCTTGCAAAGAGTACAGTGATTAATTGGGGACCCTTTCGGTAGTATCTTAGCTAGGCATTTCATGACTAGTGTCTTGTGTGTGAACAGAAACTATACCTGCAATTCAGCAGGCGGTCCAGGGCTGCATGACGGAAGTGGTCCAGGATCTTTCCCAAAGTATAGTTAAATTATACCGGAATGGGAATTTCCAGTATCAGGGAAACAGCTATAGTAATGATGACCTACAAGGTGCTGAAACTTTAAACAGTGAATTTCAGTACCTTGTACCAATCATTATTCTGATGCTTTATTTTATGTCAACATTTTGACTGCCGAATTACATGGGCTTTTCAAAACATTGACAGACAACTGCCCACTAATTCACTAGTGGGTCTTGGAGCAATGTACAGCTGAGCCTAGCATTGTTGGGGCCAGCCTTTCAACCCGGGGTACTGAGGTGAGCGGATGGTGGTGCCTAAGAAATGGTGCTCTCACTGCGTGGTTTAGCTCTGCGGCAAACTCCACTGTCCCACTGGGTAACTCGGTTCACAGCCCTGAAATCATGAGCTAGAGGAGGCTGTAACACTGAGGTGGTGCTTAGTTGTGCATTCACTATCAAACTTAATACTCATTGCATGACTCTATAAATTAGTTTGCATTCCTCACTGTGGTTCCAATGATGCTGATAAGGTTTTCTGCTCAATAAAAATATGTATGTAATCATATGCATGTTTTCTTCATGTATATACATATACTCATACATACAAGTTTTCTGCATATCTATACACACACACATCTATATCTATGATTTATGCATGGAATCCCTCAAGAAATTCAGGAGGAGTCTTCATCCCTGTCTCTCCTCACGCCCCTCTAGTGTGGGGTACTTTTTTATAATGAGCACCCATGGTTTCTTTTCGGGGAGTTGCAGGGTTTTGTACTTCTTTATATATTTCCCTGCTTTTTTTCCATGCTTTGTGAAAAGACTGGACTGAGGCCAAGACTGAAGAACAAAACGAATACTGAATAGATGAGAGATTGTAGGTGGGATGCTGAAGTCTATGCGAAGAGTGGGAGGGCAATTTTGAAAATCAGAACTGGATATAAAGTTAACACAGGATTGCATGATTAAATCTGACTTTGTGGAGTAGGAGAATAAGTTTCTGTCAAGGCTGAACTCGGTGAAGTTTAGGTTTATTTATAGATAAATATATATATATATATATATAAAATCAACAGGTAGCCTCCAAATGCCACTCCTGTCTCAAACTCACATGTGCTTTGAGACCAAAGAGCTGTATTAGGAGGAGTATATTATGATGATACCTTTTCTGCCTTCTAAACCTCTGGCAGAAATAGCTCTTCTTACAAGTGCAAGAGGCACTTCTACTTAAGGGATAGCAAGTGCAATATAAATACCTAGAATGCTATTTCAGTATATCCAAGTATTTAGGAACTCTTGTTATGAGATGGCAGCAAGCTTTGGCAATGATATTGGAGAAGAGGGTCCATAGGAAAAATTCAGTAGGTTGGATGGTCTTCAGGTCACAGAACTAAGGGAACGAAGACAGAAGACCTGAGCACATCGTTTTCCTGCTGCACTGCAGCATTTCTGCTGCTGCCCAGTGTGTGACTCAAGGCAGAGGGGTGGGAGACACAAGCATGACAGCTGAGAATCTCCTCTCTGTTGTGAAGGTGACAGAGAGAGCAAAAAAAATGTGGTTATGTGTGCTAAAATCAAGAAACTAGCCCTGAAAATGATGGAGGAGCATTTGAAGCACTGTTGAAGGCCTTCATGTATGAGTCGTGTATGTGAGGATGTTGCCACTGCTGAGCAGAAAAGTCTTGTTTTGCTGCCTAATTTTAGATTTAAAGCATTTGAAATTTGCCATGCATTACAGTTGTAGGAAACTATACATACTGCCATAAAATTGTTGAGCTGGAGTAGAAGCTGAAGACGACTGTCAGGGCTGGCGCTCTGAACATTGCTTGCTGAATGAAAGCTACTTCTGGGGGAGATGCTAGGATGTCTTTGCTTTTTGTTTCCTATATTTCCATGTTCTTTCAGCTGTATTATAAATGGGCTCCAGTTTGTCAGCCTATTTCTTTCTGGCTTGCCAAGAGCGTGGTGCTACTCCAGGCAGCCTCACAGGAGAGGGGTGCAGGAGGTGATAAATGCTTCCAGCTCAGTTTCAAATGTAGCCTATTTTGTTTTCATTTTTATTGCTGTTCCTCAGAAATCTCTGGCGTGGTTGAGGTTCCCATGTTCTGCCTGTTAGGGTTCTGAATGACTTTCCCCAGGTCTGTTTTTTAAATACAAGTATCTTAAACCCAGGAAAACCTTACTAAAGCCATTAGTTAGCATAAAAAAGCAATATCTAGCTTTTTTTGTAATTACTTCCATGCTGTTGACTGCTATTCATAAGCAGAAATGGACTTCCCAGCTGCTTAAGAACACCATGAACTTTTGCTTTTGTTTTGACTTTGATTATAGCTCTTCAGGCTTTTTCTGTGATAGTTTTCACTTCTCTACCCCTGGAGTCATCTTTGAGACAAGGGCTTGCTCAGACTTACCTATTGGAAAAGCTGTACAGAACCATCTATTCACTCTTTAAGGGATTATTTTCCCCTTTATGTTCCAAATAAAGGTTAGCCACTCCTGTGTGTTCTGGATTTAGGCTGTTGATTGCCTTTGATTCTCACCAGGGGCTGTGGCCACAGTGGACTAAAGCAGCAGTCCAGCTGGAGGCTAGCAGGCTGGCCAGAGAGGTGTATGAGACCCCACAACTGGATGGCGTCTACTTTGCCTGCCTGCTTGCCACCAGGCATTTAGCTTGGCAGCAGTTCTTGCTGTCTTCATGGGGCTTTATTAAGGAGGTCATAGGACTGGCGCCTTCACACTGCTGAGGTCTGCTCGCCCTCGTGAGCTTAACCTGCATCACTTAGCTCAGTGATTTTCTTGGGTTGCAAGGATAACCTCTATCCACGCTTAAGCCTATAGTTTTGCCCTTTCTACAGAAATCCAAGATTGAGATCACAAAGTGCAGTGCAGATTCATGTTTTTTAGTAGTCTGTATTTTATACTGTGGTAAAAGTGCAGGTTTTTTCCACTGTTATTTGTTTATTAATTTGAATTTCATTTTCCTAGTAATTTAGTATGTCTGAAAGAATGGGCCCAAATTTTTTTTTTTTTAAAGTACTTGCCAGGTACGTAACTGCCACACAACTAAAAGCTGGTTGTCATGCTGGTTGTCATTTTATACAGATGGAAAACTTGCCTACTTTTCCATAAGCATTCAGGGGTTTATACTCAAGTCTTAGGTAACTGGTCTAAAGCTGTTCTGAACACAGGCAAGTACATTGAGAGACACACCAAGTGGCTGCATGTGTATTTGTTCTTTCTCTTGAATATTTTTGCATACTTCATAAAAAGAAAATCCACAGTATTCTAGAAGTCGTCTGTAAAATTAGTTGTTTGGAATACTTGTCAGTCTTGTTTGAGGGACAGTCTCTGAATTTTAACTTCTGAGTCTTGGATCTCATAGGCTATTCTCAAATTGCTCTTGAAGTATGTGGGCACACTCTTTATTACAGCTCTGTGAAGCCTTTGTAGAAATGGCAAGTGTGTAAAAAGCTCCTGAAAGCTTGTGAAGAATTTGCTGTAGCTTACGATAGAGCTCCTCAGCCTTCAGGAATGTAAACTAGATGCAGTGACATTAAAGATAGAGGTTTGAAAGAAATTGGCACGTGGACAGAATTGGGTTTTTAATACCTTTTTTAACTTGTGCAATTGCAGTATTTTATTTGACTGAGCAAAATGATTAAAAGTTGGGTTTTTTTTTAAAGCTAGATAAAATAGATTAAAACTTATTTTTAAAAAGTAGTTTTGCAGTGAATGTCACTTGGTCTGCAGTGCCTTCACATACTTTGCTCCACTGCTACTCATCCGGAGGTTTGGCTGTAGGCTCAGAGCTATGCTTTAGCAGCAGAAACCCTTAATGCTCAGCCCCTCTCCTAATTTTCATTTTTATTCTGGTCTACAAATAAAATGCTGGGCTGAACTCCTGAAATATAACTAGCCCACTTCCCTGGCTGCTGGTTATCTATATCAGGCTGGTCTGTACAGCAGGTTTTTGCTGAATATCAGTCTTTAAAGTTGGGGTGGGTTTTTTTTTTTGTAATTTCTGCTTTTGTGGCTCTGTCTTTTGCTGTGTTGTCATAGGCATAAACTTGACGTCTCCCAGTCTCATCACCTATTGTGAAAAGGATGTATCTGATTAAGGGAGGGAGCGTTGCATAAGACACCTTGCTGGCTGGGATTAATTCTTGAAGCACAAGATCAGCACCCGTGTTAGCACTGGAGGAAATAGCATATAGTTTGTTTTATCTGCTGCGATGGGACAGAGGCTCGAAGATGAAGAAATTACTTAAGATGCTAAGTGCTTAAAACCCATCATATGTTTCAGCGATCTGGAAAGTAGTAAGAAGTGAGGGGGGAGAACTTTACACTAATGCATCACTTGAAGCTTTTAGAGGGTGATGTAGTAGGTAGAATTAATGCTTTTGAATAGTTGGGATTGATGGCTTCTGAAGTTCAAGCTCCTGTGAAGTTGATTCTGGTATTGTGCGTTGACTTCTCGATTGCTCATTTGGGGAAGGGGTTATCCTGGGAGAAAGTAGGGGAAGGTCTCCCAGCCTGTTAGTTTTGTGTTTGTAAAACATCTGCTCTGAAGTCCTGAGCCTGCCTGACAATATCTGCTTGCCAGCAGGAGAGCACACAGCTGTTCAAAGGGGTAGGTCTCACTGATGCAGAGCGGAGGGCTTCGGTAGTGGGTTTCCTCCAGGGACAGGCTGTAACCGAAGGTTCTGTCTGATGTATTTTCTGTTTAAAGAAAGGAAATTCCATATGATGTTTGTATTTTCTGTGTATTTATACTGATAAGTGCATTAGTATTATACCACTTGAGTTAGTTTTTGAACAGACGTTTTGTAACTTGGGGTGGTCAGAAGTGAGGTTTCAAGCTTTTAAAGTTTTAGACCTTCCAAAGTAAAGATCACTAATGGAGATCTAGACTATGACAGCAGCGAGCAGAAGTACCGGCTGAACAATGAGGGGTTCCAAGATGGGAATTTTAATGTCAGAGGCAATCAACTGGTTTGACCAATGACTAAAATCTGTGTGACTTTCAGCAAGTAGGTGTGTCTGCTATGGATTTTCAATCTTACTGATTTTAAATGGGGAAAAAAAAACACTTTTTTGTAGAACATTGTCTTTATATAATCATTATCCCAAATGTAAGGAAGTTGTCTTTCCTTTCTTGACTGTGGGATTTGAACAACTTTTAGTAATGTTTAACAGAATATGGCAAACACATCACCTGTGGTTTCGCCTTTCAGCTGCTTCCTTGAGGGACGGCATTTGCAGTACGTGGTCTTGCTGGGCAGGATTTCGGTATGTGTATGGACTGCTGTGTGGACGCTGGAGGAGGAGACTGGGGAACTACGCCTTGCATCTGGGTTGAGCTCTCTGCTAGGGCTGATGATTTGATTACCTTCAGGAATCCAACCCCTTGCCTCAGGTTGGTTCTTGAGGATACTTCATGTTCTCTACAATTTAACTTCATCCTGCTGAGGTGGGAGCTTCAACTGTAGACTTTTCCTGGGCTCCCAGAAAGCTTTTTAGACAAATGCTTTACATCATGTGTTGATGCTCTGATATGAAACCTTTGGATAAGTCCAAGACCTCTTGGCAGCTGGGCTGAAGCCTGTGTCTGAGCAGTAATGCCCAAAGCAAAGTGGCAGCTATGGTGTCCATGGTGAGAGAAGAGGATTTGTGCACTGATTTCTTGCAAGAGAAGGGAACTTTCTCTAAAGGTTGAGTCTGAGGTTTTTTGTGCCTTTTACTGGGCATCCATAGAAATAAAAATGCACAGCAAAATTGTGGGTGTGGTAACTTTAACCAAAAGAGGCTGAGTTGCAGCTACAGATCTTTGGACTGCTTCCCTCTTCCCACTCTCCTGGTTGAATCTCTTATATGGAACATGCAGCGTGTAGGTTTTAACATCCCCAGCATTTGCTGAATCTGCGAGGCATCTTTGCAGCCTGCAGAATCGGCTGCGGTGACTGCGCCAGCGAAGCCTGCCAGACCGCAAAGGCCATCGCTCCGTGGCTGCTCCATCGTCCTACACACACAAAGGGGTGCCTTTGGGCATGTCTGCCCTGTGCGGCGTCGTGTGATGTGAGGCCGCTGAGACAAGCAGAGTGATAGGCAAAGTTAATTAGCCTCAGTGCAGCCTTAAATATGTCAGCTGTCTTGGGGTTTGGAGGTGGGTAATACCCCTATGTGGTGTTGCCTGGTCCGTGGCACCCTAGCACGGGGCTGCTCTGAGCGGGCTGGGGATGCCGAAAGTCGCCTGGCAAGGTGCAGTGCAGACGTGTCCGGGGTTTGTTGCTCCCAGCACCAGGTCAGTATGGCTTGTTAGATCATGCTGCAGTCCAGCTGGATTTAGGGGAGCAGTCAAACATGCGCTTAACAGCAACTCTGCGTTTACTTCTAAGCATGGCTTTAGGTCTCTAATGGCAGACATCCTTTTTAAAGCCAAGCTGTGTTTTCTTAAACCTTGTATCCTTTAAAGTATTGCACATGCATTTTAGGTCCTTCCTTTCTGCTTGCTTGGGTTCTTTTGTGCTTTTTTTTCCATCGTGCTTGCTAGTCAGGGAAAGAATTTAAATTTTCCATGTATATATGCCCACTTTTGCTTTTATGCTTCTCTTGCACAGTCTTTTGCTGTGGGTGAGCGGAACTTCCTCGGCAAAGAAAGCAAACAGAGAGAGCAGACCCATCGCCCCCCGCCCCTTGAAAGAGCAGAGGGCATGTGGAATAAATCAAAACGCGAAGCATAATAACGAGGTCCCATGGGAAAGGGAGCCTTGCGATTGTCTGCCGGCGTGCACTCCCCTTGGAGACGGCAGCCGGGGGGCTCGCCCCACAGCGCCCGGGGGGGCTCTTTTCTTTCTCGCCTGCATCTCCCCTCCCGATGTCGCCCATCCATTCACCGCTGAGGGAATTGATTAAGATTCGTCGGGAGCCTTGGGAGCCAGGGGGGAAAGGGGGAGAGCAGAGGGCGAGGGGATGGGGGCGCGAGCCGGTGATGCGGGTCCCCACGACGCGGCGAGCCCAGGCAGGGCCAGGCGCAGGGTGGCTGCCTTATAGCTGGGGGCCGCGGTGACGTATGGCTGAGCGCTCGCTGGCACGGCTCCTCGTGGACCAGTCAGCGGAGCGAAATTGAAGCTGACAAGACTTTTCTGGCGTTTTGGAAAGGGCTGTAATCTACTGTAGGGGAGAACAGAGCCGCTCAATCAGCGCCGCCGTAAATAGGAGACGGAAGGGAGTGAGAAAGGAGGCGAAGAGAAAAAGTGCTTGCTGGGGGGGGAGGGGGGGCGGCATTTTTGGTGGATGGTATGAAGCCAGCCATGGAAACTGCAGCGGAGGAAAATGCAGAACAAAGCCAAGAGAAAAAAGGTACCCAGGGGTCTAACAATAGCCTGTTTAAATCTTTTCATTCAGGGGGCTTAAAGAGGTTTAGGCCAGTTTTGTCAGAATAGCTCTTAAACAATCATTACTGCGTCTTCGGGCTTTCAGTCATCCTTTCCTGCATGGCTTGACAACAAATTAATAGAGCAGCAGTCTTTCTCTCTGCATCTGTGTTTGCTCCAAATCTGTCCTAACCTACCAGAAATTATGTTTGCAAAAGGAGTCTTGTTATTGCTGCGTCTTTGACGGGTTTTGGTAAATTTGGTTTACAGAGGTGGCGTGTGCCCGTGTCTTTGCGTGTCGCTTTCAGAGCCATAATCTGGTGTTTTCATCGAGACTAGCCATGTAGCAGGGCTTTGCAATGCAGTGTGGGAGACCTAGGTTATAGTAACATAGAATAGATTATAATATCACGCAACCTTCGTGTAGTTCGCTTGGTGCCAAATGCTACTCTTAATTTTAAATTCCTTTTCCTTTTCTATGGCGTGGTCTGGCAAATTTTGCTTATGTAGAGATCTGCCTGAGCTATGATAATGGAGAATAATGCAATGAGTTTCACAACATTAGGTTTCAGGATGTGTTAATCACCAGGAATTGCTGCTTAATGGAGAGAACAATTCCGTGGTAGTGGTTCTGCAGTAGGGAGATGGCAGCGCAGGAGGAGAGCTGCTTCATCCATCCCAGCCACGCAGGTGATTTATTTGGTCTGGAGTGCTCAACTTCAGAGGGTAAATTCAGCTGCCAAAGGACTGTTATGTTTCTGGATCATACAGTTAGTGCCAAGTAAATGTCCCTCTTCAGTGTAGCAGGCTACTGTACAAATCATGGCAATAGTTTTTGCTAAATGATAACAGCAGTAACAAAATTATTACAATTTCCACTGCCTTTTTATGTGAGTTGCCGTATACTTTTGAACCTGTTGTGTGTCATCTACAAGTAATTCAAGTTTCTCGTAGGCATAGGCAGCTGATAAGCAACTAATACGTTTCTCCAGGTACAATTGTTTAATTTATTGTTAAGCAGTTCAGATATGAACATAGGGATAAATCCCAGTATTGTCCAGTACCAGATTTCGTTTTTGTACATAGAATCTGATTCCTCCTATGTGTTTTGTATAATTCAAACCTAGCTTCAGTTTCAAGTAAATGAAATTTGTCAAGTGATTAGACATAGTACTACATAATCCCTTAGGATTTCACAAAAGGAGGTCCACTGATGAGAGATTAAACTCTGAAAGCCATTAATGTATGTGGACAATAACCCACCTCACTGCAGATTTTTGAGTAATTAATGTACAAAATGTCCTAAATAACTTGGCCATAAAACCTTCCTTAACTCATAGATCATTCTTCAAAAATTACAGCATTTTTTTTGTTCTGTTTAAACTGATAAAACTGATGTACAATAAACACCAAAGAAAGTTATTCGTATGCATTAGCAACTGTGCAAAACAAAATGTGTTGCTGAGTGTGTTTGTGATGGGTTTATGGTTTCCCTTTTATTTTGGCAAGGATGAAAGCACATTATGTAGAACAGTAAATCTGTTACCAAATCAAGGTGGTTGGTCTGTTGCTTTCATAGGATGCAAGCAGGGAAACTTCCTATCTTAATTTTACCACCATTTCCTAGTTTTCCTGTGATAATTTTATGCTTTGGATCTGTTGCATAGGTATGTGTATGTAACATTTCAAGGCTTTGCTCTTGCCAGTTCCCTAATTTCTGGAAGTAACACACGGTCACTCACATTATGCTCTTCATTTCTATTCATCTAAATTCCCAATATGTTCCAGAGAATTAAAGTGCAGAAAGCTGAAACAGTCCTACTCCTAGCTTCAATAGCAAAACAAATAGCCCAGATCCCCCCGCAAAGTTACTGCCATGAAGCAGTGATGTAGCAGGCATATTCAGGTTTGGGGGACAGATTTTCTGAAGTGCTAAGACTGTCAGATGGGCTCAGCAGGTATCAGGTACCTCTGAAATGGCAGGATTTTTCCAAAGGGTTCTTTCATCAGCAGCGCTGATGGAGAAAAATGAGTCTGTGTGAAGAAACTTCAAGGAAAACGCTGCTGCTTAATTTTGGGGTATAAGACGGGAGCTGACCCCTTCGAAAATGTGTCTGTTTACTGTCTGGACTGGATCTCCTGCCTGCTGTGCCTTCCATGCTCGCCAGGCTTGCAACATTTGCTGCTTCCTCTGAGATCCCACCTGGACTTTGTGTAATGGCCGTCCTTTGTGAGACCCCCGAGATCCAGGGATTGTGAGGCAGCTGCCACAGCTTGAAGTGATTGAAGCGCTGTCACAAAGTCTTTTAACTCTTCCTTCCAGAAATGAGTTGCTGCAAAGTCCAAGGAGATAAACCAGCATCTGAAGGGGCTTGGGGGATGTTGCAGTTGCTAAGACGGAGCAAGAGAAGATGCTGAGCATTTCACTTTAGGTATTCAGGTTCACACCCAGTATGCTTTGCACTGCCAAGTTCTGGGGAAGGTATCTGCATTTAACTGTTAGCAAATTACACTTGGAGGTTTTTTCCCTTTACGAGAATTTTAAACTGCAGGTTTACGGGTTGTGTTTTTCAGTGCATGGACCTCCTCAGTCATGTACTGTGGTCGTCAAGAATGAATACTTGGAGGAAGCTGGGCTAGGGCTACATGCTGTCTGTATACAGGGCTACTCTGGAGGAGAACACTGGAGAGCAATACTGCCCGAGCGCTTGGGATGAGCAGTGAGATGTGTTTTCGGTTTGAGCACCTCATATGGTCAGATCTGAGCGGCGGTGTCGCATAGGTGCTGGTTTGCATGTCCCAGCCCTGTGGCAAATGCGGATGGCCAGCTAGTTTGGATTGCTGCGTAGCTGAGGCAATCTATGCAAGCTAATGTGCTTTATGAATATTTACTGATTGGTAAATGAAAATGATTACTCTCATTTAGATTTTTGAAGTTTGCTAAATTATATATGAATTCCTGTTTTATATTTTAATAATTATTTTTGTGAATCCCCTGAATCCCACTGATTCAGGCAGTGATACTGCCCAGCTGATGGATTCAGTGTTTATCAGACATTTGTTTCTCTGCACCCAGATGAGTGGCTGCTGCCCCAGTTTTTTTTAATTGGAAATGGAAGAACACCCATGTTGATGGAGATAAGAAATAAGTCAGCTTTATTCTGTGTATCAGCAGCCCTTATCAGAGGAGAACACCATGAGCAAGCTGAAGCAAAATGTTTAACAGATACTTTACAGGGCTGCAGGACAGATTGGATGCATTTTAGAGATGAAGGCTTACAAATTATTACAAATGACAGGGTTTATCTTGGAGGCATTAAATTAAATCAAAACGTGAGGACTGGGCAGGCAGATTTACTGAGGTGGAATAAATAAGAAAAACGAAATGTCGTTTTACATCAGCACTGAAGGATATGGATCCTGATGCACATTAACAGAGACAAGAAGTTTCCCTTTTCATTTAACTATGAGAAATACTACCAAGTTGCAATATTCAAAAAACAAAACAAAATAAAACCCAACTGTGGATGACCATGGTGAATTCACCAATTACACGTGGGAGGATGGAAGAAAGCCATGACACTAGGTTATAGTTTCCTTGTATAAATGCATACGGTGTTCAAATTGCATGTGCTGTGCTGAAGAATAATGAAAACCAGCCTGAGCAGCTGTACCCGAGGTTCCTTGTAATTGGCTTTTCCCTACTGATGTGCTCTCGATGAAAGAAGACCTTGTGCTCAAGAATGGCTTTGAGCTTTGGTTATTATTTTCATGGTGGATGAAGTGATGTTTCCGATTTTAAACTCTAAACAGACAAGTATCTGCTAGTAAAATATAGAAAGAAAATACTTCTCTTAAACACAACCGTACAACTCTGTGTGGTGGCGTAAATGGAGCTGCTGAAGTGCAGTGTGAGAAGGGACTGAATCAATGTGCAGTTTATTTCATTTCTGGCAAAGTTCTTTTTACGCAGCGAGCTTGCGACATTTTGATGTATCACAGATAGATATGTTTTTCATTACAGCAAATTGAAAAAATTGTCTTTATTATATACCTGTTATGATTACTAGCCAAAATTTTCAAAATTACTCCCTTAAAGTTAGGCTCACATGGTGATTTCAGAGCTGTCAAGCCCTTCAAAGATTTTTAGTATGCTGCATGTTTTTTCCCGTTCCAAGCAGTTTATTGGTGTTTCAGATCCCGTGGAAACAATAACTGCTTTAAGTCCCTGAAGAATATGACTGTAGGAGGAGAGATCCAGCCCAGGGAGAATCTGGGACACGCGATATTCTGGGGATAATAATTTGGCAGGCTTAGTGATTTAGGTTTTAATGAATAGGATTTGGTTTCTAAACAGGAGGAGGTTGAAAAACACTCGAAGAACATACTCATACTGGTCTGAATGACCTCATGAAGGCGGAAGACCTAAACGAATGTGCCACAGGATATGGTAATGGGAGGGAAAACCCCAGATGGCACTGTATGTGCACAAGGACTCTGCGGTGGGAGCAAAGGGACTGAAGAGGGGAGAGAAGAGGGGTGGAGGGAGCCCCCTTCGGTTCCCCTGACCTTTCCCCATTTTCTGGCCAGCCTTGCTCCTAATGAAGTATTCATTAGCAGATCATAAACGACCAAATGACAACCCTCGCTTTGCTCCCATGGACTGCTTCGTCAGCTGCGGCAGATGAATGTCGTAACTGTTTCCTCTAAAGCCGCATGCGAAAGGCAGCACGCGTGAGGATGTTGGGCAGTGGGAGTTTTATGACAGGCGTCCAGGGTGATTCATCCCAAATGAATATCGAACACCACAGCTGCCATCAGCGTGCCTGCGTGGTGGGACACGGGAACGCCGTCAGTCCTGTAGCTGCTGTGTCTGCGCGGGGCCAAGTACAGCTGGGGGTCGGGCCAGGGACCTCGAGCTGTGTGAGCCCAGCTGTGTGGGGAGACTGCTGTAACCTAAACCCGGGGATGCAGTCGGTGTGGTTGGTTCCTCAAAAAGCAAGAGATAAAAAAGTCATTTAAACCGGTTTCCTTTCCTAGGAGTTCGGGGAACAAGGTTAAACTTTTATTTCATACGTGCTGTGTGCAGTAGTTGTTACGCCACTGAAGCCTCTGCGTCTTTTGACCTGGTGGTGATTCTGCATGAGTGGGTCCCTGTGAAGCCACCAAAAGATCCTCTTTGGCTTTGGAGGTCGTGCCAGGCATGCAGCCAGGGCTACCAAACAACCATTGCAAAGCGGCTCTTTGCAGAGCAGTGGAAAAATGGAGATTCCTTATGGAATTTGAACCATTTCTTAATGAAGGGAACCCTGTTAATGCAAAACCAGAAATTATTAATTAAAAAAAACCAACTTCATAGAATATTTTCACTTACAGAAATGATGCTCCGAGGTTTACGCGCAGTCCCCGGGTTTCAGGGTTTGATGTTTGTCCCACAGCAGACAGCGGTGATTGCACCAGCGTGCCCTCAGGCCAGGGGAGAAAGGCAGCTGCCTGCTCTGCTGCTCCGAGCAAGGGGGTTTGCTAGGGCTTCAGGCCTTCTGGGATGAAATCCTTTTAGGGGCAAGGTTTTGGACTTAGATGCTGCTGCAACGCGAATGAAGAAGTTTTTTGTTCCTAGAAGTCTTTGCAGATTTTTTTTTTTTTAATCATATCTATATCTGTTACCGATGTCCAGTAAGGAAGAAACAGTTGTGAGGGAGAGGGGAGACAGTATGCAGTACTAGCGAGCAATTCTGTTATTTTCCATTTCGTGTCATATTAAATTATTATGGCGTCTGTTGTGATCTCATAAACAGGATTGTTCCTGTGTAAGCAGAAGGAGATGATATCATCCTGAGCATGCAGAGTCATTTTGGAACGATGCCTTCAGCACATTTTGAATTTGGTTATGTTCATAAGATGTGGAATTTGGCTCTCCTGAAAGGGAGGATAAGCTATAGAAAGTGGAATGATGTCTTTTAGGAAAAGTATACTGACACCTGCTTGCTGATCTGTGAGTCAGAGAGAGGGGAGAAATACCAAGCCATGAAGTATCCTTTAGAGAGCTGTTGATACTAAATTTCCATCCCAAACCCAAAAGACAGTTTTGGCATTGAAGTTCATTTGCCAGAGTAGAGATGAACAATTTCTTGTTTCAAACCTCTAGATCCAACACGTGGATTCGAGGTTGAGATTATTTCTCTTCTTGATGTATGTAAATGTAGCTGTGCCAAAGTTGTTGTTGCACCAGCTGCAAAACCACATGAAAGAAGGACCAGGTTCAGGACCTTCCAACCCCCTCACAGGCCAGAAATTCCTACTCCTCCTTCTCCCCAAAATTTGCCTCTGATCTAGTCCACGGTAACTGGGTTTTCAGCATCATAACCTTCGCTTCCTCCACCTGCCCAAATGCTGCTGAATCAGATTTATTTTTGCCAGAGGTGGCGGTTACTTTCTCATTTAGCCACCGCGAAGTGGGACTCTGGTGCATTTTAAGTAAAGATCTGTCTGTCTCGCCTTGACAGCCTTGACAAAGCCAGTAGTGGTGCCAAGGGGGGGATGTGGAGGTTCAAAAGCGGCTTGACGTTGATGTTTGCCAGTGGCCTCTTTCAGGGGGCTTGGAAGCCCTGTGCAGATGAGCGTGCGACGAGAGCGCGAGCAGGTCAGGTCGGTTACTGCACGTGGGGTCTCGTTGCTGAGCTGCTTCTGGCCTCTGGAAAGGCGAGGAGAAGGGTAACTGCTCTCCTGCATTGTAAACCCAGAACAAGTCTGTTTTAACACATTTGTTCCAGGTTTTTGGATGTGAGCAGAGCCTATGTGAAATAAAGCCTAAGACTTTGTTTTTTTTTTAATGTAAGAATGTAACAGAGCAAACTCGTGTGTTTGCCCTACCTCTATACGTGACAATAACCATTTGCTTTTACAGATTTAGGGTCTTTTAAAACAACAGGTAATGTGGTTTTCCATGGCTTTATCTTCCTTTACTTCTGGAGCAGAGCTCTTTGCTGTGGACAAAGAGAGGGAGACAGGGGGAGGGGGGGAGGAGGGGAAGGAATAGAGTCTCCTCCCTTACGTGTTTAATTCAAATCCTGGGTGGATTCTAAGCTATTCAACCTTTCTTAACACCTGTGTGAGTGTCTCCCTGTCGATGTCCCTCCCTACCCCTCCCTTGGTTTGGTAAGGTTATGTTGTTTCAGTTCTGAAACTACAGTGTGTTTTTCTGGGCTCTTGTTTTTAAAGTGAAATGACTGAAAGTGCTGAACTAAAACTTGCTGGTGACACTGACTTTTTACCACCTGAAATTGGCAGTGATCACCAGACCAGAAATGGAAATTGGCAGGTACCACTGGATGTACAGGAGTTCAAGGCCACACCGGTACCATCATGTGCCAGCATTGAGAGGCAATATTAGTCCTTTGGGGATTCCAGGTAAATAAAGGGCTGGGTGAAAGGGAAATGGAGAGTTCAGAAATGATAATAGCATAAACCTAATGCTTTGCACTAGTCCTAACGATTTAAGATAAATGTTCTTCTGTTTTTTTGTTTTGTTTGTTAAGGCTATAAGGATTCTAGTTCTTTCATGTGGGTATTTAATTTAAATTCGGTTGTTAATGCTTGAAAGACAATAATGTGTGGTGAGGGACACCTCCCTTCTAAGTGGGTTGCCTGATTGCTTTAAAAACTGTTTAGAGATCGTAGTATGGATTTTGTATGCAGGTGAATCTATCAAACTGAGCAGCCACAAATGCAGTAACTGACACTACAGCAGTGACAGCACATCTGATTTATGGGTCTCCTACAATATGCTTCGTAGACAATATTCCGTGGTTTTGTTTGCATTTTTCCCTTGTTAGATGCAGTAAGTGCGTATGTGAGAGTCTTAAGGAGTATTTTAGCTGAGGCTTTAAAAATGGTTTGGTGTTCCACATGCCTGTCCTTTCGATACCTGGCTTGAGACCTCAAAAAGATCCTATTTTGTTTTCCTGAAGCTTCATTTTGAGTCTTCAGGAGGAAGTTAGTTTTGAAACATCTCAGAAAGGCACCTGAAATCAAGCATAGGGTTGATTGCACTGGAAAATTCCAGTCTGACCGAGGGTTAACACAATGAAGGATATAAATGCTCAGAGACAGCATTTGCAGCTAGCTCTATCCAGCAATCCTCCTCTCCTCGTGGAGCTGATTGACTGAAGCCTGCTTGACAGCTTGTTTGCAAGAGATGCCTGCCTCCGCATCAGAGACTTTAACAGCAACTGCAGGGAAATATTCACCAAAGCTTGCTGCCTAATCCTTCCCTTTTCCATTATATTTTCACACACATTTGTTCTTTAAGAATCAAATGTTTATGTATTTCAGAATGGCTTTTTTTTTTTGGGGGGGGGGTGCAGATACTTAGATTGCAAATCATGATCTCCACCTGCAATATCAATATTATTTTTGGCCATAATTTATGATAAATGTCCTGGGTGACAAACTTGGTGCTGCCAAAAGACATTCCAAAACTTCAGATCAGTGCACTTGGGATATGTTGTACAAGGGAGAAATGCTTCAGGAGGGAGCGACAGGTTAGAAATGCTGCTGTCCTGGGAAGGAGGACAGGGAGGGAGCAGGCCAGGTGCCTGGTCACTGGGGTCTTGTGCCCCGTCAGCTGTCTCCAGTGATGAGACATGTGCGTATGTGCTGGCACGGATGAGCCAGGGCACAGAAGAGACACGCAGCCTTCTGTCACAGCAGCTGGAAGTCTGGCACCTAAAATGGTGCTAGAAACCCTTGTTTAGGCAACTGAACCTCGTGCAGGCTGCCTCGGGAAGCTTGCTGAAATACCGTGCAGGCAAATGTGGTGCCTGTCATGGAGGGGCTGAAGATGAAAGGGTTCTTGCTGATGGAGGGAGGGGGGGAAAACCCACCAACAAAGCCCAGAAATGCCAATTCAAGGGAACGTGCTTTAAATGGCTTCACTTAAAGAAATTGAAAGGTTTTTAGGCAGCAATGAAACTGCTCTGAATGGGTCTTGAGTACGACCGATATACTGGTGATGGATTAGCCACAACTCAAATACTGGTCTTTGCTCCTTTGCCTTAGATGAGAGGGAAAATGTCACTTCAGTCACGACACAAGTCATGACGGTAGCATGCCTCCCTGCAGTACTGGCATATAGCTCCCCACTGGTGGGTGGCATTGGCTGCTGTGCTGAGATAAACTCTCTGTTTCTTTGACAAGCCACGTTATTTCTTGGGTGCCTTTGCAGTATGGATATTTCTACTTTGCCTCCTCTGCCGGTGTGCGAATGAGCATCACTAGGAGAGCACCTGCTTGGCAGTCCTCGTGGCATCCACCTCTTCTCCCAGGGTCTCCACATATGACATCATCTCGCTTCCCCATTTTGATCCGGCACTTGAGCAACAAGGGAAGAGTCAGTGTGGGATATTCACTGCGGTGCTGGAGCCAAGACATCCCCAGAACACCTGCAAGCTTAATGAGCCTTTCAAAATGCCTAAACAAATCTTTTCCCAGGAAGCAAAGTACCATCTTTTTCTTTAGTAAGAGAAAGTTAGCAAGGGTTATTTAACATGAGCTTAGCTGTAGGCACTCTTCCAGGCTGGGTGGGTGTTGTTTGCTTTATGGGAATCTTCCCTCCCCCCCCCCCCCCCCAACTTGCTTCCCCCAGATGCTTGGGAGGTGTTTCAGCTGCTTGTTGAGCACGTAGGGCATGCAAATATGGAGTGTCTCACTGAAACAGCCTGCTGTCTTACTGAAGCAAGCTTAAATTTTGAAGGTGTTGTGGTGAGAACTCAACTGGAGAAATACCTGCATGAAAGCTGTTGCAGGGTGAAGGACTTCTGCAGTTGTGGCTCATGTTTCTTACCGCTCCTCTGGTTCTGTAGCTGGGTAAACATCTGGGAAGATCTTGGCAGGTTCGGTTATCTCTGAAACGGAGATTTCACCTGCCGAATCTTAGATCTGCAGAGCTGAAATCCTCCCCCACACAGTGTTTTTAGCCCTCAGCTCTAGGGAGAGAGAGGTTGTGTTTCTGTTTGCTTCTTTGTAGCTAGGGAGGAGTCAACTGGGGAAGCGGTTGGTAGCGGTGGCTGAAATCCAGTGTGGCAAAACTCTTGCTTTCCCGCTGAATGCTGAAGGCTGATGGGGAGTGAGGTGAGTTACAGCTGCCAGAAGGGTGGAGCTAAGAGTCTCAACTCCAGTCTTACAGGTAAGATACTCAGCTTTGGTTAAAGTCAGCTTTAAAAATGGTGTCAGCCAAGTGCAGGTGGATCTGGAGGATGGTTGAATCTAGGAAGCCCAGATGTCCTTCCAGAAGGTTCCACAGAACTGCTGAAGTAGCCCATGGGACTGAAGTTCTTAGGTGTTTTTGGACCTGCCCTAGCAAACTTGTCTGGACCTTCGGGCATTTTAATAACTTTGGCAGTCCAACCATCACTTCATCTATTTTACCTCCTTGGCTTGAGTTTGTCCAAAATAATCACCTGGGCTGGCACCTGCTGAAGCAGAAGTTTGTCTGTTGACTTTACTGAGGGTTTCTCCAAGAAGGCAAAAATAGGTGAAGCGAGGGGAGGGAGGTCAGGGTGAGGGCAGAGGAGGAAAGTTCTCCGGTGTGTTAAGCCGTGAGTTGTGGATACGTCAGCTGAGTCACAGCCGCAGTTTGGAGCAGAGGCTGCCTTTGCTGGGGCAGTGGGTTGGCACTTTGAGCTCCGCGTGTCAATGAGCCCTTCCGCGTGCTCAGGCTGTGCAAAAGTCCCAAGGGTTATTTTGGATAGTAAAACACTAGAATGAGTCTCCAGGAGGAATAGTGCCGAAGCTTGTATCAGTACTGCTTGAGCTGTCCCTTATGTGAGAAATCTCTTTTTAAATCACCAGCTTAACTTTTTTTCTGCAGAAGTAGCTTTCAGCTAAAAAACCTCCACCCTCAAGTATTCCCATATAAACCTGTTTGAAGTAAGGCCATTTCCAAAGTAGAAATTAGGTATTTTTCTTCTGCTGTGGTTTCCACTGTTTCATGGTCCAGAAGTAAAACAGAGAAGACACGAATTAAACAAAGTTTTGCCTGACGCTTGTCCAAGAGCAAGAAGGCTGGACAAGAGCAGTTCTCTCGTCCCACTGTCTGATGGGGCGGCAGCGTTCTTCCCGTGCAGGTCTGACTCCGTGCTCTCACAGAGCGAATGTCTGGGATGGGCGCTTGCAATGAGTGTGGATGTAGTGATTCATATTTCATAGATGTCTGAAAAAGACGCCTCCGGAACACCTGTGAGCTTAATGAGCCTTGCAGAGGGTGGGAGTGCGTGCATTTCAGTAAATCTGAAGAAGATAAATTAGATAAGGCCTGTAAAAGACCATTTGGATCATATGTCCTCTCATGAAACAGGTTTGATTCCTGCAGTGGGAATGCTAATTTTTTTTTCTATAAGAAGTGCCTAAGATTTGGAGAAAATAGGGGCTTATGTTTACTGATGTCTGTTCTTAGAGTCTTCTTTGTGTCACTCAACAGCATCCAGAAGAGACAAATTTTGCCTTGGTAACATAGCCTTTTCCCCAGTTTGAACGTCACGTTTTCTTTAGTGAAAGGAAAAAACTTAGTTTTTTCTTTTGATCGACATTGATAACATCTGCAAGGGCTTGTTTTGTTTTGTTTGTTTTTTTAGTCTTGATAGACAAAAATGTGGTTGATTTTAAACCTATGCTTACTGTATTTTTGCTGGAGTATTAGGAGCATCTTATTATCATTACTCATACAGGACCACAGAGATACTTGGTGCTTTGTGGATTTAAAAAGCCTTCTGCTGATGGTGCTTCCAGGCTGTGAGATGCTTGTTCTTAGTGTGCACCAGTTCTCCTGGTTTCTCTGTGCCTGTTCCAGCACAGGAGGCACGAGCAAGGACGTTTAGTTCTCTGCTACACAAGAATATGGAAGTATCTAGTGAAGTTCAAAGACAGCAGGCTTAAAACTCATGACAGACAATAAATACCTGCTCAGAAGTGGGGAACTGGGTGTGTGACAGTGCTGAAACGAAATATCGTATGTATGTGACAAGAGTATCTGGAGAAGTTGTAATTAATGCTGATAAGCTTCAGAAAGGAGCTACTTGTTCTTTGAGTAGCTCGTAAATAGTACAGATTGGGATGAGATTTACTGAATGGATCAGACTACCGCAGATCTCGCTGCGTTTCACTTGAATGAAGCAGCTCGTGCTAGCCACTGTGACGGACGAGAGTGGTGGTATTGCTGGATTTCAGGTCTCATCCTTGGTGGCAGCCCTGATGGCTGTGGTATCTGAAGGTCACATCTTCTCCGTTGCAGATCCTGTGCTGGCTAGGAAGGCTTATTTATTGATTTACAGCTCTGGGAGAGGGGGATGCGAATGCAGGGGGGAGATTACTGATCTAGCTAGACTAAAGTACCCTCACATGAAGTTTTCTGGCTCTCGTGAAGAGTTCATTTTCAGTGTAAGTTAATTTCACAGCTTCTGATTTGGCAAGGACAAAAAGGCAAAGTTAGGGAAGGTTGAACTTGAAGTTTTCTGTGGAAGAGCTTTAAGAGGTTTGTGGGAAGAAAATAAAGGATTTTCTCTATTTGAGCTCATCGCTTATTTAGTCTGCTTAATGTACTTAATCCAAAAGTGTGGTGAGTGAGCATTTATTGTAATTAATAGCAGAGGTTTTAGATTTGTGTCATTTTTTGTAAGTCAGAAAAATCTAAGATGAACAGGAACAGGTAAGGATGGAGCTTCAATAAAGACTTCCAAGTGATTTAACACACAACCTTTTTATTTTAGTACCCCTATGAAAGTGTGGAGAGAAATTTGTCACATGCTTTAAACTTACCCTTGTAAGATGAAATGTTTTACCTTACTCTGTTGTTGCCACTGACCCTTGGCTGCTGGTGTGGGTGATAGATGTAAGAAATAAAGTTCTCTTACTGCCAGGTACTGACTTATTCTCACAGAGGGAAGAAAGAGGTAAATTCCATTTTTGTTTCTCAGCTGTTAATGTATTCCTGCATGCCTCACTGCTTGCCCCGTAGCTGTAGAGCATGCTGTAAGGTGTGAAAATGTACACCCTAGCATGCATAAGCCATTCAGAAAGGAGATTTTAAAAAAGAGTAGGTAGCAGAAAGTAAAACTGACATTTGCTTCCAGTGACATAAAGTTCATTTTCTGACAAAGATCCATGGTGGCTTAGGACACTGATGGTATTATGCACGCGTGGTATTGGGTGATCTTCAGCACTGGGGAAGCAAGGAGTGAATGTAATGCATCGAGTTCTCCTCTTACAATTATTTGTAAATTGGGAGTAATGCTCCCAACACCAGGCTCCCATAGGTGGGCCGTAATGAGCCTGATTTACATGTGATGGCTGCATTTAAGATGTTACCTAGTTCTTTTTCTTTCCTTGGGTCTCTTGCACCCTTCTTTTTGTTAAAACAATTCCTTCACACGTGCTCCCTGAGCTGTGGTGCTGAAGCCAGCAGAGATCGGGGTTCTGTGGTGGAACATGCTGTGTAATTTCTACCATGTATTAACTGGGCAGGTGTCCAACATGCCAGGATTTCTAGAAACGCATTGCACAATTACAGGAAGTAAGTGATGAGAAAAGATGTTGCCCATTGCTTCATCTTTCAGAACAGCAAGACAGATTTATGGGAGGGGAAGAAATGTAACTGCTAAGGAAAAGCAGGTGGAAACTAAGAAAACAGCCACAGGAGCCTGGAGGTTTATCAAATGGAGGGCTTCTCAAATCTCCTTTCAGGCTTTCTTTGTTCCTTGTTTTTTTGTTCCATAGTGACCTTGACTATGGGGATCAATGGCTCATACCTGACATACATTGAGGCACTAGTTCAACCTAGGAGGAGTTTGGGACGCCACAGGACAGGCTAGTTTTCTGTCCAGGAGGTGTGGACACTCTTCCCTTGCATCATGTTTTCCATGCCTTGCTTTGAGGAACGGCTTTGTGAAACATGTGTCTGTCTCAGCTTTTCAGGTCTGGGCTTCCAGAGCTGATGTGTGAACATCCTAGAGCAAGCCCTGGGAATACTCGAGACAGCTACCTGATCCCATTGCATTGTCTTTTGTTGCGTTTGAAACACAGATTCTGTCATTCCACTCCATTTGGGCCTTAGGAGGATGAGTTAGAGTCTGAGAATGAAATTTTTTTTTTTTTTTTAAGACTGCTTTCCATTAATTCTGCATTACCTTGCTTTTCTGAATTAAATCTTAAAGCCATACTTAAAGTACCAAAGAAGGTTTAGCTGCACAATTGCCATTTGACATGGGAAATTGAATGGCTAAGCCACTGCATATATGCAGTAGCCTGTACACTGCTGGGCAGACTGTAGAACTGTTCTTCATACATTAGGCAACCAATTGCCGATTTGTGTACATATGTAGGTTCATCCTTTACCAATTTCCTGTGACTGATAGTTTCCAGGAGATTAAAAGAATAGCTGGTTCCTGTTTTTTCTCTTCTCTTTATTTTTGTCCTTTAGCAAGAATATTTGTGTGTGTGTATGTGTGTGTTTAATAGCATTCATTCCCTAGAGAATAATCTCAGTCCTTGTTTTAGCTGGCCGCCTTCTGAGAGTGTGTTAAATCTGTAGCCAAGATCACAGGCAGCTCTGGGCAAACTATTGGGCTGTTATTAACCTGCCTCCATGGCAACTGCTGCTCGCCAGCCCGAGGACAAAAAATGTTTTTATTCTGCTGAGTTGCACAAAAGGTTCTAGTGATGCCTTGCACAAAATGGCCATTGAAAGGGGAGGTGCAGTGATGTGTGTTTGTGTTGTTCAGTTTCATATCTAAATAATTTTATGCTGTTGTGTTGGAAGTGGTTATACAGCTGAGAAGTTCAGCGTGTTGGCCGTATGTAAAGTAAAAAACAGCATAAAATTGGAACTCAACTTATTTTTATACTACTTATTTTTGTCAGCTTGAGTTCACAGGCCTTCAGCGTGTCGTTGTCATCAGTTCGTTAGCAAGTTATTTGTGAGCATGAACCAGGCAAGCATCATCATGGGTTTTCAGTTGTGCTGTACGAGATACTTGCTGACCTGGGGTTACAGAGAGATCATAAAGCAGGTTTCCTTTTTTTTGAGAAACCCTCCAATTTGCTTCAGTACTTGTTTGGGAATCTTAGTAAGCATACCTTAGTGCTTGGTGAGCTTCAAATTTGAACTGGTTTTCAAAGCTGCTCCTGGCAGTACGGTTTCAGGCTTGCTTTGAAACAAAATGACGGAGCCAGCTGTATTGCTCAGGGTAGGCATGGATTTAAGCTGCTTATAAAGAGTGTTCGCAGTGGAATCTGTGGGCGGTCTGGCAGCCCCAGGTTGCATCCCTCAGTCAGTAACCCTCTGGCAGGAGCCTGTGCAGCTCTGCTGTCAAGCTGGGTGCAGAGTGACTGTGTGCGTGTGGACGCTGACTCTCAGAAGCGTGCTGGTTTGGGATGCTTGCTGTGCTCGCAAGCTGGCAGCGCACCATTTCCCGGTGAGCTGAAGCCCCTCTGCTTCCCGCTTTCATCTTGGTGCGAGGGCGAGTAGTTTCTGCGGTTCCAAATTTGAGCACTTATTTCTGCCTTGCTCAAAATAGTGCGGGTGCTTTAGAGACCTCCTAGGGCTTCTGTTGGCCTTGGTCAGCGCTGATGAAATGAAGGCCACCCAAATGCTGTGGTGCTTTTTCACTTGGGCTGTAGAGGAAAGCATAAAGCGCGTGGCCACAAAGACGCTGTGTGCAGCTGCCGGTCTCTGGGAGGTGGGAGAGGGTTTGCCGCTGTCGGCTCGAGGGTGTGTGGATTAGCGGCAGATATTGTCGTGTGCTCGGGTAAGGGATCGGACAGACTCTCCAGGGCGAATGTTCTGCCAGTGGCCTGGAAAGCCGGCCATGCAGTGTGGGGCACTGGGAGGACAGGAACCTGGTTGTGGAGTGTTAATTGTCAGTCCCGGGTCTACATAGCGTGGCTGTCAGGAGTAGGGCAGTGATTGTACTCGGCACTGATGAGGCCGCACCTTTTATACTGTGTTCAGTTTTGGCCCCCTCGCTACAAGAAGGGTACTGAGGTGCTGGGGCGTGTCCAGAGAAGGGCAATGAAGCTGGAAAAGGGCCTAGAGAACAATTCCTGTAAGGAGCGGCTGAGGGAATTGGGATTGTTTGGTCTGGAGAAGAGGAGGCTGAGGGGAGACCTTATTGCTCTCTACAGCTACCTGAAAGGAGGTTGTAGTGAGGCAGGCGTTGGTCTCTTCTCCCAAGTAACTACCAACAGGACGAGAGGCAATGGCCTCAAGTTGCGTCAGAGGAGGTTTAGATTGGATATTAGGAAAAATGTCCTCAGCGAGAGGGTTGTCAAGCACTGGAACAGGCTGCCCAGGAAGGTGGTGGAGTCACCATCCCTGGAGGTGTTGAAAAGACGTGTAGATGTGGTGCTTAGGGACATGGTTTAGTGGTGGACGGTTGACAGTTGGACTTGATCTTAAAGGTCTGTTCCAACCTAAATGATTGTATGATTCTACTCTGCACCAGTTTTTAGTTTTGTCAAGCAGGCTGCTCCCTTTTCCTGAAACCGGCAGCTTTTCTTTTGGACCTCATCAGTCCCTTGGCTTTGCTTCCAGCTGTTTTCATTTCCTATCTCTGATGGGGTCCTCCTGCAGAGCAATCTGCAGATCAGCATGGTTAGGCGATCAGCCTCCTCCATACCAAGCAAAGATCCAGCCTTTAGTCACCTTCTCCTATGGGAGCACGGTCTGAAAGGCCATTCGTTTTGTGCTGGGCTGGGGCCATGTGTGTTGAGCATTGCCTGCTGGGTCAGAGCGTGGTTACTCTTGGATAATCCTTCGCTGCTAATCCCGTGCCAGGTGCAAGCGTTTCTTGGATTAACTGTTGGAGGCTGGGGTCTGACCCAGGAGCAGATGCTGCGGAGGCGAGCCAGCCACACGCCTATGACTGCTGTTGCGTCTGGCTTGTGAGCTGCATTCAGGCAGATTCCCCAAAGCAGAGGATCGCTCTGCAAGGTCCGGTGTCCAGACTTGACTCTGGACCTCTGTGATAAGATGAAAACCAGAGACGATTCCTCTGATAGCACACGTTTGAATTTTGTGTGCCCCGTGACTGCTAAACTGCAATGTTTGTTCGTTCAGCAGTATTTTTGTCATGAAGACCGTTCTGCTGAGTGGACTCCAGCTGTGGGCTTGTGTCTGTACAATTAAATCTTGTCTGCAGTTAGTGTAAGTGTCGTTTCATAAGTCACTTCAGTGGTGATAGCTGCTTAAGCCTGACTAGGACACTTGCTAGTGGCTCTCAAAAAGAAGAGTTTCCCACTTATGAAATGGGAAAGCTTTCAATTATCGGATGCATATTTTTCCCCAGTGCTTCCCGGGCGTGCCTAGTCTGCAACTCATTCATTAGCGGGAAAGGGAGGGGGATAAAAATAAACTCGCCTCGTGTGGCGGATGAAGACTTGCTGATCTTCATGAGGAATTTTTGGGGCGGGAAGATGAGATGTGATGTACGTACTCGCCAGCTGTTTTCTCCCTGCCTTGAAATGCCTCGCGCATTTAGCACCTTGCCATAGAAGCAGCGGGCTGTTCCTGCGACATGCAACGCTGGTCGCTCCATTAAGCGTTGCCTTAATGGCTTGCGTTTTGCGCAGTTGTATGAAATGCACATTAACGGAAACAGCTTAATGCCATCACCCTGAAGTAATGAATTGGTATGGATTGCCATTACCATTATGGCGCAGTTAAAAGCTGTGTTTGTTTCCGATTTACATTTCCCCGCTCTGCAAGCAGATGGGTTTTCAGGCCACGCAGTCGGGAGGAACCTGGCAATTCAGCTGCGGCCTCCTGATTGCGGTGTTTGTAGAGCAGCACTTCTGGGGGGGTGTTTTGTTAACTCAGACTGCTTAAACGATACATTTCATTAAAGCTATGATTACGCTACTGCAGATTGTATTCAGGGTTCACTGTAAATCCAGTGTATCCTATAAAGCTGGAAGTGTATTGTCTCTGTAATACAGCTTCATCTCACCGCTCTCGATAGAAATTGCTATTCTTTGGCCCCCATTCAGTTTTTCTGTTGTTAAAGTATCTGTATCCCTGTACCCATATATGGATTTATACAAAAAGATACTCGGGAGCCATGGGAGAGTAGAAGGTAGTTAAGTTTTGCAGACCTAAATGTCTTCCTCTTCCTATGAAAGTGCAAAGTATCTTTTACTTTTCCAAAAGCCTTCGTTGTCTGGAGTATTTGCTCCTCTGGCTTCCTGAACAGTGCAAGCATAGCTGGGGCTCCTCCTGTTAGTAATGCTGAAACGTGGTGAGCTCTGTATGAGCAGCTGCATCGCAATGGATCACTTCAGACAAGTGATTTTTTTTACTTTTTCCATTTTATAGGCTGTCTTATCGATCTCCTCTCGGTCCTGTAAAGATAGGAGTACTTGGCCCTCTTTCTGGGCTTTGAGTCCATACCAACAGATCTGTAGGTCACTTCTTTAGAGGGTGATGCTGTCTTGCACCACCTATAGATTTTTGCTTAGCATGTCAATGCCTGGGCCTTTTAGTCTCTATGGCTTTTACTAAGAGGAGGACAGATACTCTTTTCCTCGTAATTTGCTTTTTTCTCATAACATTTCTTTTGCTTTCTCTTTTCTGCTTAGGTTGCTTTGAATGTTGCATTAAGTGCCTAGGAGGAGTGCCATACGCTTCGCTCGTGGCAACCATTCTCTGCTTCTCGGGGGTAGCGTTGTTTTGTGGCTGCGGCCACGTGGCACTCACGGGAACTGTGTCTATCCTCGAGCAGCACTTCTCCACGACTGCCAGCGACCATGCTTTGCTGAGTGAAGTGTAAGTATGCCTCCCATTTCCATTATTCCTCATAGCACCCTCATGCTAAATGAGTAGCGATGGATTCAAAACTCAGTCTCTATCCCTGAGCTTAGGTTGCTTGTTTGTCCAACAGCACTCAGCGGTTTTTTTGGTGTTCCCACACAAAGAACCAGAGCGTGTATCCTGCCTAACCTGTTTATACTGGGACAGTACTATTCAGTAGCTTCATCAGCGCCATAGACAGTGGGATCAAGTGCACCCTCAGGAGGTTTGCAGATGACACCAAGCTGAGTGGGGCAGTTAGTTCACCTGAGGGACGGAATGCCATCCAGAGGGACCTGGACAGCCTTGAGGAGTGGGCCCCTGTGAACCTCGTGAGGTTCAACAAGGCCAAGTGCATGGTCCTGCACGTGGGTTGGGGCAATCCCAAATATGGATACAGGCTGGGTGATGAGTGGATTGAGAGCAGCCCTGAGAAGAAGGACTTGGAGGTTCTGGTTGACGAGAAGCTCAACATGAGCCAACAATGTGCGCTTGCAGCCCAGAAGGCCAACCGTATCCTGGCCTGCATCAAGTGAAGCGTGGCCAGCAGGTCGAGAGAGGTGATTCTGCCCCTCTGCTCTGCTCTGGTGAGACCCCACCTGGAGTCCTGCGTCCAGCTCTGGGGCCCCCAGCACAAGAAGGACATGGATGTGTTGGAGCGGGTCCACAAAGGAGGGCCACAAAGATGATCCGAGGGCTGGAACACCTCTCTTGTGAGGAAAGGCTGAGGGAGTTGGGGCTGTTCAGCCTGGGGAAGAGAAGGCTCTGGGGAGACCTTATCTCAGCCTTCCAGTAGTTAACGGAGGCCTAGAAGAAAGATGGAGAAATGCTTTCCACCTGGGCCCGTAGTGACAGAACGGGGGGTAATGATTTTAATCTGAAAGAGGGTGGGTTTAGTGTTCACTGGTGACGCAAAGTTTGAAGGGAAGATGGGAATAACGGGGAAGTGTTGTTCTGTCCACCCCCCCTCTGAAGAAGGCACACTGGTGTTGTGCAATCAAGAAAAAAGAGAACAGACTGGAAAGAGCTTGAACCTTTGTCTCTGCAACTGCAGCCTTTGGAGGTAACCACCAGTGAAATATCTGGGGCTTTTGTGTTCCCGAGGCTTCTCCCCAAAATCAACGGGAGCCCCGTCGCCCTGTGTCCGGGTCCGTGCTTGGCGCCCAGCCTCGCCGGCATGAGCCTCACCTTCCCCTGACGCTGAGGGACGCGCGGGTCCCCGGCTCTGGGCCGGTGGTCTGACCATGCTGGGCCTCCTGCGGCCCCTCCAGCTGGGACGTCAGGCTTCAAAAAGGATTTTGTCTGGCGGCAGCGAGGAGTTTTGCTCAAGTTGCGATTCATGATGACCACAAACCATTGTTGGAGCGGTGGGGAGGCCTGGGCTCGGCCTCTCGCCCACTGCTCACCACAGGCCAGCCCTGGAGACTTCTCCCACCCTGGGCAGGGCTGTGGCACCAGGAAGGGTCGCCAAATGGGCTGCTGTTCTTCAGCAACCGAGCAGCACAGCACCCTGTTCTTGTATCAGTCTTCGTTTGAGCCAAATAGGAGGAATTGCACAAGCAGACATAACAGGCAGCAAATTTTAAATTTTGGAGAATTGTTGACAATGTCTCTTGTCAGGTCAGCATCAGCAGCTGAGGAAAAGCATAATTCCTCCTGAAGCAGCCAAAGTCTCGGACTCTCTGGAAGCCTAACAAGAAAGGCAAGGGAGATGAGGTGCTAGAAAGGGGCAAATAATTTAAAGCCACAGAGGCATAAAATAAAATATGCTAGTAAGGCACTCCTTGGAATAGATTTTTTTAATCGGGTTTTGCATTACTGATTTCAGGTGACATGCATTGAGTCTCTCCTAGACTGTTGATGAAGGTGAAATGAATTCTTCTGTACCCTCTCAAATTCTGACTTAATTTTTTTTCCTGCTTTACAGCACAGGTACAACAGATTTATCCTGTTATTTTTAATCAGTTTGGAAAACAAACATAAAGCTTCCCACATATAATTCTAAATGAGCAATATCCTATTTTGATACAAGGGATGTGTTATCTGTCTGGATAACATTTAACTGTATAAATGGTAGTCATCAATTTTCTTTCAATTAAGCTAAAACATGCAGACGCTCCTTGGAGATCTGTGCTAGCAGCTACTTAGTGGAGAGTGGTTAAGAATTGAAAAAAATATCTAAGGAAAAATGCATTTATCCTTAGAAAACTGGCAGTATGCATGTATAAAATTAACCTCTCTGTTATGTGAATAGCTTCATCCAAAATAACCATCCCAACAATCAAATTACTTTTAAGAAGGCATAAGTTCTGGTGAAGTTGTGCTAATAACGACGTATGACTTTTGGAGACCAGAAGAAGTTGTATGGAAGATCTGGCATTCTGGCTCTCCAAAACAATCAGCTTCAGATACTGAATCTGACTGATAGTATTTAGAAATTTTTCTTTCTACTTATCTATTCTAGACAGAGTAAAAATACCGTAAGAGTGTCATGGCAGATGATAGATTTTTAAGGAATTGAGAACTTTCTCAAATAATATCCAAGGGAGGTGATTACACCGCATGCGCTGAGATCTTCTTCTTCTGGATGGTTCCAGAACACCTCTGGAAAATGGAAGTGTTTGTTAAATATTTGTTTCAGGTTTTTTTAAATTCAATTACACTTTGGGGAGCTCAACGCTGCCATGACTTAAGGCGCTGAAGCTACCTGCTTGCTTGGAAGTACGCTGCTTAGGCTGTACAACAAACCATTCCTCCTCAGGAGAAGTCACTGCACATTTGCTGAGTTTTGTATCGGACAGGTATCACTGAATTTACAAATGTTTGCAAACATACATTAACTGGATTTTACAGGTGGAAACGGTGAATTTCAGGGACTGCTCCCTTTCCCTACGCCAAAGGAGTCACCATGGAGCCTGGTAGTTCAGCCGGTAGCTCAGCTCCAGCCTTCGCCATTTCAAAGCCCTGTGTTGTCCCTGCCAGCCATTCCCTGAGTTCAGTGTCAGAATCTAACAGGAAAAAAAAAAAAAAATCTCCATAGTGGAGACGTGAAATTGCGGCTTCAAGGTGGTGACAAATACCAGCCGGGGTAAGAACTGCAGCACAAGCAGGGGACGCTGGAGCAGATGCAAGACCACATGCACATCAGTATTGTGTGCCTGCAGAAGCGGGATGGGCGCGCCAGCGCTCTCCTGCAGCCGGCTGGCTAAAGGGCATTAAGGAGCCTTGAGCTGTGTTTCTAGAAAGGAGTTACCTCATACCTATTATGATTTGGAGGACCGACTTTGTTTCTACAGGACTGAAATCTAATTATATCTTTTTTCTTTTCCATTTTAGAATACAGCTAATGCAGTACGTAATTTATGGCATCGCATCATTTTTCTTCTTATATGGAATAATCCTTTTGGCAGAAGGTTTTTATACAACAAGTGCTGTGAAAGAGCTGCATGGAGAGTTCAAAACAACAGCCTGTGGCCGCTGCATCAGTGGAATGGTGAGTAGCATCAGGAGCGGGAGCAGCAGTAGTCTTTGCTTGCTGAAACCTGTTGGGCTCGCTTTGACTCCGGTGTTCTTGAACAACGATATGTTGCTGCCGCCTTTGTTTAACTGGTCAGAGTCAATCCCTGTTGCTGGTCCTTCTGTAAACTTTAAGGGTGCTTGGTCAAATCTGAATTCTGCAGATGGGCTGTCAGCGTGCTGCCGTCACGCCTCCCCTGTCACAAAGCTGACCCCACTGGTCTGAACTAAGGTGATGGAGACGGCTGATTTTATGACACTGTGTGAGACAAAATGAAATTCGTGCTTTTAAACGTGGAGCGCACTAGTGATGGTTAAAGGCAGACTGTAAAATGGCTGTGGGTTGCAGAGCTATTTAAATAACAAACTGTAATGCCCCTGACTTCCATAGTCAATTCTGTTTGAGGGTGTCTGGATCCTCCAGACAGCAATGAATGAAGCTTCGCGACATCTTTGCACTTAAATCAAGTACTGCTGTCATGCTTTTGCAGATGGCAGAAGGCATACAGATACAATAGTGAGGCTTTTTCACAAAGCTGGAACACTTAAAGCCTTCAACTTACAAGCCGTCTTCCCTTCAGTGTGCTTCTGTATTAGAACAAAATTTTAAACAAAGTTTAACTAAAAATAAAACTTGAGATTCTCACCCACGTTGCCCCCTAGGGCGCACTCTGCAAGAACAGAAACACAACTGTGTTTCTGAGACAGCATTTCAAAGCTATTTCTGAAAATCTGAATTCAAAGCTCGTAGTTGTGGAGGAAGCTAAGCAGTATGACAGATCGCCCACGGGAAAGTGTGGGTGAAAAGAGAAGAGGCTTTTGATGTGATTGTTGCATTTTAATATACAATCTATATCCTGTACTTAAAAAATATGTACTTTCCGCTGGTTAAATACAAAAGAGATGCATGTTTATTTTCAAGAGGGTTAACAATTTTCCACCGTGCTGTTGTATACTTACTGAATTTTTCAAGAACTAATAAAAATAAGACATCCAATTGCTTTCAGTTAAGCAGCTATTCGCTTGCTCTTTTTTAGCAAGTATGATCTTCACTCAGGAGCAAAATTAGCTCTAAAGCAGTGTTTTCCAACGATCCAAAATACAGTAGAAACATACACATACCTGCATCTCATTAGTGCAGACAATTGCTTGTGCAGTTGAGTAGTTGCAGGCACATGATTGTCAGCTGCTTATACAAATACCAGTGTGACACGTGGAAATATGACAGAAAAATGTGTTTTCATGTTTGCCCCTATTTGTTTGTCCGCACAATGAAGGAGAGAATTTAGCAGCTGAGTAGTGGCTTGGAGCTCTGGTAAGCCACCTCTGCGTTTCGTGGTGACAGTCATGGCGTGAAAATGCCTGTATGCCGCTGTGTAGTGGTAGAGCTGCTTAAAACACCGGAATTAGAACAAGGTTCACGAGGAGATGCGATATCTTACCAGACGTGTGGCTGCAGCTGGGTGCGGACAGCAAGCTTTCGGACGTGCAGTGATGCTTTTTGCCACTTTGATTAAGAGCTGCTCTACTTTGTCCTCTGTTACATTACCGAGAGAGGCCCTGAAGGGCAGTCCCTCCCATCTTGCGTAAGGTTATTACGGAAGGCAGACTTCCAGCTTTCCCAGATTATTTGTGTTGGCTGTGGTAACGCGCAACGGCCATTTCCCACAGTTACCGCATTAAGTGTGAGAGTGTGGTTTTTCCTGGCTATTTTAGGGGTTAAAGGCTTCGTGTACATCCTCTTGTGCACGCTTCCACATGCACGTATGCAAACCCACGTTTTATGTATAGTGTATCTACAGAAATCCTTTATACTGGTCCACTTGGTCCTTGCCAAACTCCAGAGAGAGAATTCTCAATTCTCGCATAAAACATGCAGGTCTAGCGTCTGGCGCTATCCGATACGAAATAGGGTGTTTCAGTTCAGCTGCGTATAAATTCAAGGCTAGCTGGGTTTGTACGGGCCCTGGTTTTGCAAGCACCCCTCATCCCCACCCACACCGCCTTCGTTGTGACCGCAAGGCCTAAGCGACTGCCCCGCCTCTGCCGCAGCGTTGGCCGGGGTGCTCGGCCCCTCTGCGGGAGGGGGGAGCTGGGGACTTCCAAAGCAAGGAGTGCCGTACCTTATCATCTTACCAAAGAAAATACACGAATTATTCTTTTTTTAAAAAGAGCCACCCTCAACCAGCAAATTTCAATGGAAAATCCACGATTCTCAAAGGTGAAGTAACTCATTTTCTTCTTGGCAATGTGTATTAGATCAATTTGAAGCTTTCTGATCTGCTGCGACAGTCGTGGTGTGTTTTCAAAAACAGGAATTCTCAAATGTTACATTCAGAATTGATTTCAATAAATTGGGGAGTACGGGAGAGCTCTGTGAACATCGATTCACTCTATTGTTTTGACTTGCAAGTTGCGTAGAAGTGCTGGTAGGTTACAGTTAATTAAAAAAATGCCTTAAATTGATTTTTTTGTTGGAATCTTATTGGTTTTAGCCTACAACCAGCATCCCTGCTTAGCTGAGAATCTTGAGAAATTAATGGCCTGCTCTTTCAGGAGGTCAAGCTCTTTACTCAAGCAGGCTGATGAAAAAGGAAATGTCTGAATTACTTTCTCAGTAGCACTTACCGGTACCAAAGTATTTGTAGGCATGGAGAATACTGATTTTACTTGTGCTTGGAAATCAAATGTTGTATTACTTGATTTCTGAACGTATGCTTAAAGATTATTTTGAAGCACTTTTAAGGAAAATTCAAGTACTCTTTTCAAAGAATAAATGTGAAGTGCTTGTGTTTTCTCTGCCCAGTTTGTTTTCCTCACCTATGTGCTTGGAGTGGCCTGGCTTGGGGTCTTTGGCTTCTCTGCTGTGCCTGTCTTTATGTTCTACAACATATGGTCAACTTGCGAAGTCATCAAATCTCTTCAGACAAATGTGACGGTTCCAGGGGACCAGATCTGCGTGGATATCAGGCAATACGGTACTCATTTTAATCCTGATTAAATGCTTTATCCTTTCTCCTTGGTCTGCCTTCAGTAGTTTTGTGTCAGCCTTATCAAATGAACCAAATGCAAAAGCATCTTGTATCTCTGAATGTGCTATTACTTTTCTAATTAATTCAGATTATGCTGATCTCTTTCCAGATGCAATCAATTTAACTGAACTGGCAAGTCATTTATCTACAATGACTTTGTAGCAGTTTCCAATACTATAATATTAGGTTTAAAAATAGATCAGCTTCAAAATAAACTGCTTAGAACCAGCGCTGAGAAACAGATAACCAGATTCTGTTTTGTCAGCTCATACGCATATATTCTTTCCTTTCAAAAAGCTGGTTTTACATTTAAATACAAAGTTAACACCTGAACTTTGCTCTAACAGTTACTTTTAGTTAAAAGACCAAGAAAACCTGCAATCAAGAGTCTACCTTGACTATTAATGAGTTAATACTGCTTTGTAATGACACACAGAAATCCAAGGGGAGCGCAGGCAGCAGAGGAGTGGGGCAATAGCTTAAAAGAGGGTCAGGCTTTTCAAATAGTTCAGTCCTTACAGTGAATTTTTCCTGAAGTCAATCTTTTCAGCTTCCCTTGTACAGAAGAGCCGTTACATTTTGGCTTCGTTTTAGCTAGCATTTTCTAGGAATGTTTCTTTCTTCGGACTAAGTCATTTAGAGGTGAGAAAACGGATTCGGAGTTGAAAAAGAAAGTTTGTTTTTGCGTCCCTATCCAGGCTGTAAGTCCTGTAGGACAAGATAAGATACGCTAACTCTAAAAGCAAGAAGTCCCAGATCAGTTAAACGTTTGCATCCTATTTTAGCAACTGACAGCGAGAGGCTGGGAAGACGTTTTCTTCTGCAGCAAAGCCTGGGACTGCGGGGAGAAGACGCGCTCCTCCGCCTTTCCGCTGCCCCTGGTTGTTTTGCAGCTGTAGGAGCGCCGCGTGGGGCCGTGCTGCTCCTCTGATCAGTAAAATCCGCTGGGTTTTGGGGAGTGCTGGGAGAGAGCAGCTCCTTAGCAGGCGCTGTGTGTCACTGAGCCGGCCTCGCGTCTGCAGTGGACACGGCAGCTAAAAGGCTGCAAGTGTGTATTGCAGTTGCAGAGAAGAAGCTGGCTTTAAAGTAAATCCTATAAAATCTTTTTGAAAGCCATAATTTCAATGACCTGCCCCGTACAGAGTTGCTAATTCCAACCAGCTGAGTTTGAAACTCAAGTCATATGGGGCAGACAGACTGGTTTTCTCCTGTTTCAGACGGCTTTTGCTCAAGCTTTACATCTGTTGGGGGCCTAGAAGTTCAGGTTATTTTAAACCTTCCACATCTGTTGACTTTTCAGATTTTCAGTCGTGTCAGAAAGGTAACTGGGAGTACGTGAGGTACGGCAGACTGAATTTTCTTGTAGCAGTGTTCGCTTAATGCTTTTTTACCTACTGGAGCTACAACAACAGAAAAAAAAAAATCCTTCTGTAGTCCTTCCCTCTAGCTCCACATTCACGTTCTTCTGCAGTAGTTACTTGTTTAAGCAGAACTTAGTCTAGTTAGCAAGTGCTATTCTACAGGGTGCCAAGTAGCTCTGAGATGCAGATCATCCCTTCCAAATGCTGGGTGGGGGAGTAGGCAGCGTGCGACCAGACCTGAAGCTCAAAAACCCACCCAGCCATTTGGCTGCCATACGGGAGAACCACATGTGAGAACACGTCCTGGCAGCGAGCCTCGGCGTGGGGAGAAGGCACAACTTGAGCGAGTCGTCGTAATTCCTCCCGCCAGCTCAGAGCTGCGCTGGGCAACGCGCGGATGCCCGGAACGGGAACGCAACTGGCAAGTGGGCGGAGAAGACGAGAGAGGGACAGAAAGCATGTGTTGGTTGGTTGCTAAATTGCTGGTTTCTTTTACTGTGGTATTTCAGGTATTATCCCATGGAACGCCGTACCTGGCAAAGCCTGTGGCCCGATTTTAGAGAACATCTGCAACACCAATGAGGTACAGATACGTAACCTGTGTGCAGCTTTTGCCTACCGGTCACTTGGGCACAGTGTAATAAATAACTTGGTGTAAGTTTTTGCAGACAACTAGTACTAACAGTACGAAGAGATTCATTTAAACACAGTGCTGAAATTATTCTGCACTAGGTCATCCAGAAAATGAAAATCATTTCAGAACATTTTTATTTTCTAAAGCTTTGAATACCTTGCTACAAAGATGGTTTTGTTATCCTTATTTTCTTAGAAGAGCTGAAATGCATTTGATACTATCCACAATTACTTCAGTGTTTTTAACCTGTTTTTTCTCTAGTTCTACATGTCTTACCACCTCTTCATTGTGGCTTGTGCTGGAGCTGGTGCTACTGTCATAGCATTGGTGGGTAGCATTTTTTGTTGTTTTTTTGTGTAACATGTTCCTTTCAAGCTTAAGATGCTTTACGATCAAATTTTGTGTATCCTAAAACCAGCAATGCTAGGCATTAAGGAGGGCGAGCTGTAATCGCCGTTGTTTGCTGCCATGGTTTGGTCGTTACGAGCCAGCGGGTCCCAAATGTTTGCTTTAAGAAGTCATCTTAACCCAGCTCCCCCACCTTAAGAACAAAATTCTTTGCACGTCCTTTGAAAATCCTGTTTCTCCTCGCTGTTTCTGCTCTTACGTCCACCGTTTCCTTTCATTTTTGTAGTTCATTTGATGAGTCGCTTGTAACCTCTTGGGCTGTTTTGCCTGGCCCCAGGCGCCCTGGCCAGCCCAGCTCCGCAGTGCCAGGTCCAGGCGGCAGCTGGCGGAGGGGACGTTAACCAGATGACTCGCCCCTGCGCCGAGCGCTTCCTCTGGCTGCCAGCTCCTAGCCTCCCGTCAGCCAAACCCCGGCGCAGCGCTGGCGGCTGGTTGACGCGGTAGCCTGAGGTCTGCGCGTCGGTTGTCCTCCCCGGATAGGTGGCCAGGTAGTTAGTGATCTTGCCTCTGCACCCTGGAAGAAGCTCAGAGTAACGTCTGTTGTAAAAGTGTCAACAGTTGCCCGTGTGGGCTTGAGCCGTCACCTTGTTGTATCTTACTCTCCTGTGTTTTGTTCTCTTCCACCAGCTGATCTACATGATGGCTACTACATATAACTATGCTGTTTTGAAGTTTAAGAGTCGGGAAGATTGCTGCACTAAATTCTAAATTGTATAAGCCCAGTAAAGAGCTGCATTGCGTAGCTTGAAATACCACTGACACCCTAGGCTAAAAGTCTAGCTCTCTGAATTTTGTTACAGTAATTGTAAATAGCTTCAGTAAGCATCATTTAGCTTATCAGATTAATAAAATGACTTCTTGTATATGAACTGTGATGTGGATGAGATCTGGCTATTTTTTCCTGTCGAGAGGATTCAGTTACTGTAAGGGTGTTTATAAATCATCCTTCTAAAGGTGGGATGTTTCCATTCAAGTCTCCAGTTGCTTTCTAACAGTCGTCTCTAAAACAAACACTGGAACAGTTCAGGGTTGGAATTGCTCCTTTATTCTTCATCCTGAACACCAGATACAACCCCCCGAGCATACGAAATATCTATGGAACAAAAGAAAAGGAACAGCGAAGTAGTGCCAGTCTCTTCTGGCAGAAATCAGAAGCCCGGGTATTGTGAATTAGGTGGCTTTTACTTCCAGTGCACAGGTAGTAAAGTTGATGATTTTCTTTTACTTCATTTCCAAGTAATTGCCAAATCACCGTCTCTCTGGAAGGAAATACTTCCTTGCGTTAGCTCTGCGTAAAACAATCACATTCTTTCTTTCGGACCCTGAACTAGTAAGAAACAGCGTATCAGTAGCTTCTGTTCTTGTACGGCTCGCACTTCGGTAACTGATTCCTCAGTAGCCAGATCTCAAACCTGTTGGTGTGACTGCACGCGAAGCAAAACCATGCATGGGTCACGGAGACCTTCTGACACTGTTGGGATTAACAAAGAGGAGAAGGGAATCGGTGCATTTTGATGTAGATTTTTTGCATGAAGTATGGTGAAAAGAAGTTGGGAAGAGATGAATACACAAACTGGAAAAAATCCACATAATAATAATAAAAGAACCATTTGCTATACACGATATAAAACCTGAGGTTGGACAACGGAAGTTTAAAATGTAGTTATAAAAATATGCGATTAAGACTTCTTAACCCAGAGATTGCATGCTTTTGCTTAGTTTTGGACTCGTGTTTTGTTGTTTAATTTTTCGATGTGTTAATGTAGCCTTGTTCACGTAAATAAAACCGTTTACAGTTTCAGGCTTTTTCCAGGGGGGAGGGTGGAATTCTCATCTGCTTGTTGGGGGAAAAGACTTACCAGGATCTGGGCTTGGATACACACGAACCCCACCGCCTCAGAAGGCCGTTCTGCTGAGCACCTCGTAGTTTACCGATCACATAAATTGCCACGAACAGAACTTCTTTCCTGCTTCCTCCCATTCTGCGTTTCAGTTGATCCGTACAACTCTGTAGCTCACTGTACTACTGTTACACTAACCTTCTCTACATTGTGAATAACCAGCTGAAGTACTGGCATGCGGATTCTAGAGATCTTTGAGAACAGCCTCCGTGCTTGTTTGAATAACGGAATGCTTATTAATGTAGAGTAACTATTTTTTTTTTTGGTCGTTATTTTAAAGAGCGTCTATTAATCTAACTAGCAGCTTGCTTTGCCTCTTGACATGCTCACTAGCCATCATGCTCACCCTTCTCTTCCAGATCCACTTCCTCATGATACTGTCTTCTAACTGGGCCTACTTAAAGGATGCCAGCAAAATGCAGGCCTACCAGGATATCAAAGCAAAAGAAGAGCAGGAGCTTCAGGATATCCAGTCTCGGTCAAAAGAGCAACTCAATTCTTACACATAAATGTTTGCCACAGTAATTCAGCAGAAGAATTCTGTAGCTCTGACAAATCAACAAATAGCTGCTCTGCAGTACAGATGTGTGTCTACCAAACAAAATTAGAGAGAAGTGCAAAAGCTTCGCAGTCCAGCTCCTGGAACACATTGTAGGGAAACCCTCCCGTGGGTAATCTTCCATCCTTTCACACAGAGAATGGAGGTTTTATTCCAGGCATTTTAAAAGGCAACACTTCACAACAAGTGACCAAATTATTCTATTCTTCTTCGAGACGTTTGGTATTTAGTGTTTGACATGTTCTGCAGCATGACGTCCTGCTCAGAGCGGTGGCAGGCGCTCCAAGCCAGCGGGCAGCAGATCTCTGTCCAGGCCATAGGCAGCGGCACACGTGCGGTGTGGGCTTGCTGCCTCGGCTCGTACTCACGTGGAACGGTGGGCAGCTGAGGGTGCTGACCCCCTCGCGCTTGCGCGATGGCGCCGTCACAGCAGTTCCCGCGTTGCAACAGGGCAGTCTCTGGCCGCGCCGTCCCCGGGAACAGCGCTCTGCTTCCGTGCCGCACTGTGCCCGTGCTTGCCTGAGAGTCGAGCAGGTGCCCCAAGTTTTAATCTTTTTATTAACTAACTCTTTAATGGAATGTAGATCCCCGGATCTGGATAATGATCCCCTTCTTTCTTTGAAAATAAATGTCAGCTTTGCCTTAATGTTTATTTTCTATAAATGTCTTAGCATTTATATAGTGGCAGGAGACCATTATCCTACATTTTAAGTGAAAAGTGTTACCTTATTAAAATGACACTGAGCTGACTATTCCAAATGAGCGGATGAGAAAGTTTGCAGAGTTTTACACAAACAATAAAAATTACAGCCATAAAACAGAATACAGGATGTCCACCTTTCTCTATCTTGGTGCTTAGCAAATTTATAGTCAGTGCTTACGTGTTTTCCTTTTTACAAACTAATTAGCACATTAAGAAAACGTGGTGTTCAGAAAAAACGAACGAACGAACTGGTGCCATTTTAAAGTCATTTCCCATAGAAGTCTGCCTTCCAGGTAATGTTTTTTTCAGAAGCATTCAGTGATATCTTGAGTATTAGTGATGGTATATTTGGTGTTTGTTCTATATGATATATATATATATAAATGTTGGGGGAAAAGTAAAATACATCAGTCATTTGAAAAAATTTAAATATTCAAGTCATACCCATGTTAAGCTGACGTGTGGTTTGATAGTTTTGACTGTTTGCTGAATATAAGTCGAAGGAAGCACAAATTTCTTCAAGTCCGTATTAAGAGAAAAGGCATTTTGGGGGGTGTTAACTTCAGATATAATTTCTTTTTGTTAAATATTGAAGTCTAATTTGACAGTTTGAGAAAAGGGGCAAAGTTGATCAATGTAGAGCAACTATGACCACCTAGCCTAGTGTATGTTCTTACCTGTTGCATGAAGGAGACATTTCTACGGCAATGCAGGTGCTGTTCTAGCCCAGTGTGTGCATAAGGGTAATAATGGAGGCAGTGTCTTAAAGCCTAATTCTTTTCTAATTCAGTGTAGCTATTACTGGGAGTTTTTGAAGTTTTGTTTAGGTAGTCTAATATTTTTATGTAAAGAGCATTAAATTTTGCTATGTATAAATTTTTGTAACCTAACAGTGAATCAATATTTTCTATCAGTGCCAAGGGCTTCCTGTAGTTACATCCAAGTGTTAAAATAAATATTTGTAGATAATAGCCAACACTTGTGTACGCTTATTTGCAAACAGACCTACAGCTGCTCTCAGAGCGCATCTCCCTGCTTTCTGTCTCTGCCCGAGCGAAACACGCTTTCTTCCGTCGCTTCCGTTTGCTCCCGTCCCAGGCAGGGATGCCCGGCAGGCAGACGCGTCCGCAAGGCGAGTCCCCCAGTCTCGCCAGCGTGACAGGGCAGGGGTTGTTCTGGGCCAGCCCAGTGCAACAGGCGCTGCCCCTCCAGGTCCAGACAGCAGGCAGGAGGGGCTGCGCAGAAATTCTGTAAGCGCCAGCACTGCTGCAACACCAAAGCCAGCAGGATGTAAAATCTCTTTTTATCTTCATTTCTAAAAGCAAGTGTGTTTCTCTCACTTTTTTGCTATGTCGCGTTTCAGCATCCAGGGAATTCAAGACAGAGCTTTGGTTTTTGCCCCTAAATTCTGTCAAACTTGGCTTCGTGTTCTTGCAGTTAGGTCAAGACGAGCAGCCTCCAACGCGGTGCACGTTGTAACATAGGCTGCCACCCAAAATTACTTCACTGATAAATACTGTACTTTATACTGTAAATAAAGTTTAATGATCTTGCCTATGATCTACCTACAAGATACAAAGCTTAAATAAAGATGAGTTAAATAGCATTTTCAGTTGAATCTCTCCGTTCTGGGCTGGTTAACACCAACAAGGCGACACGCGAGATGAGGCTGCCTCTAACAGCACACGCGTCCCCTGCCCTAGCAGTGAAAGGGTGGGGCTCAGCGTGGGGCTCTCGGAACCGCCAGCCGGGGTCCCCACAGGACACCCGCAAACACAGGTGACGATGGAGCGTTCTCGCTACCCGCACACTGACCCACAGTTTGTAACAGCTGGAGAGGGAGGGCCTGGGAGCAGGGAGCACCCACTGGAAAGCTGTTGAATTTCATAGGAATTCAGCACCGAAGCCGCTCTACCTGAACTCACCAGCTCCTTCCTTGATGCTGCTTTGTCCTCACTCTCGCCCCGCTCCAGGGCCGCCTCCTGGATTAACAACGCGCCAGGGCTCACGCTTTGAGGTCAGTGACTGAAGGGATGAGACAGCTCCAAATCAGATTTATTAATTTATAATTACACAGCCTGCAGTCTTGGTGCCTAACATTTATTACAACTTTTTACAGACAGAAAGTTGCTTTAAAAACATTTTTATTGTAAAAATAATAATTAAAAAAAATCAGTAGCTACTGTTCACCAGAAATTTTCATCCATGTCTCCATGAGAAATGCCTGCAGCGCTGTATGAAGGATAGGAGAGAGACAGAGAAAGCGGTATGAGTCTAAAGTAATTTCTTATCTTAAATACAAATACTTGCTTTAAGAAGAAAGTGAAGAGAGTGCCTGTGCTGCAGTTCTCCTGCTGTTTCAGTGAACTGCAGGAAATGAGCCTTTAAGGGCAAGGATCTGGGCCCTCACGAACAGCAAGCCAGCCACCTCACAGCTATCAAAAAGCCGTGCTGTCCATCCGCTGCGTTTGCAGCACTTGGTCCAGTGAGAAGGACGCTCTGCAGACACCGCTCAGGAGCGCCAGCGCAGGGTCTGGTACGCGAAACAGCACTTCAGAGGCACAGACAATACTGGGTCGTTACTATGGTCAGTGGAAGCATTTACATTTTTTAACCGCCCCATGTTCGCTGCTTACATATATTTTTCAATTCTACACCTTCAAATAAATGGCATGGTTTGATAGAGGGCTGTTGAGTTTGTTCCCCCCTCTTGAGGAACTACAAGCTGCGTATCCTTCTTTATCGGTGTCCAGAGGCCCCCTCAGGAAGTGCCCGAGCCGCGGCAGCTCCCTGCAGGCAGCCAGACTCTCCGTGTGAGCTATCCTGTTCAACATCCGCGGTGCTGCCGGTAAAGCAAAGCCAGAGGCCGTGCCAGGAGCCGCCTGTCTGCGGGGTGCAGCGTGAGCCCACCACCACTGGGCCCCTTCCTGGAAAGTCCCTTCATGCTTCAGCTCATGGTGAAGGAATGGAGACGCCGCGCAGCTGTGGGTACGAAGTTCTGCTCGCCGCAGCGATCGAGATCGATCATCAAATGCAGTTCCCAGATCTGAATTCGCTACAGTGCTTACCTGTGTCACAGCTGGAAGGAGCCTGCATTTTTCCCACACATTTGCTTTTGATCACTAGCTTATTCTGCTTTTTAAGAAGGCAGATGTCTCTTACCCATAATTCATACTATACCTATTTATTAATATGGAGTAATAGAAGTGATTACCAGTAATATACGAGAGCCTTACCTGTCATCCTTTTCACTAGACAGAAGTCCCTCTGTAAGTGACACTTCCTCTATTTCTTCTTTTGTTGAATCCTGGCAACCAAGAGGAAAATACACTTTCTGTAACTGGTGCTCAAGTCAAGGTTTAAGTGACTCCAGTAGTAGTATCCGTATTTTAAGGCGCCTAACTGAAAATAAAAATCTGAAGGAGCCGCCCTATTTCTGACAATGCTGTACTGCACCTAGGATAATGAAGCTTGCAGGTTTGGATAATGTCTGAACAAAAATACGGTGCAGTCCTCCATCAAAGTAATGTTCACCTGTGTACCTGCTTCTTCCTTAAGGTTACATTTTCCGTTTTGCCAGAACGAATTCTGTCAGTTGTGTTAGTGGGACACAAACCGACCTGCGCAGATTCAAACTGTACTTAAACACAGGTTCAACTAAAAACTGAGGACACGTCAATTTAAATACCGCCCTAGTACCGAAAAAAACTAACAGACTCCCTCCCGCAGCATACCAGAATGAAAACCCTTACAGAAGAAAGTTTTCTTTTTTTTTGAATCAACACATTTCTGCAACACAAATCCAAACACTTGTTACATCAGGCTTCTGAATGAAGAAAAAAAATATGAAAAAAAGGAGAACATTGTTTTCATTCTAAGCATACATAGTAAGACACAAATTCAGTCAATAATATTCTTGGGACCCAGTTTTGAGCATAACCACCTTTTTTGCCAGTTCCTGCTCTCTGCTCTGCTGAATTATTCTCATGTATTTTTCTAATGGATTTGGAGGAGGATCCTTTACATTATCTTCAGCACCAGCACTTCTGTTTTCAGATGTTGCCCCCTCCTTATCTTCTTCATCTATTTTCATGGAGTCTTGGATCCACTTTAAGACATGAAATCGAAATTAAATACCGATCAGCTCAAGAAAAATACCCTTACACCTAACTACCTGCACGTTCACATTCACCTCGGTAAAACGTGCCAGTCTAAACAGCACTGAACTTGTTACACGCAGCTGAAGTGGTAAGGCAGCGCTTAAACTCAACAAGCATCATTCAAGAAAGCCCACTCCAACCCTGTCGGGGTGCCTGAGGCGCTGTGAGGGCCGAGGCTTCCGTGTACGACATCTGCACCTGAACTGCGGAAGGAGCTGACACAGGTACGCGAGGTTCTTGAAGGGCCTCGTTTGCTGGTCTGAAGGGTGAGCATGGGCGCGTCTGATCAGTTACCACTAAACCGAATCAAATTAACCAAGGTTTAAAGATGGGAAGGGGAGGACAAAAACAAGGAGCAAAGACCAAGTTTTATACAGGTCCTAGAAGTCCAGAGCACTAGTTCAACATGTGCTACATCAGTTCAGAGGGATTTAAACAAACTCCATAAGGTCTCATAACTTCCAAAAAGTTCCCCTTTTAAGTTCCAAAAAGTACCCTAGAAGAAAATACCCTAGAAGAAGTACCCTTGTGCACTTCCAAAAAAAAATCACCCTAGACACCCTGATAGAGACTAATGGGCAGATGGACATGACGTCCCACCAGCAGCGGTCCAGCCCAGTCAGCAAATGTATAGCTTGTTCCGATAGCCTGGTCTCAGCTGTCTCCCAAGTTCTGGCCATAAAACTGCAGCTTCCAGTTACATGAAGCATGGAAGAAAAAGCATCTAGTTCCAGTGAAAACGTTACTTGGCATAAGGAAAAATTCTAGCAAGACTCCGGTTAATCGCACAACTACATGAAAGAATTTAGCCTTCACTACTTCCACTTAAGAAAAAAAATTAAAAAAAAATCTAGTTTTAACCAAATAACACACAGACCAGTCCTAAAATACATTGCACTACAAAGCTGCGTTACTCTCAGAAATTAAAATACTATATCACCACCTCTTTGTTAAGCTCTTCCACTTCTTTTTGCTCTCTTTCCAAAGCTTCCTGTTCTTCTCTCGCTTTCCTTTCTTCTTCTAAGTTTTTCTCAACTTCTCTATTCTGTTCTTCAATCTGTCTTTGATCCAGCACCGCTGTGAAAAATTATTTCAACATCTGTGATTTAATTTATGTAGTGCAGTAATCTGGTACAGTAGCATACAAATCAGTAACAGGTTCCCGTATAACATTAGTAAGTAAATGAAAAACAACTGCATATATTGTTTATACTCATACCAAAGTTATTCTTGGGTATCTGGTAACGTTTCTTCCCACCTCTATACATTTGTAGTCTGACGTATCACTCAGTAAGAGTTAAACAGCAGAGCCAAAGTAGAGGCCAGAGCTGACAAATCTCTCCATGCACTTCTCATTCCTATCATGGACTTTCTCATCAAATCTCTGTTATCCTAGAGTTCATGTTGCTGTATTCTTTCCCTCTCAGCAATATGCTTGGATACAATTCTTTATAAAGCAAATTACGTAAAAAAAACTTTGAGTGCAGGACAGACTGCTGACGTGACCAGCATATTTAAAAACCCGTGTTCAGTAGAACAGCATTCAGATAGTAATTAGAAGAGCAAAGTAAATACTGGGAATTGTTTGAAGCTAGAAAGCTCTTCTTTAAATAAAAATAAACGCAATGCTTCCATCTAGAACACTTAGAAAAGCAGTGAAATCACCCTCATCTACCCAAAGAATTAAAACAGCACTGTGATAATACAGTTTGCAAACAAAGTCAAGAAAAATGAAAAAAAAAACTCCAGAAAGCAGTACATGAAATACTTTAAAAAAAAAAAAACAAACCCAAACCTTTCAAGTCTTATTTCTATCAAGATAATATAAATAATATTTCATAATCATCCTAAACATAAAAAAAAAAAATAATCTCTTCAGAAGCTGGACAGGGGGTGGGAAGAGTGGCAAAAGTGTTTAAATTAAAACCAGATTTAACCTAAACCAGGGTGAAAAAGTCATCCTCATATAGTAAAGCAAAAGAAATCATTCCTTCCTCTTTATTACATAATTAGCACTTTTGGCAATAATTTTCCATCACCGCAGCTTACATACCTACCAAAAGTTAAACATTTGGCTTTTTGTTTTATACATTTGACATTTAAAAAGGGTATTCACTTTCGTTTCTGAGCTGAGAACTCACTCAAGTCCTGCAGCGAAGTGGCTGTTGCTGGCGCAGCGGCTGCGACACGGTTTCCATTGACGATGTCCCCAGATGGATGCAAGGCATCACTTTCACACTGCTCCGGAATGTCCCCCTGATCTGCAGAAGAAATGTGAACAATGGCTTCATTATTTTGTAATTACAATAGCGAAGCACAGCAATGGACACAAAGTGTGGGCATGGCTGAATTAGAACACATAAATATCAGCACTAATTGCGCATTTTCCCTTCAACTTGACCATTTCCCTGAGGATTAAGAATTACCATAGGCTGTACTTGCTTTTTTAATTACAGAATTGTTAGTTTTGAAATTAGCTGTTGGAACACATCTGTTTACAGAGCCAGAACAGATTCATGAATAAATATACAACAGAAAACCAAAATGTTTTCATTTCTTTACACAATCAAGATACAGGTCACAGAACGATTACACATCCCAGCTTAGCTCATCCTTTCTATGCACATAAAACAACCTTTAATTATTTGATCACATGCTGTTTCTTTACTAGGATCTTTGCCTTCTTCAGTGCAAGGGATGGACACTGCTAACTCAGATATTCCACACTGTATTTTCTGCTCCCTGCGTAATGTGGCTCTGAATTTACAAAAACACAATAGCTGTACTTCCTCTGTGATCATTGCTATGATATTCAACTGCTTCTTAATTGTTTATTTGCAAAGTATCCAGACTGCTGTTACCTCAATTTTATGGGAGAAAGCAAAAAGAGATATAACGTTAGATGTAGCCATTATCTCTAGGCAGCCAACCTGAAACACGCAGGACCATTTTTCCAAGCATTTAGTGTAATATAGTACAGATAGTTTATCTATCTCCTTAAGTTCTGGGTAAAGGTTTAGAAAATATAAAATTTCCCATCTTCCAAATATTATCAAGGTTTCAAGCATTTTTCTTTTCCATGTTATAATAAAACTCAAATATTTTGCACGAAGAAAAACAAGACCCCCAAACCAATCAGCCCCTCTCTCAAAATGGTCTGAGCCTCTGGAAATTAAAATTCTTTTAAAGGAATTATAGATAAAAGCATCGCATAAAATTTCAACCAAACTGTCAGTCTGGCAAAGGTATGAGAATGTTTTCAGTTACTTACAAAAGCAACTGGAAGTCCTACCAGCTTCGCCTAGAAAAGTAAATGCTATGTATGTTTTACGTAAGACCAAAATAATGGGTTGTCACACTCAAAGGAAAATCTGGTTTTTTGCTCTCTCTTTAACTTCAGGTTTAAATTACAAGGTTATGAACAACAACATTATTTCCACATGAGGCATCAGTATTTTTCAGGGTTGTAATATTCAAACAGTAAAAAACCTCCTGTCACAAACAGGTTGCTGTTAAATATTACATCTAACATCTAACTGTCTGCTAACCACACAAATAAAAAAAAAAAAAATCCCAAACCCAAACCAATGTAGTATGAAACAGCTTTACGTTAACTGTTCTGCAAAGGAAAAAAAAGGTGACACTCTTTGAACACCTCCACTCCTTTCTGTAACGGCAGACAGCAAGAGATGCATTATTTCCTTAAGGCGAGCACATCAACTAAAAGCAACCACTGCCAACAGAAATTCCAATCTTTCCTTGCTAGAGCTCACTCACAGTAGGACTAAAAGGCTTTCATTATATTCTGGCATTTCCTCTGCTCCACAGTTTTCTTCTACTCTTATCAATTTCTTTGTTCATTATATCTTTTTCTACATTTACTTACTAGATCTGACATTCTTACTCGCCCCAGTTCCTCCTGGGTTACCTTCTCCCCTTTTTAGCCATTCTGATTTTCTTCTACACAATGAGACTGTCTTTCAGTGCAGTATGACCCAACTAAAGTACTGTTGATTTAGAAATCATTGGTATATGCGAACCTTTACATTACTCTTTTGACTACCACACGTCACTAAATGATACAGTGGTAACTTATTTGGGCACAGCATCTACTCAGGCTTAATTGCCAAGAAAACACCAGTCTATTCTTATATGTGATAAAAGTGAAATATGTAATGCATTCCTAAAAGTCTCTAATACAAAATTAAACAAATAAATCAAAATCTAACTAAAATATGAGTAGAAACCATTAGTGGCTACAGGCTCAGTTCACATTCAAATAACGCACTTAAAGCTTATAAAACGAAAACTAAATAAGGAAAAATAAAAAACAGCAAATGTACTGAGTAAAACTTCACAGAGGAATGCATAGATGAGTCATCAGCTTCTGCTAGTGATTACCAAACTCTACCAGCGCATTTGCTGTTTAAACGAACAGTACCTTTTTTGTTTGGTTGGTTGGTTTTTAAAATACCGAAAGCCACATTCTCACAGGTTCAGGAGTGAGCAAGTGCATCGCTCCATCTTCCATACGACCTAACCACAGCCAAAAGAATGAGCGAGTCTCGGACCCAGAAAACACTCACACCAGTTGGGAATATTTTCCTTGAAATCAGCAATTCTAACTCTCCCATACAGTAATTACAATCTCTTCACCAACTATAAATGTAATTACACCACCCAATGACGGATCTCCACCAGTCTCAAGACTTTACAGACCTAACAAAATGTGGAAATGGGAACGGTGTTTAGCTTACTGTTTACATCTTTCCCACTGACAATTTCACTTACTTTAAACCCACAGCTTCATGGGAGATAAGGCTGCTCAGGTCCAACATTAAGATGTCACTCAAATGCTGAAAAACTAGGAAATTAAGCCAGTAACTATGCTTCTATTTCTTTCTCCATTTACAAATGGCTATAAAGTGCATTAACTTTTATTATCCTCCTCTTTCTACAATACCTTAGTTACAGCAAAAATAGTTTCTTACACTGACCCTGCAGGCTTGACTGCAGCATATAAAGAGAAGGAAACATTCTATAGCATGCAGTGCAAAACACCACATAATGACAAAGTTCTTCCTGCAGTCAACAGAGCGCAGAAATGTAAATAAATAAAAAGCTGATCTCAGAGGAAAAAAAAAAACAGGATAAAATTCATGTTTCAGTAACTGAACCATATGTTCCAAAACTACTCAGAGATGCTGATTAATGACAGCATAATTGCCAGTGTTCTTCACACAGGCTTCTAAGTAACTTCTAATTCACAACAGTATTTAAGCCTCAGTTACTAGAGGAAAAATCAACAAGACTGTATGTAATGGCTGCAGAAACTTCTCTTCAGAATTACAACTTGGTAATATGGATCTGATATTGGTCCATGATGAACACTCCTTGGAGTTTTACTTCATGCAGCAAATATAACAGAGCCTCTACTTAGTTCATATACTAGTACACTTTGCTGTTTTTAAAAAAAAAAATCCTTCACAATTTTAAAACATTCTGAAACAACTGTCAGACCTACATGCATTAAGCAGAACAAGGTTATGCAAGATTTCTGAACAAAGGTATGTTCCCAAATTTCAGAACCAACTCGATTTTAGTTATTACTACAAACTCTTCTCCTCTAAAGTTGCAAATGTGAAGAAAATGAATCCCTCATCACCTGAGCCAGTTTGGTTCTGTTATTTCCAACATCCAGCAGAATTTTTTCTCTCCAACTACAGTCTTCAACTATCAAGACAATTGTCATACAACTGTTAAGCCCTAAGGTGTTCAACAAAGCGTCTAAAATGCAGTAAAACTCACATTCAAGAGAAGAAATGCATTCTTCAAGGTCCTCATACATTAGTTTTTCTGGTTTGGGGACATCACTGAAATCTTGTTTATCTGTTCCCTGATTATGAAGTCTGAAAGAAGACGGAAGAACATAAATAATTTAATAAATATAAACGCTAAACTTGTAAGCAAATAGTGACCTGAGATTTAAATACAAGAATTACTCGCATGCTTAGCAACAGACTAAACCAAATGCAAAAATAATTCAACCAAAATACTGTAACTTGCTGACTTAAAAGTTAAGGTATTTAAATACAGGTCTCTCACTTTTACCAAAAGTCAGCTCTATCTCTCTGATAGCCATGTCACTGCAGCCCCTCCTCAAGGTCTAGATGACATACAGGCAGTACATTAAAACAAAATACACTCTCAAAACGCATAAAAAGAAGAAAAAAAAAAAATCTGAGGAGAGATACAATGAAGTGTGATACTTAGTCAACTGAAATTAAGAAATCTGTCTTTTTAAGCTCTGTTACAGTCTAATTCCCACTTTGATGTCATCTTAACAGATGTGTTGGAAATGCATTAGGACTAGGTGTCTGGCAAAACATATACGCAGGGGTGAAAATCTGGGTGCTATGAAAAATGGGGTTAGTGCCCTCATCTTAAATCCCCGTTTATCTCATCAGAAAGATAATGTGAAAGAACAATAGCTCCCACGTGACCCAGCTACTGAACTCTCACCAGAACCAGAACAGCAGGAGGAGTGTAGGTCACTAATGAAATTCAGCAGCAGCACTTCAGAAAGGAGCTCACCTCACACCAGCTGGTGCTCTTCACCCCAGCATAAATATGTTTGTGCTTACAATTTCTACAGAATATAGGTCTTTTATGGGACACAAGGGGAGAACAAACAAAACATACCCCTACAATAGACATGTTCAATTAAAAAATGTGAATCTGGGGAAAACCAAATAAATCTGCGTTGTCAGAAGGACAGTTCAGTAACATCAGTGGGGGAAAATACCCTGTAAATTAAATACAACTGAGTATATGGAACTTCAAGTTTTTGGAAGTCTGCTTCATGTTTTTAATCTTTCCTTCACAGAAATGGCTGTTAAATAATTCTTAAGGATGCAAGGTTAAAGGACATGCTTGCCACTTTCTTCAATACTGTGTCCTGCAATGCTGCCAGAAAGACACTCAATACGCTGCCTCAGATCCAGCAGAGGTCGGCCTCATTAAGACCAGTAAACACATGTATTTCCAAACAATTTTAAAAATTCATTCCGTCAAAAGAAGTTGGCAACCAAAAGCTGAACTGTACCTAATGTCAACATTCCATAAAACAGTACTGGTGTTCCAATCAACATAAAATTATAAAATTGCATGAGTTACGCTTAAAATTACCATTAAAGCTTAAACAAAAAACATCCACCATATCTAAACTATTTTGTTAATGTCTGGAATTACTTTTTTTAGCCTAAAACTGGTAACAACCCTCACAATCCATTTCTTCAGCCCTAAACAAAAAAAGGAATGATTTAGATAGCAATCTGCTTTATAACTCTAGTGTTCATGTCTGTTTATTGGCTTCCTTCATACCACTAATATCTTGAAACATAAACAAACAAGGAGCTCCTATAGTCACAGCAGTTGTTCTTCTCCACCGACAGAGGATCAACATGTAATGGCTTACTGGTGTTACAGCGTCGTATCTTCTTCTCTCTTTAAAGAAGTTCCCATTGCCACTTTAAAATCTACAGGTCATAAACTAATCCCACAATACACATCAATGATATGGCATTTGCCCAATAATGAGAGTAAACAGCTGGAAAAGCCCACACATGCATTTCTCAAATATTTTATGTAATAGAAAACAGTCCAAGGCACAAGAAATAAAAAAAAAACAACACTCAACAGATGAATGTTTTCCCTTTAAAAAAGTCTTGGGAAAGCAGCAAGTTCAAGAAAGTTATTGGGAACTCATAGTCTTGCTTTGTCATGAGGAACCCAAGAGAGCAACTACAACCCATATCTGCCTGCCCAGACCCTGGCCTGCTCTCTGCAACACAGCTTGCTCATACTGTTCACTCTTCAAGCAGCACGGACTCTACAACATCCTTCAAAGAAGCACAGTCCTTCACAGTATTACGGCATTCTCCCACATCACCTTAACGTGCAGGTTAACACTCAGCCTTCACTTCGTAAGGTCTGTCACAGGAATACAGGACACCTGAGACATGCCGTAGAAAGCGTGAAATAGCAGGAAAGAAGAGACAGCCACTTAAAGGAACTAACCTCACAGGCCCTACAAATCCCACCTGACAGCTGCTTTTCAATGCCAAGAACACAAAAGCTCTCCCCACATGCTAACCACGAAAGACACCCTCTCTGCATTAAATGTGTATTGAGGACTTGATAGCAACTAAATAAGAAAGCCCTACAAATGCCTGCTAGAGCTGCCCCAGGACAAGCTGTCCATCCTCAGCCATCAAATCTAGAATGATGGCTAGCAAGCTAAGGCAGAGTCAAGTGTATCTTCTTAGGAAAGATACATTATAAATTAAATACTTCAGCTTTTTCAGAAGATATCTATTCAAGATTCTCGAGTTTTGGAGAGTGGAGGCACCACTGACCGTTAAAAATGGAAGACTGTTATACATGGAAATAGGAGATACAGAGAGGAAAGACGAGGCATTCTTACGCAGCTGAATTTTGCAAAGTTATTCATTTACTTAAAAGAGATCTTAAAAAAAAATAAAGGAATAGAGAAAAGTTCTGCTACCCATCCCCTTCCCACATGCAAAGGAGACTGGAGCATCCTATTCTTAAAACAGTTACACAGGCATGTCAACAAGATCTTCACGAGGAAAAAAAAAAAGTTGGCAGTACAGCTTGTTAATGAACGAGTGAGAATGTACAGTTGCCTGGATTTAAATTCTCAGATAGACAGCAGAAACTACCGAGCTTCAGTCAGGCGGCAGATGTGAAAAACAGAGACACAGTGAAAGAGACATAGCTTTGCTCAAGTAGTTAGTGGCCTTTTTTTTTTTTTATTAAGGGTTTTTGTGTGCATCACATAGCTGTTGAACATCAAGCATATACAAAAGGCCCCTTCTGATATGGGAAAGATGAGAGATCACTAGTTTGGAGAAGAATCTGTGATGAGCTTGTAGTTTTACCTTTTACTTGAAAAATAATTTCAAATCATTGAAACATGAAATTTACCCCTCTAAAGACCCAGCATTGTCTTCTAAAATTAAGTTTGTGCTAAAATTAGTCTACAAATGTCAGCAAGAGTTCTTGTTAGCCTTACCAGAATCGCAGTTATATGGATGGCACAGAAGCCTACTAGAGGAATCAAAACTGTCAAATCCCAAAAGAGCTCATGACAGCAAACTGCTAAAGCCATATTCACATTCAGGTAATTCATATAAGGGTGAGGGTCTCCGATAGGATTGTTATAAATAAGATGTGCCAAACGATAGACAGTTGGCCACTGTAATGCCTTCACATTACCATCTGCAACACAGTACAGGCATTACTCTCACTCAAAAAAGTATACAGTCTTCATATTCTAATTATCATTATGGTCCAAAGTTATGGGACACCACGAAAAGTTAGATGTATCTCGGACATACACATACATTCCTCACATGTTTAAAAAATAAGATTTTTTCATAGATACTATACATAGGCATGCAAGTCAGTTGTTTAACTCAGATTTACTTTTAGGAACAGATTTTACATTTTAGGAAACTTTTATAAAACATGTTTTCTGACATCAGCAACTAACAGAGTATTTCTTTACTAACAATGAATCTTTCATTCAGTTGCCTGAAAATTGTCTACTGTGTAAGGAAATTCAGTGAAACAGAAGGTCTACCCTGATACAATAGATTTCAAGCACTGCAGAACTTGCAGCCGTCTTGAAATATGAGGATCCATACCACACCTTGCTTTCAAAAGTTCATCAGAATACTGACATATGAAAAGGGGCAAAGCAAAGCAGGGGCAATGCAAAGAGGGGGCAAAGCAAAAGTAGACTGTTAAATCCAGAGCTTCATCTACAGAGATATCTACAGCAGTCTGGAAACCAACAAAGTACATCAGCCTGATGTGAGCCCACTAACATCTAAACTTTGTATGACTTGTACCTGTTAGGTGCACCTTGGTGGTGACACAACGCACACCAAATGAACCAGCTTCTACCTTAGAGGCTGTACACCGTAACAAATTAATACTTACAGTGGCTGAAGTAGCAGAAACTGAAGGTGCTAAGAAGAACAGTTTTAAAGTGTTTTAATCACAGAAGAACTAATATCCCTAAACAGTGGAGTAGTTCCAGCAATGGCTATTTATCAGTTGGCTATACCTGCATTAAACTAACATGTTTTATATGAGGACAGGCTTTTTAGTCCTTTGCCTAGCGCTTCTCCATGGCAGTGGATTTTTTAGGCTCTGGAGCTAGTGCTACCATTACCGTTTCTGCCCAACAGAGGGAATCTTTGGATCAACCTTTCATCCTTCCTCAACTACACCAGTGAAATGACTTTACAAAACCTGACTGTAAATCAATCAAGTTTTGTTCTGTTGTAGGACAAGACATTTAAAACAAAAAAAACAACAAAAAACCCGACTGCATTCATCTGAAGTTCCCAATGCACTTGAGCTTTAAGTATTTCACTGCACGTAACATTGCACTGTAAGGAAGCACAAATTGAACAGAGGTGAAAATGTCAAATCATATTTGCCAAAGGTGTTTGGGTTTGGGGGGGAGGGGTGTGTATTTTTTCTTTTTAAACAAAGTTCCTCTTGAGGAATGATATTCAAGAATGGAAATCCTTATCCATCTTTGGAAAATTTCTCACATATAAAATTAATGGCTTGCTTGAATTGTAAAAGCAGCTATCACCACGATCAGTTAGGCAAATGTTTCTTTAAAAAGCAGGTTAAAAATGTTGCTTTGTAAACAATATTACCTGATTTTCTGGCCATGACTGGATGGTGAGGAAGAAACAGACTCCGAAGATGAAAGCAGATGTGGCTTTGAAATAGGAGAAAGCACCTGATCAACACTTTGCTGTGAAGAGGCAAGGTACGAGCCACTTACGTCTGCAGAATAAAAATCCCACAATTTGTGTTAGTCAGTTATCTGTCCTACCACTTCTCAGACAAGGCTGTTTTTTACAACACATGCACATAATTGGACTGTGCAGGCACCACCACTATAGTGCAATAACCTCCAAAACTGTCAGGATTAACATGAACTTTCTTGTACTGGTTCTTTCTTTTTTTTCTTTTTTGGCCCTCTTGTATGGCAATTCTCCTCTACAAGCCTTCACCATCATAAACTCACTCCTCACAAAGCCTATGATTATCATCACCCCATAACACGTCCATGTTCCCCACAAACCGCAGCCCCTCTGCCAAACACCGAATAATTTCTCCCATGCAGTGCATTAGAGAAAGCAGTTACAGACCCAGATTTCAAGCTAGGGATGTGCTTGGTAGCCAGCAAAAGATAGTGCTTAAAGTCTCTCGAAGACCATTCTTCATTAGGAAAGTTAACCTGGAGGCTTAATTTTCTACAGATTTGTTAAACTGGGTAATGAAGTAAACAAAATCTTTGAAGATTGTTATTCTCTTATTAACAGCTGTAAAGATATCAGGGAAGGGAAACGGCCAGATAGTATGGTTAGAGAACTCTTGAGTTTCCTAGGAAACCAAGGTAAAAAACAAACCCCCTGCACTAAAAAGGCTTTTAATCAAACTTGCAAAGTCCAGCACTTTGCTCAAATTTTGCTTTGCAATCTTAATTTTCCTTTCTTGTGCACCTGTAGAGGTCTTTCATGACTAGACTATGAATTATTATTTTTTCCACAATATATGGTATTCACTCAGTAGGCAGGTACTGTTGTTTTTTTTCTCTTTATTGACCAAATAACTTTTACTGTAGTCAGTGCTTATTTGGCTCAAGAGACAGAGGAAAAGCCATTATAAACACTCCCATAGCTGAAGCTCTTTCAGCTGTTCGTATAGAAACGCACCCCGTTCCTGGTGCACATCACACCGCAGAAGTGAGGATGCTTCAGACCAAGGGTTGCCCATGGATTTTTATCTGCCGACAGCCCCGACATTCATGCAACATGGACAAGCACCCTCTAAGGAAGCGAAGGACTAACAGAACACAACCCAGCAGTTATGTCGTACTCATGTATCAGCAGTAGGTGTTCGTGGGGGGAACCCCCAGCCCACCCACATCCAATCTTTTATAAAACAACCCGTCAAATTCTCACATGCAGACCAAATGGACCAGAACATCACGTAGTACTGACCGCATGCACTTCCTCAGCATAACACCTACTGCAGAGTAGGACACAGGTAGCAAACCAGAGATCTCAAATGGTGATTAACTACAACCTGCTACTATTTAGAAATTATCTAGGATTGAACTTACTGATTTTCTACTAAAAGACAAATAGCTGAGGTCTTTGGCTCACAGTATGCTGTCTGCAAGACTCACCAACCTTGCTCTTTCTCATCAGAAGGTATGAAGTTTGGTGAAGAAACGATCAAGGTGAAAGGTAATGATCAAGGTGAAATAATGATCAAGTAACAAGGAGCATGGGTCAGATAGCAGCCCAATTTTTTTTTCTCACTAACTATTTCTTGATCCATGTTTCTGTCCAGAGACTGGAAACAGCAAGCAGGGGAAACAGAAAAGGACCCTGTCCTACTTTTAGTTGCAAACAAATTGGCTTACTCCTTCCCAGCAGAAAGACAAAGCCTGAAAGTTGTCCAGCGTGCATGGGCTTGGAAAGGAAAATAGTAAAATACATGAGATAATTTAAAGGAAAAGAGAAAATCACATGCCCTTCCACTGGCAGACTAAACAGCTGCTAGGTCTGCCAACTACAAGTATTTTACAGGAGGACACACTTCTTCCTTTTGTCCTACAAAGACAGCTGCTGCAGTTTGTCCTTACATGAGCTGACTGCGGAATACCCCACTTAAAGGAAAATCAAATCCCAGACTCAGGTGCATGATATCTTTGACCTCTTAAAATTTATTCTGCCCTGTTCAGACTGGCGTCTTCAACAGCCCCAAAAAGTTCCATGGAAGCTTCCAGAATGACTTACAGTTTTCTAGCAAAGACACACCTGGTGCTTCAGCCATCTCTAGCACAAAGGATAATATATATACCAGTGTAACACCACTCCTCCTCAGAAGACTCTCGAAACAGAGCTGTCATATCAGTGGGGAAGCAAACTAACTGGAAGCAGATAAACCATTCCACAGCACATGAGCTCTGAAGCTTACTGGGGCAAGTGCCGCACCAGTTCACCTTGTGAACATACCATCTAGCTGTGACCTGGTTTCCTACACTATATACCATTCAATTTCTGTAACATCTAAGTCAGACAGTACCCTCCTTTGTTATTCAACTCATCCTTCTCCAGAACAAGTCAGTCTTGTGCATCAAGCACAGAACAGATCCAATGGGGAGAACAGATCAGCCATCATGTGACAAGCCTCTGACAGGTACAAAGACGGGAAAGCTTGTTAAGGTTATGCACACAACTTTAATTTTGACATTTCCTAATTTTACAATCAAATCCTACTTTTATAAAAGATTTTGTGTGTGTGCAGTATTACACAAGTAGTCTGCAAGTTGTTTACAAACAAGCTAACAAAGTTAAAACTTACAAGATTGTTTTTAAAGTTAAAATTTTAAAATATGTTTTCAGTAACAGAGCATGATGTTCTACATGCAGTAACACAGAGACAGCCACAGTAGATCAGGCTGTTTGTAGCATGTTTTTACCAGTTGCCACTACTACACAAAACTAAACTAAAATTCCAAAAGGCAAATGCTTCCATCTTACTTCTGGCAAAACCCGCCCTGACCTTTCCTCAGTCAGTACTTGGGCCCTCCCAACAGGGAAGTTTTATTCCTGCATCTATCCTTGGTGCCACAGAAGCAACATATTCCACAACTTACTCATGGTATGAAAAAGTACCTCCTTCTCTTTCCTTTCCATTTCACAGAATTCTGAGGTATGCGAAGCAGTTAATCGATCCCCTTTCACCTTTTCCACATCACTCATTGCTTTCCAGATTTTCCACAGCCCACCTCAGCCGGCTGTAAGCTGCCCTTCTTATATTTAACCTTTTCTCACGCAGAAACTGATCATTATGTTTTTTTGTTACTATCTCTTTTTTTCATCCTATTAAATCCACTTTGAGCTAGGGTGACAAGAATTGCATGACTCCAGGAAGAGATGTACTGCAGATTTGAAACAACATTTTTTAAATTTTCAGTTCTTTTCTGCTTGCTTTTCTGAGTACTACCCCTTTAAAAAAACCTACTAGATAATTATTAGACACTGTGAAATTAATAGCAATTGACAATTTTCCAGCCATGACCAAACACTAATCCCCTCCCGCTCACAATTTCTCAGGAATATTTCATAAAGATGTCACAGCAGGAGGAACAAACAAAAGCAAATCTGGACCTTTCAGATTGGAAAACTCAATTTAAGAGAAGCCAGATGAAGCAGTCTTCTGCTGCACACGTTAACTACAATAGCTAAATGAAAGGACAGGAATACAGAGGGAAGGTTATTAAAACCAGGGAATTACAATGAACGTTACAAAGTAGTTATACTTCATAGCAATTTTGGAATTAAACTTGGAAAATCATAAATACACCTGTAGCGAATTATATGGCAGTAGTCTTCTCTTTAAAGGTACCTGAACGAAGTAGAGGATGTTTAGCCTCCTTCAATGTGCCTCTCCAGTACTTCTTTCCATGAAGAAGCAATACTCCAAGCAGCTAGCATATTTTGTCTCTGACTTCTCCTACCCCTTAGCACATAACAAATGAGTGAAAGGCTACCACTGCTAAACCTTTCTCTTCCCACAGCGCAAGAGGAACAATAACTAAAACCCGAACACCACACCACACTAACAATTGTGACTCACCATTGGAAATCTTCTTGTTACTGAGATCTCTTTCCAATTTGGAAACGGGAGTAGAAGAAAGGCGTCTTGAAGAAGATGCTCCTCTGTGTGGTGGCGTTAAGGGATTTTTAAAGACATCAACCTGCCCAGTTCTTTTAATGTACTTTTCACCTCTTGGGCTGCTCAGGGGGGAATGCTGGGATCTGGGATTATCCTCTAGAAGTTCATGCTGGGTAGTCAGGGGGGGTCTACTAATAGCACACTGCAGAAGTAAAGGGGACTGCATCTTTCTCGGCGTTCTGCTTGCAGCCGCATCCTGCATGACTCTGTGTTGGTAGTTCCTGTAGGCTTGTTCCAAATACTCTGCCTCTGTCTCTAGTTCTTTTATTCTGTCCCACGTTTGTGCCATGCACTCCAGGTCAGAATCTGGAGAAGCACTGCGTAGCTGTAACTGCTGACTACAGCCAGCTCTTGGTACAGCATTTGCCTTCATCACATCGGTCATAACTGGATTCTTCAGGAACACGCTATCCACGTAAATATCGTGAGGTACAATTCCGTCACCAGCGAAGTCAAGGACAGATCGATCAACAAGTGAAGGCTTTGGATTTCGATACACTTCATTTTCCAGAGCTGAATGATAGCAAGAGAAAGTGAGTGACAGTAAAGAGTGAGAGAGGAAGACCCACAAGAAAACAGAAACACTAAAACATGGCATTTAAATTCCAATTTGATTGAAATTATTTTAACATGGAATTAGCTTAAATTCTGAGAATGTAAGGGTTGATTTAAATGCATTTTTAATGTAGTTGCATAGCTGCAAATTATCACTGACAACACTTTTGTAATACATAATCCTTCCATGTAACACTACCTGAAGCATACACTGTACAATGTTATTTCTTAAATTATGTTTAAATAAATAAATAAATTTAAACATCACCACTTTGGACACATTATATCCAATCATGCTGTTAAGGGTGAGGGACACAGGGCAGGCCACAAGTCTTAACAGTTTCCTTCTATTTAGATCATAAAAGAAATTTGGAGAAAACCAACATAGGACATAGATAATGACGTTGTTTTTAAAGAAAAGTACTCTTCCAAAATTGTCAGTTAAATTAAATGTTTTGAGGCTGTCTGCTTCCTGGCTTGCATTTGTATGCTTCACCAAGCCCAAAAGACCAATCCATACGACTGTAACTCCCTCAGCAAAATGAAAACCTTGGTTTTATTCTACACAAATGGTTATTCAATGACATCCTTAACTCTGATGCACAATTAAAGTCCATGCAGTACTGTCAGTAATTTAATTAAAATACGTATTTGCTATTTTGACACTAACAAATTTCCAATTCTAAATGGTACCAACACTTGTACTATATATGAAAATGCACCTGTTGGTCTAGTGAGTAATATAAAGTATTGCATATATTGATGTATGGTGCAACACATACTGTATGTAATGAACAATCATTGCAGAATTCAATCCCACAACTTATTCACACTTGATATTAGCAATTTGACAACAAGGCATCTTTAGAACCACATTTCTTCAGCAGACTGAATTACTTTACGCTAGTGCCTCTCTCTTTCTAATGCCCATACTAGGTGTGTAAATCATTAGCCTTGACAACTGTTGAAAAGTTAGATTTAAATTTGAGGTACACAATACAATTTCAAATTGATTATTCTTATTATGAACATTCAAAAATCAAAATGCTTAAAAACACAACTTGCCTCCTGGAGAATGGTGATTATGTTATCACCAAACATTAATGTCTTCATACTGAGGAAAAACAGACCAAAGACAATACATTCATGCAAGTATTCAGGGAGTATTGTCTTCCCTTCCGCCTATATGTTTGTTTTCTGAAAGGAAGTTTTCTGAACAATCAGTCTGCTTTTTAAGTTGAGCTTTTAAATAGATTTTGATTTTAAACTTGAAATCTCCTCATTGGTGATACATTAGTTTTATGCAACCGCTTTAGGCTTCTGGAAATTCTTACACTGGTGAGGTAAGTGAACTTCATAAAGAACCGCTCTGGTGTAAGATACAAACCTGCCTGTCTTTGTTTCACCTGCAGTTTCAGTTCTTCAACCTGCACGTTTAACTTCCTGACAGTAGCTTCGGAGTCCAACAGTTGGGTCTTTAACTGGGCACCACGCTCAACCTAGAGCGGATCGAGAGAAAAACAAAAATGAGCCTAATTCAAACAAAAAGAGTTCTCTCAACTGGCTGAATACTTATTTCTAAATATTTTTCAGGTCCAGTCAAACCATATATACATAGTATCCTACTAAGAGTTGGTGGTGACAATTTAATGACTTGGAAAAATTTACTGTGGTTATGTTGGGGTTTGGTTTTTTCGGCCAGTTTTTGGTGTTGTTTTGTTTTCTTTGGAACTGTTTATATAAAAATAAGCAGAGTACAAACAATCCCCATAACTATGTGCTAAACAGGCTGCACAGGTACATAGATAAACGTGAAGAAGACAACAGAAAGAAGAAAGGACTCCAATTATTTAGAAGCAATAATTTACCTCACTTTGTAGCTGCTTTTCCAAAATCTGCCTATGACTTTCAAATTCATCCAGCGCCAGCTTCCTAGAATGTTCCACTCTCCTCAGCTCCACTTGGCAGGCCAGGTGCTCTGCTGAGGGCTGAGACAACTCTACCCAGAAACAGAAATACCAGATACTCAGCCACAGAATAATGAGTGTGCACTTTTCTACATGATACTCCTTCAAAATGTAGAGCTGACTTGGTTTTAGGAACATAACAAGGCTTTGTTTGAATAAAGTACTTAAGGATTTTTTTGTTCCTTTTACAAAGGACCGAAATTTATGTTGGCGTAATCATTTAAGAACTAGACCCAGACTGTCCTATTCTGGAAGAAAAACACATATCCCTAGCTTACGTCACTGAGCATGTATCTCTACTCTCCTGCAATATCAAATGCACATTAAAAATACTCCGCATTTTATAACTACAGTCAGGCAAGCACTTAAAAATAATAACGGAATGTTCTTTTACTATTACTAACCATACTAATGCTATGGTTAAAAATATTGCACTCCTTTTTTCAAAGGTGAAATGGATATTCTTCATATTATTTATAGCTACCACTTAATTCAGGATTTCTACTATACAGACATATTAAAGAAAATAAATTTATAATGTCAAGGACTTCCATTTTACACAAACATTAGTTGGGGGTTAATGCAAACTACTAGTAAACATAATACAAAGAATGTATTTTAATGAAAATTTATTTCTAAACAAATACTTGTAGGGAAACATAAACAAGAAAATTACTAAATCATTCACACTGACTGTCTCGAAGATGCTGGTTCTCACTTCGAGTTTCATCCAACTGTTGCCTAAGTAGTTTATTCTGCACTTGGAGCTCCAATTTCTCCTCCTTTAGCATAGGATAGTCTGATACCTCTTTCAGTCTTTCTGTCAACAACTGATTCTGTTTATTTACCAACAGAACCTGGGCCTTCACTGACTCCAAATCCAGCTGCAGATAAAGAACAGTTTAGAAGTTTATGAACTGTTGTACTACTTAACATTCTTTTCTTTCATTTTTTCTTCTTTTTTTAAATGTACCTCAAATGCACTAATTAGAATACAGCTTCTTTAAATTCATGTTTACAATTACCTCAAGCTCTTTTGTGCGTGATATAGCTTGCTTGAGTTCCTCCTTTTTTGAATTAACAGCAATGGCTTCTTCGTGCAAAAGCATAGCTTTCTCTGCAGGGAGGATTACAAATGCTGAATTAAAATTAGTAGAGTATTACACTAAAAAAAACTGTATCAGCAAAAAACAGTTTAAACTGCTAAGTCCAACATTCAATTTAATTCAAGACATAAAAATGACTGATTGTCATACACACTCCTTCAAAATTAAGTAAATCACACTGTGTGTGTACATACATATGCATACATACACTCCTTTAGAATTAAGTAAATCAAATTCATATGCACATGATGCAGCATTTCTTTCACACGTCCCTAAATCAAAAGTGTAAATACGTTTATCTGTTCCAGCTCTCTTCCTCAAGCTCCAATTAAACATCATGTGCACAATAAATGCAGAAACTGGCAGCCATTCAAGGGTATGGCACCAGACTGTACCAGAGTTCAATTAAAGAATTAAGGAGCTAGCAGGACTTACTTCAAGAAGGAGCTGGGAAACTGAAGAAGCAGGATGCCTTGCAGCCTCTGCGCCAAAGTACCAGCTCATGGTCCCCACTGCATTCTGAACTGCAAGGAGTTGCTAACCTGTTACAGGATCCTGCTAGATGTTTTTCAAAATCTATTTTGATGGCTTTTCTCACACTTCTACTGGTGCTACTGAACACTGTGACTGTTTAGTAACAACAGTGTTTCGATACCTGTTAATAAAAGCTGTAGAGAAAAAAAGCTACTTTATTAATCTCAGAGAGATGGTTACCTTTATTTTTTTTCTCATCTTCAGTAACTTTATTTGTTCTGGCTATGTATTCTTCTTTCAATTCAAGCTGATACCTAGAAGTAGAAAGAACTGGGTATTCCCAAAGTATGTGTGTGCACACATGCACATGCATTTGTGTAAACTCCAGTCTTTCCCAGACTAAAGTATAATCACACAATTATTTATTGACAAAATTAGTTATCAGGGAGCCACTGAAATAGTTGGAAAGGGCCCTGCCAAGCAGCTCTCTCAACCACCTGCTCAAAAAGCAAGACTACCACCAACTCTAGATCAGGTAAGCTATGGCTCTTCCAAGCCAAGTCTTGAAAAGCTCAAAGGATGTACATTCCACCACCTCCCTGGATGACCTGTGCCAATGCTGCACTACCCTCCCAGTAAAATTTTTCTTCTTCATGTGCAGCTTGAACCTCCCAAGCCACAACTTACAGCCCCTGCCATATGACCTCAGAGGTCACGTCTGGTAGTCCCATAACTATCCCGACAGACCTTTACTAGGTTCTCTCCACTTTCTGCATGACTGACTTGAACTGGGAAGCCCAAACCTAGGCATGGTATTCCTAACACAGCCTTCACCAGTACCTGTAGGGGATAATCAGTTCCCTCAGTCTGTTGGCCATGCTGCTACTAATATCACCCATCATGCTGTTTGCCTAATTTGCCAGAGTATGCTGCTGGATCACAGTCAACCTGGCATTCACTGAAACCCCCATGTCCTATCTTCAGCAACACAGCTACTCAGTCAGTTCCTTTTCCCTATTTATACTAGTTCATAGAGATATTCTGCCCTAAGTGCAGAGCTTTGCTCTTTCTGAGCATTGGCCGAGTGTCTAAAATATTTTATATGTTGATAAAATAAGGTAAGCAGCAGTTCATCCTAAAGTTTGTAAAGTGCTTTTTCTCATGAACCAAAAGCACATTACAAGCATTATTTGTAACTAGCTGTTACGGACTAGGTAAAATAAGATACCAAGGTGGGTCAATTAGTTGCATTTCACTGTTCTCTGAAAAAAAACTTCATATCTACTCATTTTCAGCTAAGGCATCATTCAAATCAAAACCTACTCTTTACATCTTTCCTCTGTAATTCAAATAAAGACACACTAACATAGATAATACTTATTGTTCGCTGGCTTGCAATAAAAAGTGACGATACCAAGTCATTTGGTTTAACTGCCTAACTGGAAGACTGATTCCTGCCATTGAACACACACAGCAGTAACACGCCAAGAGCACCTGCCTGCACTGAAGCACCAAGTAACCCTTCAAGTGGTCACTCCAAGAAAGCGCAATAGCAAAGTTAGGATACACCCACTGCAACACCTCAAAAGCGGTCACAGATGATGTCTTACACTTTCAAAGAGCATTTCTAAGCAAATTCTTTGAAACCATGTTCAAGCAGATGGTAGTCAATAAGAGAGGGTGATCCATAACAGAGAATCCCTCTCCAAAGATGGGGAGGGGTTAAGGTACAAGCCAATCTATCTGCACAGCGGACTAGTGTGCCACTCATCCTTTTTCCAAGAAACCTATAACATCTCTTTAATGCTAATTTCCCCTCCATGCGTTTTCTGCGTTCGTAAAATGGTCATTTCTTTCAACTGTGTTCACAGGAAGTCACTAATACTGCTTCACAACCTCTCATCTACACATACAAGTAATGTCACATCTCTTTCCCAGATAACAACACAGAATTTAAACTACAACAATAATAAAACCTATAATCAAAAGAGAATTATTTTCTATAGCAAGCTTTTTCTGAACCTGACAGAATATTTTGTCTCACTAAAACAAAGCTAATTAATAATGTAAAGAATTCAAGCTGATTAAAACAAAACCATGCGTGCACATTGCTTTGTTACACTTGTTTTCACAGGCAGTAGCATGCATCCCACTAGAGAAAAAAGAAAAATTTACCTTAAGAGTTCCGTCTTAAGCCTTTGGTCATATGTCTCCTCTATGTTCTTCACAGCAACCTCCCGACGTCGAAGTGCATCATCAATAGCTTTATTTTTCTCTTCCTGAAGTTTCTGAGTGCTGAAATATCCATAAATATACAGACAATGACCAGTTACAAAGCCAAAACTTTAGGGTTTTGTTTTGGAGTTCTTTTTAATAACATTTAGAGACATCTAATGTGCTTGCTTGGAACACTGCAGCAATTTAGAATTACGATTAGAATCTGTCATTGTAATTCATTAAGAACAAGGAGATGTGACACAAACTAGACTGCCCTATTTAAAATCCAGTACCAATGAATTACACAGCTATCTTGGGTCAACCCTAGCTCAGTTTCCCACACCAGCAAGCCTTCAGAGGAGACAGTGCTGAGCATGCTACTCTATCAGCACCCTCTGCTGGCTTGTTAAAAAAACCCAAGTTTTTGTTAGCAGGATACTCATTTTGCTGCAAAAAATAGATGACAAAAAACCTGTCCAAAAATACTTTAGTTATTTTTTTATTTAACCAAAGAAAACTGATCTTACTACGGACAAGTCAAAAAAAAAACCCCAAAATGGGACTAAATCAGCAAAATATCATACACATGCCTCCTGAGCGTTAGGATTACATACTGTGTTCTTCGGGGTGTTGGTTTTTTTTTTTTTCCAATTTAAGCACTTCAAAGTGAATATCTGGTTCCTTGCCTTCAAAGTGATGCTGCATGGTTTTCATTGGATGAGGAGGAACAGAAAAAAAAACAACTCACAACGTCTTTTTGTATGGGGTATCCCTGCTAATAGAGACAGTATACAATACTGCTCAAAATGCAAGACACAACTTCTGGGATATATAATCTATTTCAGTGTCACAGAAGCAGCAACAGCTTGAAGCACGCTTTCCAGAAAAAGGACAATAACATCATATTGTATACGCCCTTCAGCAACTTACACTTCAAATGCCTCAATTCTTTGCTTCAGTTCTGCCTCTCTGGTCCTTATGACTTCAATATCTCTGAGTAGACTTTGTCTCTGAGCGTATACTTCCTTTGCTTCTATCTGAATCACAAAATATTATCTTGAGTTTTACTTCACACTTTATACAGGTATCTACTGTTTAACATGTTCAAACTTTCAAGGATCTTCTTCAGGAATTGGTCTTACTTATTTATGTACTCATAATTTGAAATAACACCCAGAATCGATTGTAATTTTTTTTTATTCCCTTTCTCCTTTTACTCTAAAAATGCTTTAGACTAAGTCACTACTGGCTACCTGTAAACACTTTTCTTTTAAGAAATAGCACTGATTAAAACTTATGTAAATGGAAAAATGGTTTTAAAAAAATTACAGAATAAACACGTTGAAACATCTGAATCTTTTTAACAAACACTAGTTTTGTACGTTCTTTGTAAAACACAAACTGAAAAAACAAATGTCAAAACCCCCTGATAAAACATGATTTAAAACTGAAGCCGAGTGAACCAGCAGACTTTCAGTTTTTGCAGTTCAACTTAAAGAAACGAAACGAATTATAAAAGGGATTCTCCAAGTGATGAACATTCTAATAGTCACATATCTTCTTATTAATAAAAAATAGCTCTTCTTGTCCTTAAGCAAACAAGGTATTATTTCTCTCCAAAGAAACCATAATTGCCTAAGAACTATGATTTTGCTCTATGGGTGCTCATATCAAGTTTGCAAGTCATGTGCACTTGGCAGTGTCGAAAGGCTTTGCTGCTGTACCTGGTGCAAAAAATAGAGCAGTTTGCTAAGCCGTGTTTCCTGGGCATAAAGTCATCTTAGTAAAGGGTTAAATGACCTTCTACCTGTAATGTAAACACACTTCAACTCAGTAGAGCTCCTGGTCTCATTTCAAAAAATCCCCAGGTAAATGACGCATATTCTTTTCAGGCAAGTGCAGAAGCTGACAAGAGCAACCAAATAGTCAGATACAATATTTGACAGATATGTTGATCGAGTTGTCTTTTTTTATTATTTAATTACTGATGAATTTCATGCCTGCAGAAGACGACTGATAGCATAAAATAGACGGTTTTCTTGTAAGCTTCTAAGAAGAAAACCGTGAAAGAAATTCATAGCACAGTGATAAAATGTTTAATTTTCAGATTGGAAGGAAGTCAATAGTAGAAACCGGTATATAATAATCTATATATAGACCTGTACAATTGCTGTGTTCACTAATACCATGTGCTCTTAGGAGGAAAAAACCCACAAAACCAAAAAAAAAAACCACCACAACAAAAAACCCCACCACACTTGAGCAAAAATATGGTTAGCATTTGTGGATGACTATTATATGAATAAGAAGTTCCACTGCAGACAGCAGGGAGGTGGCTAGGCAAATGGCCAACAGAACAGCAAGCAAACTACTCTTCCAAAAACTGAAAAGTAATAGAGATTGGGAGAAGCATTTAGAACTGTACGCAAATTATTGTGTGCTGCAGTTAACAGTTACTACTTGGGCAAAACACCAACAGTTAACAGCCCAAAGGAGTAACTCCTCAACAAAAAAGAAAGAAACAAAACGAGTTGCTAATTTACAGTAAAGACAGTGTCCATTAATAATATTCAATTTATAATGACATACAGAAATGCCATATCCATACCATACAGACTGTATATTCCACCTAGTTTAGAGTCCTTCTTTGCAAATAAAAGAATTTAACCAAAAGCTATGGTCAACTTTCTATTAAAAAAAGTCAGTGATCTGAATTCAGCAAAGTTATTAAAACATATTTAAAAGTATGTATTACATTCAAATCCTTCAATCCTAGCTTGCAGAACTGTTCCTTTTCCAGCCAGCTCTACTTAGATATTTACCCATACTCATTCTTGCAGCTGCTAAACGCGTTCCTCTATTTATGACAACAAAAGTAAATTCAAAGTTTTCACTAGTAAGCCAAGTAAAATGTGAAGGTAAATCTCCCAAAGATAAAAGAACAGTTTAAAAACTCACTGAACCATTCCATACTAGATTAATTAAAAAATATTTGGAACTTTACCTCTTGTTGTTTTTGAAGCCTCTGAATAGCATTCTTTTCACGAGAAATCAAGGCTTCAGACTTTGCTTGATGTGTCCTCTCTAACTCATGACGCAGCTCAGAGATTTCTTTCTGGGTCTGCACTTTCTCCTCCATTTTAATCTTTGCTATTTCAACTTCTTTAAAATGTTCTAGCTTTTACATAAAGGAGGAAGAGTGGGTTAAGTAGGGCCATCTTCAAATCAACAAAGACAATCCCTCCTCAAACAATTCTAAATTTCACTTAGAAATTCCTGTTAGGAAATGTGTGATAATTTGATGAAAATAAATTACTGTGATACAAGTATCTTAGCAGCACATACTATTTGCACGTCTCATATAGTTTTCATGCATTTATATGGCACCCCAAAGCAGCTCTTACACAAAACTAATAGCTTTAGACAAGAGCAAAATAGAGGCCTATGAAGAAAAACACACTCCAGGAGTGATAATCTGCTTGCAGTTAATGAATGGCCACACTCTTGAATTCCTTCTCTGATACTGGCTCTGTCCTTGCCTCTTTCCCATAAAATCACGTTTGACTGGTGATAGGAGAAATGGCAGAAGCAGATCCATCCTGAATCACTCAGGAACAAGAGAAATTCATCTGGACACAGAAAAAGTGTCAAACATGTAAAGAAATGCAGAAACATAACTCCACATAAAGAGGGTTACAGAAGCAGAAGTCCTTACACATAGACTTCTTACCACAACTGAAAAAAACCCAAATGCATACAAACAGGAAGATATGCATCTTGCCACTTCACAGAAGAATCGCAGAGAACATGTCTCCCTACAAGGTGTGAAGTGCAATATATGCAAGAATACACAGGGTTATAAAGTATTACAATAAAAATTTGCAAGAAAATGGAAAGCAAGCATACAAGAAAAAAAAATGAGAAAAAATGAGCAAAAGTATAAAGAGAACGATAGAACACTTGTGAGACTGGAGAAAACCAGGAGGTTAAAGAGAGGGAAAAAAGCACAGTAGGAATGTCTGATCAAGGAATTCAGGTACTGTGGGCATACATTTTGTGAAAAAATAAAGAAATGGTGAGACAGTACAGCATTACTTGTACATACACAAATTGGATTAGAAATGTCTTACAGTAATTCACATCAGAATGTACAATTCACATTGCTACAGAATCCGTGTAAAGTTAATTGAATTTAGAAGTGATTTAGATCTGGTTAAGATTCCAGTCTCCTTTGTTGTAACTGCTTTGCTTAAACTGAGACAAATTTAAAAACACACAAATTAACATGTTTTACATACTAAAAGGACAGTGCCTGTTGGGGAATAAAGACTAAATGAAAAATTAAGGTAAATACATGGGCAGTTTTAACTCTCTGTCCTTCAACTTGTCTACCTGAATAAATATGACTAAACTGATTTCCTCAGTTTACATGCAGATGAGTGCCTTTAAACATGTGTGTAAGAATTTAACTGATTATCAGATTATTGTTTTCATATCCAAATAAACTGTTCATCTTGACAGAAATTCATGGAAATCCCCCCCATATTTAAATGAACTGCAGTATATTCTCTCTGCTCCATTTTTCAGACATAAGGACTACTGACGGATTATGTGACAAACAAAATGCTAACTTTATTCCCAAAATGAAGGAAAAGTCTCTAAAAGAGCCATCTTCAGTTACAGGAAGAAAAAGACCCGCAGAAATAATTCATAATATTGTCTGTTACGATTTTAGTGTTTCTGCGTAATGTTTTGAAATAACATGCAAATTCTCGTCAGTATTAGAAATTAACTATCTGTCAAGCTACACAGCAGCAATTCACACCTCTCAGTTGCTATGCACTGTACTGAAATTCAAGCTTCAAAATCTTAACTGGGAAGGAAAATGAATGGTATGACTAAGCAGAGTAAACATTTCTCCAGAAGACAAAATAATCAAAGAGCAAATAAAGTTTACCAAATTAAGACAATCAAAATAAGGAAAAAGTTGTGTTACAAATTAACATCAGAGTAAGAAGCTCAACATTCTGTGCACAATTAACAAAAAAGGGGCATGGAAAATGTACACATGCTTTATCATCAAATTAACAATTGATATTGGATTAACTTAGCCTTTTGTGTTTGTTGTAACTCACAACAATTCTTTCAATTTACCTCAAGTATTAGAAGTTCATAACATGCAAAGTCAAAATTAACAAATGTCTCCCTCCAATTCAATGACCAGAGTTATACCTTTTGACACATTTCTGCTTGAAGCTGCTTCTCTATTTCTTTTCTATATTCATGAAGTTTTACTTCTAAAGATTCGTATTTCTGATGCTGGGGATAGGAGTCTGCAAACTGTTCATCAATCAGCTGAAGCTTCTCAGCTGTAAAAAGAGCAACATATCCATCACACTTGAAAAACAGTCACCATACCTATCCTACCAAAGACTGTAGGAACCTGTCTCTCTGTAGCAAGTTCCTTACTTTACCTAAGTAGCATTGTTACAGGAAAACCTGTGTGGTACAAATGCAGAGGCAGCACAGAAATGCCACTTACTAGCTCTATGTCACACAACGTATACCTAGAAGGAGGCACTTCGCTATTTGGCACTATTTGTGGTATTACATAGTAATACAACCTCTTTATCACGGATGGACAAGAATTTTCTTTTGCATGCAGCTTTCAGGTTTTTTGTATTGCTAATAGCATGCATATTCTAATTCAAGAGCTCCCAATCTAGGCCTAACTTTCACTGAAACACTGGCACAGGAAGAGAAGCAAGGGGTGAATTTACAATTATCTTTTCCAGAATATATTTCAGCACATAAAATTTACAGTCCATGTAAGATGTTACAGCTCTTAGCTAAATGCCTAAGAAAACACCTGAGTGATTTAAAAAAAAAAAAAAAATCGTAACAGGACTTTTGCTTTATTTTAAGAAAGGTTAGAAAACCAATGTACTAGTGATAGGTATGGCCCTTACTCAAATGCAGCCTAAAGTACTAACAAGTAAGTGATGAATGAATACCATTCATATAATTTATTAATCCATACCATTTGCCAATATGAAAATATCTAGGGAAACTCAGCACAGGAAAGACATGGACCTGTTGGAGCGGGTCCAGAGGAGGGCTACAAAAATGATCAGAGGGCTGGAGCACCTCTCCTCTGAGAAAAGGCTGAGAGAGTTGGGGCTGTTCAGTCTGGAGAAGAGAAGGCTGCAGGGAGACCTTACAGCAGCCTTCCAGTACCTGAAGGGGTCTACAAGAAAGCTGGAGAGGGACTTTTTACAAGGGTGCGTAGTGATAGGACAAGGGGTAACAGCTTTAAACTGAAAGAGGGTAGATTTAGACAGGAAATTTTTTACCCTGAGGGTGGTGAAACACTAGCACATGTTGTCCAGAGAGGTGATAAACACCCCATCCCTGGAAACATTCAAGGCCAGGCTGGATGGGGCTCTGAGCAACCTGATCTAGTTGAAGATGTCCCTGCTCACTGCAGGGGGGTTGGGCTAGATGACCTCTAAAGGACCCCTCCAACACAAACTAGTCTATGATTCTATGGCTTGCTTGCAGAGTTTGCACTTACCAAGAGATTCTCTGTAAGGAGGCACTGAGGTTGTCTGAGTTTCTGTGTCATGAGTTTCCTTACTTAGATGATGCTCTGTAAGTCCAATTAAAATCTGCATAAGAAAACCTGTCAAGAGCCAATATATTAGTTATTTCTGATTTCATATCAAAATTGAATTTTTGAGCTTGTAATTAATGAAGTAATTTTCCAAGAAAACCTATTCAATGTACAGAAAGAACCAAGCATTTAAGTAAAAATCAATGCTAGTAAACTATTAAGATTTTTATTATACACATATTCCCATCTATCTCATTCTGCAAAAGCTATCCTTTTATCCATTTCTCTTTGTGTCTTTAAATTCCAAGGTAATTTCAGAGAACAGATTATTACTGTTTTAATTACGAGGTCATTAGTCAACAGGAGTTACTGAAGATCAAGATGTTTCAGTACAGCTAGGCTTCATCACATAAACATTAGAATTATTTGTTATATAAAACAATGGAAAGTCAATTAAATCTTTAACTAGTTTTTCAAGTACATTATGCAAGCTAATATAGTCAGTTATAAACACAAACCAAAATCTGAGCTTGCCAAAGTTAGTATGAAAAGCTTCCAAAGAACATTATATTTAATACCTGATTACAGATTTTTTTCATTTCTAATGTTCAAGTCATTTATTTTGTAGGTGAATGTTAACACTTAATCCACACTACCATTAGGAGCTGGATAATCCTGAATTATAATATTCGTCGACCTGATGTAATTCAAGTTTCAATATCGTACTGAATCCCTAATATTCCATACCAACACACACATAACAAATTTGAATTTCTACTGCTCGTATCTTAATAAAAATGAAGTTGACACAATTATCTTTGTCTGTATCATGTATAAAGATCTTGTACCTTTATTTTCGTTCCGAGTTCCTGAAGTCTGTAAGAAATAAAAGATGTTTTAGCCAGTCTATTTAATCACAACTGCAATTTAAGCTTATTTTCAAAATCAAGATAATTTTACCAGTGATTTGTAAAGACTGGATTTTGGATTGATCCTCATTAATTGAAGAAGATCTTGCATAGTCCACAGCTTTGGGGAGGGAAAAAAAGGTACATAAGAAAAGGTTAACTACTGTAAAAACATTTCAAATATGTAATGGGCAGTATTTACAGTTGCAGAATGTATTCCATTTGAGAAAGATCTATTTATTGCCTTGTAAAACCATTTTCAGAAGCCTGCTGTTCTAGTACTACATTTACTTATCACCATTACCTAAGACATATGGCAGCCACTGTGTAGTTTCATCACCAAGTGAAGCTGTGAAAAGAGATAGTTCAGTTTCCTTCCCATCCTGGATACATGCTCTTGCTACTTTCATTGCCTCTTTTTTGATTTATCATACAAATCAAATGAGCTCATTAACCCAAATCATGATTAACTGCTCAGTCAAAAAATTAGTTTTCAGTTAGAAACAATGTCACCCTATCACATAGAGGAGAAACAAAAAGAGGGCAAGGACTGCCCTTTTCAGCCACAGCTTGTAGTTACAACAGCTTAAACTGACTATGAACCACCCTTTAATGGAACTGAATGGCCTAACAAGAGGCCTGCTTTAATCAAGATCAGTTCCCCAAGTGGTCTGCCACACGGCCTCACAAACCGTCATGGCAGACTGTGGCTATGGGCGAAGCGAGTGAGAAGTTAAGAAGCTCATGCTATGTCTTTCCAGCACAGCATCATCAGTTTATTGCCAATTTAAAGTACTCATGAAGATGGCCTTGAATATTAGAAGTCTTTTATGGAGATGATCAGAAGCTGTACTTGTGTTTGTATCTCTCTGTCACAAAAGGGGATTTCTTTCAGTTCTGTTGGAATATGACAACCCCCAGAAAGCAAAGCTCCTAGAAGCCTTAAACGAGGTAATTACTGAACTTACCTTCTTCTTCTCTAATCCGCTTTCTGGAAAGAAAACAGAAAGTGAATACTCATAGCCACATCTCTGTAGATGATCTGCCACCAAACTGTTGGAAGCTGTGATCAGAAGTGAACTGTCATCACTTGGAACAGCCTGTGGCTGAAGTTTTCCACTTAAAATCGGGTGCATTAGTTCATGGATTAGCTGGTTTCGGAGCTGTGTCTGATACAGAAAAGATATTATATTCTCAGTTTACCTGTTATTCAGTGAGAGTTTTTATTTTTCAAAATTCACAAGGAGCCTCATTTCACTTGTACATGCTCTATTACAACCCGCATAACAGAAACAGGCAGGCTAAATTCGGCAAAATTTAGAAGAGTGCTTGGGACACCGTGCCTTTCTTGAAAACACTCCAATGGCGGCTACAGTGATCTTTGACTTTACCTCAAGATGCATCAAATGTAGGACTGAAAAGAAGTATTGTTCTCAGTCAATAACTCACATAAATGCCACTCTAGTAGCCCCAGCTTCATTTTTTGATCACTGCTTTCCTGTTCTCCTTCTCTCTGGCTTAAATAAAGTACGCCTGATGTGGCCTCAATTTCAAGTGTGCTTGGAAAACTCACTAGTCCTCTTCTGAGGCTCATATCAAGAAGCTCCCAATGCCATCACAAAAGCAGATGGGAAAATAAGCAGGGAATTCAATGTCTTTAACATCCATTATTTTGTAGGGAAGCAAAAGGGTACTAATCAAAAAACCTACAGGCACTAATAGCATTTTTTATTATTTATTTGCATTTATGAGTTACAACAGAGGAAAAAAGTAACCTAAATTAGAAAGTGTCCCTCCTGTAAAAGGAAGAAATAATAATTTTCATCATGTAAATATACAAATTGTTTATAGCATACTAAAAGATCACGACAGAAACAGTGTTTTAAGCTTTGAACAGCAGGCATACAACAGTTTGATTAAAGTAGTGTGTTACCAAAAAGGGGACAAAATATTAAGTGCTTACCAAAACTTAACAAAGCTACATCATCAGACTAGCCTGATATTTTAGCATGGCTTTCTACAGAAATTAGGCTGACAAAACAGTTTTTTCAGTTGTCTTCATTTCTCTGTAATTAATTTCTGAACTTATGTAGTTTCAACCGTGACAGAGATGAGGCTGTCTTAGAAACACCCGAGACCTGGCACGTCTGATACATCTCATGACAAAGTGCAGGTGGAAAATACAGGGCTACATCCCTGTCCCTAGAGTGGGAAAGGAAGGCAGAAATCAGCTGTTATATGTTGGCTGTTCAGCATACCTATAGCTCCAGGTCCGCCCTGCCTCTTACCAGCAGTGGCAGTCAGGTAAGACCACGAGAAAGTTGAGAAAAATCTCATCAGATGATGTAAGAGTGTTTGCAGGAATCCGTAAGAAACCCCGCTGTATTAATTCTTCAGCTCAGAAAAGCTATAAAATCTTTTAACAGTGTGTATAATCTTCCAGACAAGGAAAACGATGACGACACAAAACTGGGAGGAGTGGTGGATACACTGGAAGGCTGCTGTCATCCAGCAAGACCTGGACAGGCTGGAGGGTTGGACGCAGAGGAACCTGTTGGGAGTTCAAGGGCAAATGCAGGGTCCTGCACCTGGGGAGGAACAACCCCATGCACCAGTACAGGCTTGGGGCGGACCTGCTGGAGAGCAGCTCTGTGGAGAGGGACCTGGGTGTCCTGGTGGACGACAGGTTGGCCATGAGCCAGCAGTGTGCCCTGGCTGCCAAGAAAGCCAATGGGATCCTGGGGTGCATTAGGAGGAGTGTGGCCAGCAGGTCGAGGGAGGTTCTCCTCCTACTCTACTCTGCCCTAGGGAGTAGTGTGTCCAGTTCTGAGCTCCCCAGTTCAAGAAAGATGAGGAGCTACTGAAGAGAGTCCAGCAGAGGGCTACAAAGATGATGAGAGGACCAGAGCATCTCTCCTATGAGGAAAGGCTGAGGGAGCTGGGATTATTTAGCCTGGAGAAGGCTGAGAGAGGACCTTATAAATGCCTACAAATATCTGAAGGGTGGGTGTCAAGTGGATGGGGCCAGATTCTTTTCAGTGGTGCCCAGCAACAGGACAAGGGGCAACGGACACAAACTGAAGCACAGGAAGTTCCATCTGCACATGAGGAAGAACTTCTTCACTCTGAGGGTGACAGAGCACTGGCACAGGCTGCCCAGAGAGGTTGTGGATTCTCCTTCTCTGGAGATATTCAAGACCCGCCTGGACAAGATCCTGTGCAGCCTACTGTAGGTGACCCTGCTTCGGCAGGGGGGTTGGACCAGATGACTCACAGAGGTCCCTTCCAACCCCTACCATTCTGTGATTCTATGTAACAAGGCAGAAAAATGGAGTTAAATAGCATGCCACCTGACAGATTATTAGTTAAGTCAAACAAGACAAGAAATGGTTCAAACACTGCAAGCTTGGCATGGACACCACTGAGGGAGAAACAAGTTGTCTTGAACAGGGAATTCTTGGCTATAAGATTACCAGTGGTATTCTTAAAATATAGATCTTGATTTTTTTTTTTTTTAACATCAATAAATTTGACATAAAAAGCAGCAGCTAAAAAAAATCTGGTGACAATAGAAAGCTCAAGACATCATAAAAAAATACAACCATACGATGTTTAAAGACTAGCAAAACTGAAGCTGCATGAAATACAACATTTCAGCATTTAAGGCCTGACAGCAATTTCTGCTATAATAAAAAGGATTTATTGCTTGGAAAAAGCAAGATGTGGATGTGTCAATCAAACAATTACTAGTGCTACAAATGTAACATGCCTCAAAAAGACATATATGCAGCCTTCCACAGACTTTCGCACAAAAATAGGGAGGAATTAAGCCCTTCTAAATTTTGTCTCGAAAGCTCACAACAGTCACGATCTACTTCCTTTAAAAAATGGGGAAAGACTTCAAAGTGATGCAGAGGACTACCAGGATAACCAGCAACAAGACTACTGTACCTTGACTTGCTTAGCATTGTAGAACAGAATGCTGAAGAAAACGTATGACTGCTGCCTATAAATTCATCAAGAAAAGCAAGAGCTACTTAAACTGAGGGATACTTTCAGCACAAGAAAAAAAGCCAGAGTAACCACAAATAAACCCAGGCTACAACTCAGAACAAACTTTCACTCTCGAACACAACCAGATTCAAAGACATTCTCCTCAACGAACAGACAAGCAGAAAACAGCTCTAAGTCTTACAAAAGAACTGCAGTATTTCAGGAGGAGAATTCACGTACCATCTTTACTTACAACAGGTAACAAACAGACTCTGCGACCTAAGAGGTCCTTTCCAACTCTGTATTCTTATTTATTCCTCTCTTTCCTGCTTGAATTTTCTCAAGCATGGAAATTTTCAAAGACCAGATACAGGCCTTTAACCTTCCTGAAAAAGACTCTGAGACTAATCCACAACGAAAAGCACTTCTGTTTAGGAAGAACCTAGTTTCTGGCAAAATAAAACAAAAAAAACCCCAACTTGCTGAATATGAATTAGGCTGTGGCAAAATACTAATACAGCTGGGGAGAGTGGGAAACACATTTAATCGGCATGGCTTTCACTGCTTCCAGTGTTGAGTAGTACAGCGAAACACAGCCAGCACCTGTTGGAAATAAAACACACCTTAAGTGTGTCCAGTACCCCTCGGGTCTTAAAAGTCTGATAGAGCCTTTTCCGGAGTTCATCTTGGGACAGCGTCTCCCCTTCAACCGAAGCCATCCTGCCCTATAACACAATAAAAAAAAAAAAAAAATAAAAAAAAGGCATTACTATTACTGACTCCCAGCTCGACCCCCGGCCAGGCAGCGAGGCGGCGAGCCGCCCGGCCGCCCCCTCACGCAGGCCCAGGCCCCGCCAGGGCCGCCTCCCCCGACCCACGGGGAGGGAAGCAGGGACGGAGGGCGGCCGCGGCCGCGGCCCCATCCCGCGCCTCCACCCACCCTCCGGTTCCTGCCCGAGCGGCGCCGGGCGCTCCCCGGAGCCGGCAGCGCGCCCCGGCGGGCTCGGGGAGCGGGGCCGGGCAGGGCCGCGCAGGGAGCCGGCTCCGGCGGCGGCTGAGGCGTCACGCGGGCGCCGGATGCCGGGGCGGGCGGAGGCGCGCGCTTCCGGGCGGCCGTTGGCAGCCGTTGGAGGCAGAGCTGGCGACGCGGGGTAGGCGGCGGGCCCGGGGCGGGCCCCGGCGGGCATAGATCCCCCCTTCTCCCTCCCTCCCTCCCGCGGCGTCCGGCCCTTCCCCGGGCCTCGGGGCGCGGCGGGGTCGCTCTCCCCGGGTAACGGGGGAAGTCCCCGGGGATGGGGCCCGGGCCGCGGGACCGCTCCGCGCCCGCCGCCCTTCCCCGTTCCGCTGCCGGTCTGCGGGGCCTCCGGGGCGGGCGAGGGGGTCCCTCAGCGGGGGGTGCCCCGGGGTGGCGGCCGTCCGAGCCCCCGGGAGGGCTGCGGGGGTTGAGCCGCCCGTCGGCCGCAGAGTCACTCCTCTCGGGTAGCGGTAACCGGATTCGTTCCCCGGAGATGCTCCGCTGTCTGAGGGTATTCCCTCCCCCCCCCCCCGTTTCAATATAACGTGCACACCTCAGAAAGGGTTGATCTCACGTCAGCCTCTGGTAGATGTGAATAGGGAGCACGCTGGCTGATTTTGAGGAGCGTTTTTCAGACGGAGCGGGAGTTGGCATATAGACCCATCAGTAAAGCGTGTCTGTCTTCTCGTGCAAGGAACAGTGTGTTGAAGAATGTCTGGAAGTTTCTACTTTGTGATAGTTGGTCATCATGATAATCCCATATTTGAAATGGAATTTCTGCCTCCTGGAAAAGTGGAGTCCAAGGTGCGTTTCTTCCCCTGTGACACTTCTGTAATGTAATTATGGTGGATTTTCTTTGCAAAATTTACAGTGTATTAGAAGCACGACCAGCGCGTTGGTAAAAGTGTTACTCCTATCCACTGTTTTCTATTTTTTTTACAGCGAATTCGTCATAGGGAGTAGAACTCTGGATTTCTTGAGTGTCTTACAAATTCTTTGCCAGATCATACTAGTTCTTCATCAGACATGGTTTCCTTAGATGTGCGATGCTGTATGGTGAAGGATATATTGCTCTTAGTGTGCAGAGCCTTTATAAGTACTGTTCATTATCCAATGCTATTTACTGTTACTCTCTATTTTAAGGCATCTGTATACAGCAATAAGGTAAAGTAAGGAACATACATTTGAAAGCTCTAGTCAATCCTTTATTTTTTATGCTATAAAGAAGTCTTGGTTTTAAATCATATTTAATAGTCATGCTTGCTTTTAAGTAAGAAAGGTTTAAAACTCGTATTGATAAATATGGGTTTGAGAACGTGAGGAATGTAAGACTACTCAATAAGTCATGTTTCCTGCGGGAAAAGAATAAATCTATCCATCGTGGTATTACACCAAAGAAAAAATGGACTTCAGAGTAGAAGTGTGTAGATTTGAACAGCATGATGTCATCTGTATTTTGAACTAGCGTCCCACAAAAAATCATAAATAAGACTAGTCAGACTAGACTTGGTGAGTGTGAGGTTGTGTCAGATAGTGGAAAAATTAATTTTATACATTCTGCTAATGGAATTAACTTGGCTCAGGTAAGCTTCTTGTCCGAAATGCTAAATTTTCTCCTAAGAGAGAATCTAAACTTGGTGTGCACTGAAGGAGAATTAGTAGACATTGATATGTTTTGGCAGTTATCACCTCTGTTTCTGAGACATGCGATTTCAGAGTGAATTCAGTGCAAGTGCACCGCTGACTGAAGTAAGTGGTTTGCATAATATACGTGGTAAATCAGCACACACTTTTGGCCCTTAAACTTCACTGTTTAGTCTCTTCCTCAGTAGGGTTTAATGGAACTTGCAAAGCTGTTAATGCCCTGAGCCAAATTTGATTTTTGGGAAGAACATAGTGCTCTGAGAGGTGTGAGAGTGGCATTAATAGCATCCCTATATTTTGAGAAACAGTGCAAGACTACTTATGTTTCCAGTCTAATGGAAGCTTACAGTATGGTTTAGTCTCAAGTTTCCTCTAGGCAGATGTCCTCCGGTGTTCTAGGTAGCATACAAAGTAAACGGCTCTTTCCCCATACAACTCTTGTAGTGTTAGGGCCAAACACTGTGATCACTCTACAAAGGCCATTCGTGTTTCTTATAGGAAAAGGTGCAATTTACATCTGCAAGCACATATTTAATACCAGTTACAGGATGTTTTTCTGCACTAGGCTCTTAGGAAAAAGAACCCCCCCCCCCAAACAATGAATCAGTCCTATGTTTCTAAGCAGATAACCTGAAAAAACAGAATCTTTAGGTGATAATGTTATCAGTATATCTGTCCTCTGTATCTCTCCGCCTTCCCCATCTGTTTTACACATTGTAACCTATTGTTCAATGTCTGCCAAATTTGACAGAGACATTATGGTCCAAAAAATGCTAAATTGCTGTAAATTTCACAAAACCAGGTGTCTGGAAAGCAGGGAAAAAAAGCCTTTTATCAGGGCCTCTGTTGTGGAAGAAGTTTGCAGTGGGAGATTACCTGTTGATAAACAAAAGAATTCACTCCTTAATTAATTCCTGAGCTATAAATATTGACTGTATTGGTTTTGCTGCTCTCAAGACTGTTTTTATGTTGACCTTTTTACGATGATCTTTTTTCTCCCTTGAAACCAGGTATCGTTGACAATATATACTAGTTTCATTTAATTACAGGGTGGCACATATATGGCAGAGAAGAAGGGTATATAAAACTTCATGTAACTTTAGCACTAGTTGTTTAGCAGCTTGAGCAAATTATTGTTTGTATTTCACTCCTTTCACTGAACTACGAATCTTCTGTCTTCTGGAAACACATTAGGATGATCATCGCCATCTCAACCAGTTCATTGCCCATGCTGCTCTTGACCTAGTGGATGAGAACATGTGGCTCTCCAACAACATGTATCTGAAGACTGTGGACAAGTTTAACGAATGGTTTGTTTCTGCTTTTGTCACAGCTGGACATATCCTTCCTTCTTCTCTTTCCTCATATTTATATAGGAAAAGCCTTTTGCCAGGAAGGGTTAAGTGAGATGAAGTGAGTTTGGAAGAGATTTCTCTGGTTGTTCACCACTATTATTGTTAGAGAGGGTCACCAGCTTCAGAACAAAGTAAGCTGGGAGGCACAGCAGTTGTTGACAATTGGGACCAATTGGAAAGAAAGATTTTTCCTTTTGGAGGAGCTGCAATAGCCTAATGAAATGTGGAACACACACGGAGTAGAGGAAAGAGGAGTGAGAGGGGAATAATATGAGAGGATCTGAGCAGGCTTGTATGGTTCTCTGTTCCTGTCCCTTTGATAGCGCTAGAGAGGAGAAGCAGGGATAAACATTTCTTAAACATAGGAAGTAACACTGAATGTCATTGTAACTTCAGGGGCGTACGGCAGAGGTGCTGAGAGCATCGTCCAGGTTCAGAATTGTCTAGCTTTAAAAACAATGACCTTGAATAGAGGGGTGATTATTTTTATTTTCAAATAGGGAAACTTTAAAACATAGAGGTAATGCTTTCTAAATTTCACTGCTCCAGTTACTACTTGTAATGCTTCCTCCTGTAGTCACTGCTATTTCATGTACAGCTAAACATTTTAAGTATATGCAGAATTAGGTGTAAATGCTTGTGTCAGGATATGTTAAATGTCTCTCTTCTTTGTAAAAGTTAAGTCTTCCTTAATTGCTTTACATATGAGATTTATAATGCTTCATGATGTAAGGCAAGAAGATGGAATTAAGAACTTCTTTAATGATGTATATGACTTGTATATAAAGGTAAGAACCCACTTCTTATGGTCTCACCACAGTACCTTTAAGCATGTTCTGCTGTACACTCTGAGGCACGCCTGTAGTAGCGTGTTTTTTTTATGGGGGCCTGTGTAAGTGGAGAAGCACCCGTGGTGTCCACATTAGCCCGAGTTGATAATGTGTGACATAAAGTCTGTGTTTTCCATTGAACAGAACAGATTTTTCTAAATTGTTACAAACTGTGCTCTTCTGGAATTTATTCTTCATTGTAGTCCCGTGATTCTGGGGCAGGACCGTGCCGTTAGCGGTGATAATGAAAGCAAAGGGCTGTTCTGCAGAAGCCCGGTCAAAGTGCCTCGCTGTCCCAGCAGCAGCCGGTGTTCTCGCAGCCTGCCGCTGCTCCCACTCAATGCAGCACTCGCAGGCGCTGATGGGGGGAATCACCATCCCCACCTCCTACGGGGACTCGGATGATGCCGATTTCCAAAACAGCAATTCCCACCAGCATCACGATGGGTTTATTCTGAGGAGCTGGTCCTGAGGGGTGGCTGTGCACATACGTGGGGAGAACGTAAGGGCCCGGAAAGCAAAGGACTGTGCAGCAGCTCCGTGCTCTGAAGTGGCACTAAATAGGGTGAAAGCAAATAGTAGTTGCCATTTGAAATAACATTCTCCTGTGCTGGACGTTGTGCTTATTGATGACTTTTTCTTATTTCCTCAGTTTGCAATGAATCCGTTTTATGAACTCAATTCTCCTATTCGATCCAGTGCCTTTGAAAGGAAAGTACAGTTCCTTGGGAAGAAACACCTGTTAAGCTGAGCAAGTAACTTCCCTGAGAGCGTGCTTTTTCCATACTTCCCTGATTATTTGAACTGTAGTTCTTCTGGTTAATTCTTAGCATGTTTGATATTCATCTTTCTGAAGATTGACAGATTGGATGCTGATGAAGGTGGGGTTTTTTTCTGGTACAGATAAGCACAGCCAAGCTTCTCTGGTTAAAAATGTGTATCTGAAGAAGTTTCCTTTTATGTGTTATGAAAACTAAGTTTAAAAATGTCAGGGGCTGAACAGGTACAAACTGAGACATGTGAGTGTCAATGCGTATGCAGAATGTAAGCCTCTTACACAGGGTGGGAGGAAATCGGATCTAAACACAAAAGACATCTCCAGTTGTGATTTAATAGGAGCAAAAGGGAGTTCTTGACTGTTCTGCTTAAGTGGTTAATTTTGTTATAAACCTTTCTACTTACAGTCCTTTGCCAGAGAACTTACTGTGCAGACTAACCTTACTCTTCATGGTATTAAATCAGGTGTATATTAATATTGTAATGTATGTATTATAAAGTGCTAAATAAAAAGAAAAGAGGATATATCAGCAAAGCTTTGTCTTCAGTATTTTGGGAAGCTTTGAGAAAAAAAACAAATTTTAAAATGTAGAATTGCAAATTTACTAGATTTTTAGTGCAATGCATGTTTAGCTGCAGTGCTGCATCAATGAAATGAATTAATAAAGCCAGAACAGCTGTTGTCCCTGATTTTGATTCTAATTAACACATGGGATAAACTAAATTTACATGTTTAAACCCACTTCTTTGCATTATCTCTGCAAGTGCTGAACTTTTCTTTTTGAAAATGTATTTAGACTAGGATCTTTGAACCATGAAACTCTTTGTTAAGGTTTCATAAAGGCAATATTTGGCCTGTCTGACTACTATTCTGTTGTAAAATGTGGTTAGGGACCCTTTTGCAAAATTCACCGTCGTTCCAAAATAGTAATTTTTAAATGGGCCATTTGGCTTATATGTACCTAATATTTTGGTTGGTTTCACAAACATTTAATCAGTCTGTTTCCTTTTGGGGCAAATCTGTGTAAGCTATGTTCTTGACACTTTTTAAATGTCTGAAAAGTAATTTCCAAAGGAAGCGGCATGCTGTTCCAGAAAGTACATTTTGCATAATCTGTACAATTAAAGGGACCACATATATATATGTGCTTTAAATGTATAGTCAGTCATTGTTTGTAATTTACTCTTACTGCTAAACTGTCACTGTAAAATATTCCATGAGAAAAAGAACATGATATAAAGGCTGCAATACTTACCTTAAATAAAATGTGGAATGATGCAGTATTGATGCCTACTGAGTATCACGGAATCACAGAATAGCGGGGGTTGGAAGGGACCTGTGGAGATCATCCAGTCCAACCCCCCTGGTAAAGCAGGTTCACCTACAGCAGGCTGCACAGGCGGGTTTTGAATATCTCCAGAGAAGGAGAATCCACAACCCCTCTGGGCAGCCTGTGCCAGTGCTCCGTCACCCTCAGAGGGAAGAAGTTCTTCCTCATGTTCAGACGGAACTTCCTATGCTTCAGTTTGTGCCCATTGCCCCTTATCCTGTCGCTGGGCACCACTGAAAAGAGTCTGGACCCATCCTCCTGACACCCACCCTTAAGATATTTATAAGCATTTACAAGGTCCCCTCGCAGCCTTCTCCAGGCTGAACAAGCCCAGCTCCCTCAGCCTTTCCTGGTAGGAGAAATGCTCCAGTCCCCTCATCATCTTCGTAGCCCTTCTCTGGGCTGGACTCTCTCTGGTAGTTCATTTTTCTTGAGCTAGGGAGCCCAAAACTGGACACAGTACTCCAGATGGGGCCCTCACTAGGGCAGAGGGGGAGAACCTCCTCAACCCAGGAGACCATTGGCCTTCTTGTCAGCAAGGGCACACAGCTGGGTCATGGTCAACTTGTTGTCCACCAGGACACCCACGTCCCTCTCCACAGAGCTGCTGTCCAGCAGGTCCACCCCGAGCCTGTACTGTTGCATGGGGTTGTGGGTTTTGGTTTGGTGTTTGGTTTTTTTTTTTGCTTTATACATGAAAGCAATGGAAACACACTTGAGGTAAAGCATTCTCATTCATATGATAAGGAGCCATTAAGGTGGAGCTGTTGTTTTCCACGTACTCCCCAGTAGCACAGCGGTTGTACTAACTGTTAAGATTCACTGAGGAAATATTTATGTTAAATAATCATAAACGTGGCAGTAAGAAAAGTTTTGGCAAAGATAAAGGATTAGTGCTAAGATGTAGAAACTGTGGCATTTTTGATAATTGTGTTCTTTTCTGCCAGCACATAGTAGGAAGTTATGTGAAATGTAAACATTTTATCTCTTGGCTGATCTCTGGAGGCAGTTAGCTAAATGGTGCCTGTTCTTATGCCCCCATACATCTTCCCCCTTTTCTTCTGAATATAGGAACTGCAAATGGGAAATGCAGTCTCCTTGGTCCATCTAGGCTTTATGAAAACAGACTGTCACTGGCCCCAGGAAAGGGAGAATGATGTGCTAACTCACAGCGAGGAATGTTGTCTCATGACAGCATTCTGGAGCACCTTGGCTAGGTAGCTGTGATCTCCCCAGACACAGCGGAACACTTATTTATGCTTTGTTTTGTGACTTTTTACAATAAGCTGAGAGACTGCTCTGTGGAAGTGACAGGCGAAAGTTACCTTGTCAGCAGCTACAGTCACACATCTGGTCGAGGCCTGAAAGATGCAGTTCTGGCACGCATCGCACAGGGAACGTTTCCAGCAATATGAAGGTCAATGGACAAGGCAAAAGAGAGACCTCCTTTGCAAGTATTATGTTCACACCCAATCTCAGAGGCTTAGGAATAAGAATTCAAATGAAATCTGTTGCAGTATGAGAAAGCAAGAGTTGTAACGTGAGCCGTTAGCTGTGTCCTGGCTATAGTTTCTTCTGCCCCTTCCCATTTCGCTCTCTGTACTCACATGCATAGCTTTCATCAGTCCCACCAGTCTGCCGCAACAGTATTTTTGCTCCTCATTTTAAAGGCCATCTGGACCTTTGTCACTCTACAGATCTCAGTATTTCTAACAGGACCCCCTAACACTTCAATCAGTGAATTGAAACATAAGCCACAAGTGTGTACCTTACCTCCACACCAAATGATGGATACTAAGCTTTCACAACGTACAGAAATGCTTATTTGTTAAACATTACAAAGATTTCTTTTTTGTATCTATCATCTACATCTGCTTTTCATAGCACTTTTGCTTTGTTCAAGTACTTGATAGTCTCCCTCTCAGACCAAATCCTGACCTCAACATAATTCCTATACTGTCTTATTTACTACAGCACGTACCCCCCTTCCCCCATATCTTCAGTAGCCATTTTGTGATTAGCATACAGTTGTGGTACAGCAGCTCCCAGGGCACACGTAATACACTTCTGTTGTATTAAGTTTTATTTAACTTTATGAAACCCACTTCTCAGATGGAGCTTGGTAACCATGATGTTACATGGAAAGGGGACAGATGGGAAAACACGAATGGACTCTTAGGCACAAGAAAGACCACAATGGTTCTCATCCTCAGCTGTTTCCTTTTAGCAATCTTGTTTGAATCATACCTAGAGTACTCTAGTCACAGCAACTTCATCTCCTGTTTTGTTTCAACCTTACCTTTGCTAAAATGAACATTAAAGGAAGCTTTAAGTAGTAAGGTAGTAGTGTTATACAACAATTTCGCGTCACTAGCTTAGGAGCCCTCAACACAAGCAATCTTAGTCTTTAAAGCGTTTTGCTCTCTCAGTTTAAGAGGAGTTTAGATAATATTTGCTTCACAGATCTTTTAATTCATTAACTAGAAATTAAATATAATAGAAGTAGCAGCTCAGCTTATCTTTAGCTGTTAGGTGACTGAAGCTTACAACAGTTCTGTTGCTGTATACGCAGGACTGTAAGAATTAATTCGACTTAGAATGTATAAAAGGTAAAAAGATTTCACTTTAAAGCAGGAGCAGCAGATCTAGGAAGCAAAGTTGTCCTGGACAGGTACAAGCAAGAATACAGTACATTCAGAAAGAGTGTATTAAGAGTGACAAGAAGGGTTTGTTTTGCAAGCTTTACTTCCAAATAATTACACCTGGTACAGAGTGAGCAGACACGTTAACAGAAAACTCTCGCTGTTACTGTACTCTCAGAAAAGGCTTTTCTACTGGAACACAAAAGTTGCTGTACAGAAAGCAGAGTTTGTGTAGCTTAGTGAATAACATGGCCTGTCCTGTACAGGTCAGACTTCCTTTTGAAGTCCACAATGTGTGTATGTGCATGCCTGTTAGCAGTCAGATTACACACTGAAGCAATAGTGCACTATCAAGTTTGCTATTACAAGGACAGAGGGTACTCCGAGCGCCAACTTCCAACAGCTTCTCATACAGGTATTCCACCATTTAACTGCAACAGAGTGCCTCAAATACACCCTCTGTGGTTTCATCTGCATTACTGCAGAAAGACTGCCCATTAAATACAGAATTTGCTTCTGTTCATAATCATGTAATGAGTACAATAATATAAAAGACATTGTCTTAAATGTCTAAGTCCATATCCTAAAGCAGCAAATTAAATAAGGATCAAATTCAGCTCAAACACTGGCTGTAGGCATTTACTTGTCTTAGGGCTGAAAGCTGCCACAACCTACTGTAAGTCAAGAGCTTCCTGAGTTCTCTACGTATTGCAAATCCTTAGTTTCACAGTGCAGAGATTACTGGTAAACACATTCATAGCTCAGGTTAACAGGAATAAGAAGTTTGGAACTTTAAGGCTGTATACTAAAAGTTCTTACAGATTTGTCGTAATCTACATCCCTTCAAGTGCTATTAAAGCTGACTGAATAAAGTGTATCTTTTTCCTAACTAAAAATGATTATACTTCAGGGACTCAGATTTTTTTACCTTATTGACCAGAAACATGCTAGAATGGGACTTAAGGCAAAGACATGTATTAACTTAAAAAAAATCATCAGTTATCTTGCATTAAACTGCTGGAAAAATTAGTACAACATTACAACAGTAAATGAAAAAAATGGACATTAAATATGTAGGAAATTTATTTCCTACTTAAAAAAAATACACAAATTATAGGAATTAGGCAATTAGAGAAGACCTGAAGGTAATTTGTATTAACTTATAGTAAAGACATTAGAGATGAAGTACCACTCACAGCAAAAGGAATGTAGTGAGACTAAACTTTAATATCTAGCATTGTTAAGAAACTGACCTCTAGTGAAACAAAAATGGAATGCTGATTTCATAAAAATATACACATATAAAATTATCTTTGTGCCTGAATTCCAGAACAGTTTCTCCAAAGTAGTGCTTCTAGAACTTTCAAGTTTTAATTATATTCAAAGTATTTATAATTTGAATAAAGTTGGCAAATTACATTCTTATATTTTTTTACTTGACACCTTCCTAAACAGAAAGTGTCACTAATTCAATAATGGGTCACTCATGAATGGAAACTTTTCTTTTGCTCCCTCAAGAAAGCAGCAGAATATTACAATTTTAATAACAGAGTGAAACCCATTTGTAATTGTATCTACTACACCTTCTGCATCCTCTTATAAAGCAAGCTAGTCAAAAGTAATTTGGCAAAAAAAAAAAAAATTTAAGTCAACAACACGATGAACTGGGTTTCGGTTTCCGATGCAGGTTTACTGTATCTGTTTGAATAAAGTGATCTGATCTGTCTTCAGAGGCTAGAACTCTTCTAACAGCTTCTTCAAAGGCTGCTGCAACATTAGTGGCATCTTTTGCACTGGTTTCAAAATACGGATGGTTGCCATTATTCCTGCACCAGTCTTGGGCTTCTTCTGCAGACACTTGCCTTTCATCGATATCAACTTTGTTACCCAGTATCACAAACGGAAAGCTTTCAGGCTCCTTGACATCTGCATAATAAATGAATTCTTTCTTCCAGTTGCCTAAGTTTTGGAAGCTTTGAGAGTCATCCACACTGAAGGTTAGCAGGCAACAGTCAGAACCTCTGTAGAAAGGAGTCCGCAAGCTCCTAAAGCGTTCCTGGCCCGCTGTGTCCCATATCTGCATTGTCACAAGATGTCCATCGACTTCCAACTCTTTATTTAAGAATTCCACACCTATTGTATGAAACAGTTGTGCATCAAACTTGTTGGTGACGTATCTGTTCATAAGGGAACTCTTCCCAACTCCACCATCTCCTAGCAGTATTACTTTAAGGAGTGATGATTTTGCTGCCATTGTTACTGGAATAGATCCTCCTGGTTTCCTAGACCTGTAAGGATTAAGAAAATCATTAAAAAGGAAAGAGTTGAGAACAGAAAATTTTACACACGTAAGTATCTAGAAAGCATTGAAGTCCACCAACATCAAGTTTCACGTACAAAAGCAGGAGGACAATGCTAAATAGGTGAAGTCTGGATACTCGTATTAAGAATACCCACCCAAGAATACCACGTGTTCAAGAGGTCTCTCTTCCACAGACTGTGCTCTGTATGGCAGTCTAAGCAGTACACCGTGTGAATCACGGGTCTGTCACTTAGAAACCCCAAACCCTCCAGCATTTGTGCACAAGGGGTATCGCATCACATTCAACAAGTGGAACGACTCATTTACATTCACTCAAAAAGATCTGTGGAAGAAAGTGGAGGGAGAGAATTTTACAGAGCACATGTCTGCAACCAGTCACTTTAGTGCCATACTTCATTAGCAGTTATGTTTTAACATGCAAAAGCGAAGAGGAAGCTTTAGGAATAAAGCAGGATGCTATCTGCTATACTGGAATAACCCCTGCACTTCACCCAGAACTGCAACCAGACAAGGAATTTTAAATCAACTCACAGGGAATATGGCTATCTACAGAACAAATGCAAATGCAGTAATTTTAAAAGTCAGGTTATTAGGCATTCGGTACAAAAACATTCAATATTTTACAGTTTACTCCTTGCAGAACAGCCACAGTGAACAGAGTAATTATTACAAGTACTACAAAAACAAATTCACTGTTGTGCTTCAGATGGTACTCAAGATGCCAAGCCTACACTGACAGTTCAGTCAGTCAATTTCCCATGGTGAAACTGTCAAAAAGCCTGGAAGTGCTAGTCAATAGTCTTGGCTGCCAGCACAGGGATGGTGAATTAGCAGCACCAGTGAAGCTTTTACACTGCCAGGCTTTAAAAAAAAAAAAAAAAAAAAAATCCTTTAACACTGCAGTAGTTCCCTCATTAGTGTTTTGTACCAGCCCAAGCTTTGCCCTCATTACAGTAGTGTCATCCAATACTGTAAAAAAGTGTTTATATTGATTGAGGGTAAAGTTTCATTTTAAATAGCCCAAACGTAAGTTTCTGTATGAGGAGAACTGCTGTTCCTATACCTGCCTGATACTTAAAGTGCTCAAAGCAACTCGGCCAGAACAGGCTTCTCTGAAAACAGCATCTATTCAAAATGGAAACAGGTCATAAGTACCCTAGTCCCCTCCTTCTCTGAAGGAAGGAATGCGGTTTTGCTAGTTGTAATTAGCGTTACTGGCATATACATCACCCACAGAGTATAGTTATGGAATTAATACCTGATACAAGCTGGCATGACAGTCACATGACTCTGTGCTGCCTTAGAATCAAGGCCTAAATTGGAAGTGAGAAATTTCAGGAATTTTTTCATCTCTAACTTTCCATCTTTGAATGTTTATTTGTTAGACACAGTCTACAGTAGGACAGAAGAAATGCTTTATAGTTTGAGAACAGCTGAAGCCTCAACACAAAGAAATTTCAACATAGGAGCAGTGGCTGCTTCCATTAAAAATTGGTTCAGAGCAAGTAATTTTATTAATTTATACTGTGCAATTAAAAGCAATGTTTATAAACCCTTAAATTTGTACAAGTTTGTATCACAATTAAAACTGCTTAAGAGCTACAAATGGATCGCTCATTTACTTTTCAGAGAGCTATGGGATAATTGCTATGGCTCAGGATATGAACACATACATTTTTATGTATGTGAAAAGTCTCATTAGAGTCACTTGACTACTTGCATACGAGTTCTAGGTTCATACTGAAGTCTTTAAAATGGTCCAGTGTCTTAATTTATCTCCCTAATTCCTACTGTTTGTTAGCAAATAAGTTCTCTGAGCTATGCCATTCAATAGGAGCATCTTCTTAATAAATAATGCATTCATGAGAACAGAGGGTACTGAATGCTTCCCTGTTCTTCCATTTCAGCCTAGGGAACAAGTTACAACTTATTTTTTCTGTACTACTGAAATCGCAAGTTCCCTAGAAAACATAATGTCAGTAAGTACTGAGTTAAGTAGTTCTGACTGGTACTATGCACTTCTTTCTGTAGCTTCTGCAGTGTGAAGAACTGCAGTTATTACCATGAAATTGTCCATGAAGCCACATTTTAAACATAATACAAGGAAACTGTTAACGGTATCTACCACTTTTTTGCATCCAAAACCTGAGAAGATAATTCGCACAATTTCAACTACATGAGCCATTGCAGGGAGGTCTAGGAGAATAACAACGATAAAAATACTTTTACTGGACAGACAATTACAGATCAGCCACTAAAAATGTCTTCTCAATTAGAACCAAACTGGTCCTTCTACACAAAGGCTACAGAAACAGTCTTCCCAGGACTGACAAGCAAGTATCTCAATGCGATGTTGCAGGCAACGTCACTTTTCAGGACATTCAGCTTCCCCTGTAGAAGCTGTCATGCTTAGATAGCAGTTTATGTTTTTGCAAAGCTTTTAATCCAAAATAAATAGGAAATATGTTCAGTCATTTAAATACATGCTTACAAGCTGGATGTGAGGCAGCAAAGAAACATGTTTAAATGCATTAAGAAGTACTTTTGTTTGGAAGCAGCAAAGACTTCATACAACCACAGGTTTTTTGATCTATATAAGGAACTCATCTGCTGCCCCGCTGACTGATTTACAGTGTCTGCAGAACCAGGATGTTTTCAGCACAGTAGGCTGCTGCGTTTTTTCCATTTTGACATCTTTAAATAAGTTGGGATTTTTAAAAAGCTCAATTTAAAATTTTTTTTTCCACATTATGAAGCCTTAACACTCCAACAAATAAAATAACAATAAAATCCTTAAGATGCTTGGAGAACTAATGTTACTTCTATTACATACTTCAAACTTATCTGTATATTGTGCTTTTTGACAATGCATTTAGAAGGAACAGTCAACACCTGATACCATATTTCTGAAGATTTATTTTACCTTAATTGTTCAGTTTAAATCATCATTCAGCATCTGAAAACAAAACAAAAACTTAGTTTCTAATGTGCATCTGATTGTTTTAATCAACATCAGGAACTGCAAGACACCACAGAATTACAGGTAACTATTTGTTCCAGTTACTTCTTACTGTGCTGCATAACTAGTTTAATGTAAAAGTAGTCTCAACCTTGTACACTGAGGAGAGGAGTCTGTTAACAGAAGATTTCACCCTCATGTTCCTCTATCATTTCAATATTCAAAGAAATTCAGAGCAAACAAATAAAAAGCAGTGCCACTCTGGTCCATTTTGATAACCATTTCTGAATTGCCTCCACCAACTTATAATGAGTCCAGCTCTTCTACCACCAACTTCAATATTCCTGTTAAAAGGAGGGAACAGTTTCCACTAAACACCATTTCTAACATGATCATACACCATAATACAAAAAGTAATTTAATTGTCACGTCCCATAATCTTCCTTTTAAACAGTGAAATGAATTACAAATCAAACATTTCCATTAGCAGTCCAAGTATTTGCTGGCAAGACTGAAAACAACATGCTAAGCAACTTAAAAAAAAACAACCACCCAGTGCATATTACAGAATCTTTGATTCCCAGCCCCTCAAAGCTTAAACACCACTGCCTTGTCCAATCTATCCATCTACATTTTTTTTTTAAGTTTCATGACTGTCAACTTCGTAGCTGCCTTTTGAGTGCAATTACCTCTTTTAGGTACTGAGGCAGCACTCAGAGAAAAGCGAGATTCTTGGTCTAGAAAACCATAGCAACAACATGCAAACTTAACTTATGAATCTGTCTTTTTTTACTATAAAAATAATTTAATAGAATAAGGAGGACCTACTTATACCAGAGTACTGAAGGCTGAAGACAAGTGCTGAACTCAAGTTTTGTCTATGGAAAAATAAGTGTTAGCCAATACGATAACTGCGTTGTATTTATGATGTCAGCAAGCTACAACCCCAACTTAAACTATCAAGCAAACAGAGTCAACTGGACTGATTCATAGTTTCACTTTTACTGATACCAGACAGAGTAGCACACCAAAAAAACCCCAAACCACACAGCAACTGCAATCTCACTTCTACACCCCGCTCCCCTGCTTTTTTAATGAAAGACACCAAAAACCGGATCTGTTGCAACAGCACCACTGAATTCCCTCTGTATTCTTGAATAAACAGCTGTAAGGGACACTTCAAATTTCCAAACTATTGTTTCTCCACTTGTACCTACTTTCTAACTTGGAAACAGGAAAGAGAATGTATTTCAACCACCATTTCCAGCCATGGTCACTGACGAACCACCTGCTATATGAAATCAAGACTAAACCCAAAGGTTTCCTTGTAGATACATGGTGAACCGACCTTTAACTAAAGTTGTTAAAGAGCACCCGTTTGACTTGGGGAAGGAAAGAAAGCAAAAATCCAAGGAAAGGCAGGCTCAAGTTTGTTCCAACTAATTGCATTTATTTACAGCCTCATAAGCTTTCAGCCAAGATTTCTTATAAAAGGGGCCATCTTTGTTAAAGATTTAAGAAAACGCTCTCTCAAAGTTACTGACAAGCAGAATTAGCAGTTCCATAACTGGCATAACAATAACACTGACCATGTTACATAGCTTCCTATCTATCCTCAAATTTACACATACACAACACATCCATTTCAGCTCTGAAGGTTATTCACAATTTTCTTTGCTAAGCCATCTTATTTTGTTAACAGGTCTCAGACATTAACAGTTTAAAAGGGCACACTAACACTTCCAAGTATTTTGTCTGACCAAAACACTTGCCTTTCAATAATGTAATCTTACTCTCCCATTAGTAATTATTTTTCTTAACACTAACAAAGCATTTGCTGATATTTACCAGGCTAGCATAAAAAAAAAAAAAGCTGTTTCCTGTGGTTTGTTAGTTGCAGTGGCTCATGAAAAAATGACATAAATTGCTTCTCTGTAAAGTGTCTGAAAAAAGTCCCAAGAATATCAGAGTTGCAGCAGAAGGGGCAGAATCCAGACTGTGAAAAGTAGTTTTCAACACACTTGCTGTTTGTGGAATCTTGACATGCCCTCAATTACTACAGAGTAGTTATACTTGTCACCTACAGCATATCTGCAAGTTTCCAGGAATCTGAAAAGAAAGGACAGAAGAAAATTGTCTCCTCTTTCTCCATTTGGCCAATCCTTGTTCTTGTATTTAGAAGGTACTGGTTTACACCCTGGCCAATTAAGTGGCACAGGAACAGTTACTTGGTGCATAAGAAGTCACCAGCCTGTTCAACCCCAAAACATTTTGCTCTCAATTCAGGGGGAAACGTACAGATATGAAACCTAAACTGCTGCACGCATTGTACTTCTGAACGCATTACATGCCCAGACATTACTCAGCCTCCAAACTGACTCTCCCCTCTACCTAAGACCTGTGGATCAGGAACACCCCTTAAATAATGGGCACTTGTCAGCTGCCTGGTTCTCTACAAGCCCTTTAGTCACATGGCTCGACCTACTGAGATCCTAATCATCTTGCAAGTCTTCCTTCCTTTATCTACGATTTCACCACTGCACTGTGAAGGTAGCTTGTGTTTTCTGACGGATAGCTCTTTAGTAATTTGATGACAGGTTATCTGAAAATTGCCTCTAGTTTTAAACAGCCTAAACAGGCCTTATCTAACACCAGAATATCACTAGAGTTTATTCATAATAATTTGTAATACGAACACAACCGAAACTGAACTGACACACAGCTGTTGCCACTCTTTTCTATATCAAAAAATATTTGGGGGGTTTTTTAGAAGGTTATTTTGACCTCCTGCATAGTTCAGGACTCTAGTTCAAACAGTTGCCTGGCATGACTCAGGACTATGAAAGCAGCAGCCCAGGGAAGGAATCCTTCAGTCCTCATAACCCCAGCATCATGACGTCATTCCAGTATCTACTGCCAGAATCTCTTCATTTATTCTAATTTACATCTAGCCACAAACTCAGTCAGCAAAACTTGTCACGAGAAATACCTACATTTATACCTCTGCTAGTTTAATCTTGCAGAGACCTAGCCTTCACTTTCCATCTTGTGCCCCCATGTTCAAGTAGAATGAGCAAACTATTCTTTATTCTGATTTAGTAAGAGCTGACACTTCTCAGCAGCTCACAGTTGAGCATCTCCCAACTTAAATATTCTGTTACTTTCAGCCAACTTCAAAATACCCTTAGGTCCAACATTTCTAACAATTTGTGAGGTAACTGACATCCTCCTTGCACCTACTTCTCTGTTACTGCTTCCACACTTTCAATAACTTGCCAAGCAATTATTTCTGCTCTTCTGTGCTTGTCTTTCTCCCTTGCATTAGTTTCCCTTCTGCTCCAGGGACTCTTAGCAACAGCAGCTTCTATTGGCCAGGCTATATTGTGCATTCATATTCTTCCCAATATAACTATGTGACCAGAGCCCGTCCCTAAGGGATTATGTGGGTTACACTGTTCCGGGCCAACATACTGTCTCCTCTGTGGAGAACAAAAACAAAACACTAAGGAGAATGAACATTATAAAAAGGAAAACCCAACTTGAGGAATTCTTATAAGCCTTTTTGCTGAGAAGTTCTTATTCACTGTGAAACCTTCATGTAAAATTCCAATCCTAAGGAGCCAAAAGATCTGTTTCTCATGATTTATTACTAACTTGACACAAAATAAAATATAGCTGGAAATCCAAATACCTCATTTGACCCTCTGCAATTTTTTTTCACAAATTTTCAATTATAGGAAGCTGACGGTTTGTTTGAGCACTCAAAAGCAAAACAAGGACTGCTGGAGCTTTTATTTTTTTAACTACACACTCATTTTTAACTTAATGGAAAAGGCTTTACTAAAATTAAGGCAACAAACAGAGCTCCTTACAACCCGAAAGAAGACAGAGAAAAATAAGTTTGTTATAAATCCCATGTTGGTACTGACACAGATGTAGTTGTACCACCGTTTGGTTAGATTTCTCTAGAAATGAAAGTGCCACAAAAAAAAGGTTTCGCATTTATTTTGGGTATGTCTGAGAAACAGCCCTCCCCCTCCAGCCTGCCATTACAGTTTGTTACTTTATAAGCTACTAAAAAAATCACAAAAAAATTCCCCAAAAAAACCCAGCCACACACAATCACTCTTGAGCTGAAAAAAGCAAGCACTGGCAATTTCAGTGTTGTACAACACTTCAAAGACAATGCTTACTTAGTAGAGCTGTAAATTACTGTGGACAAGAAGGAGGAAAGCAACACGCGGGGCAGCAGACTGCATGACAGCTATCTGCAGACAGGCGAGTGTTTTAATTCCAAAACAAAATTTAGCCACGGAGTTCCCTACTTGCCTACCCCACCCAAGTTAATAAAATTCAGTGGTCTCCATGTATCTAGCTATATGCAACCTTGCTCGAAAGGCCACTAATAGAGGTTTTTAAAAGCAGTTTTCTTGCACTATACTGCTATTCGTTCGACTGTTTTGCACAAGCTACATGGAATACTTACACCGAAACTGCTCCTTACCCATTCGGACGACAGAGATTCAGCTATTTTAACCCGACCTTTTGGCCCTCCGGCCACCCCCGTACCTAGGTTTGCCATCACAGCCACCCTTCGGGTCCGGGAAGCAACCGGCCGCTGCAGAGCGGAGCTCAACCGAGCCGCTGCTTCAGAAAAGAAGAACTAAAACCGTGCAGCACGCACCGCTCAGGGCCCCTCGGGAGCGCGCAGTCCTCCTTCAGCAGACACCAACCCCAAAATACGACAGAGCAACTTATTTTTCCACACCTCCCCCCCCATTTTCGGTTTGCAAGGTGCCGAACGGACACCGCAACCGCCTTCCACCCGCGCAGACCCCCCAGGCCTTCACCCGCGCCGAGTACGCACCGCGGAGCCGCAGCCGGACCCCGCTCCGCCTGGGAACCCCCCGCCCGGAGCCGCTTCCCAGGGAGCCACCGCCTGCCCCGCAGTCACGGGATCCCCGGTCACGCCACCGCGGGGAGAGGCGGGGCGCGGCGGCCGGGGCTCCCCTCCCGCTCCCCGCAGGCCGGCGGGCACCGGGCGAACGCCCGGGAGCCGGCAGAGCTCGGACGGCGGCGGGGGGAGCGGCCCCTCACCCCGCGACGCCGAGCCAGGGGAGAGCGCTCGGCGCTCGGTCCACCCCCCCCGGGACACCGGCCCCGGAGCCGGCGGCCACTGCTCGCCCCGCGCCCGCCAGAAAAAGGGGGAGGGGGATCCCGCCGCACCAGCCGATACCTGCCAGAGGGAAGGGGGCTACCGCCCGTCCCGAGCCCAGGCCACACCGCCGCCCGAAGCCGCCGCCGGGCGCCGGGGAAGGAAGAAACAACATGGCGGAGCGGGCAGGGGGCGGGGACCGATCGGATCACGTGAGCAGACCCCGGCCACCCGACCCCGCCCTCCCGGGAAGGGGCGGGAGCGCGGCTCGCCCCGCCCTCCCCCGAAGCCCCGCCCCCGGCCCGGGACCGCCGCGGGGGCGGTGACGCGGCGCTGGCCTCCAGCCGGGGCAGGGGCGTAGGCACGGAGGGTGTCTGTCGGTCTGTCTGTCCGACCTGCCGAAGAGTTTTGGACGGTAACGGGAGCGGCTGCCCTCCCAGCAAGCGCACGGCCCTGAGGCGCCCAGAGAGGGCCACGCCCCCCACCGACCGCACGCCGTTGAAAAGCGGACGCGCTGCTCCACGGCCGGAGGGCGGGACTCGCTTGCTCCGGAGCGCTCTGAATTATTGAGCTTTCGAACGCCTTCGTACAGTTCCGTGCAGGCCGGAGTTATTTACTACAGGCAGCAGCCTCGCTGTGCCCCGCGCCAAGGGCGCCGTGCGAGCAAACGTGTGGCGGGAAGGCAGCTTCACCTTACAGCTAGAGATGTTTCAAAATGTACATCTGGGCCTGAAGGAACTCACCAAAACCCGAAGTATGCTACTTAAAAGGAGTAGTCAGACACTCCTCTCTGTAGTAATTCAGAGTAACGTCAGCTTGACTGTTTAAACGAGATCACAGGAAATAAAAAAGCCTGAAGAGGCTGGTGACAGAGCTCTTGCAACTCATCGCAGGATAGGGCAAGACGTAATTAAAATGAAAAGAGCAGAAATGTACTTAAGTGTATCCGAAGAGGTTCCCACATCATCAAGAGGAACAGGTGATGACAGGCCTATTCTCTAAGGGGAAATATACCCGTTTGCTCAAGCAGCCATCACATGCTCCCGATCATGAGGGAGATGCCAGCAGACTGGAACTGCCACTTGCAGTCGTCTTGTTGTGGATCAGATTCACAACACGGCCCAAGGAATGGAAAACAAGATCTCAGCGTCATCAAATGGAAATGTCTCCTACTGACAGGAGCAGGATTATTAAAAGGCAGTCCATGCCGGAGGCAAAACTGACGATACTAGACCCGTTCTTATTCAACAAAGCTGGACTTTGAAAATTTTAAAGCACTTTTTTTCCTGGCATCTGCTTTCATCCAGTGCTTAAGTAAAATGGAAACATGTGCTGGAGGGGTAGAAAAATGGCCTCTTTAAATGGTGGTAATTCAAAGACATAAGTTCTGATCCGTTATGGCATCATTTTGTGATTCAAAAAGAAAAAACAAATCTGCATTTAGGAGTGGAGGAAACAAGTACTCTATTTTGCACTCGGTACCTTGCAGGATGAAGTAACCATCCTTTTCTCTTGAGACAGCACTGGTTCTCAGACATCTGATTACGTTTCAGGAAATTCTTAAAATTCTAGTTAGAAACAAAATCCTTAAACCTCTCAGATAAGGTGTGTCTTTATTTCTTCTACATGGGAACACAAAAGAAAACAGACAAGGACCATGCTGTAACCATAGCCTATGACGCTTACGGTCTTACAGGCATAGCGGAGTATTGGCCATGTTGCTCTTCTGGTTAAAACATACACACGTGTGCTTGTGGATCGGGAACTGAAGACCCTTTTCCCTTGCGACCACCCTGTTGCTGTTATTCATGTACACAACAAAACTGACAGATGCTGCAGAACAACCAGGAACTGTAGAACAGATAACGCCATCGGCAGGGCTGGCCACGCGCAGCGTCCCTGCCAGCTCGTAGGAACAGGCAGGAGAAAAAGCCCAGCTGAGACGTGGTTTGGAAGGCATACGCCGAAACCGCCCCCGTTCCAAATCCTGCCGGTGTCGGGGGCTGCGGGTGCCCCAGGGTCCCCCCGCCAGCGGGAGCCACACTTCGGCCCCGGCCCTGCCTGAGCTCGGCAGCCCCAGTGCTGCACCCACCTCATACCCCGACTCAGCACGGCCTCCTCCCTGCTCTCCCCGTCCGGGTTCTGTGGGACGGTGACCCTTTCGCTGAAGCCACTGTCGCCGTGCTCCTTGTCACCCACCCTCCGCTCCTGGCTCCCCTCCCCTCGCAGCCCACCCTCGCTGCTCCCTCACCTGCACGTTCGCCTGAAAGCCGACCTTGCGCCTTAAGGACGTTATTCACAGAGCTGAATTAATGAAGAGGTAATTGTTGTTATGTCATGTGCTAGCAAACGGTGCAAATAACATCCCAAAGGCAAAGAGCAATTTCTGTGCCTGTGTGTGTATGAGAAAGTTCTGTGCCAGCAAAGCTCTCACATAATAGAGCTTCTGAATAATGCTTTTTACCATCTGTAGTTGGCAAGGAGGCTTTGTCCCATCCTGGCAAGTGATGCCACGGCCTTAATAAAACCTGACTTTTTCACCTTCTGGCTGAATTACAGCAGCATGAAATCAGGGGATATGAAGTCATCTGCCTTTATGGCTCTGCTAATACCAGAACGAAGCGAGCCAGCCCCCAAGCAATCCAAGAAATGATCAAAGTGCTTGTTTCTTTCCTTATCTTCCAGGCACTCAGTGAACTGGGCCATTACACCCTGAACATTCCCTGAAGGACTGTAATTCAACATATTTGCTCCTCAACCACAGCCTGTTACCAGGTAACTTTCCTTTTTTTGCCAGAAATAGAGCTGTTCTTTTTCTGTTTAAAGAGTTGTAGTTCTTGGCTTTGGTAACAAACGTACCTAGCACAGCAGACTGAAAGGAATACATTTTAAATAAACAACAAACAGCACGTATTTCCTTTTGGCTTGGAAAGGAAGAAACAGTTATAAACAACAAATGGCAGCTGAGTGCTTTTCTGAAAAGTGCTACAGTAAGAGGGTTAGGAGGGAGACACAAAAGGCCCTCCACAGAACGAAATTCAATGGATCCGGCAGCAGATCTCCAGCAGTTAGGAGGAGTTTTGTCACTGGCGTTAAGGGAGCAAAATTCCAACTAACAGAGCACTTCTATCTTCACTTTTACATTGAAAGATGTGTGAAATTAATTGTTAATCTAGCTCTCATCTTCTTTAGACGCGTATTACAAGTTCTGCCACTAAAGGCTGCTTGAGCTTTGAGTGCAACCTACATGTGAGACCTTATTGCTGAATTTACAGCATCTCTGCAAAGCCAGTGAAAACAAATATAGACTTGGGCCTTCTTCGGCATGCATTTGACCTACATCTGTGTGGATCACCTCTAGTATCATGCTCCTTTATGGAGCAGCATGACGGATGTGCTAAATGTCACACCAAAATTAACTGTCTCTGCTTAAAAGTTGAGAGATCTTTTTCCCTTTCTTGGAACAAACTGAAAAAAGGTTACTTCAACAACATAAACCAACCTCACTTTTCAAAGCTTTCCTTTTATTCTTGTTTCTGGACTCTGACACTCCCTGTACTCCCCTACTCCAGACCGTGCTGCTGGTGCGCAGGCTGTGTAGCTGCAAGCTGACCTTGTAGAGCCACTTTGAGCCAAGGCATACAATCGCACCCTGTCAAACATGTCAGCCTGCGCAGTTACACAATCTGGGTAGGGACAATATAACCTATTGACAAACTGCGGCCTGGAGCAGTACTTTGCTTAGTCAAACTACGACCACACCTTTTTTCAGTAAGAGCAATGATTTACTCAATGACCGTTGCTCACACTTGGCACTCCAGGTCTGTACAGTATTCTGATATACAGTGGCACATGACCCTACACAACATCTGCTTTGTACTAAACCTTTCAAGTAACGAGGCTTGGATACAAACGCAGATGGAAAAATGGCCAAAGTGGTAACAAACTCTGTTAGGTGAATATAACTAACAGCGTAAGATGATCAAGAAAGTAATACAGAAATTCATTATTTTGTATACAGTTTCACTAGCTGTTAAATGTGAAGTTGTGGGCAGCACGTTTATCAGCATGAATGAGGCATAAAGCAAAACCAAACCCAGATGAACTTTTTCACCAGCCCTGGAACAACAAAGCCTCATTTCCTGCAGATCTGTGTCCTCAGCACACTTACAATGGGCCTGGTTCCCTCTCCCTGCATCCCAACACTCTCTGCTCCTTTCTGCCAGTATTCCCACATCTCCTCCTTGTCCCAGACCACAATCTACGCAAGCTGGAGTGTATTTTGTGCCTGGCTTTTAGGTAATGCCAACAGCCTAGCAACTATGGGAGTGTTGCGCCAGCAGCTAGCAGCTTAGACTAGGTAACTCCTGAATAAAGGTAAGGGCTCCATCTCTTCCAATAGGAACAGAAATTCTTTTCACGATTACTGAATTTCACAAAATTTACAAATATATTCTCATCTTATAATGTCTTTAACTAGCTTTAACTGGATGTGTTACACAGCCAGCTCTCAAGTTCAATTGTTATTGGGAAGGAAGGCAACAGAGGAATGCCTGCTCACAATGTATTACCATGGAAAACTACTTTGAAAGCCTGAGTTTACAACTGCAACTGTACCAAGGACTTGCCCTAAGAGTTCCGACTGCTCTTGGTTTGAAACGGATGGAAGAAAGTTAAGGGACAGCTGTAAAAGGGGCATGGTTACAATCCATTTTTTGACTATTTGTAGTTACTGACAGTTGTTTCTATACCATATGCTGCAACCGCAGTTGTTAGTAACCAATTTTATTATTTCCATATCCTAGAAGAAAGGGCAAGATGTGGAACGCTAGAACCAAACGACCCTCTTGCTGCTGCAGGTATGGCTCACTCAGATCCACAGTGGGACAGGCTTGCTCACTGATTTGAAAAAAGTTTTAAGACACCCGCTGTTTACATTTTCTTAGCTGCTCAATAAATATGGATCTACGGAAAATCCCAGTCACGTTGTGGCATATAGCTTAGCACTAGACATTTAGCGATGGGCAGTTCGAAAGAAAATGACGTTACACATCACGTCACCAATGTAGTCAGCAGTATGGCCACAAATTTTACCTTTGAAATACATTCTATCAAAAACACCGTCCATGCCCTGTAACACTTCCCTTCGCCAAGACGAAACCTGGACATGCTAGACATTACTGGAGCGGCTTCACAACCATCCCCAGGCAGAAATTATTTCTAAGTGCCCGTTGTTCACCATTAAAATAAAGGCTCCTGCGACACAGTGTTCTGACACAGCACAGTGCTGGCATACAGCTCTCCTCAACAGGACCACAACCTCCAAAACGACAGCACACAACCCTGCGCTTACTGTGAACCAGTAACACAGAAGTGTTTGCTTTCCTATGGTTTTACTGAAACCTAAAAATACTACTTCACACAGAAGTACCTTCACTTAGACAAGCAGGACTACTTGTAAGCATCAATTCCAGCACTTGGGTAAGGGCTGGGAAGGAAGGTCAGATATTAACTGATTGGTTACACAGTTAACACTGGGGATCTGGCCTAATGGTTTAATATTTGTTTTACATCAGTGCAATTCCACTAAACACACATTTTCGCCTGATAAAAATCTAGGCAATGCCACAGAAAATCACAGCGCTGAAAGTTAACTGTTAGCACTTCAAAGAATGGAAAAGATTTTTCTTGGGGTTTTTTTTCAGTAGAATAAATAGTAAGTGCCTCTTTGTAACATCAGGTTACACACTGTTTTCAGCATATACAGATAAAGGCCTGTCTTCTGTTTTGTTTTCAGTCCTGGCTGGCTTTTAGTTCACCAACAGCTATTTCCTCACCTCCTGCTCCCAACTCCTTTCTCCGCCAGCCCGTGCGGCTGGAGAGCTCCAGGGCGGTGCCCGAGCCCAGCGAAGCCGGCCAGCCTCAGCTGTTACAGCCAGATGGGCGCAGGAACTGCCCTCAGCTCCTCCAGCAACTACTCACCAGGTTTCTCTGCTCAGCTGATGCATTTTAGCCTTGAACTGCAAAATGCCTGTCGTGCATTTGTAAAAGATATCTCCATTAAAGCCAAGTATACAGCTTTATTGTGTTTACACAATAGGGTGAAACCAAACACTTTCCTCTGTGCCCAAAGCATGACTTTGGCAATTTACTGACCCATTTCACCATCTTGCCCGTACTCCAGCAAGGAAACTCATTATGAAGGTTATGTTTCCAAACAGTACTACTGCTTTGCTGCAAGAAACCAACCTCTCAGGCAGGGCAGACTTACTCTTCACTGCATTTCCTTACGTGTGTGAGTTGACACATTCGTGTGCTCAGAAAATCAGGACTCAATGCAAGACCCATTTCCTCTCATTTAAACATTTACACTAAGTCAAAAACAGTGAAGAAACCAAAAAAGAGACACACAGTGTGAACACAGTCTTCTACAGACCAACACACAGCTGTGAAAGATACCCAGACTCGGGTGGTTCGCCCAGTTCAGAAAGAAACATCTCCCTGACTTCTGACACATACTCCATTCAAGTACTCAGCTGATTTTGAAGCAATTTTAAGTTTTCTAGGGGCGGAAGGAAGGCTATTACTTGAGTGAGAAGAACACTAAGGTGAATATTTTTGACATAATAAATGCCTCTAGTATATAGCCAGTGGGAATCCTCTTGACTCTGGAACAAAAACATGTATAAAAACTTAAGCTATTAGATTTCCTTCTATTAATTATTTCTGGGAAATCTGCACTATACAAAAGCATTTACTTGCTCAGTTCAGGACAGATGTTTCTGTTCAAGAAAGGCTATCCACTCAGAAAGTGATTAACTCCTACTAATTTCATGCTTTTATTAAACAAAGATAAATAATGTATTTACATCATTTACTGAAATAAACCATTGTCTGATCCATCATTAATTTCTTAACAGTTGCAGGACACACTGTCTTACATTGCAAATCTGAACTGCAAACTGATAGATTGTCACCAGTCCTATTTTCTTCCCAAAAGCTATAAAAATCTAAAGCAGAAATTAATTTTGCTTTCAATTGCTAGCTGCCTTCTCCCCCTTTTACACTCTATTTTTCATTCCTTTTTTCCTTTTCTAAAGCAACTTAATAATCTAACGCTTACTTGCAAAAAGTGATTTAATTAAGGAGTGAATCCATGCTGAACATTCTGCAATGCAGGCCAGTATGTGAACTGCAGTTTTGGAAACAATTTGTTTACTATAAACAAAACTTATGTTCTGTGAAAGAACTCCTTCTGAAGATAATGAAAATTCCAAGTACTCAGTACCTTGGGGAAAAGAAATTGCAGCACTTGGAATATTTGCAGAGGATTTACTAGCGAATATTCCTCTTTCAGACATAGTATTACCATTTTTTCCCTTTTTTCTTTTATTTCTTTACATATTGACATCACTTATAAACACATAGATTTATTCAAGTCATCTTCAAAAATAACTTAGCAATTTTTAAAACGGATTTTGCACCTTTTAATGGCAGCATCTACATAATAGCAATACAGAATTTTAAATTATGCAATTTCAACAGAGATATCTTCTCATATCTATGTTTCTCAGCCACTTCTTAAAGAGGGATAGCGTTACAAACAAATCCATCTGCTGTGATACCACTGTTCCCCACATTCATTACAAATAACATAAGTCAACATCTGTTCATCTGGATTTGTGTTTTGCACCCAGCCTGGAAGAAAGAGAGTTCCTCTGGCGATCATAGTGACAGTGCAGTCAAATTTTTCACAGCGCCTACACTTTATTTTGTTTGTCTGTGTGCCATTAATAACTTGTGGAAGCTGATGTTCCTGAACAGATGATTCTGTGTACAGAGCCCTGAGCTGTTTCAGTTCATCGCTGGCCATTTCCATCACTGTCATCTCAGCAAAAGCCTTTGGACTCAACATCCCTGAAAAAAGGTTATGTTTTAAGTGGCAACTTTTAGGGTTCTTCAGGTTAGAGATTTTGCTTCTGATACAATTTTTATACTTTTTGTCATTTTTAGCATGAAGAGCAAAAATATGTTCTTCAATTTCTTTAGATAGCTCTAGCCATTTATCAGTTTCTTCTTCGTCTGTGGCAGAACCAGTCAAAGCTTTATGAAGAAGATGCGTACACTTACACCTCAGAGCTCTCACTGAATCCACCTGCAGACTTACTTCATTCACATGAGATTTAGAATCTTCATTATCGGTGTGTTGTTCCTCAAAAGAAGAAAGCTGATTCATGCTGCCTTCTGTGTTTTTATGTACCACATTTTTAACAGTTTGCGATGGGACCAAAATTTTAGAACTTGCAGCATCTAAAGCCTCCTGCTGACATGGTCCTTCACACAGCGACTGCTCTCTAGGAAACACACTGAGATGTTCATTTTCCTTTTTCACACACACAGGAACTGACTTTTTAATTTGCATTGACCGAACACAGTTATTCTTGTAAAGTCCTTTCCACCTTGATAATAACTGCTTTGCTTTCTTTTTCAACCCCACTGAAGGGCAGCTTTTGAGTACTCGGAATACAGCCTTGGCAACTTCTGTCCCCTGAAGATATTCTATAGTCATATCAATATCTTCAAGCTCTTTAAGATGATCCTCGACATCTTGGAAATTGTTCTCAGACAGTAGTTTTTCAATACAATGGGCTCTGTGTACAATATTTTTCTGGTCAGACATTTTTAAACCTGAAAGGGAAAAAAACATTTATCACATTTATTGCAATTATTACATTAATTCATTTTCTGTATATTCTCACAAGGTTTTCTTATTATTTTATGCTGATTTACACTATTTTATTTGTATACATCACTGGGTTTGCCAGTTTTTTTCTTGAAATGGTGTAGAGTAGAGCTAGTGGAGCATATGCAAAATGCACAGAAGCCCGGGTCCTGGAAAAATGCAAGTGGGCATGCTCATCTAACTCGTGCAAGGAAAATACTGGTGGAAAGGAGAGCCCACAGGGACTTCTGCTGGGGTAGGGTTAATACATTAAAAAGTAGGTTATGACACTAATTTTTCAAGAAAATCACAGTGTCTTGCCAGAAACCACAACAAAGACACTGCCAGCATAATGAAGATGTTTGTCATACTTGCTTTTCTACGCATGCCCACCACAACAGAAGTTCACAGGGAGATTCTCAAACGCCACACGAAGGTAGGTACCTACACGACCACTCTGCTGTATGAGATTACGGGCAGACTTTGCAGTGTTTGCGCATTAGTAGACTCCGGTACTACTGGACTACCAAGAAGCAATGAGTTTAGAAATTCAGCATTTGTCACCAAAAGCAGCAGATGATCACCAACTCACATTTACAACTGAGACACCATTACCAAATGATACGCTTTCCAAAAAATAAAAAGGAGGCTTTATTGGCAATGTATCTCCCACTCCTCACACATACAGGGAAACTATAAAAACATTAGTAAGATTTTTACAGTGCTGGTGTCAACAATTTGAATTTAATAAGAACGCTGTCTTCAGAAAATCAGTTTGTTTTTCTATCACAGAAATTTACAGTCTATTAAAAAACACGTCTGGGACCTTCTGCTGTAACAGGTATTTGAATAACATAATGATCTCACACTACTGAATACATTCTGTACTGGCTTCCCACTAATCTCCAAAGGCAGATTTGTAGGTAAACACTGCACTGATTTAATCTGAAAGTTGCAATGACATGGAAGCTCACTGCAAGACTCTAAACCCAGGGAGACCATTGCTGTCATTCTTCCAGAATGCATATGCAAAATAACCCTCCTCAGAAAAACTGACTTATGTCTCAACTTTTGGGAACCTTTATTTAAATATCTTCTTCCATTTTTCACAGTTTTCAAGCATCTGACTCATTATTAACTCATTTATTAAATATTACTACAAATTAACTCATTTATTAAATATTAAATATTAAATATTTATGACTATAAATTAACTCATAATTCAAGCATCTGACTACAAATTAACTTGTAAGTTGCAATGATACAGAATAACAGACAAATCAAAGTGAGTCAAAAACCTCCACATTCTAAGGGGCTTTTTTGGTTGCTGGTTTTTGGGGGTTGTATGTTTGTTGGGTTTTGTTTTTCTTTAAAAAAAAATCAGTCATTCTTGCAACTATACCCTAACTTATCAAGACTTTTTCACAAATGCTTATAATAAATGCCGAGATGTTTGGCTATCTGTGGTTTTGATTTTTAATTAAATCTGCAAGTTTTGACTTGGTTTCTCATAACAAACCCTTTAGTTAAAATCAAATATATAATCTGGAGTAGGGAAAAAGGTGTAGCACAGCTGTTTTTCACAAAGTTGTTTGGTTTTGCCACTGTCATATATGTCGTAGCCTGTATAACGGAGAATCCTTGATACACGCAGAAATTAGACATATGCATTAAGAATGACCCATAAAACATACAAACTTAGAAAGTTTAAGAAAACTTGCACACTCACATTGTTTCAGTTAATATTAACTCCTACAGCAGACAGATGAGATACCTGTGAATTTTTTTTTTAATTTCAGACTTTTTGCTCAAGCCTTTGTTCCTTCAAAAGAATAAAACTAACTAGCTAATGCTGGCATGGTATCTGACCAAAAACCACTGACCTAAATTACTTTTTCAAGCACCTGGTGGAGATGTCAGAGTTTTCAGTCCTTTTGAGGAACTTTTATATGTCACCATAGCTTGATATTAGTGATTTTTTCAATTACTAAACAGTAAGTAGCTGAACACATTTTACTGGGAGCTGCAAAGCAAAGGTTTAGGGCTACTCTGCAGCAAGTTTGAGTAAGTGAGCCTGACATAACTCAGTGGTTTTTAAGCCCAAAATGCCATTCTGGTTCCTACATGACCCTTAACCTTTCACTTGCTATGCAAGAGACCACGCATTGTATCTCTACCAACAGTTCCTCTTTACAGCAGCTAACAGAGAAGCAAGCCAGACTACTAAACTTTTCACCGAGGTCCCCACAGCTGCCCTTTCACTTGCTAGCTCTGGCATCATATTACAGTTTGATTACCAAGGCAGGGCAGCTCAAAAAAGTGACACCTGCAAAACAGTTTCAAAACAGTGACATCTACAAACTCCTAACTGGTATTTTTATTTTTGGAAATTCTCAAAAGTTAAAGACACACCCCTCTACATCCTAAAAAGTACCCATTATCTTACAGCCATAGCATTATTAAAGCATGCTTTCACACATTTTGACATGTCAAATGAAAAGAAAAAGGGGATTTCAGAATGTGGAGTCTCATGGCTTGACTAAGATTTCCTTTTGATTGCTTTTCATCAAGCCCTTTGACCAAAAAACGCTCAGTGCATTGCTATGTGAAAATTTACACACACAAAGAGTTAGTACTACTAACATTCTTCTCCTGTTTGCTGAAAAGGAGAAATAAATGTAGAATGCAGAATTGAATGGTGTGTTGTGTTCCTCTTTTCTTAGGAGTTAGTCTTCTAAATTTGTGCAAAAAACCAGTGTTTTGTCTGAAGCTGCATACATCCTAATTCTACTCTAGAAAAAGTCACCTGCCTGATAAGAGACTGACAGAAGGCTAGCCACACATGTCCATATTTAAATGAACTCATAAGCAGATCTCCTGCACCATCACTGTTTCCATGCTGAAACCTTCTGAGAACGGGAGAAGAGGAGGGACAAGTGATACAGCTGTGTAATTTGCACGCTCTGTTGCATTTCTATGACCACCAGCCCAGCTAATTTGTTTTCTGCATGACGGAAGTAAGTTCAAACTTTAGGTAGGGCCTCAGAGCTCCACAGAAGAAAAGGACAGAGACAGAGCGAGCATAAACCTTCACCTGTTTCTACAATCCTGAACCACAGACCAACCTGACCTCCACAGTGAACGATCTCTGCATTCACTTAACCTGTATTTTAACAGCTCATTCTTGTCTGGCATTCTGCAGTCCTGCAAAACCTCAACAATGGGTATTACAAAAACTGATTCATTACTCAAGAAGTTTCAGAATCAGAGAAACAGGATGCATTTTTCAAATACTTAAGTTGAACTCTATGCATAATCGCCATCCTGAAAAGCACATATAATTGCATCCTTGCTCATCTGTTCTGCTGCAAGAACACACAGAGTTTGTGAGACTGGAAGGGGTGTTTTCTTATGTAGAGCAGCCAACGCTATGGCAGGACAGTTCCTTGTCTCCCAAACACTACGCAGCCGACATCAGAAAATGACCTGCTTGCATTTACTGTTTTTCATGCAATCTAGGGCGGAGCTGGTGACACAGTTACATGCTCAACCGACATGAATGCCCTATGACTTAGACCCAGTTGTGCTCCTTCCAACATACTCCACTTCAAACGTAATTTTCTACAGTTCTTGTACCCATCTACATATGTATTGTATTATGCTAAACATACCGGAAAATAGACTTATCCAAATGCAAGATGACTTCATGAATTCTCAGTATTTAGTATACAGGACCATGGACATGTGAAGAAATTACTACACACAAAGTGCTCTGCTGATAACGTGTCTGTGCATATACTTTTACCCTGCAACAACAGTGAGGTATTTTGATGCTTCATTGAGGACTATGCCTCATAGAAAGCTTCCTTTCTAATACTGCAGGGTGAGGATCCACACGTAAGAAATGGTGCACAAAGTTCATGGATATCACATGCTTTATGGTCGTCGTCCTTGCTCACAGTTATCCACCTGACCCTAGGCAGCCCACGGTGGCAAAGTGAAGACATGCCTGTTTCTGTCAGCAATCTCACCCAAGAAAATTATATGGCTGAAAAAAGACTCCGTCGGCTCCAGAGCTATGAGTAGGCACTGGCAGCTGGGGTGGCTAACACAGAGCCTCTGAGGGGGAGCTGGAGCCCATGCGTTGGCATCTGCAGTGAGAACACAGCCATTCTGTCACACACTCACAGTGAATTACCTTACACTTACCGGTCACCTACAGCTACCAAGAAGGAGCCGACATATGCTAACTCCTCACCCCACACTAAGACGCTTTTATCCTAAAAGGCAGATCTAAGACAACCTGCTTTTTTTTAACCCTCTACTAGATATATAAAAGGCTGGTTTAGATTGGATTAAATGCAGTATCTACGTTCTACCTTAGGACTTTCTCCACACGTGCTCTAAGGCAATACATTAAATAATTAGAAATATTATGATTTCTTAGTCATGCACTGACTTTTCAAGTTTATGGAATATTAAATTCAAGTACATAGATGTTATGGCAGCAATTAAATAAACAAACTGAAAACAGAATATGGACATCAAAATATGAACAATAATTTTAAATAATGTTGGAAATTCAACCACCTAACAGACTACTCACATTTAAACCAAAACAATCACTTCTAAGGCAATGCTTTTCTCAACATGTGCAACATACAGCAAAGAGGTAGGACTGAGTGACTCCAATCTTATTAAGCAAAGCTAGGTAAAAGTAACAGAAAAAATAAGTCATCAACAATATATGACAAGAACAGAACCAAATCCATAATGAATTACTTCAATGAAGTGGGATATTCACTGGTAACTGGCAGAAGCACAAGAAACAGCCAGTAGAGAAACCACTAAATAAAGGTAATAAACATGTCTTTATCAGGGCCAATAAAGAGGTTTCTGTGGGGAAAGCATTCTTGGAATGGCACTGGCTTTGTTGCGTGTACCTAGTTTGCAAAGGATTTTAAGATCCTTCAGATGAAAAGTAATACATACATCTGAAATACTATACTAACTACTTAATCAGAAAGTTCATCTCAGCTTCCAAATTACAAGGCAGTGTGGTGAACAAAAAAAGAAGTTGTTTGTGCATTTGTTGCCCTATAAATCAAGCAAGGACTGGATTTATCACCAAGGTCGACAGAGACTATTATTTCACAGGATCAGAAATTAAACAGAGATTCCTGAACTCATAAAAAACATGTAAGGCTATGAAATGGTTCATTTTACTACTGCTGGCGTCCTTCAAAGGACGAGGCAGAGCTCTTCTTTAATACTGGGAATCCCGCACAGCATTTCATATTAGGTCTGGATGTCAAGCACCTCTTCTGCTTCTCCAGCCAAGGCACAACATGATTTCCTTAAGTAACTGTAGGAAACATTTTTCATGTTCACATAGGGAGAAACAAGAAGTTACTGATGCAGTGGTAATACTCCAGTGTATTTTCTAGATAAAGTACACTAGAAACTTAACTATAGCTAGCCTGAGTTCTGTCCTGCTCAGCCTCCTGTTCCTCAAACTTTGATGTTTCTGCTGCAAATCAGGGTTTTGGTGCTTTGTGGAATGATGGCAAAACCTCCAGGTATGTGTATGCTTTGTTACTTTGTAGAAAGAAGAGTGGAAGTCTGTGACACCCAAGACAGCTACCAGATCTCTGCCCCACTGACCAGGGATTTTTGAGTTTTCTGCTATGTCAGACAAGCAAAATCATTGATTAAAATAAAAGTTACTTTTAAAAATAATTGCAAAATAGGTTAAAAATACTCTAGGTGATCTACAAATATTTATCATTCTCTCTAGCTCTTAGATGCCAGAAATGAGGCTTACAGGGTGAAGTGACCTGCCCCAGATGGTTCAGTAGGTTAGCTGCAGAACAAAGATTGTGACCACAACCCTTTAACCTACAGCTCTACTACTCTTGTGACCCCACAGTCCTAAGCACCTGTTCATAATGTTCAACATGTGAGGGGGGGAACAAAAAGATAGAACAAAGAGGAAGCTGAAGGAAGCCTTAAAACTTTCTGAAGAGAAAGCAAGTGTTTCACAGAAAAAAGCTGCAATTCCATATGGGAAATTATTTTACCACTTGAGGGAGCTGTAGCGTAGCAAACCCATGGAGTCTTGTGAAATGCGCATGAACTCACGCCTGTTAAGAAAAAAGATAAAACAATTTTACTGTGATCTTTAGGAGACGTCACATTTTTAGGGTAACTATTTGCCTAAATTTGGCAAAAAAAGTGGTGTCAGTCCAAAGGCGCTGGGATACTGACAGGAGGGAAAGGGTGCATCCCTTACTCAGTCATTGTCTTGTACATTGCTCTTTCATTCAACATTTTTTAAATTTGGAATTTGACCATTTTTCTACCTGATTTAATGCTATTTGGCAAATGCTGCTGAACAAATATTTGTAAAATTAACTGAATTGTACTCAGTCAGCACTGTTCTGCTGTGTTCCTAATTCCAAGAGGCAAGAAATCCAGGAAAAAGGATTTTTTTTTTCCTTACGTTATGAATCATGCATTTTTGTTATAGTACAGATGCAAGAACAAAAGCACAAATGACAGTATCACAATTCTGTGCAGTACAAAACAAACATCCTTATCCCTCCTACAACGACACAAGGCATTTCTATCCTGCTTAACTTCAGCAATGCAACAGAATATCCATTTGAACTCCAAGTGTCCATGAAGGTTACAAGGTAGAGATTGACTCATATTTACAATGAGACTCTGCAATACTGTGCTGATGAGGTACTTTCTTGCCAAGTCATTAGGAGCTTTCACACTGACTGCATGGTATAATGAGTCACTTGTGTACACAAGAATAAATGATAGCGATCAATAAAAATCTTCCAAGTCAATCTTGCTCCTCAGCAAAAAAAGATCAGGCTACTGCAGGTTTAAAACAGGGTCGTCCTCTAATAACACCAAGTTGACTCAGAACTTTTTTAAACAGTAAAATGACTAAGCGGGATAAAACAAACAAAAGAAAAACCCAGCCTGAGACACTTGCTGCTAACTGCAAAGCCAGCCCCTGGGAAAAACACCATCCCCTCCAAACCCATTTGGGGTAAATGCCTCATCTCTGCTATACGCCTTATCTGGTTCAAAGCCATAGCCTATTTTGCCTTAGCACAGTTAACTCCCACTGATAAACCAAGATAAACTCAAAATGCACTCAAGTAAGTGAGGATGAATGTCTTGGAAGTGTAGAGAAGGCTGAACAGCAATCCTCCCTCATCCCAGCCTCAGATGTAGATGATTTTTCCTCCAAGGAATTCTATGTAATCAGAAGAAAATCCAGACCACAGCCAAGACAAAGATCAGAAGATCAGAAGAAGCCAAGTACTCCTCATAGTTTCTGCCAAAAATGTGGCTAATGCTATAGCAGAGATGGTGCATAGCACAGGCCTGAAAACACCAGATTTCTTCCTCTGGGCAACCTAAACTCCCTACAAACAATGAAAATTATAAAATGCTATTTTAAACTCAGAGCCTAAGAGGAAATCAGAGAATTCTCACAGCCACCTTCCGGACCCAAAAACATTCCTTCATCCTCTCTACAGTGGGAGAGCGGATATCAAAGATGTCACCACAAAATCATTTTCTGGGGCTTTTATTCCATCTTGGCAAAAATCAGAGCTCTTTCTGCCTCTCAGCAGGACTGCCTCCCACCCCTAAAAACTTCTGAACTATATATTCATCTTTGAAGAATAGCCACATGAATAAAGCTAAGTTAATACCCTAATAACTGAGAGAGCGCAACAGTACCACAGCCAGCTGTCCATGACCACCTCACCGACCAAGACAGTCACCTCTCGGTCAAAGATCCAGAAGCAGCAGAGTACATGATCTCAGGATTATCGCAAAACCATTCCCCAAAAATCTCTACCTGACTTGCAGAATGCTATCACTGTAGTGCCAGAGGCAAAATGCTGCTGTTTTTCTTCTGCAGACAACAGAATAGAGCCACAGTGAGCAAGAAAAGGAAAAATAAGTAAGAATACTACATAACACGTTGTTTCAAGAAATTTTCCAGGACAACATCTGGTAAAAGAGTTTGTGCATAGTGGAAAGTAGTCTGATAGAGCAACAGCTTTGTTCTGCATCTTTTACGCCAGTGACTGCCTGCACTACAGCGCTCGTAACTAATCTGGAGCTATACTGTCTCTACCCCATGCTTCTCTCACTGGAACCATTCTCCCACAGCTTTCTTCCCAAGAGAGGGAGTTTGCAAGGGAGAAAGGGCAGAGTACATTGCATTCATGTGAGGATGAACACAGTAGTCTCTTTTACATGGCAAATTTTTAATCCTGATTTGGAGTTGCTTCTCCTAGAAGTCTCATCTTCAATTAAAACAGAATTCTTATTTCCTTTAAAAAAATTTAAAAATCAATAGACTGCATAATGAAGTTATCGAGCCTCAGGGATTAACCCCGAAGTAGAGTGCTTTTTTTCTAGTAAGATCAAACAAGCATGCATGGATTTAATGAGGTGGGAAAAGCTGTTGCCCTTACCAGACTGTTTAGCCACTGGATTCATTTGACCTCAGTATATAAGCTGGAGCTCTGGAAAAGACTGAAAATATTACAGCTACACTGAACAAATAACACATCAGACTTGTCTCATGGCAAAAAGTAGCTCAGAAAATTCTTGACGAATTACACAGCTACGACTGTTTTGAGTTCTAGGAGCTTCAGCTTATGTTACAGTGGGGACACACACACCAGCAGAGATGTTACCTTGCTAACAGCTTCTTCTGACAATTTAGTTTAGAACTAAAACTGATTCTCAGTGGAAGATATTTTAGTTTTTCCTGTATTTTTTCTGCCATGTGAATTTTTATACTGAACTGACTGGCCATCTAAGTTAGACAAACACCTTAAACACCTTAAACCCTGAAAATGTTACAAGTAATGTACCTTTCCCCTGATTTGAAATCTTTGTTTCTATTGATACGGTTTACTTTTTTTGATAAAATATTTCTAAGGAGTTAAAAAAATGAGAAAATTCAGTTTTAACAAAGTTACAGATTGCAGGTATCAAGTGGAGGTATTAGCTAATCTCTTCCACAATAGGATAGCTACACAGATTCACAATACATTCTAATACATTATGATTCAATGGGGCAATAATAAAATCCACATATAGTTGAGAGACATTTGTCATTACTAGTTTCATTTGAAATTATGTATAAATAACATGTGCTTCTATTTGCTTTAAAATTTGCACCATTTCACATAAAGAAACACTTATATGGTTTCTCTAATCTACCATGAGATGATTTTTCAGTATTAACTAACTTCCTTCAAAATCATGCTTTCAAGTTGGGGCACAAGGTCACACAGATTTTCCACGGGGCGCTCTGGTTTTTCAAACTTTTATGACAACACCATATCAAAGCCGTCAGAGGAATAACTTTTCTCTCAGCCACTTGCCAACTATGAGGTACCAGCTGGAGCTTCCAGCAGGTCAAAGTCAAGCTTTTGACACAAGGGGCACATTTTCAAAATATGAACTACTATTCTGGCCTTAAGTGACAAATACACATGGGAAAAGAAGAGTGTTGAATGAAATTTAAGCAGATGACTCAGACATGAATTAACGCTACCTAGTTGTGGTAGGGACACAGACTGAGACATAAGTATTTTGTACTAATTAAGCTGATCTGCTAGAGCGAAGCATATCAAGGGGTTCAGGCTTTTGGCAGGGTTGCCCACAATTTTTCACAATCATAAAATATTTTTTATAATTATAAATTAACAGAGGCTTTTGCAAACTAAAGACTACAGCTTATCATCTGCACAAAAACCCCAAGCTTGCTAAAAGTACACTTGGCATCTTCCCAACATGGCTCTATCATGAAGAGAAAAGCTTAACCTGCGACAAGTAGGTTGTTACAAGGGTTGTCATCAGTGGCGCCGAGTCTAGTTGGAGGCCTGTAACTAGTGGTGTCCCTCAGGGGTCAGTACTGGGCCCAGTCTTCTTCAACTTCTTCATCAATGACCTGCACGAAGAGTTAGAATGTACCCTCAGCAAGTTTGCTGACGACACCAAATTGGGAGGAGTGGTGGATACACCAGAAGGCTGTGCTGCCATTCAGAGAGACCTGGACAAGCTGGAGAGCTGGGCAGAGAGGAACCTGATGAGGTTCAACAAGGGCAAATGCAGGGTCCTGCACCTGAGGAGGATCAACCCCATGCATCAGAACAGGCTTGGGGAGGACCTGCTGGAGAGCAGCTCTGCGGAGAGGGACCTGGGTGTCTGGTGGACGACAGGTTAACCATGAGCCAGCAGTGTGCCCTGGCTGCCAAGAAAGCCAATGGGATCCTGGGGTGCATCAAGAGGAGTGTGGCCAGCAGGTCAAGAGAGGTTCTCCTTCCCCTCTACACTGCCCTGGTGAGGCCTCATCTGGAGTACTGTGTCCAGTTCTGGGCTCCCCAGTTCAAGAAAGATGAGGAGCTGCTGGAGAGAGTCCAGCGGAGGGCTACGAGGATGGTGAGGGGACTGGAGCATCTCTGCTACGAGGAGAGGCTGAGGGAGCTGGGCTTGTTCAGCCTGAAGAACAGAAGGCTGCGAGAGGACCTAATATATGCTTATAAATATCTTAAGGGTGGGTGTCAGGAGGAGAGGGCCAGACTCTTTTCATTGGTGCCCAGTGACAGGACAAGGGGCAACGGGCACAAACTGAAGCATAGGAAGTTCCTTCTAAACATGAGGAAGAAATTCTTCCCTCTGAGGGTGATGGAGCACTGGAACAGGCTGCCCAGGGAGGTTGTGGAGTCTCCTTCTCTGGAGATATTCAAGACCCACCTGGACAAGGTCCTGTGCAGCCTGCTGTAGGTGACCCTGCTTTGGCAGGGGGGTTGGACTGGATGACCCACAGAGGTCCCTTCCAACCGCGAACATTCTGTGAAGTAGCAAATGCTAATACCGTTCATATAACATCACCTACCTTAGTACCCAATCAAAACTTCACTGTGTGAAATTATTTTATTTGTGAAACAATTGCTTCGTTTCCTAACATGCATGGTTTTCCAACAGTAACAGATTTTCAAGCAAAAATAATTTATTATTATTGTTAAATTTGAAAGACAATATGAAGAATATTTCACTATTTCCCCACAGCAAGAAGATGCATAAACATTCTTCCTCACTCAAGAAACACACCAGGTGATACCAATATGATTTCAGTAGCTTTTTGTCATCATTTATTAATTAACTACTTTCATCCAATACAGTTTAGTCTGCTAAACTGTTCATCTGGATGGATGCAAATGATCATTTTCATACTTCCCATCACTTAGGACAGCAAATCAGCTGAGTAATTTCAGCAAGGCTGCGACATCTTCCAAGGGGAAGCTGGTTTATTCAACATACATTAATGGTATTGCCTTATATAGGTAGCGCTAACAATTCCATTCATGAAGCACGCGCTCTCTCTCTTTCTTGACACCACTGGGATTGTATCAGACATCTGGACTGCTACCTCTATGCAATCTCTATGCACAAGCATTCATAATGCTGTCTGCCAAACACGGGGAAATCATAATTCACAATTCCCAACACACTGAGATTGCTTATATGCTATAACGTTTTTAGAAGTAAAACAATGAGAGCTGTTCTGTATTTCTTTTACGGCTGTAAGTCTTCCCATCTTTCCACCACAGACAAGATGATTAGGAGTTTACTTTTTTGAAAAAGAAAGGTTACACCATCACACACAATATGGCTCCAAGCACTTGAAGATATCAGAGTTTTGAGCATTCTACTGCAACTGTAAGAGACTGACAATACTTCCCCTGTTCACCTACAATGATGTTACCTCTCCTGTTCCTGCTTGGTATTAGATCTTTCCTCCACTATTTTCTAACTTCCTCTTGAATGTCTTGTTCATTTACCTAGGCAGAATTAATTGAGTGGGTCTTTTTAAACCTACTGAAGTGCACAATTTGTTGTGAGCTGCAGGTTTAACCTTGTCTTTTAAGTGACAGATCTCATCTAACATTCTTGCATGTCCACTTATTTTTCAGTCTTCATAAACACTGTTTATATCCTCTTGAAGATATACTGATTTGAAACCTGGACAGTCTCAATCTAAACAAAGCTTTCTTAAGGTGCATCTCGTATCCTCCTTTAGGTAAGCTTCTGCATTGGCACTGAAGTCCAACAAAACAGACTGACTTGCAAACAGCAGCCTATATCAACAAGCAAAAATGTACTTAAGACATATCTATCCAAAGGACATTTGTTCACTTCATACTTTAGAAACAAAATATGAATCATTTTGGAGAGGAACAAGCAATTCTTTCTCTTGAATACATTTCCTTGACAAAACAGCTTTAAAGATTAGTCTTATTCATATAGAGCTAGCAAAGACTTCAATTCTAGCACACTACAAGCAAAAGTAAATGTTCAGTCTGCAATGTCTTTTTATGCCAAACTGTGCTGACAAATTAATATAAAAACAGAACATGTAAGTAATAAAAACATGTTTTATGAACTTTTGTGAGTTTTTGATGATTTGTCAAATGAACACAGACTTTTAATTGCTTTAATGTTCAGTTCCTAGTTAAGCCTCGGCTCAATACTATTTCTATTTGTCATTCCACTGCCAGGGACATACTTACATTAGGTATCACTTTATCATTCTTTCACAGGTTTTCCACTGAAAAATGATATAACTTCTCTACTTGAAAAATAAATCCTTTGTATGCAGAAAAGCACATATGTTCCTGACCCCTCTACAGAGAAAGTGTATGATATAATCTATGGGTATTTGTAAGATATTATTCAGTGCCTGCTAAAATTCCTTCTGCTAAGACATAAACAATTAAATATGAAAGCATATAATGTCTGAACATTTGAGTCTCTTGATCAAGACTCCTGATGTACTGGTTGAAATAAGATGTGCAATACACTTGAAATGAAATTGATTTTTAATAATTAAGTATAAAAAAATACTACTACATTGCAAAGTGTGAACTCTCTAAATCCCTTCTATATTTCTGCCAGCGTTTGACTTATCTCAAGACGTCATTGGTGTATGGAGACCAATATAATAAATACCTAAAAAATTCCCATCATACTACAATCACAGATATCCATCACGCAATTTTCAAGGTCAGCCTCTTCTGCGAGTGGGAATTACAGCCGCTTATGATCTAAATCAGCAGGGTAATCACGACAGCTGGGAGCAGCAGCCCAGCCGCACGCGTTTGCCTGCCGTGGCAGCCAGCCACAGACGACAGCTCAATTGGAAGTGGTTCGGAGTCGGCCTCACAACGCCAGCAGCTGACCAACACCAGCACAACCTGCATCTCAGGCACCGGCCCAAGAAACGAGGGGCTGACGGGCCTGCCAACCGGCCCACAGCCACTCCCGTAGAAAGGGTGGGCCCCAAAACGCCACTCAGTAATGCCGCAGGCACGCAAACTCCGTGGGTTTTCTCCACATCCTAAAGTGAAACTTCCTCACGTCTGTTCCTCCTGCACACCCTGGGACTCCCAGCATCACAGAACGGCGGGGGTTGGATGGGACCTCTGTGGGTCATCCAGTCCAACCCTCCTGCCGAAGCAGGGTCACCTACAGCAGGCTGCACAGGACCTTATCCAGGCGGGTCTTGAATATCTCCAGAGAAGCAGACTCCACAACCTCCCTGGGCAGCCTGTTCCAGGGCTCCGTCACCCTCAGAGAGAAGAAGTTCTTCCTCCTGTTCAGAAGGAACTCCCTATGCTTCAGTCCAGCTCAAGTCCGATCCACCGCTGTACTGCTGAGGCGAGAAATGTCGCCTTCCCTCAGGCTGCAGGCGCACCCACGGCAGAAGGAAAAGCAAGCGCAGACCCACCCACTGACGCCCCCCACTCCTCAGGGAGCGGTCACCGCGGCCCCTCTTCCCCTCGGACCCCGAGGCCAGACCGGGGCCAGCACGGCGCCAACGGGCGCACCGGCCCCGGGGAGAAGCGGGACGGTTGGGGTGTCTGGCGGGTCGAGGCCCCGTGGGAGAGCCGCCGGCCGCCATTTCATGGCGCTGCGGGGACCCCCCACCACCACCGCCGCCCCTCCGGACCTCACCCCCAGCGCCAGGGCACGGGGAAGCGCCTCGCCGGCGCCACCGGACGGGCAACACGGAGGAGGGGGGAGCTGCGCGCCTCCCTCCCGCTGCCCCCGGCGAAACGCGCAGCGCTAGTACGGCCCGCGGTACCGCGGCAGCAGGGCCGCCGCCGTTACCTCCGTAGCCGGCAGCAACATGGCGCCTCCCTCCCGCTTCCCGCTCCGCGCCGGGCCGCGCCGCCGCCATCGCTGCGGGGGCGAGCTCATGCGCGCTGGCTGCGGCCCGCGGCTGGCTGCGAGCCCCGGGGCGGCGGAGCGCCGTCCTGCGGCCGCCAGGCCTGAGGCGGCCCCTCGCCTCAGCGCGGGCAGCGGGCGGGGAAGCCGGGGCGGGCGCTGCCCCCGGGCAGAGAGGCCGCGTCCCGGGGCGTGGGGGGCGCAGCTTCCACGGCGGCTGCCGCCACGCTTTGGGCATCGCTCGGCCCTGGCACCACCGTGGGGGGGGGTGACAGGGGCACCGGGACGCTGCGCTGGGGGTCCCGTGCCGGGCTCTGCCTTCCCGGGCCGCGGGCCCTGCGGGCCGGCCTCGGGCAGCGCTGCGCTTGGGAGAGCTGGGGAAGCGCTTTCGCTCCCCTCGGCCCCGAGACGAATGGAGGTGTAGGTGACATGCACGGGGTTTTAAACTTTTACCTCAGCCGCGACAGCTGGGAAAGGCAGTGCGACGCACCGAGCGGGGCGAACGAGTATCGTACCTAAGGCTGATGGAGAACGGCAAAAACGTCGTAAAACGTCTCATTTCTGACGTTGCGCTGCAGTACTTTTGGCATAACCAGGTAGTCTTGTGGATGACAAACAGAGCTGTTGGTATACACAGGGTTAAAGAAAATAAACACGGTAAAACCTGCTTCACAGGGCAACAGCTTTTGCATATAATGAAGCATGCTGTGCATATCAGATAATGCAGTAAACACCTAAAAGTTGATGTATTTTAGTCAAAGCAAAGGTGTTTGTCATTGCCCTTCTTGCAGTGCTTTCCTCTTTCATGTATGTTTTACCTACGGCATCCAAAATTATTTTGTAAAAGATTAATACTTCCAGAACTTTGGTTTTACTGCAAATGTGCGGGTGTATGGTGGGATTTGTTCTCCATTACAGCAAAAAATCCGTGTGATTTTTTTAATAAATATTCTTTGGTTTATTCACTAATGACGCCTGTGTTGCCCTCTGCTGACAGTGAACTGAACCTACCAGCCTGAACTTGCCAAATGCATTTCGGCACCAATGTCGTGTACGGCAGACACACTTGCTTTTCCCTCCTTTCACATAATGAACATCACCAGTACTAATCACAAAGAAAGAAAATAAAAGCCTTGCATTGTTGCATGGGTTGTAAAAAATCACATAGGCAATTTATTAAATTATTGTAATGAAACTGTGATCAGTGTTATTGAGTGGTATGAAACCTTTCCTTGCTAGCGCTGCAGTGGTTGCATTATACACTGATAGCTGAAGAACCCTAAATGATTGCTAATTCTGTTTAATACTTAACTTGCAATGTATTTGTGCCAAACTCACAAATTCATCAGTGACCATACACGTGGTGCAACGGTTAGCCCTGGCTAGCTGGAGGCCGCAGTTGAGGTCAGGCTTTCTTTTTGCCTCGTCTTTGTGGCTCACACAGCAACAAAGTGTGGGACAAAAGCTATCCCAAAGAGTCCGTAGTTCTGTGAAACAGGAGATGAAGAATTTGAAGCAGATGACATGACTGTCCAGAACTGGCACAATAAAATAGTAGCAGATCAGGAACACAGTCCAAATCCTCCAGGTCCAAATGTGGCATGACATCCGACAGCCGATCTTACATATTTTTAAGTATTTTTGCAGCATACCTATGTCATGAGCTCATCGTCAGCTGTCATTGCAATATTCAAGAGTTCTCAGTTTAGTCTCAGTTTGGGGCTCCCAGGATAACGCTTTGGAATGCTGGATTTCTTCAGCTGTTCTCTATGTGTACGATGGTGAGCATGGTACATATAGGATTCTGTATATCCTCTGATGAAAGTGCCTTGCTTACTGCAGAGGGGCAGAGCTCCCTGGGTAGGAAGGTGCAAGAAGGAGCATGACTTGCTTCTCGTGATTAGCCCTCCTGTGAGCAGGGATGAGAACTGAGGATGCTCCTCCAGCAGTTCCTCACTCAAAGGGCTCCTCCGGCATCTCAGTTACATCATCTTTGGTCTAATGAATAAAGGATCATTATTCCAGTTGTCCATTTATAAAACAGAGACAATAATGCTTTATCAATTACCCCGATGTAAAACAAAACAAAAATATGGTAAAAATCATATACTCATTCATATATACGTGTATATGTGTGTAATGATATATATATGTATACATACATAATGATGTAACAGGCTGCCCAGGGAAGTGGTGGAGTCACCATCCCTGGAGGTGTTCAAAAAACGCGTAGATGTGGCACTTCGGGACACGGTTTAGCAGGCACGGTGGTGATGGGTTGATAGTTGGACTTGATCTTAGAGGTCTTTTCCAACCTTAATGATTCTGTGATTCTGTATATGTACATCTTTGGTTTTGCCTGTTTTTCCAGGATAAAATCAGTGCTACTCTAACAGCGACAACTTCGTTGAGGCTGTGACAAGTATCTCCTTCTCTAAAAACATAGGCTTCTATTCAACAAAGTGAGATATTCTGCCAGCTGATAAAGTGTTAAATATCCACAGAACTAGTTGGAAAAAAGTTGGTCAAACAATGTTCATCGTAAGATTCTTGCACGGAATAGTATCAGTTTCAAATCAGCATCCCTAAAAAAGTTTGGGTTTTTTTTTTTCTGAAAGAGTGGCTCTATTGTAAGGAAAACAAAATCAAAACAAAATGATTGGATATTATTTTTTCTATAAAATTCTTTTTTATATTTTTATTTTATTTTTAAAATTGTGTCTTATCATAATGTCGTAACAGCCTGCTATTTTATCACGTGATGTACTGCTTTGTCATATAGTCCCACAGTGGTACAACACATCATTTTGGACTTACTATAAAAATTTAACATTTATGAGTTTAAATGAGCTGTATGTTTGCATTTTCTGCATGTGATCTCCATAAAAGACAACGTTAGCATAACAACACGTGGACAGTTCTGGCTTGCCATCGAGCAGGAAACACCCTGCAAAACTGCCACAATCATTACTTTGTTTATTTATTAACTTGTACCCATGTCTATGAAAGAGATCGCAGTCACTGAAAGTAGAACAGTGATATGCAGTTTCTTTTAATGAAATAAAAAGCTTTTTTTGTACCAGTTTTGAAGATTATGTATGTTGATAATACATTAGCAATGAAATACTGCAGAGATGTATACCCATTCACAAAATATTTGTAATGTATTTATGTAAAATAAAATACGTGTGAATTCCCTTAAAGTCTTCTTTCTTCAATTTGTTTTTTGAAGGATAAGCTTTAGTCTCTTCCTTTTTATTGTCCGTTCTTGGAATTGTAAAAACTGCCTCTTCAGAATAGCTCAGGCAAATTGTGTTGTGGCAGGAAGGACTGACAGGCATTTCCGCTGAAATCCCTGTTTACAGGCACTGGAGCTGTGGTCTGAACTTTCTGAAACCTTGTGCACAGGTAGTGGCAGCCGCTGTTCCTTACGGAGAGGAATTAAAGGAATTGCATCCTCCCTGAAAACCTGGAAGGGAACTGGTAACTTCCCACTTGCTAGAAACGCTCCTCGACAGAGAGGCAAAGTCAACGACAGCTCCCCATAACACCAGCATAAATCAAAGTGGCAGTAATGAACTCAGATGAGTAAAAGATTTACATAAACGTGGCTGAGAAATGAATGTGTCTCCGTATCTTCAGCAAAAAGCTTAAATGCCAAAGTTTTGAGAAATGATTAAAAAATGTTCTTGCCTCCTGACTGAAAATCAAAGGAAGGCAGAATTACAAATATCATTATTAAATGTACCATTAATCCTATAGAAAACCGTTATCTTTTTTGATTTATACCTCATACAGCCTTTTTTTAAAGGTTTGTAAAGCACTGAGTCGGCCACAGGATAGTTTTGTATTAAATCTCCGTGATAGTATGGCTGTAAAGACAAGATGAAAGGTGGTGACAGTTCAGAAACTCTTTATTACCATGGCTGAATAAAATGGATTTCTTCAGAATTATGGACATTTTCTGGCACTGACTTTAAAACCCGATTTTTATTACTGTGTTTCCTGCCTAGGAAGAATTAGGTTACATTATCCTTGAAAACCTAGGAAGCCAAGAGTGATTAATCACGGCACTGACGGACTAAGGCGAAGGAGCCCTGGCCAGGTTGGTGTTCGGGAAAGGCTGTTCCCAGGGCAGCAGCAGCAGCAAGGAGAGAGATGGGTCCTGCAAATGGCAGACGGGTGCAGCTGGAGGTGTGAGAGGCTGCTAGGGAAATAACCTGCAGTGATTTTCAAGACTTCTTTCCAGCTGCTTGAATTCTTGTGGGAGCCCTGAGTGGCCAATATGTTCACGCCTCAGTCTGTCACTGGCAGGAGATTTCCCTTCTTTGCATAGTATCTGCTCCCAAATCCGACTGACACTAGCCAGAGGAGGCATCTGTCTCCTGACAGGGGAATGTACCTCAGAAAAAAGACTTTTAACTTGGCGTGCAGTTTGAGTGGGAGTATACAATTATATCTATTCTAGCATAAAGCCCTCACAATCATTTCCATTTTGTGTGAGAAGGCAGCTGGGATAGCAGGAAAAGAAAAGTAGACCATACTTTCAAAATGGTTTGTTTATGGAATAATTGAATTGATTGACTGAGATACCAAATCTTGTAATAATAAGACACATGAATATGGTGAGGGAGCAGTAAGAACAGGATGCAAGAAAATATCCCCCACCTCAGTGTTCGTCCGAACATCTGCGTCCGAGGTTGGCTTTCATATTTCTCCCATGCTCCAGTTAGTGACCCTTATCCCGATTTCCCTTCCCCGTTCTTGGGCTACCTCATGTCAGCTTCCTCCGCTTCATGTAGTGGCCAGTCTGCTTCAGTGGCGGGATACTGTAACAAGATTTGTGGCCTCCTAAGAGAGGTGCTCAGATCCAGCAAATTTTAAAAGAAATAAAAAAGGGCCCACAGAAAGAGAGGCCCTCCCTATGGCATTCATTTTGTGGTCTGGTGCTGTAGTCCTTGCTAGAGAGCTTTCTTCAGTTTAAGGTTTCTTCAGTTTGAAGGTTATTTTGTCAGTAAGTCTTGAATTTGTATTGTTTTTAGAGTTCCCAGGAAAAAAACAAAATCTGTCTATGATCCAGACATATGATTCAGTTCACGAGAAGGCTCACTACCACCTCCTCTATGCTACGAAAAACAGGGTTGCTGCATGCAGACTGCCTCCTGCAAGTGGTTCCTGGAGAATTTTGACTTCCGTACTCTGCCTGGGAATCATTTGAGAGAGAGTGCTTGGAGCCGGGCCTTAACAAAGCATGTCTGTGGAGATACTCAGTGCTCCTGCACATCATCCAGTTTGTTGGAGAAGCACCATCTTTGCATGGAAGTAAAAAAAAGTTTATGAAGAAAAAAGAATGAAATGCTATTTTAAAACAAGTTTATGGAAATGCTATTTCCTTTCACTCATATCTATATTTCTATTGGAATCAAATACACTGATTGTTTATAACAAATTGTATAATGATATTTAGCTTTGAAATATTTTTCTTTCATTTTATAATGAATGAATAAACCGCTTTAAATGTGGCATTAAAGTTAGCTTTAATCTGAGGACCTAAAAGGATCACTATTTAAATGTTTCTCAAATCTGTCTAAGGAGAATATTGTTCTCAGCGGTGTATTTGAAATAGGAATTGGTATAATGCATTACACAAATTTTAAGAAATTGAGACATTTTCACAGTATTAGACTGTTTCCCAGGGAGGAAAAAAAAAAGGAAAGGAAAGGGAAGAACTTCCCACAACATTCAGTCATGCTATACTGCATCACTAAAGACTAAATATTCCCCAAATAAAAAAAATGAACAATCAGTGTTCTCTCACCAGTTCCATAATGTACACTTTCTGAAGAGCTGGAGTTTGGAAGGGGAAAGGTGAGAGAGACTGGATGTCTAAATTTGGTGAAATTAAACTTTAAAGTCAGGTATTTGAGAGGTTAATAACTATCAAAATTAGAAATTATTTTCCATCAAAAATATTCTGCTGTGAAGAGTTTTCATGTAACAGTACATACATGACCAAAAAAATTATTATCCACACTTTCTTGTTATTTACCTTTTCATTAATATATTTTCATGAATTTCAATACCTCCAGTACATGCTGGTCTATGACTGTGTCCTAAAAAATATAACAATTATGAAGTAAATATGAGAGGCAATCAGTCATTGAAAGCATCTCTCCATTATCTTCAGCTTTATGATCCTTAAAAATTGCAGTGGGGAATCCTTATTTAATGTATAAAAATAACATCTAACAGCTGGAAAATGTTTTAAGTTCCTTTCAATTGCAGGTTACAAGATAATCACCTTGTGGGAACATGCCTCAGCGTTTCCATGTATTCAAGGCTGACAAAATGAAATGTCTCCTTGAATTCTTTTGGCAGTTGAAGAAAAGTTATTGAAACCTTTTGCTGTACAACCTTCAAGATTAAGTGATCACGTCTGTTGAGTAGTTTTTGAGGGGTGTAGTATAGATTTGGGTAATTAGCTAGAAGCTCTTTTTTTCCATTAACGTGTAGGCAGAGTACTGTCTCCAAATCAGACTTAAGAGCTGCAAATGATGCTGTCAAAGTTCAGGCCGATGGATTATAGCATACTTTTAACATTTCCAAATACTCCCAGTGCAGTTTGCTTGCTGTCTAAAATGTTCAAGGCGATAATGGATTTCACATTTTACAGAAATGGAAAACTGTCAGGAACATTTTGAGGCATTAATGACTGTGGGTATAACATGCCCTTTAACTGGCTTCATGTGAAGGAGGAACATGTAGCTTTTGCCCTGAGTGGCTGCATCTTTTGAATGAATGTTGCGAACAATCCCCGTTAATTTGCTGATGTGCTGATGTGGTTTATATGAATGTCTATACACAGTGGATTTATTCTGTTGCTTCTGCAGAAGCTATCTTTGAATTTATTCACAACAAAAAAGGTTTCATTTTTGCTCTTCAGACCTTATCACGCTAGAATTATTTTTATGATTTGCTGTGATGCAAGCTATCTTGTATCTGACAGTCCATTGCAAATAAATGAGAAACAATTTCTGCATCCACTACAGAAAGCCTGATGGCAGCTATTGCAGTCTGTGCTGATCTGTGCAAATCATTTGCTTACTCATTCCATGAAATGCAAAATCTTTTCTTTGTATCTTGTCTTTTGGATGGAATGCTACTATTAAAGTCATTGTCACAGTCATGCTTTGTGGGATATTTGGAGAACCACGGCCATGTGCTGAGCCCTCCAGATACCCTGAGCCTGACTCTTGATAAGCTGTAAAGGAGCAGGCATCAAGGTCACAATGAGGAACTAAAGGGGCTGCATTAACTGCGATTAGCAAGACAAACAAGATCTTGAGGAGGAGTTTGATGCGTGTGGCTGATGGCGTCACAGGAATCAGAGACTGAGAAGTGCGTGTGACCAGCGCGTGGACAGTGCATGCATCCAATCGCGTTAGAGCTATCGCTTGGCAAGGAACTATATAAACACGGGTTTGTAGCGCAATAAACTGGCTTTGTCTGATCATATTGGTCGTATGACGAGTCCTTAATCCCGCCGTGACAAGTGGCGCCCGAACAGGGATCCTCAGATCGGCGCTGGACCAGAGAACAGGAGCCTTCCAGTGGGAAGCCAACAGAGGGTGCGGAGGCGGCAGAAGGTGAGTGCTGCCCCAGCACTTGGGAAAAAATATTGCTAGCATATGTTGAGGGAAAACCTGCCCTGATCAGGCAGGCAGCCGGGGAGGAGATGGGGTCCACAATGACCCGAGAAGAGTCGGCAGTGGAAAAGCTCCTCCAACATATCCTTTCTACGAGAGGGCTATAATATGACTCACTTACCTTGAAGTCTCTGTTGCTTTGGGCACAGTGAAATGACTTGATCCCCACAGTGGGCGCTGCTTTTGAGGTGCAGACTTGGGAAAAAATGGGTGCAAGACTGTGGGAAGAAGTTAGTAAGGGATCGAAGGAAGTGAGTGAATTCTCTACGGTGTGGAGACTGATTTATGAGACGCTGAAAGAAATGAGAGCCAAAAGGAGGGCTGCTGCATCGACTTTCGCTGCGTTAACACGGGAAAGGGGGTCCACTTCAGCTACGACCATGCTTTTTGCGGGTTCCAGTATTCCGCTTGCCCCAGTAAACAAGAAAAAGGAAGGTTGAGGCACGATGGAGACCGCGAGTGAGAGCGTCGCAGCAGGGTCGCAGAGCGAAGGAAAAGGGCTACTGCCGGAATGCTCACCGCCACCGCCCGAAGCACCGTCACCACCATCTCCGGGAACACCAGCGACACAGACAGCAGAAGAAAGAGTACGAGCTCGAGAGTCGAAGGACAGTCAGATCGCAGAACTGATTGCAAAATTGGAAAAGTTGCAGGCGACAGGGCTGCCACCTCCACCTGAACCGCCAGCTCCTGACCCTGCCAACCTATTCCTGTCTCCTCCTCTGAATTGCGCTGCGCCATGGGGGAGGAGGCTAGGAGAAATGGGGAGAGGGGAAAGGGGACCTGGGGCCAGGCGGAGGGGGATAGTTCGTGACGCGCTCGTAGAAGGGGTTCTACTTCCAACCGTGTATCCGACTTTGATAGATAAGCAAGGGGGTCGTGTCTGGGAAGCGCTCAATTGGAAAGTGTTAAAGGAAGCGAAGGGGGTGGTAACGCAGTATGGTTTGAAATCTCCATATACCCATTCGGTTATCCAACATATTTTTTCAGCAACGTTGCTTACGCCTTATGACACGTGAATGTTAGTGCGAATGCTTTTATCGCCATTGCAGCAGTTACAGTTTTTTCAGCACTGGCAGCAGAGCTGTGACTCTGTTGCTGCAACACCTAGACAGCAGGGTGATCCGCTCTGTGGGGTTCAGTCTCAAATGCTGCTGGGGACAGGTCCGTTTGTGCGTCCTGAATGGCAGGCACAGTTTGCTCCAGAAGTGCTGCAACTGAGCTAGGATTTAGCGTTTAAGGCGCTGACGGGAGTTCCCGATGAGAAAGCACGGCCAGCATTCACAAACATTAAGCAGGGACCTGCTGAGTCGTTTGCAAAATTTATAGACCGCTTGCATAGTGCGATTATGGCGCATCCAGATTTAGGAGAGGACATGAAGGCAAAATTCTTAGACCTGTTAGCTTTTGAAAATGCAAATGAAAAAACCAAAAAAGGGAGAAAGGAGAAGGTCGCAAAACAAAAAAAGGGAAAACAGGGGAAAAGTTGTTTTAATTGCGGGAAGAAAGGTCATTTTCAGAGAGAATGCCGAAGTATAGGGAAAGCACTTCAGGGAAAAAGGAGAAACAAATGGTGTAGTAACTGCAAGCGGGATAACCATAACACAACTGAATGCAGAAAGTCGGGAAACAGATTGTTGAGTGCGGGGAGCGACGACACAAGTCCAGGGTGCCTGGACAGCTGCGCCGCCGCCACCACCGGCAGTGCAGGAGCGGATGTGGCAACAGCAGCAGGAGTCACGCTAACAACCCCGGAAGTTACGGTAGTGAACTCGGAAATGAATGGGCCTTTGGGACACGGTTTAAATGCTTTGCTCCTAGGCAGGTCGTCAACATCTAGACGAGGGATTTTTGTAGTCCCAGGAGCGATAGATGCAGATTATCAAGGGATTATAAAAATCATGGTCTATACGTTGTCTCCACCTGTTCACATCCCAAAGGATCAGCGATCTCCCAATTGATACCCTTCAGAGCAGCTGTTCTGAGAACACAGGCAATAGAACGAGGAACAGGAGGTTTTGGATCAACCTGTCAAGCAAATGTGCTATTGGCATTGGACGTAAAAAAGGGGAAACCAGAGGAGTGCGTGCGAATATCTCATCCGGCAGGGGGCACTATTCAATTAAAGATGCTGGTAGATTCAGGAGCAGATGTCAGTATTGTTCTGAAGAACTGGTGGCCTAAAGCGTGGCCAACAATCCCAACTAACATGGCCATGGTAAGTGCTGGAGGATCACAACAAACATTTATTAGCAAGGCACCAGTGAACTTAGAATTTAGAGATGGGTCGAGCATTACCACACGACCTTACGTGATGGCATTGCCTATTGCATTGCTTGATAGGGATGTATTGTCACAAATGGGGGTGAGAATCAACAATCAGGATTTTTAGGAGCGGTCACTGAGCAGCAGCCAGTCCTAAAATTGACCTGGACCACTTCCACGCCAGTATGGGTGCATCAATGGCCGCTAAAAATGGATAGGCTGCAAATTGTAAAAGAACTAGTAGCAGAGCAATTGAAAGCGGGACATGTTGTTCCATCCACTAGTCCGTGGAATTCGCCAATATTCACAATACAGAAAAAATCAGGGAAATGGAGGTTCCTACACGACCTAAGAGTGATTAATGCAGTAATGCAGGACAGGGGGGCCGTACAACCAGGGCTTCCATCTCCGGTCATGATCCCAGAACATTTGGATTTGTTAATTGTTGATCTCAAAGACTGTTTCTTTACCATTCCTTTACATCCAGATGATGCCGAAAAGTTTGCATTTATAGTGCCAGCTATAAACAATGGGGATCCCTCATTCCCCTACAGGACAGACAATAGTGGAACGTGCACACGGCACGTTGAAAGCGCTGTTGCAAAAACAAAAAGGGGGAGAAATAGGCAGTCCAGCAGAATGCGTTGCAAAAGCGCTTTATGTATTGAATTACTTGCGCGTCACGGAGGGTCGGATCTCTCCACCGATCATAGTACACCAATTATCATCAGACACTAATCCACAGCAGTCTAGTCCAGTGAAGGTCAGGTATCGGGATTTAATCACAGGAGAATGGAAGGGGCCTGTAGAGGTAAAATTAACTGGCAGAGGTTATGTTTGTGTCCTTGCAGAGAACGGTCCAATTTGGGTGCCAGCAAGGTGGGTAAGGCCTTGGATAGAGGAAAGGACCCAGAAACGAGGTAAGCCCACAAAAGTTCAAAGCGAGAGACCAGAAGCAACTCCACCCATGGTCGATGATGCTATGTAAGGATAACAAAATTGACTTAAACTTTTTAGTGGGTAGAGCAATTTATGCGACAACCCTTAGCCCCGCGGGAACCTGTGGAGCTAATAGAACAGGCTTTTGCTGAATGGCTAGTGTTAGTACAGAATTTAGAGCAGCAATAGATTTTTTGCTATTAGTGCATGGTCACGGTTGTGAAGATTTTGAGGGAATGTGTTGCGTGAATCTGAGTGATCACTCACAGTCCATCCATAACCAATTGGCAGACTTGCGAAAAAATCTGAACGCTATACAGGTAGAGTCTGGCCTTACGGATTGGCTGAAGCATCTTGGGATCTCAGGATGGCTTGCAGACCTGGTGCGCCAAGTGATAACAATGTTCATTATGGTTGTTGTTGTGCTGTTAATATTTAGTTGTGCTCTACAATGTATAAAGAAGTTAATGGCAAAGATGATGCAGGGTATCTGGATGGCTCAAAAACAAAAAGGGGGATCTGTGGGATATTTGGAGAACCACGGCCACGTGCTGAGCCCTCCAGATACTCTGAGCCTGACTCTTGATAGCCTGTAAAGGAGCAGGCATCAAGGTCACAATGAGGAACTAAAGGGGCTGCATTAACCGCAGTTAGCAAGACAAACAAGATCTTGAGGAGGAGTTTGATGTGCGTGGCTGATGGCGTCACACGAATCAGAGACTGAGAAGTGCACGTGACCAGTGCATGGACAGTGCATGCATCCAATCACGTTAGAGCTATCGCGTGGCAAGGAACTATATAAACACGGGTTTGTAGCGCAATAAACTGGCTTTGTCTGATCATATTGGTCGTATGACGAGTCCTTAATCCCGCCGCGACAATGCTTCAAGGTGGACTATGATCCAGCCAGCAACAAATAAATAGCAGTATATCTGACTCGATATGAGACCATGTTCATTGTGCTTACTCTCTATTGTTTGTGTATGGAGCAAATGATCTTTAGATATTATGCCTTCCACAGGCAGCATCTATCTTTCCATGCCAAATAACTGCACATGCAAGAAATGCCCAGCTGCACTTTATTAGGTAGACCCTGGTTGCTCCTTGTACATATTTCAGGTATCTCATTTGCACTGTGATGCTCAAGACTGTAACAATTCTTAGGCTTTAGGGGCACTGTGTATGCGTAAATTATTGCTGGTTGAAGCTAGACACAGAATTTTATTTCAGTAAAAGTGATCTTTTATTTTCTTGGTCTTCAGTAAGGGTAGTTCAACTTCAGAGAGTCAGAAGAGGAGGAGTCCAGAAAAACACTTGTTTCACTTTTCTGCCCCGTTGTGACCAGGTTCTTCAGGCATCCTCAGATCGCAGTCAGCATCCAGTCCACTACTGTGGGAACTTTCCCCTCTCTTTGAAACTCCCAGAGTCTTTGCCCTGAGACTAAAGAAAGTTTGGTTTTCTCAAGTCCCTGTTCTGTAATTTCCTCAGCACCTCCAGAAATACCAGGAAAGAAATTCGTATGTCACAGCTGAAGTCCATGTACAGTTCTTGGAGCACCTGTTTTGTAACACAAACTGGTTGTAACAAAGAACAAACATTTCCTGATTACATAGCTATGGTGAACTTTGCAGACATTTCCAGTCTTGCTTACCCTTTCCCCACCTGTGTGCAAAGTGCAAAAATACTATGTTTGCGTTTCAACAAGAAATGTCTCAAGCATCCATGACTTGCTTCATAGGTGCAGTTCAAGGTGTCTGAACTTTTGTAGTTGTTTTTTGTTAAAAAGCTTAGGTTCGTATAGGCTGAATTCTTCAAGATTTTTTAGTGTTGGTCTATAAAATTCTATTCAATTGTTTTGGATGTCCCCTTCTTCATACAAGAAATAAAATAAAGACTGTCACTAATAATAACCAGTGAGCAGTCAGCCTAGAAGGGGATAGACAGAGCTAACTAAGAGGAAGATGTATGCATGCATGTTTAACTGAGCGTTGCCTGAACTGGGGCTTCTCCATGGGCATCTCTGTCCTCTCGGGATTCAGACCATCAGGTACTTTCAGAAGATATCACAAGACAGAAGAAGATGGTTCTGTCCTCCATGGCATTGTCATCTGACTTCTTTTCGGAACAGGTGGAACCCGTATTCTGGACCCTCCTCAAACATGTACATGTATGTGTACCTGTGTGTGTGCACAGGTGAGCGTGGTGGGGGGTGGCTGTGTGGCAGCTCCTAGTTTGTGGGAGAAGGTTCTATGTACCTCCCTGCTCCTGGGGATGGCGGATAGTCTGCGTCCCTTTTGCGGAAATTTGAAGGGCCATGAAGGGACTTGCAACAAAGACTTTTTTTTCAGTTGTGTAAGAAGGAGCCTTATTGTGTGACCACTCTGTGCTGGAAAATGAAAACTGTTCTTTCACGCCTTTATGGGGTAAAGTAGGCCTGCAATCCAGCAGGAACCAATTTGTTCCTGAAGGTCAGTACACAATGTGAAGTTTCTTAAGTGCTAATAATGGGTCATTCTGTTTGTTCTTTTTTTCAGTGCCAGTCAGTAACATCATCTGTTAATGATGAACATTAAATGCTTATAGAACTATAAAGGGATCATTTCTAAACAGTGATTTATGTGACTCAAAGACACTGATGACAAGATATTTTACATACTTTATTAGTAATGAAAATATTCCTCAAAGACATGACTCCACTTACAACCTGCATAGCTCCATCAACAAGGAAATAAAGCTCCTCTCTTTGTTCTTGTTGAATAGATTGAATATCTACACACTAAGAAGTTAAAATTACATCACCAGAAGTAGTAACATCCTCTTAAATACTGCTTGATGTTTTTGTGGAGTAAAAAAAACGAAATAGAAAACTTACAAATAGCCTTGAAAACAACTTTAAGGAATAAAAGCACGTAGAATTTGTAAAAAAGCTAGACAAATAAGGCTTTAGAAACGCTGATCTTGAATTATAAAATACAGTATTGCTGCAATCAAAGCATGTATTAGAACTAGAATAACTCATTAAAAAGTGTACTGTGCATCTTGCATGTGTCATTTTTTCTGTTTGCATTGCTGCATTAAGTTCAAGTCACAGTTTTTATGGTTTTGGTTTGTTATAAAGAAAATTATATAAAAATACAATACTAGTAAGGCAAATATTAAAAACAGGATTAAATCCGGTACGCTCAAATATCCATTGTCAAGTATCCTCTGGGCATAGACCAGAAATTAATGTAACATTGTCTACTCCAATTTCTCCAGTTTTGCCCTTCCCACGTTCTGATTCAAAAGTGACCTGTTATAAGAAAAGAGATGTATTAACAGTGAAAATGTAGTTTATCCAACCATGTAGCAACTCTAAATGTTAACTAGTTATAAAGCTATATCTGAGGAATGTTTTATCACAATACAGGACTTAATGACTCAAATCCTTGCAGTTTTTAGAGTTTCCCTGTATTATTTGAACTAGACTTATAATCCTCTGCACAGATTTACAATACCAAATGGATTCCTTTAATAAGATTACTTATTTTCATTGTACGAAGAAAATGCAAATTGAGTGAAATCCTATTACAATAATGTAGTTTTATCACAGTATGTGATGTTAATGCACTTCATTTCTTGAAGACATTACAACTGTTCATTTGCAATCTATTTGAAACCTTAAGTTTTGGGTTTATATACTATACATATATATTTATGTATATAGCATGTGTATATATAGTATAGTAGGTATACTATATATATAGAGTAGGTTCATTTTTATGAATAGGATGCCTGGGTTTTTATTTGATAAGTCTGCTTCTCGTATATGTAAGGGCTTGTCTACATCATTCCAGCAGTGCAAAGAACTTTGAAAAGGGCTTGCATCTCATTTATACTCATAGCATTCAATTACACAGCAGAAGCCTTTAGACAGCACTGAAAATGTTCAGTCACATAAATGAAAACCAGGCCTTAGAATTTCAAGGAAAAACTTGCTCAAGTCCTAATTGAGGCAGTTTTCAGGCATACATCAGTGCACAGTGTTCCCTCTTGGCTAGCATGACCTGCTCCAAAGGTGATTGCCCACCCTTGATTATAAATGGTATCTCCTTTTGCTCTAATGGTCTGATTTAGTGTGGTTTGAGAGCATCTCCTTCTCTGAAATTGAAAATTTTCATTTTTCCAGGCATGTATGTATGCTTCTGTTGCATGAGATATTACGGAGAGATTTTGATTGCTTGTGTTCATTTATGATCTGATGCAGTTTTTACACAAAATGACAGGATTACTGGCATCAGTGTCCTAACCAACTGGGGTAATTCAGTTCTGAAATTACAACCAGATAATAACTTTTCCACCTCCTAAAATGTGTGCTGCTATTTCCCATTTCAGATAAGCATTTCAATTGCCAGCAAGCGATGCCTATAAAACAGTTGGTGGAACACTTGAGGATTAGGAAATTAAGCTGTTGTGTTGATTGTGGTAGCTGGTTTATAAATTGTGTTATACTTACACTGTTGGTTGTTTCAGCCCCCTGAAATATCTCTATTTTTCCAGTTCTCCACCTTTCATCTTTTCCTTTGTCCTGCTCCCAGACAGGAGCAGGTTTTTTGTTTGCCAGGAACACTCGAAGTTTGCCCACTCTCTCGCCAGCAAGCCGATAACTGAAAATCAGGCAGTAGCTGCTCTTTGGTTTGAGGTCAGTGAGGAGAAGTTTTAGACGCCCCATATCCTTCTTGTGCCCCACAAAAGCTGGAACTGCCATGTAGTACCCATCACCTAGTACCAAAAAAAAAAAAAAAAAAAAAAAAAGGAGAACGCATCTTTAATGGACTTGTGTTATTTATTAGCGAATTGAATACATATGTGCTAAGAAAATAGATGGAAGCTGTGTTACTTGAATAATTTAAAATCAGACTGGAGAAAAGCAGCAGGGAGCGTACTTTCCAAAGAATAAGCTTGCACTGTTGGAAGTCAGATGAGTTTACAGAGGAGATGAGTTCGTATTTCCCTGGCAATTACAGTCATTCTTCCTTGCACTATCTTTCAAAGGCAAAACCATCTCAGTTTTTCAAATGCAACAGCCTGAAACAAGCTGCTGTGCCTCTGTGGTCAGACCATTTCCTGCACTTGAGCTAGCTCAGTACTCTCCACTGCCCTCTGCAGTGATGACAAACTCATAAAGGAACTGATTGCTTATTCTCCAGATCTTGGGGTGGCAATGAAATGACAGACACACACAAAGTGATAAAGGGATAAAACATCTGGGCTCATAAATAAAGTTGTAATCAGCAGATGTAAGTTCAGGGAGATGGGGTAAGGTCAGGGTAAGGTCTTCCTGGAAGTGACAGCACATAGAATGGACTTGGGGAGAGGGAAATTTATGAGGCAGGAGAGGAAGGATTAGTGAAGAAAGACTGGGATGGAAAGACTGTGAGGGAAGAGGGGGAGAATGTGTGTGTAGGAACAGGAGCAAGTGGCCTGCAGGATCCACCTGTCCCTACCGCAGCAACTTCTGCAACATTTCCTGCGTCACAGGGGAAGAGACAGCCTTTCAAGCAAGTTTCTTCAGCACAAGTTTCTGCACACACCCGCAAAGCAATTGCACATTGTGCTCGTGGAGCTCCTTCTCAGGTTTGAGCAGGCCTGCCCTTGGTACCAGGTCAGGTATCGGTTGTTCTTGAATAGCCCCCTGCCCTTGGCTCGTCCTGAGGAACGCCGACACTAGTTGGTCTTGCAGAGTTTGAGATTTCTGAGCAGCTGTCACAGCGCTGTCTAAGCCCTGTGAGTGACTATGTTGCCACATCCATCTAAACGGCAGACGTGTGATTAAATGCCCTACCAGTGTTGGAGAGACACAATGTGTAACCAATAAGTTTTCCGTTGCCTTGTACCTTGTAATTCTGAACAGTTATATTCTAATAATTTCTCTCTTTTGACTCGGTTGTGTTGAAATATGTTGCCGATTACCAGTTTCCACTGGATATTTCAAAGAAACAATTTCCACTCCCAGCGTTCTCTGCCTCCTTTTCTCTTTTATAAAGATAACCCGCTGATGGGAAAGCTAATTCTTGATCCTGTTCTCCGCTCTGTCCTCCTTGTTCTGGAGGGGGTGAGCCATCAAATCAAAGCATAGCTAGAGGACAAATATTAAATACCTCTATCTCGATCAGCAGGATTCCAGTCAAAGTCATCATCAGCATCTTGTTTCCAGTCACAGACCCCTCGACTGAAGCTGCAATCAACTGAAAAAAAAATTGGCAATAGAGACTCAGAGATAAGAGGGCCACTATGTCATAAGTACTGATAAAAATAATTTGCTCTTTATTCACCCAGTTATTAAAGTATAGGTCATTCTAAAATTATCTACAATCTGAGTTCCGATAAGTGTTGACCTAGATGAAATCGCAAAAAAGCAAAACATCAGAATTTATGTACTAATTCTTTCTTTAACTCACAGGAAAATCTGTTGTGTCTTTTTACTGCCAATCTATCTCACATCTGCACATGGGTTATGTGCTGTGGCTTCTGTACACTGCGTGTCTGCTGATCACCAGGTATAGCTGGAGGTGTTAGTTTTGAACTCTAGCATCCTAAATGGTTTGGGATCTGCCAACGTTAGAGCTTTCCTCTCTCCATTTGTTACACTGCTGTAGTTGCAATCGGCTGAGATGCTCAAGCTCCAGTTCTGTCCATTGAAAGAGGGAAGCTGGTCTCCCATGAGAGAAATCCTTTACATCAGCACTTCATACTCGTACTACATGGAGCTGGGAGTAGCCCAGATCAGTTGACCTTTAGAGCACACTGAAAAAGGGTGTCACCCAGAGCAGACCACAGCCTTCGGCTGACAGTGCAGATGAAAAGCATTTCACACGCAAAGATAGAAACACTGTGCAATGCAAGCATGACAGATCAGATTACGAATGATACGTCAGCCATCTGAATTTCCTCAGAAAGAAGCATCCTTCTTGTTATTTTCATGTATTTTATCACGAGACAGAGAAGTGCAGAACATGGCATTTACAGAGATTTACTGTAAAAGTCCATTGTTTCTGAGATTACTGCTTTCTGAATTGGAAAAACCCGTATCTCACCCTTAATGTCAGCCAGCACATCTATCTATTTTGTTTTTGTTTTGTTTACGATTTGGAAGCATTTGTGGATTGTTTTTGGGTGAAACCCACCTTGTCCTAAAAAAAATCTCAGCTACAGCCAATCCCAGCATTTCAGCCCCTGCCCGCTTGGCTGGTAAGTCCCCAGGAGCATGCTGCTGTCCTGTAAATACATCAGCTCAATGCAATCTCTCAGTCCCCTCTTTTGCATTCTGCTTTTTTCCATGGCTCTCATAAGCAGGTCGTTATAGTCAGCTTCATGATCCTGTCCACCCCAGGGAAACTGTTTCCCACCAGGGAAGTGGGGGAGAGTGCCCTTTGGTCTGCCTTTATGCTCTGCTTTGACCAGAGCTGCCCTGCAGCCTGCTACAGTTCCCAACAGGCAGTGAAGTTTTCCGTTTAAAAGTGTGTGAAGCAGTTTCCTAGGGCATGGCAGAAGCTCGTGTACATAAATTGACAGGTCTTGGATCTTTTATGCTCCCTTGACTGGCTTCACAACAATTTTTCAATGTGAGAAAGAACAGCTAGTATCATCTTACTCTGATATACATAGGACTTACTGATGAATTGGGAACCATCATAGATACATAGCTAGGCTATTTAAGATTCAGGGTAAATACTTATTCAGTCTTGTTCAGGGGAAACTCCTATTGACTTCTGACAGAGGACCAGGAGAAAAACCAAGAGAATATGGCTGAAGGACTTTGGCATATTGTTGCAGGCTATGCAACACTCTTCTAACATGGTTTCATTTTATAGACGATAGAAGTGACTTTATTTTTTCATGACTATTTCATCAGATGAATTCAACTGCAAGTCAAGTTTCAGTGTGGGGAACTTTCTATACATGGCTTATAATATGTATGTTTTGAAAGGGACACAAAAACAGCTTCTCACATTGGAACTGGCAGAATGGTTTGGCCAGATAGTGTCTCTAACACGCTCACCAAACCTTTGTTTTATGTTAAAGGCTTTTAAACTGGTTGTGGCTTGGCTAATATAGGTTGTCAAGAAAACACAAAACACACAGGAAAATAAATACTGTAGAATAAAAATAATCTACCTTCTTGCTCTGGTCTCGACACTGGAACTTTCCTCTGTGCCAGGAGAGGGCCAAAGGCAGCTGCTTCTTTCACCTTAGGAACTATGGAAAACAACTTGTTAAGTGCTAAGTAATCATGGGACAGAAAATGGAACTTCACTCCTTTACACCAGTTGCCATCATTTATTTAAATAACTCAATGTATGTGTTTTCCACTCCACCACCAAACTCACATTCCCAACCCCAGTTAGATACTAACTCTGAATTTTAAAACGTAGTGTAAATTGCTGTTTTCCACAGCACTGTGCCTTCTAAGCTGTGGGCAATGGAGCCACAAGATTCACAAGGTCATAAAATGTTGAACGTGAACTTTCTTTGGCATGGTGGTCTGCTTTCTTGCTACAAAACTTCGATCAATGATCGAAGTACCTGAACTTTACCAGACAGCGAAGACAAATCCTCAGTGACTTGGCAGCACTTTGCCAACAGCAGCCTCAAAAAACAGGTAATGTCAGAGACTTTGTAAAAGCCATAAATGTTGGGGGAATCAAAGGTCCACAGCTCTGTATTCAGGTAAGTGATAGCTGGTGCTGCTATAACAGAAGCCCCAGGAAATTATTTTTCTGAAGCCATACTCTCCACTGGGGCACATGTTCTCTTGCAAAGCTGATCAGCTCTGCTGTCTGTTGGGGAGGAAGGCTGCAGTGACTGCCCTATCTCTTCCTCACCCTCCCTGCAACAGCTGACAAGCACAGCCTGACGTTTTGATAACCAGTCCTGGTGGAAACCCCCAAACAAGTTTTTTGTAAAAATTGGTTGATGTGTTTTGTGCCAGACTGGAAGAGTCAGTACAGCAGCACAGTACAGGAGTGTTAGGTGCACTCTCTAAGATACTGGCCTACAGGATGTAGTTACTCAAGAAGCCATATTTTTCAGCAGCAGCCTCAGGGACCAAGGCAAAATCTCTCCTGTCTAATGAGCTACAAAGATATAGAAGCTTGCAAACTCTTTTTTACTCTAAGTAATACTCTAAAATACTCAAAGTATTTTTAAAGTTCTGTGATTAAGCTTGTTTTGTACTATTTTAAGTGATTAATAGAGAAATGCACTCACTAAAAAAAATTATAGTCTCAACTTCTTTATGCAAAGCCTGTATAAGTAACTAATCACACACGAGATAAGGGGAAGATGTGCTTTCACTGGCGGAGGATTCTATCCTTTGCAAACAGATATGCAGATGTTACCTATGGTATATACATACATATCTATGAAAACAGGAGGAGCTTAAATGTGCCATTTTAGAGGAGGAGTGAGGGAGGAACCTTTGGATTAACGCTTACAGAAGCTGTTAGTGGAAAGCCTGACAGACTGAAGTCCACTTTTCAGTCACACCACATGGGCAGCAGTGCTAAGAAAAGTTCAGACTTCCCCAGCAGAGCCAAATGATAGGATGCCATCTACTTAACCTTTCTTCTCCTTCAAAACTGTCAAAAATTGCTCTGTGTGTACACCAGAGAAAACACACACTAACGAAGAGGCCCTGGAGGCACTTCCAAAGGTGCTCATCTGAGCTGAGAAAGGAGATTCATGCAATCTTACGAGCTTTCTGATAAATTGCCAGAGCGTGTCCTCTCTTGTTGCCCTTGCAGTCCTTCCCTCACCCAGACCATTGCTTAAATCACCTGGATAATATTCTTACTTAAGGCAAGGATTACTATATCTTTCTCCAAATTAATATGTGTCTACATCTACACATCTAGGAACAGGCATATAGAGATTAGGTGCTAAGTTTACTGTCATGCCATAAACTTGGCCTCATACTTAGTGAAAGAGGCTCAGGCTGTGAAAACCCTTGCCAAAGTGAAGAGAGCTATTAAAATATGATGAGTTCTGGAAAGAGTGGAGTGATTTAACAGAAGACAACAGCTGCCAGAATGATTTATTTATTGAGTTATTGAATTACACTTGAATTCACTTGAGGGATATACATGCAGGTGTAGCTGTGTGGTGACGATGCTTCAAGTGAAGAACTGTCATGCACATAAAAAGCGCCAAATTTTGTATCCAAATCTATTTTTGTTTTCAGTGTCAGGTATTACGCTCAGGTTCTCCACTTGATGGAGGATACCACCTGCGTATTACGAGAAACTGTAAGCTTCAGCTTACAGAAAGGTTTCCAAGAAACCTTACTTCTTGGAACGTGCGTACATTTTACATCAGATCATCACTGGACATAGCCATGATCCAAAGTTTACCCCTCCTAAGTACTGGGCAGCAGTCTGGATTGCTCTTTTCAGCTCTTCTGCTGTCAAGCGGCGCTTGCAGAAAGGCAGGCCTCATCTCATGTTCCCTAAGAACATACTCTCACCAACAAAAGCTCACATACATCCCACTTCAGGCACAGCAGAGCCTATCCTTCTTTCTGCACTGCTGGTGCCCACCCACCTACTTATCTGCAGCCCTAGCTATTATATAGTCTCTACATATAAAACCCTTCGTATCATGGTGCAACACATTCTTAACCGTTGATGTCATCCTGATACTCTTATGAGGTAAAAAGGGTTGATTGTATGAGCAGGAATTAGTGGCAGAGAGAACTCATGCCCAGGTCTTCAGCAGTATCTATATAACTAACTACCACCAGTTCCCGTAGGACTTATGCCTGTGGATGTCTGTCATGAGCTGAGCATAAGTACATTGGCAATGTTCTGGTCCTGAGAATGGCCACCTTGTTGCTGACACAGGTTCTTGCATCTGCAAGAAATTCAGTGTTGCTATCTGTGACATGTATCTGAGTATTGCCCCTGTTCTGAGCAGGGGGGAATCTCTCTGAGCCATGTTAGATGCAGTTTGTCACTTGTATTATATATCAGGAACTGCAGCAAGGAAGGAGACTTTCTGCAAAATAGAACAGCCCCAGCCAGCTCTATCTGGCTGAAAGCACATAAACCAGCTCTGAAACTACTGAGGACGTCTGCAATCATGGAAACGCTTCTTAGCAATAACCTCAGAAAATGAGCAAGTAGTGCTGAAAAGAAGCATTGAGACATTGTTCTAGTATAAACATGGATGAACAGAGTGCCAGGAAGGGGATTTAGAAACAAATTTATACCTGAAACTAGAATTCCACTTTAAAAACACCAGGTTTACAGGGAGTGCTGCACATAATGAAATAGATGAGCTTTGAGAGCTACTTCTTAGCCATCCCCCTGTCTGGGGACCTTTAGATAGCTAAGTAAAGAAAGATAACAGACTGCCACTAAAAGATATAGCAGAAGAGCTAGTTAGGTTCAAGCAACCTTCTCACTTTCTCAAGGTGAGAAGCTTGTTTGGAGCTGGCTTGCACCTGGCTTGGTTGGAGCACAACTGGAGTGAGTTCAGGTCCACCTGAAAAGTACCACATCAGTCTATAAGTCAAATAAGGGCCAGTGAGGTCATGAAAGCAACAGGAAACTTCAGGAGCACATCTGGAAAACCACTGCTTCAATTAAGCTGCAATATTAAAAGGTCCAAAGTAAAAAAAAAGAAAAAAAAAAGAATTGTAGAATGATTTGGGTTGGAAGGGACCTTAAAGATCATCTAGTTCCAACCCCCCTGCCATGGGCAGGGACACCTTCCACTAGACCAGGTTGCTCAAAGCCCCGTCCAACCTGGCCTTGAACACTTCCTGGGAGGGGGCATCCACAGGTTCTCTGGGAAGAAGAAACTGAAACCCCAAATCCAACAAGCAGAAGCTCAGTAGAATGGGTCTGTGGAACACTGTCTCCTGGACACCCTTCAGAAACAGTACAAAAGCACTGGTAACAGACTGGTTGAAGGAGCTTACTGAAAACACTGATAGATTTTCCTTTAGTGCACTTGGTTTCACCTCTCTGCTTGGCCAACTGCTGTATATAAAATTACTTATAGTGCATTTGGAAACCACATTTTTGTCTGAAAAAATATGGCTTGGTTTTGGCTTGGAAGTAATTTTCTATTTGTCTGCAGTAATGCATATGCTATCTTTAAACCTTTCATTCCTTTTTTTTTCCTGTTAGTGGGACTGTGTTTCTTATAAATCATCTGTGGCATCACACTGAGCTCTTGCTGAGGCAGCTCTACAGGAAGAACAGACATATAGCAGAATATAAGCACCCATGTGTTCATGTATTTAAATGTTCTATTTTTATTTCCTGTTATGGCTGTTTGATTTTTCTCTCCCCTGGAAAACAGCTATACCTGGTTTTGCCTAGGTAGTCTAGTTAGTCTAAATGTAAAAATAACACACAAAATTTGGGAAAAGAAACTCACTGTTGGCAATTCTGATATGCAGAATTCTAAAGTGCCTGAAACTCAGCATGCAGGAACTCTCACAAGAATGGCACTCCCTGTCTTACTAATACTGCTTTCTGATGTTCAAACCCCATTAAAAAAAACCCCAGAAAACCAGAGTGGGCACTGTAAAAAAATCCAGCAGAACACAAGAGGTAGTAAAATGAAGACTGGCTTCCTACAGATAAAGTGTAACACTATGCTGGACTCAAAGGAATATGCCACATCTCTGCTACCACATCCTCCTCTGAAAGAATTACAGATGTCAGATGTCTGACATTTTTTGAGCCTTTTATCTACAGCTGCGGACTGAACTGTGGCCTGAGTGTTATTTGCTCACACAGTGGTCTAATTATCAGAAAAGAATAAGATGAAGACCAAACATCCTGATTAACTGAGAGTGCTCTTGTTCAGAATTAGGAGCCTAGAACCCATAAGGGAAACAGTTCCATGTACAGAAAGGACATTTCTCACACAGTAAGGAGCTTTCCAATACTTTGGTTTACTCTCATTTTCTATGCATCTGCAATTTTTGCAATGAGTAGGACAGAGTCCTATTTATTAAACTGTACCTTTCACAGCAAGACAGGACCTTCCTTCACACTGAACAAGGCAAATATCCCATGGAAAATAAGTGATTTAAAGTCATTACAGACTGTATCATAAGGTACAAAAATATAAGAAGAAAAATTTAGCACAGATGATCTTATTTTGACATTTCTTAAATGTTGGGGGCTTCATTTTGCTATCTTTAACTATTGTGTTTAAAAAAAACCACTTTGTGTAGTAGTTTTCACAAAGGTCCTGTATTTTGGATAGTTGGCCTAGTTTAATAATTTCAATCTCTATATAATAACTCCTTTTTTTTCCCCCACAATATTTTTCTGTGGCTTCCTATATTATGTAGTAAAACTACTACAATAAAATAATACATAAATTTAAAAATAATAATTAGGATCTCTGAAAAGTGTGACCTATCCATTTTTCCTAATTAACTACTCTTTCTGAAAGACAAACAATATCAATATTAATAATACAAAAGGCAGATGCTATGTGAATACTTGAGGGAATTATATGAAGGAAATTAATGTGGTAGTAAAAGAATCACTGCTGAACAGACATCAGCAGAGAAGGAGAAAAAAGGATGTGTAAATTTACGAGCTGTAAATCTGAACTAAGCATGTACTCCAAAGGATTGTTCAATGTCATTAAAAATGAAAGTGTTTTTAAAGCCAAATGTTCAAGCAAGTAAGTGCCTAAATCATGACTGATTTTTTACAATAACAAGGATCAAGTATAGCATATGAAATTTTAAAAGGAGAGGAAACGCAGTTAACACATGCAACCCATCCTGACAGAAAAATGCAAATGGCACAATGTCTTAAGTCCTATACATAGCTGGTATCAAACAAGAAAGCCATAAATAATACAGAGTTCACATACTTAATGAAACTACATCTTGGGTGTACTAGTATCACTATATCAAGAAGTACACTAGTATTTTGCCAGTATCCCCTGGCAAAATAAAATCTCTCTAGCATGTTCAGCATATAAATCCCTTACATTAATAGTAGAAAATTCCAGCCAAATGTGACTGGAACAAAGACAGTATAGGCAAAAATATAGATAAACCACAGTGCTTTAATATTTTTAAGCAATAATATTAATTGTCACTGCTGTCAGTTGTAGTGGCAATCTTGTAGAGACAAGTGGTCTCTGCCTAGCCCAGGTATGCGGTGTTCAAATGTCCTGGTGTGGTTGAGAAAGTCCTTGAAAAAGAATCTCACCAAACACTACAACAAAAATCTCTTGCGTATTATTTGGCTTTTCCTATGGACAAAGGATTTTCCCTGTGTGCCCTCACTCAAACTGAAACTGGGGAAACGAATGCATTCCAAATAGTATGGCAGCGAGTACTCAACAGGAAGGTTACAACGATCCACCCCTTGCAACGGCATCAGGTCGTGTGCAGGAGAGCATGTTCCCCTTCTATCACCAGGCACAGAAAGCAGAGTCCTATGTCCTTTTACCTGAAAAAGATGGTGGCCCTACCCTAGGGACACTATTTCTGCCAATCTTGCCTGATCTGCTCAAGCAGGTCACAGAAGAAACCTGTTGAGATGTCTGAGCTACCTCCCCCAAGCCATCAATCCATCCATCACAGAAAGGCAGAAAGGAATAGGAGGACTGACTTGGATGATTATTTTTTTTTCTCACAGGCTGCCTTGCCTCACAAGTGAAGAAGCAGAAAAGCCTGCAGTCCTTATGGCACAGAATTTTGAATAAGTGTATATGTAACTGATAACAGTATTACTTATAAATATTTAGTTTATTGTTTATAGTAACTATTAACAGAACCTATTAGTACTATGTCCCTAAAAGTGCAATATTCTTGCAGTTCTGTTTGGAAGAAAAAGCTTTTGTCCCTACAGTAATCACAGCTACGGGGAAGCACACTCTGGCTGAGGGTAAATATACCTTCAGGTTCCACTAGCATTTTGCAATTTGTTAGTCAATCTTTTTGAGTCCTTCCCAGTCTAACCACATTTAGCTGAACGTAACTGTTACTACCAGTGCTGGTCAGTTCACACCATTCTCTTGGCACATGCAAGTTCCCCACCAACTTACCTCCATGAAGAAGCTTAAATACCTGAGAACTTTGTCTTAACAAAAGTCTCCATATGCATTGCAACTGTCTTCTGCTCATTTTCTTCATACTTACTGCAAAATTATGGCCAGTTTTGGATTAATTAGCATGACTGGGAAGAGTTATGTCCTTCCTTAGGATAGTATTTTAGTGAAAATGCGTGTGAAACAGAAAAATCATAAAAGTATGAGATTGGCCATCAAAAGACCCAGGTTTTATTGCTTCTTGTGAGTCAACAGAGGCAAGTCACTTAATCCTTTAGTCTGAGACTCTCAAATGCATTTGGCAGTACCAGCACTGTAAGGCTGAACCCTAAGGGTAGCTTGCCATCCAGTGAAAACTTCAACCCCGATTTGGCTTCAGCTCCTGCAGCTGCTGCCTCTTTTAGGTAAGTGATTTATGAAGGCATCCTTAGAAGATGGGTAGAAAGTGGCAGAAGCTTGTCAGGAGTGAAAGGCTGAGTAAAGAGGTAGGCTGAGGCTTAGGTAATGACTCTGGTGTGCCTGCCTGGAAGGAGAATGGCATCCTGAGCACAGGACCCTCAACTTCAGAGGCATGGCACCATTAGCCAGCAACTTTTCACCATCTGGTCTGGTTAAAAGCTGACATGCAGAAGTGTATTTTTGCATGTGGGTCGGTGGCAGCTGTTTTGATATTTTGGAACTATCACTGATTCCTGAATTGTGAGTTGATGTGCTTACAGTACCAGAGAGGCATCTAAGCATTTAGTTTTTGTAGAGACAGTAGAGACAGCAGTGACAGGACAAGGGGTAATGGTTTTAAACTAAAACAGGGTAGGTTTAGGCTAGATATAAGGAAGAAATTCTTTACAATGAAGGTGGTGAAACACTGGAACGGGTTGCCCAGAGAGGCAGTGGAGGCCCCATCACTGGAAACATTCAAGACCAGGTTGGACAGGGCTCTGAGAAACCTGATCTAGTTAGTGGTGTCCCTGCTCGCTGCGGGGGGGTTGGACTAGATGACCTCTAGGGGTCCCTTCTGACCCAAAACTTTCTATGATTCTATGATCTTCCAGGATGCAGGTCTACACACACTGAATACCACTATTTTCTAAACTGCTTTGAAATGCTTGGTTGAAAGTACAGAATGAATCACAGAATCATGTAGGTTGGAAGGGACATCTGTAGGTCACCTACTCTGACCTCCTAATGAGGAGGTTGCTGAAGGCTCAGCTCAGTCATATTATGAGTATCTCCAAGGATGGATATTTCACAGCTTCTCTGCATACCTGTACCAATTTTTGTCCACCTTCATGTTAAAATATTCTTTTCATTATATCTAATCAGATTTTTTTTTTCCAACTTGTATTCATTACTTCTTGCTGTATATTTTCAAGAAGAGTCTGGCTGTGCCTTCTCTATAGCCTTCCATTAGATAGTTGAAGACAGCTGTAAGATCTCCGCTTAGCCTTCTCCTCTTAAGGCTGAAAAAAAGAGTTACTCTCAGCCTCTCCTCGTATACCATGTTCTCCAGGCCCCTGACGTTGGCGGAGCACTGCTAGACTCATGCCTGTATGTCCTCATCTGTCTTGTAATGGAGCGCCCCAAACCGGACACAGCACCTCAGATGTGATCTCACATGTGCCAAACAGAGGGGAAGAACCACTTCCCTTTTCCTGCAAATCTTCTTCCTAAGCAGTCATCCCATGTCTGTAATGTTGCACGAGGCTTTTCTCTCCCTTTGCATTTGCTTTTGTTGAACTTCATAATGTTCCCATCAGCCCATTTCCACAGCCTGGCCAGGTCTCTTTTAATAGCAGCGCTGGCCTTGAGCATATGGGTCGCTCTCCCCAGTTTGGTATTGTCAGAAAACTTGAAAAATGCCACTCACTGTTAACATTTGCAGGAAGGGAGGAGGCTGGTGAACAGAGACCTGACTTCATTCTGTTTATCAGCTCACTAGCATAATTCAGGGAAGCAATATTAGTTTATATCCTTAGCTTGAACTGAAACAGGCCAATTACCACTGAAAACTAAAAAAGGCAATTTTAGGAGAAGAGTGCCTTTGGCAAAGAAGCTTGTATTCTTAAATGTATTGAAGTGAAAAATCACATTTTTTCTTGGCTTTCTTACAATACCAATATTACAGACCATTTTTTCTAGAGTACCTTAAAATGATTTTTCCTTTAAAAAAGTTATACTCCTGTGTCTTTTCAAATCAAATATAGCAACAATTTGAATGCTAGCTTAAACTTAATTTGTGTTCATTTTTATCATTATGAAATATGGTGCATAATTTTAATTAACGTGGTATAGTATTTATTCTTTTTCTATACTTTGGAAAAGAGAAAGTATTGTGAATAAACTGTTAGCAGGGTGTATTTTTCATATTACATGTTTTTGCCACTACCTTGAAGAATGTTTGACTGAGCCAGATGTACTAAAAGTCAGTTAAAATGCATTTCAAAACTTCAGAGAACACAGCAAGAAATCTCATAGCATACAAGGTAATAGCTGGAAGGAAACACCTGAAAGCAGACTGAGAAAACCTATCTCAATCTTCCTGATAAATGACTAATGTCAGAAATTAAGCAAGACTCCAACTCAAATACCATCAAATGCTTTAAATTTGAGAGTATCCATTCAGATAAACTCTCACATTTAAACAAAAGGGATAAAAAACCCCCTCTGTGATTCATGTCGTTATATTCCTGTTGGGAATGACATGAACAACAGTGGTGCCTATTATATGGTCTATATTATCTGAAACACAATGACACCAAAGTCGATGTTTTTCTTCTGAACAATGTACACTACTTAGGATGATGGGCATGCCTATCATGAATCAAAGCTAGCTGTTGTCTTACTCATAACAAAGCAGCACACGCTTTGCTGGGGCTTCTGTGAAGAAAATGGGGAGTAGCTACGTGCTACATCTAAGCTGCTCTGAAAGCCCAGCCCGCAGAGGCGCTGTCAGGATGGCGCACTCCCTCTCTGCTCACATTGACTGCAGACAGGTTCCCCTAAAACGGAGATTTGGTACCTTTAGTCTCACCAGTAGGTATGTTAGGTTGCTTTTCATTCTTCAAGTAAATTCTGATAAAATGGCTGTGAAGTTTCGTGATGATTTTGTTAGTGTTTTTATATAGATTTACATTGAAACCAGATTTGTAAAAAAATGAAGGAACTTACAAAAGACATCTCCTCTAAGGCTTCGCTCATGGTCAATTTGATTCTCAAAATTTTCCTTCTCCTCTTTGTCTGACTCTTCTGCCTCCTCTTCTGGAGTAGCTTCAGTTTCTTTCTCTTCCTCAGTGTAGCTCCCACCAAGATCAATACCACCTTCATAGTGCAATAGCTGCAAGTGCATCTTAGAAGATGGTGTCACAGCTGCTTCTGGGATGGCATTCTTGATTGTTTCATGCTTTTTCACACCGTTTTTATGTGTAAGAAGTTTCTTAATTGTGTCCTTAGCTGTTCCAGGGATTCTTGCAATTCTTGCAATTTCCTTCACTGACTTTTCAGGGATAACTAGAATCAAGAAGAAAATACTAAATATTCATCTAAGGAATCATTCAGCAATGACATTTATAAATGGCACCACAGTGTCCTTTACAATGTCCAGAGACCTAGACAGCCAAATTCTCTACTATGAGATACAAGTTCAGCTCTGCACAGAACTGCACGTGCATGCACGTGTTCAGCTCTGTTGTACAGACAACCCTCTGAGTTACAGTGAAAAGACCAAAGCGACCCTCTGTCATAACCTCATTCGGACTCCTGTGTAACACAGACCATAGAGCCCCTTACTTCAATTTTTTTTACACTAGAGATTGGGTAAAAAAGAAATCGTCTTTCTTCGATTTATGGACTACTAAGAATTGCACATGAAGGTGTGATTCCCTACATAACAAATGTCAGCAATGACCATTTTTCTTAGCTATCTTTTGTGAACGCCTCTGGCTGAACTTTCCTTGCATGACAGGCTGAAAGCCACTGAAATTGAGAGTATTTTGAGAGGAGATACATCTAGCTGCTCTGTTACATTTCATTTAGCTCTAAGAGATATTTAGTTCTAAGTGACAAACCCTAAAACTTTAGAGAGGCATCCAATAATGCCAAATTATTATCTTCTTGCAATTCCAAGGTGCACTAGAACATAAATGCAAAATTCCCTGAGATTTTTACTATTTTATGGTTCTTCTTGGCTACAAAATACTAAAAGGATAACCAGCCTTGTAGTATCTTGCAACTTTGGATTCTGTTCAGAAACACAAAGGCTGCCAGAAGTGACAAACTTGGGGTGGGGTAAAAGACAATTGAGATTGTTCAAATCTGTAAAACAAACAAAAAAAATCTGAATTTGGTGTTTTCTCTGTTATGAAGTATAATGAAGTCAAATGTCCTCTATATCCAGACAAAAACCTCAAAAAATTCATTGGTAAGAGGACATCTTTACTTTTATTTATATTCATTCCTGGAAAATACAATCCTATCACTGTGAATTTGTCACATTTTATTTACGGTAAATGCAACTACATGCTATTTAGTATGCCAGAAACAGAATCAGACTCTCTTGGTGTGCTCACTGGAGCATTCAGGTTTTTTGAGGCTGCAGTTGGAGGCATAAAGTAAACAGATGCCAATAAAAAGATAAATCAAAACTGAGGATTTTGTTTTTCTTTTCCTTTGGATAAAACTTGCAGCCTTGCTTGTCAGATACTTGCAAGTAAACTCTTTACTAATACTCCACTAAGTGAGCCTTTCATCTGGAGGACGATGTCATGAACGATGTAAGGTTCTCTGGGTCTAAACTCAGAATGCAGCAATAAAAATTAACAGGAAAGCTTCATTCCAAACAAATTTCCTCTTGACAATCAGTAACAAGAAACTTCAGGCTGTTAATAAGGAGGCTGTGGAGAATTTCAAGCCAGGACTGACTGCTCAGCAAACCTGAACATCTGCTTTTAGTTTCTCTTTGAAGTCTTCCTAGTGAAATGAAAAATTCTTGCAGCTCAACATAATAACATCTGTAGTGTCAGAAAACTGATCTCCTTGTATATGCAAAACTAAGCAGTGCAGAAAACCAGCTGACAGGACTGACAAAAATAGAGGGATGAAAGCGTATAAATCCCCACACACTTGCAGACTCCAGTTTGCTGCTGCAATGTGAAAATCTGCATGCTCATGGGGACGAAGAGGGATTAGACACCAAGCGTATTTTAGGTTATATCACTAGTATCCTTCTATTCCGCATTCAGGTTTAGGATAGCCAGAGGTGTGGATTTAAGGCTTTTTATGTCTACCCATAAACCGCAGGAGGAATAATCCAGTGTGAGGACAGATCACCTTAAACTCAGTCTGTTCTGTTGAATCCACTGTTTGTGGACTTGCCTGAATGAACAGCTCACCTTCTCTGACAATCTGGAGTGCTACAGATGAGGCAGTGATTCTTCAGGACCCTTTGCCCCAAGACATGTATATAAATGCACAGGTGCTGCTCACAAACATTTGTGCATTTATCCATCCACATGACTGCATAGAGAATTTTGGAAAGTGAAAAGAAATGTAGTGTGCATTTCATCCCAGCTTTTCTTTATGTACCTTCCATCAGGCAGCAGGTAGATTAATGCCTCCTGTTCTTATACAGTTTCTGTTTATTGCCCTAGCATGAAAATATCTCAGCTTTCAAAGGTATTTTATTTCTTTGAATTAGAGAGAATTAAAGCAAGAGGTGGAAAAACAAAGGCAAATGGTGGCTGAGGGCTAAAAGTAAATCTTTTCTATCACCAGTTGCTGTACAAGTTTATAAGACCATAGAAAAGGCTTGATGTAGGATTTCTGATGACCAAGCTGTGAAAGTTGAGTCGGAAAAAAATATAGGGAGACCAGATGCCAACCCCCTGTCTCTGTGCTGCATTGTGTAAATGGAAATACTCAGGGGATGACAGAGGAGGAGGACACACACCCCGTGACCGCAGCCGGCGCTGGCTGGGGCTCTGCGCATAAGGGGGCTGCAACAGGAGACAGCTTGCTCTGCACCCCAGCGGGGCACCGCTCTGCTTCCACCTTCACACCTAGCAATATATTTAAAAACCTGGTGAGTGACAAGCCTAGGAGACTGGCTTACAAATCCTTTTGTAGCTCCCTCTGTAGCTTCTGTACATATAAATTGGACAGGGGATGAGGGATACAGACAACCATTTGCCATGTTTAGGGGGAGCCTATAGATGTGAGTAAAGTTTAGATCAGCAGGAAATAGTTTCAGAAATAATTCTAAAAGTTCTCAACCTCTTTTAGATAGCCTTAAGAGAGTCTGAAAGCTTTCACAAATGGGTTAAAACACAGATTCTAGACTGTTATTCTCTTTTAAGCATCATTGAATATCCTCTGTCAATATACATGCCTAGCTTGTTTAATTTCTAAAATTCTTACCATCTTATTTAGGGAAGGATGCTTTGAGAAATCAGGGCGAGTTCATCATGCTGGACTGTGCTTAATACACGACTACACCAGCCAGCAGTGCTTCCAGTAGGAAATGTGGGATGACAAAAGCCTAAGTGTTATTCATTAAAGGATGACAGCAGTACTTGTCTCCAATACTGAATTGAATTGTAGGAGTCTCACCAGTGATATGACCAGTATTGCTTTTTAAGCTTTGAAATTTTATTATGTCCAACCTAACTTTTCTCAGGACTGGCAAGTTAATAAGAAAGCAAAATCATATATGGGGTTTAGGGGTTACGCTATGAGCAAGAAAGTAACATGAGTAATACAAGAGGCACAGAGAGAGTTGGCATGACTTTGTACTGCCATTTAGATATCCAGCTAGGCATAATGAAGAATAGTAACCTCTGCCTCCAGCCAGGCAATAACAAGTGTCATTGTCGAGCTCCTTAGAGTGACGCCTGAAGGCTGTAGGCTTTAAATTAGTACTGCCTTTTCCTGTCATTTTGTAGTTTCCTACCAAAAAAGTGAACCAAAAATAGGTTCATTTTTCCCCCAAGAATCTTAATTACTTATGGAACCTTGTGAGACTATTCTTAAATAAAAGCTGAAATACACATAGAAGCATGTGGTGAGGGAAATGTGGTTTTTCAATGCACAATAGGAAATCAGGAAACATATGAACCTGAGAACAGCAACAGATTGCAGCAAGATAGAGGCCAGATGTGGAAATGGCTAGGACTCTTTTAGGGAGCATTGAAAGGTTACATCTTTATGGATTCTCAAATGAAATGTGTGCTAGAGACAGTTCAGAAACAGCCTCCAACGTTTCATGCATACAGGAGTGCAGACTGGCAAAAGGCTGCCTAACAAACACAGGTCGTATCCATACAAGCAGCACTGTTTGCAGCCTGATATTTCAGCAGCTTTCTCCTAAATTAGTATATTGTCATACAAATGAAATGAAAGAATTTCCCCTACCTTCTGTGCAAAGGTGAATTTTACACTACCTTACTTACTGTGTTATCTGGTAGCATGAGGAAATGTAGCCATAGAAGTTTCATTATAAACAATGTGCTTAGTTACTCTTGTTTCATACTCTGAAAATTAAGCTGTATGTTAAAATGCTTTTCATTTGTTAGAAAAAGCTAATACTGCTGCCATGGCAGCCAGTTTATTATATACTAGAGACAATTGCTATAAGGAATGAATGCTTCCTTGTGAAAACAGCATTCCTACCCTGTGGGAATAATTATGTGGAGTCCTGAGGACATGTTTAAGAACCCTTTCATTTAGCTGCAGCACAACCCCAGGCCCATCTGCTGGGAGCTGTGATGGGCTGCAGGAGATGCTGACACCAAAAGAAATGTGAATCCACAGCCTCCGGTCCCCAAATTCCCAGGATGATGCTCTCATCCTACTAAACCCAACAGCAAAACTTTCTTTGGCTTCAGTAAAGCCTGTTCTTCCACAATTGCCGTAAGACATGGAGAACACTTCACGTCTCAGTGTAGGCTGGTACATTCAATTGGTGTTTGTGTCACTGTTTGCAAAAACATTTTCCCTGATAGCAAAACACATGTCCTGCCCCCATCAGTTACACCGGTCAGACTTTTTTGAAGATTGCAGTAAAAATCAACTATTGAAACATTCAAGATTAAAAAGAACCTCCTCCTCTTCCCTTTAAAAACAGGTGTATGTGTGGGCATTAGAATTTGCACATGACTGATAGGCAAGTCATTTAGAAGCATAGAATTGTTCAGGTTGGAGGAGACCTTCAAGATCATCGAGTCCAACCATTAACCTAACACTGACAATTCCACCACTGAACCATGTCCCTAGGCTCTGCATCTAATTACCACCAGAGCAGCCAGTCTCTTTTCAGCACCACTGTTTTTCAGGTTTTACCTACCACTGACTCTGTATTTTTCCTCCGCTGTGTTGTTATATACATCTTTCTAACTAGACCCTTGCATTTTGACCTTCTGCCTGTGGCTCTGATTTCTCTCATTACTCATTATTCCTCTATCCTGTCTTGTATTAAACCTCTTTTCCATTTAGTGTGTTCTACTAAGTTTATGAATGCACGGCTCCCTCCTCTTCTGAACAACTAATGAACCTCAGTAATGGGAAATCTGACATAAGGGAGTATACAGACAGAGAGCAAACGATTTAACATCAGTGAGAAGACAGAAATCATGTCTTCAGCACTGATGTTTTTTTACAGGGCTAGACACTAAAAACTGTGTCATAGGCTCTCCACAACCTAAAGTATTTCCTCTGTTCATATTAAGCAAGCATTCCTGTGGAATCATTTCTGCTTGAGGAAAGAATATTTTATACATAGACTTGGTCAAAAGGAGATTTTCCTTTGAAATTTTCAGCTTCTTGTTAAAATGAAAAACACAAACAAAAAAAACCCAGACCTTTTTGCTCAGAGATGTATTTGTTTAACGTTTCATCTGTGGTACGTTTTGCTTTAACAGAATCATATCAAGACATGTCATGTCAGTTTACTTTGATATTCAGTCAGGTCTCAAGCCCTATTGTATCCTTCTGTTGCAGTAAGCTGCGCTGACATATTACAAGGGATATGGTCTAGCAAGGAAACTGGCTCATAACATTGAATTTGAGCATGAAGAATCTTCTAAAAGCTCTGCTGTGGTAATCTGTATCCAAATCAAACCCTTCAGTACCAGTCAGGTTTTTGTGTGTTTAGTTTTTCTTGTTAAAAGTCAACATTTTTTACTGGAAGTAGAAACTTAATGGAAGTTTAACTTCATGATGCGATACTGGAGATTTCAATTACTATGATAATGGGAGCAGGAACATGAATAATAAAGAGACTCATAGAACATCTGTGACCATGAAGTATTATCATAGTATGTATCTGATCAAAGATGACTTGAAAAAGATCCAGGAAAAAAGGATTATATATCATGTAGACTTCATCTGCTGTAGACAAGAACTTTTAAAATGTTCTCACAGCATCTTTTCTTCAAAAAATTTGAGCAGGACTCAGATGTCCTCCTGAGGAAAACATCTCAAATGACATTGCAGGAGAAACCTCTGCCAAGTTCAATAAAGGTATTAAATAATAAGGTTCATTTTAAATATAAAGACAAAAGCAGCTTTTCTTCTTTCTTTCTTCTTGGGGAGTCATATTCAGTTAGAACCAGGTAATGACATCTTTATATTTTACCTCAATATTCAATAGACAAAGGCAAAATTATAAGTGAAAATAGTTTAGCACAGATGTCATGGCTTTCCTCCCTTCTCTCACTTTTTGCTAAGTTAGCTTGAAACTGTGGATAGTTAGGGCCTGGCGGTCGGAAGATGTCGTGCTGTACGGAAAGGTAGGCCCCCCCCTCCTCTCCTGATAACCAGTAGCGTTTAGCCCATAGGTGTAAGCAGACGGAAGTGACGCTGTAAACCTAAGCTATATAATACTGTGCTACCCGTCAATAAACGCCATTTGCCGTCCACCACATTGGTGTTTGCGAGCTGATGGCCCGAGCGGCCTGGGGTAGGTCGCCGTGCCGTTCCTGAACCAGGTCGCCACGCCAACAAAGGCAACAAGTGGTGCCGAAACCCGGGAAAGACTCGCCTGGAGTCGGGTGAACGGCGGCCGGAGCGGCGGGACCAGCCCGGCGGGGAGGACGCTCCCGGACCAACAAGGAGGATGGAAGCCCTTGTGAAGGTCGTATCGCAATTACATAAGCAGTGGGGAATTGATTGTAAGCCCAAAGATTTTACGCTCGCAGTTGCGAGGCTTTTGCAAATTGGGGTCATTGACCAGCCGGTGGATATTCTCCACCCTGAGGTGTGGGATAAGTGCACTAAAGCGTTAGCCGAGGAAACGATGTCCTCGGGTTGTGGGAAAAAGCTTAAGTCGTGGGGGAAAGTCGTGCAGGCCCTGCAGAAAGCTATACAAGAGCAGGAGACCTGGAAGGCGGCAAAGAACTGTTTGTTAGCTACCCCAAAATTGGGAATCGGGGCAGCTACACAGACTTCGCACCCCCCAGACGATAACGGTTCTGCTGAGCCTAAAAATCAGCAAGAGGGCGACACGTCCCCTCAACTCCCGGACCCCGATCCGCTTACGGAGGGAGAGAAACAAGCTAAATCCTTCTGGGGCGGGTTAGCTGAGGAGGCTAGGGGCGCCGCGAAAGAAACAGAGTCTGATAAAGTCTGGGCCACACCACCGCCCTATGCGCCCCAAGATGGCACCGAGCACAAAGGGGAAAGGCGGGATGAAAATTCCTTTGGTGATAACAGGGAGGAAGCGCTAAAGTTATCAAGCGCACACAAAGGGGAGGCGGAGGAGAACAGGGGGGAGAGGAGCGGTAGGAGCGACCTAGAAGGGGAAAGGGGGGCCAGCGGGGGGCAGAGAGCCAACCGGCGAGTGCATTTCAAAAGATGCGCCTGTGAGGTGGGCACCCCGCCGAGCGGAGGGCGGGGCGGGCCCGGGCGGGGGGAGGAGCAGCCTGCCCATGGGGGAGGGGGCCGGAGCTCGGCAAAAACGTACTGGAGACCGGAAGTAACCAGTCAGTCGAGTTCCGACTCCGAGTCAAACACTAGTGGGGATGAGTGGCTCGTAACTAATTTAAGTTTAGAAGAGAAGAAAACAAAGATAAATAAAGTCAAGAGCCAAAATATCCCCATCCAAATTAAAGAGAAACCGCGAGGGGGAGAAATCCCTCTCACGGACTGGAGGAAAATAAAGATTACGTGCGCCGACTGGACCCCATCGGCCGCACTAGCGTTCCCGGTCCGGGTGACGGACGGGGGACAGAGGGTCCACACACCGATAAACCCTAAGGATATACAAGCGATTGTTAAGGCAGTCGCAGATAAAGGCCTTAATTCTGCCATTGTCTCCGCCCTCATAGATGGTGTCTTCGGGGGAGACGATATGCTCCCGTTCGATATAAAACAAACTTGTAGATTGATCTTTGACGGGGCAGGGATGATCGTTTTTAAACAAGAATGGGAGGACAACTGTGCGAGGCAACTGGCCCAAGTAACTGGGGCAGACCATCCACTGCATGGCTCCAGCCTGCAGCGGTTAATGGGCACAGATCCCACAATGATTACTCCCCAGGCACAAGCCCAGGGCCTGCGGGCCCATGAAGTCATTACAACTACTCGTGCGGCCAGAGAAGCTATTCGCATAGCCTCTAGAGTCATTGCCAAACCATCGCCATGGTCCACAATTAAGCAAAGTGAGAGTGAGAGTTTCACAACATTTGTGGATCGTCTCCAAGCAGCGGTCGATTCATCAGCCTTGCCTGTGGAGGCAAAAGGCCCAGTCGTCGCAGAATGTTTACGTCAGCAGTGTAATTCGACAACCAAAGAAATCCTGCGATCACTATCAGCGGGGTCGAGTATCGCAGACATGATTAAGCATGTCGTGAAGGAAGAGCATCTAACCCCGATCGAGACGGCTGTTCGTACCATAGTAGCTAATGTGATGACATGTTTTAAATGTGACCAGGCAGGCCACGTCGTAGCAAACTGTCCTCAGTTTAGGGACCCACGCCAAAATCGACCCAGAGGACCGTGTTGGGCCTGTGGGAAAAAGGGGCATTTCGCCAGAGAATGCAGATCTACAAACCAGGGAAACGGAAGGGGGAGAGGGCACTCGGGCCGTGCACAGCCCTCTCCCACTTGGGACATCAGGCGGCCCAATTATGCCAACCCCAAGTGGGGCGAGGTGCTTCCGAACCCGCTACCCCCTCGAGAAGCGACCAATTTTATGATTCAACCAATGGTCCAGCCAAACCCGTTCCCACCTCAGGGACAGCAAGAACCACCCCTGGGGGGCGAGACCCCAGGGTGGCCCTGGCGGTAAAGTGTGATAACCCGCCGGTAGTGTGGGGAATCTGCTCCCTCTATGACACCCCAAACGGCACCACCATTAGTGTCCCTTTTTTAATCGACACTGGAGCAGATGTTACAGTTATCCCTGAGACAAATTGGCCCCCACGTTGGAAACTGGAAGATGCCCCCATGGTGGGAGGAGTCGGGGGATTAACCCGAGCTCGAAAGAGTGCCCAATTCGTAGCAATCACGCTTCACACTGAAAAAGGACCAGAAAAAACCATCACCCTCTTCCCATATGTCATGTCAGGAATCCCACCCCTGCTGGGAAGGGACGCTCTAACCCTATTAAAAGCCAGGGTGACAAATTTACCGTAAGGGCCACTGCCGTACACCCACTTCCACCAATTAAACTGACGTGGAAATCGTCTGACCCAGTGTGGGTCGAGCAGTGGCCCCTGTCGAAGCCTCGAATGGATGCCCTTCTCGAGCTAGTTGACCGCGAGTTACAACGAGGTCACATAGAGCCTTCCACTAGCCCATGGAACACCCCAGTTTTTGTAATACCCAAACGAACCGGCGAAGGGTTTCGCCTCCTCCATGACCTGCGTGAGGTAAACAAAAAAATCCAACCAATGGGTCCTGTTCAAACGTTTTTACCCATGAACTCTATGATGCCGGAAGGACAACCCTGTGCTGTCCTTGATATTAAAGACTGTTTTTTCTCAATACCTCTGCATGAGGAAGACAAGGAGCGGTTTGCTTTCTCTGTTGTGTTTCCAAACAGCCAACGCCCCAACTTACGTTTCCAGTGGAAAGTGCTGCCTCCAGGAATGATCAACTCACCTACCATCTGCCAGATTGCGGTGGACCGGGCGTTAACACCAGTCCGACACAGCAATCCGACCGCGACCATCATTCAGTACATGGACGATATCTTAATCGCCGCACCGTCGGGAAGTCAGGTAGACCAGCTAGTGTCAACAGTCTCGGAAACTCTGAAAACAAACGGGTTCGAAATCGCGAGCGCAAAGATTAAAAGAGGACCGTGCGTAAGCTTTTTAGGAGTAGGGATCACGAGTTCTTACGTGACCCCCCCTCAAATAAAAATCCACCGTCACATTAAAACGCTCTACGATATGCAGCAGTTAGTGGGGTCCTTACAATGGCTCCGCAACATTGTCTTGATCCCTCCTGAAATCATGGCTCCCCTGTATGATCTCTTAAAAGGAAAGAACCCATGGGAACAAAAAACTCTGACAACAGAAGCAGCAAACTCTCTCGACTTTATCGAGCAACAGGTATCGTCAAGCACACTTGCCAGATGGAATCCAAATCTACCACTTGATCTGTACGTACACTTCACAAAAGGGGGGGGAGTGGGAGCACTAGCACAGGGCCCCCCTGAAAAAGCTCAACCAATACAATGGGTAGTTCAGGGAAAACCATCACGCGCATTCTCTCCAGGAGTCGAATGCCTTGGTAATCTCATCATGAAAGGCAGAAAACTCGCCCTGAGACACCTAGGCATCGAACCCGCCAGGATATACCTACCCTTCCGCAAACAACTCCCTGCGCAGTCAGTGGCAACGTCAGAGTATCTGGCCATAGCTCTCGTCGGATTCGGCGGCGAAGTTCGTTACGCTGCAAAGCCTCCCTGGACTCAAATGATGGCAGTTGTCAACATCGACCTCCCGCAAAAAATCATAGACCGGCCCCAACAAGGACCAACGGTCTTCACAGATGCATCCTCAGCGACCTCAACAGCGGCGGCGGTATGGCAATCGGGAGAAAAATGGCACTGTGTCAAAATGACCGATCGTGCGCTTTCAGTCCAACAATTAGAAGCAACGGCCGTAGTGCTAGCGTGCGGCCTGTTCCCAACAGAGCATCTCAACATAGTGACTGACTCAATGTTCGTGGCCAAGCTTTGTTTAGCTATGTCGGGGCCCAGCGTGTCAACATCCACAACAGCTCTAATGCTGGAAGAAGCACTTTTCTCCCGAAAGGGCACCATATCAGTCATTCACGTTAACAGCCACAACCCAATTAAAGGGTTTTTCCAAATCGGTAATGACAAGGCAGATGCCGCTGCAAAAGGGGTGTGGACGCTAAGAGATGCCCGTCAGCTACACGAGTCTCTCCACATCGGAGCTAAAGTGCTAGCAAAAAAATGCGGGATCTCAGTCACCGACGCGAAACACATAGTAGCCACATGTCCTCACTGTCAGAAAACACCACTGTGGTCCAGTGGAGTCAACCCTAGAGGTCTCAAGGCCTCCGAAGTGTGGCAAACAGATTTTACGCTCTGTCAGTTGCTGAAACCTCGAGCGTGGCTAGCGGTAACCGTAGATACATATAGCGGAATAATTGTAGCTACACAACACCTTAAGACCGACTCCAAAGCAACCATTCAGCATTGGTTGACAGCCATGGCATGGCTCGGTATCCCTAATCAGATCAAAACAGACAACGGTCCAAATTTCATCTCTAAATCAGTCCAAACATTTACTTTGAAGTGGGGTATCACCCTAACACATGGTATTCCGTATAACAGCACAGGTCAAGCTATAGTTGAACGAGCAAATCAGACTTTAAAATCTAAATTAGAAGTGTTAGCGAAAACAGAGGGTTTTGCTAACGCCATTCCCCCGGGAGACCAAACACGCCTGTTAGCTACCGCTCTTTTAGCACTAAATCAGTTCCCCAGGGGGGAAGAGGTAAACAGCCCCACCCAGAAACATTGGGCCACCCGAGCACTAGAAGAAGGCCCGTTAGTCATAATCAGAAATGAGCTGGGAGAGTGGGAACAAGGGTGGAGGTTAGTCCTTACAGGGCGAGGGTATGCCGCTGTCAAAAAAGATGGTAAAGTTAAGTGGTGTCCGCTTAAGTCCATTAAACCAGACCTCCAGAATAAAACTAATGAAAACTGTGAGTTTTTGTTCACAGGACCAGATCATCAGACACCCCCATAACCCGCACACCCTGACGACAAAAGAAGATAACAAGTCAGCAAACGTTCTGTCCAAGCCTGGAAGTTCCTCACTATCAGAAGTTGTGTTACAAAATAGGAGGGGAATGGATATTCTTTTCTTGTGACAGGGAGGCCTCTGCGCTGCATTAGGGGAAGAGTGCTGTTTTTATGCTGATCACACCGGAGTAGTCAGAGATACCATGGCCAAACTTAGAGAAGGTCTAGAAAAAAGAAAAAGAGACAAAGAAGCCCAACAAGGATGGTTTGAGTCGTGGTTTAACCATTCGCCATGGTTAACCACCCTGATATCCACCTTGATAGGGCCGATCGCGATGATCGTAATGACACTAATTTTTGGACCCTGTATACTGAACAAGATCGTGTCATTCGTCAAGAGTCGGCTAGAGAAAGTTAACATCATGTTCGTAGAACACCAACAACTGCTTTAAAAATGTACCTACCCAGTGTTACCCTCAATCGTCCCTAAAAGTTAACTTCTACCTGTTTACTGTGCCTTATGTTTTCTATTCAAGTTTATAGCATATACTTTTTAACACTCCTGTACAATATAGAATAAGAATAAGAATAACAATAGAATTTTTAAGATTATATTTTAGCTAATTTACAAATGCATTTGTCTAAGGTACCTTATCTTTGTAATCGTAAGATTTTAATATTTACATTTTTTAAATTGTAGTTAAGGTTAAGTAAGGTTAAGTCTGGCCAGATATTAAGTTTAAGTCTTAAGGTTAAGTATTAACACTTTTATATTTTATATTAACCTATTTAGTTAAGCATAAGGAGGGGGGAAATGTGGATAGTTAGGGCCTGGCGGTCGGAAGATGTCGTGCTGTACGGAAAGGTAGGCCCCCCCCTCCTCTCCTGATAACCAGTAGCGTTTAGCCCATAGGTGTAAGCAGACGGAAGTGACGCTGTAAACCTAAGCTATATAATACTGTGCTACCCGTCAATAAACGCCATTTGCCGTCCACCACATTGGTGTTTGCGAGCTGATGGCCCGAGCGGCCTGGGGTAGGTCGCCGTGCCGTTCCTGAACCAGGTCGCCACGCCAACAAAGGCAACAGAAACTCTTCTGGAAGGGACTGCACAGCCCTCCAAGGGGCTAGCTATGGGAGTTCAAGGAAAATACACAGTAAAGTTTTTAAAGCTATTTTCTCTGTTTCTTCAGGAAAAATTATCTTCTCGGTTCTACTTGTGATTCCTAGTGATACTGTGAGACTTCAAGACTCCTAGGCAAAATGAATTGGAACAAATAAAACTTGTATTAACTGTGAAATGATTTGTACAATCAATATATTATTTTGTGGAGAGGTTTTGCTTGGTTGGTATTGCTGCACTGTTCAGAATGACATTTCCTAGAAAATGCCTTATAACCATCAATTATTGGAGAAAAACAATATAGCACTATTCCTGACATCAAATGGTACTCACCAGCACAATTGAATCCACTTCCTCGGTAGCCCTGTTTACATTTGCACTTGAAGGATCCTTCAGTGTTGAGGCACTCTGCATGGAGGTTACACCTGTGTGTATTTGTCACACATTCATTTACATCTAGGGAAAGACATAAATGCTTCAGGGAAAACTGCGTTGAAACCGAAGCTTCATGACAGCCTGTTTGTGCCAGCCATCTGTTTCCAGGTATTGTAAGTACTAGAGTTAGACCAAGACGGTCCAGAGACCATCGGAGGCAGAAGTAACACTAGGGGAGAATGCTTAAGGTCAGCTCCAACTGCACAACTACTGGTATGTGCATCCATGGAAAACGCAGAGGATCCCAGTAAAGACAAAGTGAACGTAGTGATTTTCTGACTGAGAATGGGATTCAAACTGTAGGTTGTACACGCTCTTCTATCAACAAAATGCAAAAGGCACCAAGAGAATGTGTGACATCAATGAAAAAACAGTTCACCAAATCTTTCTGATTCTTTCATTCACTCCAGAAGAAATGCAATGGAAAGTAACCCTGAGCATGCCAAGATGTTGAGATCTTCTAACTACCTCTAACATTCCAGCACATATATGATGATGTATGAAAACACTATAATCAGGAAAAATTCAGTAGCAAATACTATGTTCAACTGACAGCAAAATGTACAGGCAGCAAGAGTAACTGATCTTGTTCTTCTTTTCCATTATTTTGCTATGTCACAGAGGTGCTTCTGATTTCTCCCACATGGGGGAGCCAAGTTGGTGGACAAATTTTTGCACCACTTGCATTTTATCCAGATTGCTTAATTTTTAGCAGCTGACAGGTCCTCTCATAATGTAACCCAGCTAGGAGACAAGCAGCAGGAAGACTGACTCGAAAATATGGTATGTCTGTGAGCGAGATTAAGGTTTGCAGATAAAATCCTGACTACTGAGACCTCTCCAGTTTTTCCTCCAGGCACACATATTGTATGAAAAAGTAAATAATTTTTACACTTTAAGACTCTCAGGGTTTGCATGCAACAGGAAATGCAGACTTCAGTCTACAAAACCTGCCTTATGATCTCCCTCCCACCCCTAACTCTCAATACCAAGCAAATACAAACAAACCCCATGAATTCTCTTTTGTATGCATTTCTTGTAGTAGTTCCAACTATTCCAGGTACTCGTGTAGTCAACTGCTTGAACAATACTGCTGCAGTAACTTACATTTTGCTGTTCTTCCACCATTCAGCTAACAGATTGAAACAGGCGTGAAGGTGTTCTGACATGTGTTTTAACACCTGGGCACACCAAGATAACTTTTTGCCTGTATTTATTTTTTGGGGGGAGAAACTAAGGCACACAAGAGAGACCTGAAAAGTAATTAAACCCTACTATTTTCATACCTTTTTTAAAAGTTCTGTACTGTCCATCCACACAACTGTGTTTACAATTATGAGGGAACTAGATTCACATTCCTCATTAATGACAAAAAAAAGGGAAAAAAAAGATTGTGGGGCTGCTTGTTCATCACGGGTTGAAAGCCAAGAAGACAAAACATGGCTCTTTAACTAAACCTGTACCAGAAGTAGCACTTCTTTCTAGTCAACTGTTGCTAACTTCTTGCAAGTCCTTGCACATCTTGACTTGGTACAACGAGGCAATTTAATTTGCAGGTGGCACTGATTAAGTTTTGCGTAAGACCAGAGAGAAAACCCAGAGAAAAATTCAAAGTACCATCAAGAATATTCTTAGTGTGGCACCTTTTATCCATTTCTGAGGCAATAACCCCAGACTAGGCCAACATGCTTCAGGCAACGACAGGAAAGATGCACAGTGTGGGAATTAAAAATAATGGAGAAGGAAAATTCATGGGCTAAATCTTACCTACACAGTCATAATGGCCGCTGACGTATTTCAATTCATAACCAAGCTGGCACTTGCAGTAGTAGCTTCCAAATGTGTTGACGCACCTGCGGTTGTAAGAGCAGACAGCTTTGCCAGCAGAGCATTCATCTATGTCTAGAGCAGGAGAAGGGATGCTGGTCAGATCCATGAGAAGCTAACATGGGAAAGCAAGAACTGATCTGGATTTGCACGGGAATGGTTTGGTCTTGGTTATCACAAGTTGTTTAATAAGCAAGTCCTATAATTTCACACTTGCGTGGCTTTTGCACGTGCTCATACAAATGAAGCAGCACAATGTGAACTAACTTTATGGAAGATTTTGAGACCCAGCATGGTAAAAACTAGGGTAACTGGCACTGGGGATTCGCCCCACTGGGGACAATGATTAAGTTAAGACTAATAGCCAGGGATCTTCAAATGTTTATCTGTTTATAGTGTTTCTGTGACTAATACCAGAGTATTAGAGTATCTTATAATCTCTTAAGCACCTATTATGTTATACAGCAGAAAGATGCTATCTCTCTCATTTTAGAGTGGAGAACTCATGACATACCACAAGTTACACAGAAAGAAGAGGGCTGGTATTTCCAACCATTGTACATACTTTTTTCTCTATTTTACTTACTATCGTATGTATCAGCATTCTTCCAAATCCATCTGAGCACGCAAAGTAAATACAAATAAACTCAATACAAAAGAATAAAAACAGTTGCCTGAATAATTCAATAAAAGATTTAAGAGAACCACTTATCTATTGTAAAGATGTATGTCTACAATGTTTACCTTCAAATAGCTCTTAAATAATTCAAACATTTTAACTGTGAGTGGTAGTAGTCTGAGAGCCTTGCTGATGACTCAAAGCAGGACACTTTCAATTACAAAATCATTTCATTTTGAAAGAAAGAAATACCGTTCTCATGTTGGAGCGTTTATAGTTTGGAAATTAAGTCAAGTATCCGTATGAGTTTATTTGATAGCTCCTAAAATTGTTAAAGTAATCCCAGGCCATATGACCTTCATATGTGATGATCTTACATCTGCATGTTAAGGAGAACAATTAATGTAGTAACTGTCCTTCTACACAGCAGTGTCTCTTGGTCAATGTATTTATCTAATCTGTGGTTTGAAATATTAAGCGTAATATTATTTTGGCCATTGGAGTTAAAATTAGTTTATGTTTGAATGTTAAACCTTTCAACATCTAAAACATTCTTTAAGTTGTAGAAATCATTCAACCAGTATGTACTGGTAAGCAGCATCTGAAATGAGTTAGCTACTGTTATTCTTTGCCTGTAAGGTATGATGTCCAAGCCACCCTTTACGAACTGAAGGACTTGCACTATTGTGAGAGAAACGATGTAAAAATATGTGAAATCATCAATATCTTCAGGTATGTTGCTACAGATATTTTAGTAAATAGCACCAGCTGAAAAAAGTTTTCTTACAGAATCACAGAATGATTGAGGTTGGAAGGGACCTCTGGAGGTCATCTGGTCCAATCCCCCTGCTCAAGCAGGAACACCTAGAGACAGTTGCCCAGGACCATGTCCAGGCAGGTTTTGAACATCTCCAAGGAGAAATTTCCATTCTCTATTTTCCATTGTATTTTTGGCAGCTCTGGGAAATAAAACATTTCCCAGCTGCAACTTTCAGTCTTCTGTGCTTGCCTGAGTGGAATAAAGGTTTTAAAACCCAGAAAATATCATTCCCTGAAGTTGACTAGGGGTGTTACCTATTTAGAGACCAGGTGAGACCAGGAAAGAAAGGTTAGATTGGAAAAAAGGAAAGCAAGAAAGAAGGAAACAAACACTATTTTCTGGCTGTTTGTGGGTTTTTTGTTTTGTTTTGTTTTGTTTTTTAACTTGGAATTGTTCAAATGCTACAAGTTACCATTTTACAGGACAATGTACTTACTGATTCAAAAGGACAACTTGCATTTCAAAAATTAGCTAAAGCTATTCCAAAGAAGAAATCTGGAACTGAAAATTTTTTTGTTTTTTTCACATCTGAAGCTCTGCTACTGGTCCTATTTTAAAATGAAATGGCATAAAGTATTTACAAAGCAGTATTTCTCTTAAATATAAAACAAAGAGCATCTGGTCTGAAAAATGAACACTTTCAGAGCCTTTCAGGTCTTTCTGTGATGAATAGCAACAAGAATATTCCAGCTTTTGGAAAGATGCCTGGACAGACACCGGACCTTATTTATCAGGGCCCAGCCCTGCCGACTCTGGGTCATCCGTGGCTCCTGGATCATCTCCACTTTGAGAAGCCAGGAACTCCTCCCTGACATGCTCTTCACTGCCCCCTCTTCTCTAGTTTTTGGAGTGGTCTCTGCTTTGAAGTGTTTGTTTTACATCTATTGGGTTTTGAAATGAGTTAATTTAGCTTCAGTATTAAAATAGGTACGATTTCAGCATTGGATTACAATGCTGTAGCACCACTATGTCAGGTGACAATGTAAAACCAGTATCACAGAATAGTACCAAGTGTTGTAAGTAATGCTTTCTTTACCACAGAAAACCCTCAGGTTAAGTGATGTTGAGTCTTCTGGAGAAAAACCTGAAGGCTTGTATTCTGGGCTACCACAATAAAAGAAAACCCCATCCAAACACAACCCATAAATCCTCTAACGCATTATGTCAGTAAGACAGCTTCCTGCAGGCAACACATTGTAGACCTCAGAGCAAACTGAATCTGATAATGACTCCAAATTATGTCAAAACATTTAATTATTTATTGGGGATGGGACTCACCTGAAGAATTGCATGGCCAGTATTACATGAACATTTTTCTAAAAAACCATGCAAGATTTATACCATACTGCGAGTAACAAGAAGCATTATTCAAGCCAGTGAGGAGGACTAACTACTTCTTAACCTTTCCCCAGAATCTTGAGTTTTTTCAAGATCCTATAGAAAAGAAGGTGAGAGTGAGCTCTCTAACCATACCGATGCATGTCCTTCCGTTTGGTCCCAGCTGAAGACCACCTGATGGACAAAGACACTGCATCTCCCCTTTGACTTCTTCACATCCATATTGGCAATTCACCATGGCACACGTCCTAGAACCTGAAACAGTATTTAAAATAACAAAAAGAGCAAAATTCTAGGCTGGGATCATGCACTCTAAGTTAGATCTGGATGAATGCAGAAAATTAATCAGAACAACAAAAATCCATTCATCATAAATCAAGCTGTTTATACACTGACACAGTAACAATTCAGGAGCCCATGAGAAGGATCTCACACCCCACTTTGTTCTTTGCTTATTTGCCCTTATTCCTCCTTTTGTCTCTGATCCCAGTTCTGTAACTTCTTACTACTACCTTTTAGATTCAGAGACAAAACTGCTCAAAGTAGAAAAAAGGTGTCTTTTACATTTTCTATTGAAACTGTTTTACCTTGCAGAAAAATGCTATTCAGTAGTGAAATGTTTTAATTGCTTACCATTAAATATACTTCTAGTATAAAATTTTATTTTAAAAACTATTTAGCCTTATGGACTTAGAAACTGCCCTTTATTTTGACCCTTTATGGAACAGATATCTGAATTTTACAAGGCTCTAGCCAGAACACAAGTCCTGGTCACCACAGATTGGTTAGGAGTCTAAATTATTGAAGATGATTTTTTAAATAGAAATGTAGGAGTCTAGATCCTGTCTGAGAGACCTATGCAAGACTAGAAAAGCAGGAGAAATATATTAAGTATGTAGGGAGATATTTCTAAAATCCTGAAGATATCCAGGAAGCTTTAGTGTTATGACGCCAGGGACAGAAGTAGCATTTGGAAGTGTTTACTGGAACAAATGGAGGTGTGTGCAACGAAAGTATTTCCAGCTACTTCACCCTGGTTGCATTCAGAGAAACAAAACTGTATATAGGTTCATTGTAAGCGGAAAGCCTGGAACAGTTGTCAATTTATTAGAGACAGAAACCAATCGAAAGAACTTGAAACTGGCTCACTGCTTACGTAGAAAATAATACGAAATTTATTTTTAAATGCAATATGTTCATTGTCAGAGGTACCAGAACTTTCAGAACAGTGGTTAATAACAGAGTGTATAGAAAAGACAATGATGTGTGCAGTGTATATATAGCTACAGCCATATTATTTGTGATTTGAATATAAAATACAATGCATATTAGTTCTATGTGCTATTAAAATTAATCTGTTTGATCTGTGATAAAATTACTTTTCTTAGGCTGGTTTGTGCAGAATCTGGGGCTAAGTGATGCATATTCAAGGCCAAGAATGTACTGTATTTGCAAAAGCATTTTACTTTTGTATGAATGCGAAGACACAGGAGATAAGAGTTAAAAAAAAGATGGACTGCAAATCATAATACTTTGGCACATTATCTACTTCCTAACTGGGAATAAAGAAACTGGCTAAAAATTCTTCTTCTCTAATTGATAATTGTCTGTTTTCTCTTCTGTTTGAAGCTCCCGTTCCTGGCTTTGGTTAGACATAATATTGGCTTAGATGAAGTGCTAAACAAAATCTAGTATAGTAATTCCTGCAGACTTTGGCTGATCTTGTGTTAGGTATCAACTTACTATTGTAAGCAATGGTTCTCTGTGGCCCAAAGCCACATTCTTCTGATGATACCCTTCTTCCAGCTCCACAGCCCCTCGGCATGGTTGCAGATAAGCCTGACTGCTCAGACTAGGTGGACTTCATCTCACTAAGGAGATTTGCATCATGGGGACTTTGATTCAGAAAGAGCAACAATATGCTCAAAATGTCTGCCTGAATAAAACTATGAGAATTATACAGTTGGTTAAATAACCTAGCATTTCATCTAAGCATCATCTTAAGTTAGCATGAAGTGAAATGGGAGGCTTCTAAACTTAACCAAGAATAGTTTCTACTCAAGCAAATAATTTACTACTACATAGTTTCTGCTTAATGGAAAAGTGGCACACGGGTTGGGTCAATGTAGTACAAGCTGGATGAACATTTTTGCCTGCTTAAGTAGAGCTGTGAAGAATTAAGACTTCCCTTCTATGGGAAACCTGGGTTTCCCCTGAAAACTGTTCATTCTGTGCCAGCGTTTGTCAGGGTTCTACTGAGAAATAACGTTTCCATGTGCCAAAGTGAAACATAAGCTTCAGGGCTCACAGCTGCTCAGGGAATTTTTTTTCACATAAATTTGACACTGGCCACCACTGTCACGGAGAAATTCAGCGGTTTGTGCTGGCTTAAGCAAGGGATGGTGCAACTGCGCATTCGGTAAAAACTTCGTACAAATGCAGAGTTTCTTAAATCAGGAAATGAGTCCTGAACTAAGACTGGCTTAAAACTAATGCATCAGAAATGCTAAGTTACAGTCTAGATCTAGTTTTCTGACTTGGTCCAGAAGCGTGGCTGCAGCAAGCATTTGTGCTCAGAGGAGCGGGTGTGAGGGAGGGATGGGACAAAGCTGCTGCTAGGCTCAAAGGATGGTTTCTTTTGACTGCAGTGCTGGTTTCTGCCCGTTTCAGCTGTTCGTAAGACAGTGGCCTTACTGAAGACTGCTCCGCGTGTGATGTCAGCAGATACACAAGTCATCTTGGATGAAACAGAAGTAACATACATCAATTTGTCAGGGGTCTCAGGGCTCTGCAGCTGTTGCCTGCCGGTGATGCCCACCATGATTAGTAACGCAGAGCTGTGATGCAGGGAAGGGAAACCCTCCAAAGGCTCTGGCCCCAGCACCTTTTGCAGCAGTTTCAGTCTCTCTGCCATAAGAGAGAGAGAGAGTAGGAGCTCCGGCTTTCCTACCTGCCCCAGAGCTGCAGACCCTGCGCTCCCATGAGTGTTTGCCAAGGCTGGGTATTTTTCCAGTTCTCCCAAGACTGACAGCAGATTTGTCAGATGGACACCCCACCTGGTGAATGGTTGTCTCCAAGGTTTGCAGATCAAAGCCTTTCAGAGTTTATGGTTTTCTGTCATATCCATGGGAAAGATTGTGCTGCACCCCATACAGCTAGGTCTGTTGCTTTGGGACAGACCTCTCAAGCAGATTGTTCTGCTGCTGAGACCAACTACCTTCCTTGTCCAACTCACGCATCTGCTCCAGTCCAGTGGACTCCATAAAGGGCTGTCACCATGCTACCTAGAGTTTTGTGAAATTCAAAGCCAAAATACCTGTATGGAGCAGCTCAGGTGAAGAAAAAGCATGTTTTCTACAAACAAAAGAGTGTCATTGAAAAATAAGAAGCTTCCTCAGGTCTGCAAAATCAGGTTGGCTAGGAAAGCAGAATGCTTTCCATTACATGCTGGCTTAAAGACAAAGAAAATAGGTAGAAATACAGTTTAGATAAGCCCTAGCTCCATCAAAAAATGTTTGCAAGAAGCTGGTGGCAACTGATGGCATATCAACACACAGATAAAATTAATTAGTCAGGGAGCACAGAAAGGTAATGCAAGGAATAATGGCATGAAATTCAGCACAGTAAAAAGTAGTCTATATTGCCGCTTTGCTTGGATAGATTAATTCACTCTTAGTCAACAGATGAACTGGCAGGACTATGCACCAAGGTTGTACTAACTGCCCTTCATCTGAAGTAATGCTATCAAAGTTTTTTACTTCTAGCAGGACAAAAATTCCTCTGAACACCAAAATACAAGTATGACCTAGTTTACTTTATCTGGGTACTGCCAAATAGAAAGCCTCTGCCAGCTGCTGACAGTACCAGAGAGCTAAGGCAAAGACCCTGTCCTGAATAAGTTAACGCGTTCATCACAAGAAGAAAATCTGCTGGGATCAAATGCGATCAGATGATTTTGATGTGCCTGTCTTATCAGCTCTATTACTTACTTGCACATGTGCCATCTGGCATAAGCATGTACCCGTTGAGACAATAGCACTTGTAGCTGCCATGTGTGTTCATACATCTGTGTTCACAGGGACGTGGTTTCAGTCCACATTCGTTCAGATCTGCAGAAGTCATTGGAATGAAGTGAGCGCTGGGTTTACACACATATATTCATACATATAGGTGGGTAATACTGCCTAATGCCTTGAATTCCCCACAGTAAAATGGCCTGGATTGAAAATGAGCCAGCCCCTTGCAAGATGAGAGTTCAGCAGACCACCTGGCTGAAAGACTGCTAGCAAAACTAACAAGCACACGCTTCTACACCTGGAAAAGTAGTGCAAACTCTGGCCACATCTGGCAGCTTGTTAGGAAGAGGTGGAGGGGTGGGGAGAGAATTGCAGTTACTCTTTACTGGGAGTTAGCTTTCTGGTTTTCGCTCATTCTAGCTGGAGATTTCAGCCCTCTAGTTGACTTCTGTACTAGAAAGGCAAAAATGTGAGACTTTTTTTTCTGAGCTACATATCCACACCAAGGTTATCAGGGTAGGGCTGTTTAGCATAGATGAAATACAAAATATAAAAATCATGTGACTTTAACAATAAAAGCACTGAGAATAAAAGCATTCTAAATCCTTCTCAAAATCCAGGGTTTAAAAGGCTTTGCAGAAGCTAAATTAATTTCAAATTCCTAATAGTCAGCCTTCACAGAGAGAAAACCAGAATCCTAAAGAGTTCAATTTGTGTGGTATAGGCAGAGCAGTGCTGGCAATGGTATTGGTCCTATGACAAGGGGACACAAGGTGCGTGTGACTTCTGTGAACTGACACTTCACCTCCTATATTTTGAATACTCATTAGTCAACACACAGAACTCACTAACAGCATGCAGCAGCATATGCAGCCCATTCAACATGTGTTTAACAGCACATATGATCAATAATGTAATTCCAATAAAGATGCAACTCTCCAAGCACTGAGCTTGTCCAGCTCCACTTCTAATGGGAGAAGCATCTGTTCCCATGTTTATGTGCCCTGCAGACCACAGAAGAAACTCTAGACCATTCAAAGCCTAAACTTTGTTGTGGTTATACATGTGCAAAAGTGTTTGTCACAGTTCGCTCCAGGGAAGAAAAAGAGGGTTGCATTCTATTATTTAAACATAGGGTCTGTTTGAAAAAGGACAACCTATCAGCTTGCAATCACATTGGATTTTTGTGCTCCTGTGGCTCCACTAAAAAACCAAGGCTCCCTTCATAAAGAAACTAGAGGGGAACAAAAGTTATTCCGCTTAGACCATACATTTTCAAAAGTGCTTAGCTGCACCTATTTTGCACAATGCACAGTAATGCACAGATAACCTACACAGCTCCAAATGAGAGCCTATGGAGATAAGGCTAATTTAGCTCAGACTCAGTGGCAGACTAGTAGTCCCCTTATCTCTGTTATTTTAGTTAGCTCATGTTGAGCTTGCTCAGCAGGGCATTCTGCTGTAAGGACAGACCAAGGCTACATCTGCCAGTAAATTAGAAGTGGCTCTGAGCATTCCTGGCTGCTGGAACATGACCACCTCTATGGCTATACTACTGAAAGAGCTCTGGGACATTTCTGGTCTGTGCCAGCCGCCACTTTAATAAAAAATTCCCGGCCATGCTTCAGAAGGTAGAACAGCCCAGGGAGGCAATTTGCACATGTAGGTCTGTGCGGTGCTCCCACCAAGCCTCAGACTCCGAATCTACTGCAAGTGCGCAGAACCGATCTGCTCGCCTGTGGAGGGTGTATCAAATTCAGCTGGAGTTACTGCACAGAAACACCTAAAAGCTGGGGGCTTTGTTGCCTTTCAGTAACATTTAAGCTGCCAAATAATTTTTGAGGTTAAACTTCTGGGTTTAGAGGCTGAAGTTGCAAGTGATACCTACATACCTATTACACAGTGCCACGGCTGCTGTTTCACTTCCCTCTTTAGTGGTATTGAGGAATTGGCTTCTTTGCTTGTGAGCAACATCAAAAGCACAAAAGATGGAGTTTTCCAAAATACTTCACAGTATAGCTTTGTAGTGTGTTGTTTGAGATATTGTGTAATAAATGGGTTGACTCTAAAAATGCGAGTGTGTTTGGTACGTCAATGCAACATTTTCAAGCAAAGGCTGCAGGTGCTTAGGAGGGTAGCAAGGACAGACGCATCCACTTGTGTGGCCTTTATGTCACGCTTCCCTCACAGCACCTACAGTCCACTCATCTGCAGTGCAGCAGGATGGCCGCTCTCCACGCACAGTGACCTGCTCCTTTCGTCTGATCCAATACAGGGGTCTCATATATCGGAACAGGGAAAAAAAGCTGAGTTCTCACCAATGTGTTAGATGAAGTATTTCCACGTCCAATTGCAAGTTTATGGAGGGAAAGTGGTGCAGTCAAAGTTTCTGAACATGCAATTCTGAAGTTCTGGTTCTCAGAAATACCAATCAGCATATGCAAACAGATGGCATTGGCCCAGGCAGCTTGACAAGTTACATATCTAGCATATAATTGCATGTCTTTCTGACAAGAAGGTTAGTCAAGAAAGTAACATGTGTTGCTAGTTAATAACATGGGTTCTGGATTTGCCTTCTGTCTCTTCTAATAATTTCCTATATAGCCTCTCCATGCCTTAATCCTCTGACTACAAATACGACAGTTTGCCCTTGTCATCAGCCCACAGGAGATACATGATATAGGTTAAAACTTCTGTGTGCTGAAGGAGGCTTAGAACTTGCCTGGGATGTTGGAGATGGAAGAGCGTCAAACAGTAAGCTCTTCTATGTAAACAAGAAAATATCATGTTTTACTATTTTGGAAGAGAACACAACCCATAGTACAAGATAAGAAGACAGAACATCAACAGTCTGCTTTCTGGAATAATATCCCCATGCGCACAAACCTTGATTACAGGTTTTCCCTGTAAATCCAGGGAAACATTTGCATTTGTTTGGTCCCATGCACTCGCCGTACTTGCAGCCATGTCCACAGATAGCTGGCGGAGTCCGGCAGAGAAAGGAGAGAGAAAAAGAAAAAGTTAGAAATACTCTCTCTGAGAACTTTTTTCCTTGCTTAGCTGCCTAAAAACTTGTTTCACAAGTTCAACATCCTCCAAACCTCTTCCTCTAGTCTGGGCATGGTTGCTACTGATCAGCGCTTTATTTCCGTTTGAGAAAAGCGACACTAGCAGGGATTACACGAGTGTGTGCTTTTTCAGGTTTGTAAAGACCTGCAAAAGAAGGGACTGCTTTTAGCTCTCTCCCTCATGCTTTTCCTGCCATGCTTATGATTCCCATTTAGTTTTGTACTCTTGCCTTTTCCCTATTTTTAAGAAGCCTATGTGAGAAGCAGCTAGGCAGCAGCTGGACTTCCTACGCTTGGCATCTGGAGTAGGAAAGAGGCAACAGCACTCTCCTGCAGCCAGAGGAGACACATTACCCTACAGCAGTTTTCCAGTCTTGGATCTCCTCAGTTGCAGCTGAGGAACATGTCCATCCCACAGTGGAACGTCCAGAGCACATCTGTCAAACAATCACGCAACTGTCCTTACCACACATCCCGGTAAGTAGATTTGCATCAAGGTTTTACAATTATTTAAGAGGTCTACGCATAGCCTGGATGCATTAAAAAGTAAAAATTTTCTACCTCTCAGCCCCCTGGATCACTAGCCAGGAATTAAATGCTGACTTTTATAAGGCTTAAGGCTCCTAGAGTCAATGTGATTGTCAACATGAGGGTTATTCAGGAAAAGCAAACCAAATATGCACTTAAATCAGGGCTAGCTCTGGAAAAATAGCAAAAGAGTATGGACCAGGATGCGCATCTCACTACCTTGTGTAATTAAGTTGCTATGCAAACTATAGGAAATAGGAAAGTCACAGTCTTAGTTACTATATAGTAAAATCCATAATTAAAATTCATACTTCTGAATTCAAGTATCTTCCCTACATGTAAAGATTCAGTCAGATGTACTAATCCACTAACTCTGAAGATTAAGGCATTCTTCAACACTACCTCTATCCCTGAATGCAACATGGCATGCTGCAAGACCAGCTGAGTATTAGGACTGCAGCAGAGAACACTGCTGCGTCTGCATTTACAATGCAGAATTACATCATAGTTGGCTTAAACTAATCTGCCACAAAGAAGAATCTTAAAAGTTTATGAAAGCTGTATTTTAGTACGAAAGCAACCTATTGCCTTAAAACAAGACAACCTACTCCACTGGCTGATCAAAGTTATATTTGCCAGTTGATCAATTTGCCACTTGTTGCTCCAGGTATTCATCTGCATGAAAACTAAGGTGCTACAAAGCAATGCAGAAATATTAATAAAGGTATTAATCAGTTTTTCCTTTTTTAATCTGACATGCTATATATACAGAGCAGAGACATTTTGGCATCTTTCCCTTTCAGGTACCAGGATGTTGATTTTCAGCAATGAATAACCCTGAGCCTCTATTCAAATTCACTGGATGTATAATGCCAAACTTTCTGGGACAACACGTGCAACATCTCAAAAGGATTCCTAAAACATGTATTTTATGATTTCGTTGTGTTTTGCCCAAGTACATCTAGACAGAGTTTCCGCATCACCTTCTCTTTCACATCTGTAGACCTTTTACAAATTAGAAATGTCTTAAGAGTCATTGACTCTCTGTTTAGCCAACGATCCACAGACCAGAATGCTGGCTGCCTACCCAAGCTCAAGTCAGGTGCGCTTATTGCTTGGGTTTTATTTATATTTTCAGAAAGTTAAAAGCTCCTGGTTCTCAGAGGCTGTATACTCTGAAGATAAGGAATACCAACTGATAGAAAACCATTTTAGAGGACCATATGCAGCATTAGAAAACACTGCATTTTTGGCCCTTACTTGACAGCTGTACCAGTATAGGCACTGACCAGGGCTGTGCAGGAGGTTAGAACAGATGGCCCCTTCTGGATCTAAGAATTTTTTAATATATATTTTATGGTTTGGTGTTGTTCGCCCAAACCTCTGCTTTTTTTGAGGAGATGGTCTCTCAAATGTGTTTTATTTGCTCTCTCACAGAGTTAAGAGCTTTCACTCCTCAGAAGGTTTCTTTCTGTAACTTCTGGCAGACATCTACGAAATCCCTTTATTAGTACCAAGTGCACAGCCTTGGAGAGGAAACAAGCATAAAGTGTTAATGTTACCTTCACAGTGGCCCTTGTTGTTCTTTTTCCAGCCATAACAGCAATCCAACCTAGAACCATAGCGACACACCCCAGGCTGGCTCCCAGCCACCAGCTGCCCACGAGCTCTTGAGCTGTGTAAGGAAGGATAAACACTAGCTCCAGCAGGCAAACGCACTTTAATCCATTGCTCCGTATACTCCTTTGTACATTCCCCTTATGTTTTACCACTGTCAGGCATTTTCATTTCACCGAACCTAGAGCAGCGCTCCTAGACAGGAATGCAAAATTGCATTTGGTTGGAGAGACAGGGGACATGGGAACGTTCCACCTGCAGTAAATTAACCGTGCAACATAAATCCTTTCTAATGAGAAACACGGCAACGGCAAAAAATACAGCCAGGTCCCCTGCTAGAATGAGTCATTTTTAGTATCGGTGAAGTCAATGGGGCTGCTCCAGCATGCGTCACGTGAAGAATCTGGTTCAGATATATGATGCTGTAGCTGACAGCGCTATTGGCTTGGATGATGAAATACTAATTCTACAGAAAAGCGGCTTTCTGAACAGCAGTCAGCCCCATAAAAGCCAGTGACTTGCAGGCCCAGAGCCACTGCATACGTGCAAATCAATTGCGTAAGTGCAGACAGTCCCATGCATTCTGGTTGCATGGGACTCCCTGATCGTACAAATTAACATTAATTTAATCTGCCAGTAAGCCCATGGGGTTCAAAGTCACTGTGCAGATCAACAGCTACAAGAATCGGAAAACCTGCAATGTTAGTTGCCAAAATTATGAATCTGATGGAAATCCACAACTGTGTAAGTCTTCTAGACCGACTCTATGCTGCAACGGGTGCTGTGACTCCAGTTCTCTTCTGCTTGCTGTTACTTAAGTTCTCCATTACCACATGCCTGTCCCCTTTATACAATTTCTTCTTTATCCAAAATCTTCTGTCGCCACTGCTTTTTCCAGGCCATAATTTAAAATGTGCTCTCTTCAAAGAGTCCAAAGTGTTGTTTCTGACACAGAAAAATATCTTATCTGCGAGAACTTCGTAGTAAGTGATTTGGGGTGTGAGGGGGGCAATACACCGCAACAACATCCCCACGATGGGGACACAAAAACAAAAATAAACTCAACAGGCCAGGAACTTCTGCATTTTTTGGTCTTATCCACAATAAATGCATTGCTTTATCACCTTACAGCAGTGCTTTGCACATATCCTCCTGTGCTTATCTGTAAGGGTTGCACTCATATTGTTACAGTTACTGTAAACATCACTAAGGCAAACTAGTAAAATAAATATATGCATACACTTCAAACATACAAGATGTTACTTCAGAGTTTTCTTTAGCAGCAGAACCACTGGACAGAGAAGGGAGTTCAGAGGAAATCGTAAGTTCGTGTGTCAGATACCCCGAAAGAAGAGATGGTTGTCATGTCACTTGGCAAGTAAAAAGACTTCAGTGTCGGAATAAGTTGTTCTGAAGTCACCCAGCCTTTGCCATCAACCCAGTAATGCAGTTTACAGGAATACATATACCCCATTTTCAGACAGGAGAAAAAGCGTATTGAATGGCTATGACTCCTGTATCTGTGTCTGTTAGAATTCAGCACCCTGCCTCTGGATTTACAGACAAGGAGACAACATTTTTCCGTTTTGTTCATCCAAATGGTGCCGGTTTACATCACTTGCAAGTATACAAGTTAAAGAATGTTATGTTCTTCTTGCTTGCTAGCAAGTCCCCTTGAATTCACCTGGCCAGTAAATGCACATTCATCTTGCATCCCAGAAAATCCCCTTGAATGCGGCTGGATAGTGCTATGACTCCCGTGCGAGGTTAAAATGCCTAAAGCTTGGAGGAAACAGGATCTCATTACTTTCCAAACTGTGCTCATTTTCACAGGAAGACAAACTCACTCAGTAACAACTCACTTCAAAATCAAACAATGAAAGCATCTTTACAAAGTATACAATACGTCACAAGATTTCAGTACAAACTTGTCTTAGAACTGGGAAATGTTCCATAAAACTGCAAACAAAACACACATAGCTGAACTTTATACATATCGCCCTGGACAAGGTCTTTCACTTCTTCTGACTTCCACAACTAACACCAAGTTAAAGCCTACCTTTGGCAGCGGGAAAGGTCAGCTAGATTATTGAGAGCCCACCTGGATCCCAAAATCTGGGAAGAGAACCAGTTTTGCCAGGTTAGTCCCTCCAACCTGTCAAGAACCACCAGCCAGCAGCTCAGCTATCACTGTCAGGAGTTCAGCATTTTGCGCAAAAGAAAGAAATTTAGAAAGGGAAGATCCTTTCAGCAAGGCAGATCCTTTCCAGGAGAACGTCGCATAGAGTCTCCTGGACGCCTGGGGAGAAGTAATGCAGACTGGAGGCACGGCGTGCTTCTGATCCCTCCCTGAATGAAATTCTTACAGGATTTCACAGGGAGTGCCTAGACTGAGATTGCTGTGCTTGTCACTGTCTGCACAGTGTGCAAAAAATGCCTGGACTTGAAGAACCTGCTGCCTAAACACGTGACTGAAGAAGAAAGGCAGAAGAAGGTAGAATGTGCAGGTCGGGTCGCTGTGCAGGTCAGTGGCAAGAGCGGTCTCCGCATTTCTAGTGAAGAACTCTCTCCTCCGTGAGTCAGCAGCTTACAGCACTGGTGCTAAGGGTAACAAGTGGCAGACTGAGCCATGCACGGTACCCAGGCAGCAGAGGAGCAACTGGTTTTATGTGGCCCTGACGTTGCTGACACCGATAGGATGGCATTTAGCAAAGAACATTGAAGACGAATCACAAGAACTTCTACAGTAAGCCAGAGCCTCCTTAGCTGAGGTGACAGAAAGAAAGAGCTGACCATATTTGCTGTCACAAGATCACTGTGAGCCACTAGCACCATTATTAAATAGGCGAGACCCTCAGGTGTTTCGGTCAAAATTCCAGAAAAGTTTTATGGCTGCCATATCAGGTTATATTGTGCACAGTGCTTAACGTACATGTTGAAGAAATATGAATTATATACTGTATATATGATGATAAAAGCTGTGAAGAATGAAAAACCTGTTTCAGAAAGGATTTTATATCCATTTGCTCTTGTGCTACTGTCCATTAATACTCTGAGGGGGACACAAGAGTACAAACACAGCCAGGTGAGCTGTAAGAGTCTTAAAGAGCATTGAAGAACCAGGAGAAAAACTCCTACCTAATTTTAAGATACACAGTCTCCCTCAGAAACTGAGAAAGATCTAATGCTGCCTATAATGATACAAACATAGGCATGAATGAAGTTACGTCCTATTTACTCAGGTGCTGCTGAAAAAAGACGTTCCTCTCTGGAGTAATACGAAGATCATGAATTCTATCCCAAAAGAAGTCGGATCAATTCAGAGCAAAGCATTCAGATAAGTATATAACTCTACATCTATGGTGGCGTGAGCAGCAGACAAAATAAATTGGGTGTGTGATGTCAGAATAGAGCTTAAACTAATACATAGTACCTTTGACTTCTTGCAGTGATTTACTTAATTTGATATAAAAAAGAAAACTTTTATATTTACAATAAAACACGTTCAGAAAGTTTATCTGCTCCACTGATCAAACGGCTAGGTAGGTCTTCCAGCACAGCTAGGTTGATTGATAGGGTAGGACTAATATCCCAAATAGCTTAAATATACAAACAGCTGCAAAGGAAAACATTACAATAACTGATGAAAGAAGGGGAATAAAACACACCTGAATGTCGGCACTTGCTTATCCAACAGACTCCCCCTATCATCCCCTAACCACTTTTTTTTTGTTGTTTTGTTCTATAAAATAAGAAAATAGTTTTACATTGCATCCATTTCCCAAAATTAGTTATGACCCAGGCCAACTCCAGGCTACTAAAGATGTCTGTATACCAACGGGCAGTCAAAAATTTCAGATACAATAACTGGGCTGATAGCTGTGCTGGACTGTAATCCTCATTAGCACCAGCAGCAGCTAAAATAAACAGAAGTAAAAATCCCAACAGTGAAAAAACCGTACTTGTCGTGTTCTCCTGACCAGTGATCATGAATGGTCAAAGCCCTGTCTGAACTGAGTTACGTGACAGTAACAGCGGCAGAAGATGAGCGAGCAAGTCTGCTAAAGCCTGGTTTAACCAGGTAGGTAGATAGCAAAGTCAGGTATGGTTTGAACTAATACAGTTGTTTGTTTTCAGGTCCAACTAATATTCTGTCTTTTACTAAAGTTTTCTCTTGGAAGGAACATTTATGAGCTTTTACCTTTCGTTTTTTTCTCCTCCAAGACACAGCTGCTGAATAGATTCAGTTCGCTGTTTCCGTAAGATCTCTACACAACACTTGCGGTCAGCTCTTGCGCACACAATAGCTGCCTGCTGCGGGGTGAGGGGGAAACGTCTCGATTACATTATTAGCAGGTTCCAGTTAACTTCAAAGACAGGAATATTATTATTCCTTTCTTTAATTTCCCTCTAAAAAAATTTCTTGACACTGTTGCTAGCAAAAAAAAGCTAGCACCAAGCCTAAAAATTTGTTTAACTGGTATATTCAGAAGGATAAAAAGATGGCATCTCACAAATAAGCAATCTGAAAGACATTCCTAAGAAGTCCATTATGAGTGTACGTCACGCAGAGATACATTTGAACACTTTACCAAATGAAGGCATAGGGGTTTTTTGTTGTGTTGGTCGGTTGTTTTGTGGGTTTCGCTTGGTTTGTTTGTTTTTACACAAGTTTATTTGAAGAGTGACTTCCTTCTGGAAAAAAGTTCACCTATTAAATAAAACCAAAAAGTGTCACTTTCTGTCTTTTAATAACTGTGCCTTCGATACCCTTTCAGCCAGCTTCAGGCACTCAGCCTGACAACAGTCTTGCTTCACTGCGAGTCCCTCCCAAAACACCGAGTGAAGCTTAGCTTGGGCCTGCAGAAGCTACTTCTTTAAGACTTCACGCGGCTAACAAACTCCTTAAAGGAAGTGCTCAGAGCAGGGAAGTTCAAAGCCCAGGTATGAAAGCTACAGTTCTAAGAGACAAAAATAACCGTGATTCATTCAGCCCTCCAAAACTGATCCTAATTTTTACCATTTCCCGTTCCTTCTTCCTAGCTATTCAGAGCAGGCAGGATTTCTTCGTCCCCTGAAGTTAGAATCCCTTGCCATCCCAGATTTCCATCAAGGTGTTTGAATGTCTCTTCTTTCTCCTTCCTCCCAGTGGAAATGGCAGAGTGACAGTCTTGGTAGAACAGAGAGATGCCACCACCGTCACCCAACATCAACGTGTACAAGACTGGCTTCAGAGCCACCCGTCTTCGGCAGGCTGTAGGTTTCCCGCACGTTTCCTGACTTGCTGTGAAATAACATCGCTTTCACTGAACGGATTGCTCTCGGCTTCGGCTAGCCCCAGGCCGCACCTTTTTTTTTGGTGGGAGGAGATGCTCCCCTCATTCTGCAGCCTCGCACCTTCCGAAGCGTTCCGAACGCAAGCAGACGGCGCCAAGGAGCGACCAAGACGAAAGCCTGGAGAGACCTCCGCCCAGGAGCAGACGCGTTTTCGGTGGGAGCGGGCCCGGCGCCCGCAGACCCCCAGCTCGGGGGGAGCAGCGCAGCGGGGAGCCCCCCCTCCGCGCGCCGGGACACCCCGCTGCCGCCTGCTGACCGCAACCCCCCCCCAATCCCCCCCCGCTCGGGCTCTGCAGCGCGGCCCGGGGACCCGCCGCCGGGGCGAGCACCGCACGGCAGGGACCGCGCCCCGACACCGGGCCCCGGCCCGCCCCGACCCTCGCAGCGGAGCGGGGCGGCGGCGCCCGGGCGCGCCCTCCCCGCCACCTCCCCGCCCCGCCCCGCCCCGCCCCGCCGTCCCCGCTCACCTGCCCGCGGCGGCCAGCCCGGCGGCGAGGAGGGCGGCGAGGAGGGCGGCCCCGGGCACCGGCACCATGGCCCGTCCGCGGCGGCTGGCTGGCCCTCGGCGGCGGGGCGGGCGGACCGGCGGGACCGGGCTCTATAACCGGGCGGGGCGGAGCCTGCGGCCGCGCTCCGGGGGCGGGAGGCGGGAGGCGGGAGCGGGAGGGCGGGCTGCGGGCCGGGACGGGGCCGGTGTCCCCGCGGGGAACGCCGTGGCAGCCCGGTGCGTGAGCTGCCTCACCCCGTCCCGTCTCCTCCCGGGGCAGTCGGGGCTTCGGCCTCGGGGGGCTGGGCTCCGTGTCGGGTTTTGGTTTTGGCGGAGATTCACCTAGAGCTCCGTCTTCTTGCGGCGAGCGGAGAGACTCGGCCGAGACGTGACGGAGGTTTGCCAGCAAATTTAAAATTCGTCAGTGCGAGGCCGGTGAGCCGCGTTCTGCCCTTGATGCCTCCCCCAATTACAACAGCACCCAGCAAGGAGAAGGATAGGTCTATTGTTTTGGGTTTTTTTGTGCTGGTGTTCACCCTAGCCTACTCACTAAACACCTTTTGGCAATAAAGAACGTGGTGTCAGAAAGCACTGACTCTGTTCCCCGTCTCCAGATCTTGCCGTGAACAATTTTCCTGATCCCGAGCTCCAGATGGCTGCTGCTGCTGAAAGCAGCTCGGCTGCAGCCAGCGCAGGGAGAGAGAGGGCAGCTGGGACCAGCAGAGAGAGCGCAGCGCCCGCACGAATCACAGCATCACAGAATGGTAGGGGTTGGAAGGGACCTCTGTGGGTCATCTAGTCCAACCCCCCTGCCGAAGCAGGGTCACCTACAGCAGGCTGCACAGGATCTTGTCCAGGCGGGTCTTGAATATCTCCAGAGAAGGAGAATCCACAACATCTCTGGGAAGCCTGTTTCAGTGCTCTGTCACCCTCAGAGGGAAGAAGTTCTTCCTCATGTGCAGATGGAACTTCCTATGCTTCAGTCTGTGCCCATTGCCCCTTGTCCTGTCGCTGGGCTCCACTGAAAAGAGTCTGGCCCCATCCTCCTGACATCCACCCTTAATATATTTATAGGCATTTATAAGGTCCCCTCTCAGCCTTCTCCAGGCTAAACAAGCCCAGCTCCCTCAGCCTGTCCTTGTAGCAGAGATGCTCCAGTCCCCTCATCATCCTCGTAGCCCTCTGCTGAACTCTCTCCAGTAGCTCCTCAGAGTGAAGCAGGGGACGCTTAGGCCCTGATTCAGTGTCCTACTGAAACTCTCTGGATCCCGAGCCCATCTTTAACTGGACACATCCAGAATTAGACCAGGGAGCGTAAAGAGCAGCTGTGACAAAAGCCAGCTTGATGGAAGGTCACAACCTGAGTAATCACAGGGAAGTGGTAATTCATACTTTAAAATCCCAGATGCTGACAGTACATATGTAGCATAATGTTCACAATCAAGGAGTTGATTCAGAAAGCAGAAATAGTTATAAAAGCGGTGTTGAAACAAATCTGAAGGTTGAAGTCAAGCGAATTCTGACCTGCAATGACATTTCTGGGCTAAAAATACCCACTGCTACCACCAACCAACATTTTTTTTGGTAGGTAAATTTCTTACAAAATACCTACAGCAGCTCTGATTGCAGCTGTAAGGTGTCCAACACAAAACAAAATAGGGAAAGCTTTCATCACTCCCGACTGGCCGTGTTTGATTCACACCACCAGCTCAGTCCTCTCATAGAGCCCTGTGAGCCTGAGGTCGCTCCCGGAACGCTGCTAGGAGTTTGAAGGGACTCCTTTTCCCTTTTGTTTGACAGAAGGGAAAGCCGAGGAGTAAGGTTTCCCCAGGAAGCCTGTGGCAAAGGCGGGAAAAGAGATCTTCTGACCAGGTCACCAGCGGTGGGTCACCCCACTCGGTTCAGCGAGTGTCGGCGAGCACGCCTCGGCAGAGGAGGCTGGGGCGGCTGGCGCAGTCAGGGCGGCTAGCTGCCTGCCATCCCCAGGGGTTGCCAGGGATGCTGCGGGAGAGCGTTCCTACACCGGCATGTTGAATTCAGCCTTTTAAGCACAAGCCTTTGGCCAGCTTCGTCTTCTCTCGTCCGTGCCATGGGAAAGGGGATGTCTAGGGAAGCTGGGATGGCAACTGTTTCAGACCCTTCAACTTCACCCTCTGAAGGCAATATCAATGCCTACACTCAGGAGAGGTATCTGAAGCAGCAGTGCCTACTCAGGTCAGCCTGAAATGATGACCTGGAACTCTAGTTCCATCTGAACATGAGAAAGAATTTCTTCACTCTGAGGGTGACGGAGCACTGGAACAGGCTGCCCAGGGAGGTGTGGAGTCTCCTTCTCTGGAGATATTGAAAGCCCGCCTGGGCAAGGTCCTGTGCAGCCTGCTGTAGGTGACCCTGCTTTGGCAGGAGGGTTGGACTAGATGACCCACAGAGGTCCCTTCCAACCCCTGCCATTCTGTGATTCTGTGATTCTGTGATTCTGTGATTCTGTGATTTAGAACAATAATTAGAGACACAAGAACAATGGACTTCATATACTGTGATTATATTTGCTAGGATATTCATATTTGCATTCTTTAGCCCTTCTAGCCCACAAGATACTGAGCTTTCCCGAGATCGCCTGTCACACAGCGTTTTGCTGTATGATTCCCAGGGTGAGAAATTCTGAAGTATCCTCAGGTCATGATCCACCCCTGAAAAGACGCTACAGAGTGAAACAGGAGACAGATAGATACATTCACACTTGCCATTTTAATTTGGTTTTGCTTTAACCATCCAAAAAGTTACATGCGTCTTCACCACAGAAGAGGACAAGGCTCCAGCTACACTTTTACTACCTATGACTTTGGGAAAATTCTTAAATTACACTTGCCTTACCTGGTTATTATAGGAATGCAAATCAGCTGGTATAATCAACCTGAGCCACAGTGTGTAAACCATGATTTCTGTTAGAGTTTAAGCATGCTGATTTGCCATAGCAAATGCAGATTTACTGGAACACTAGAGAAATTTTGTTCTTGCACCTGCCATCCTCTCCTCTTCCTTCACACTGGCCAGCGTGGCACATGCCCCCGTGTCCCAGCTTCCTTCTGCCTGCGAAGGGTCACATCTGGAGCTGGACCGGGAGCAGCACAGCTTCTGCTTGGCTTGAGGTCTGGAGGTTGTCCGCTTGCTGGCTGCAGAAGCCACCTCCCCGTTGCCTTGCAGTGGAAGATAAACTTGTGTTTGCCCACCACAAATGCTTACTCAACTGTCAAAGGATCACTTGTGCTTGTCCATAGCATGAACAGTTTATTAGAGGACAAAGGGAAAAAATTCAAAAGTTTCATTCAATATGACTTCTGCCTTCTCTTTGTTCTTTTTTCCATTTAAATGCGCTAATATTGAAGTTCAGACTTAAGTGCATGGTAGGGTTTTTTTTCTTGGTTGATTTTTTTTTTTTTAGTCTGGGTAGCCAATGATTTTGTAAGAGGAATATGAATTTGGGAATGCCTTCTACAAAGCTTTTTAGTACTGGTGGAAAAGGTGACAATAGTGGTACAAGACAGAAGAGTTGAGAAGAATCTTCAGTCTTTCTTATTGGGGATAATTTTAGATAAAAGTGTCATTTTTAGTAAGAAAACAGCCAAGAGAACATGATGTGTGTTGTAGGCCATTTTTAGCAGTGCTTGTGGATGTCAGGACATTCTACTTTTCCCAGGGGTGCAACATTAACAGAGCAGAGCACTGCCAAGGCAGAGCATATTTTAATGCATTTATGATTTCTTATTCCACCTGATCGCTAGCTACTATTGCCACTGTTGACTTGCCACACTGCTAATCTCTACATGCTTTTAATCTCTGGTGTGTAGAAATAGAGAAAAGAAGTTGTGAGTTGATAAAAACGCTCTACTCGGACTTTCAAATTTTTTTTCAGTTACAAACACACAGACTCAATGTAACTTCCTAACGTGACAGATTTATATACAGAACATACATATATATATACGGAATATATATATTCTGTATTTATAGAATAAATCTGTGGATCCCAGGATACAGTTGACCTTCTGGGCTGCAAGCACACATTGCTGGGTCATGCTGAGCTTCTCGTCAGCCAACACCCCCAGGTCCTTCTTCTCAGGGTTGCTCTCAATCCATTGACAGATACGCCCAGCCTGTATTCCTGTTTGGGATTGCCCTGACCCAGATGAAGGAGCTTGCACTTGGCCTTGTTGAACTTCATGAGGTTCGCCTGTCCAGGTCCCTCCCTCACCACACAGCTTGGTGTCACTGGCAAACTGGCTGAGGGTACATTCAGTCCCATTGTCCATGTTGCTGACAAAGATGCTATACAGCGCTGGTCCCAAAACTGATCCCTGAGGGATGCCACATGTTATTTTGACATTTGGAAAATGCATGATTTAAGCTTGTATATTTCTAAATGAGTTTGAGAATACATATGTATTTTTCCCAAAAGGCAGTTATGAAGAAATGTTTTTTTGCAATAGATGTATAAATGGCATCATATAATCTCTAGCACAGCTGCAGAGGCCTGATATCACAACAGCTTGTTTCCAGGAAACAGCAACACAAAAAAATGTAGCAGAAAAAAACACTAGAAAAAAATTTTGAAAAGAAAAGGGAAGATATGAAAGAGCTTTATCACTTAAAAGATAGGTATCTGAAAAGGAAAGTTTCTGAGATTTTTTTTTTTCTATTAGAGGACTCCTCGTCTGACAAAGATTTTACTTCTTTTCACTCTTTAGGAGACCCAGCCTACTGACGAATGTCAGTAAAGTCATAGACGCAAGTAATACTCTGTCATAATGTCTTTGTTTTACTTTAAAAAACAATTCCAAAATAAAAATAGGATGCTGTGAGCTATACATACACGTAACAAATAAGTGGTGCCATTCTTACCATTTCAACCAGAAGAGGCGGCTGGAAATGGTCTACCTAGTACAAAAGCACATCTGTATGCTCCTTGGCCATCTGCAGAATAGGTTTTTATTTTTGTCTATGCTGCCATTTTGTACAAGTGAATCTGTAATTATTTTATAGCAGCGAATTTCGGTGGAATAACCCCTCACTCACACCTGTACAGATGAGAGGAAAAACACTGCGGCAGGGCTCAGGTGAATACACTGCCTTTCTGGGTTGCTCCCAGAGGTCAGCATGATCTACTCCATTGCCTGTCAGCCCTGGTGGTCCCTGATAAGCAGTGTTCCACAGCAGTGCCTGCTGGAATGGGACCGGCCCTGGGTCTCCCCTATTCCCTGTGATCTATTAGGAAGCTATTTACTGGGGCTGTAGCCATGGCTGCCTCCTGGGTGAAAGCTGATGGGTGGTTTTTGGATCATCCTCCCAACCTGGCCCTGAGCTCTCACAGGGGCTGTTTCATGCTAGGCTGGTATAAGAGTGACCCGTGACCTCCAGTGTCTTGTTTAACAACACAAAACAAGACAGCAAAGCCCTTTTTTACTCAGTGTAATTCTGGTCCCAAAGCAGAGCTCCTGGCTCCTCTTGGCCATGTATTTTCTTGAGATCTAGAATGCAAAATGAAAATTAATATGACAGCAATTATTAATCCTGTCGCTAGTCTGAGCACTGTTCATGTTATTGTTTCATGAAGCACTGCCCCTAGTTTTGGGTCTTAGCTACATTTTATACTCCAGTTTGTCCTTGCTGACACCCCATGACAGGGCTGCTTTGCCCACTGAGGGTGCGGTTTCCCAAAATGAAGTGAATGAACATGACAGCTCTGAATCTGGGGGGAGGGCAGGGTCCTGCTCACCCACCTCATTTCCTCCTTTGCCTGACTCCCAGCGACGCATTGACATCGCTGGCCATCACTGCTGCACGTTGGACAGTTAACATGATGCTGGAACTCGCTAAAACATATACAGAAAATGAAAATAATAATAATAAAAAAGTAATCTTCTGCAGTTTTTGGTGAGTTAAATTGGTTTAGTAAGGGCTCCAGTGAGCACCAGGGCCAGCATCCATGCTGCAGGTGGGAGGGAGGAGAAGGGGACCAAGATGTCTTTCTCCTGGCAGGGGAGGACTTGATGCTTGTGCTTGCACAACAGACTAAATCCTGGGCCCCTCAGTTCTGCATTTATGCTAAACTGTGTGTGTGTAAGCAGATTACTGGAGTGGAGCTCTTGACATTTCAAATGAAAACCTCTGATCAGGTTTAGGTCTGCTTGACTTAAGTATTGTATCCCTACGTTTGTTGGATCACGTCCTCCATTGAGATATGTGTGAAAGTGAGCTTATGCCGAGGAAGTGAAAAACCTGAAAATGTGACACATTCTGCAAGCCCATTTCTGCTCTTGTTACAACATTGCAGCACTGATTTCGTTATTGCAGCACTTGATTTCTTTACAGGCTTGGGCTTTGCAAGAAGAGGTAAGAAAACACAAAATTTTAAGCAGCACCTCCTGCAACTCAGTGACCTCTATCTTGATGAAATTCAGTCCTGTTTTCATCACAGATATTAAATGCTTTTGTGTTTAAAGTGAACATTGCATGTATAAAGTCATAATCAAAAAATACTGCAAAACAGACTTGACCCACAAGGCGATATGGCTTTAACTAGGTTTCTTACTAACACAGAATAATCCACCCACGTTTCCCTTGTCAGTCACATGACATGATTATTATCACTGTGTTTAATAGGCATCTTTCAGTCATGCACAAAATACTGCTAGTAAAATTGCCTGGTCAATAACAACATAATGGAAAAACTTGCTTTCATTTGGTGTACAGGTCATAAAGTTTGCTATTATTTACAATAAAAATGCTAAAATAAATGATAATATATTTTGCCTTCAAAATTAAAAAGATGTTTTAAGGCAATTTTCATATACAGATATGCCATTTTAGCTTAATCAGAAATAATCTCACAGTAAATTGTCACAACATTTATGGTCATGAATTTAAGGTTCAGCTGTTGCTCTCAGTAATCACAGGAGAGGTTCCATTTTAGGTCATTCACACAGTTCCTATAGGTAAAGTTAAGCAGGTTTGAGTCCTGATGTATAGATCAGATTAGCAACTAGAGAAAGTCACTGTTCTTTTATAACTCACCATTACCTGTCACCATCACCATTATCAGTGATAAGCCTCACTAAGCTGGGACTGAGCTGGAACAGAGAAGCATTTTCAGAATCTCTGCGGAAAGGTATCTCTGACCTTCAAGACCCTAAGATTTCCTGGGGTTCAAATTTCAACCGTAGTTTTTTGAAAATGCCCATTAAGTGGTGGTTAAAGGCACAAGTGAAACACACACGCTTTCCTCTTACAAAAAGCTAATGGGAAGTTAGTATCTGTTTCCTGCTTACAGTGGCAACTCCATTTCTTTGGCAGGGGTTTGCAAAGGCGCTTGCTGACTGCTTTGGCCAGAAACTGGTCGGGTTCCTGGTGGACAAAGAACCAAATTTTTTGCAGATGTTGCCCTCTCGGCTTTCATACTAAACGTGTTTCATGGGTCCAGGTGAATGGTAGTGACAGCAAACAGAAAGAAAAGACAAAAAGAGAAAACAAAATGAAAACCAAAGCTGAACATTTTTAACAAGTGAAATTATTTTTGAGGGCCTTTTGTGACTGTCAATATTGCTGCTGTCTTTTCACCAGGATTTAAATGTTAGCTGTGCTGTAAGGTAGTTACAGTAATTATGAGAAGACCTGTGTCTCATGTGACTGCTTCCTTCGCTATAATCTCTGAATCCAGATTCAGCAGGATACACCCAGGCACTTAAGACCTTGAGTCTCCTCATGCACTTTAGTCTCCTCATGGTGTATTTTGCAAAGTGCTGGGAAATCCACTTGCTTACGTTTTTCCTACTTTTCGTACTTGCTGCTTCCCCTCTGAAAGTTACTGCAGAACTCCTCTGTAGACTCATGGACCCTGATGATCCCATGCAGGGGAAGAGATTAAGCCTCCAGAGTGTGCTGAGGGACATGAAATATAGGCATTGACGTGGCTCTGGCTGAACCATGCTTTACTGTGCTTTACCCTCCGAGGCACTAGTGCTCATACTCAATGGGACGGAAGGGTGAGATGGAAGGTGGCTCACTGAGGCAATGGAAGAGCTGAGCTAGGTTTGCCCCTTTCTTCCCCATGCTTCAAGTATTCCTTCCAATAGAAATCAAGGGCTTACATTTTCAAATTAAACCTTAACTCTGAAAAGTGCTTCAAGTCCAGTGTGAAGAACCCAGCACCAAGTGTCACACATAATGATATATCAATATCTACACGTAATGCCCCCTATGTAAGCCCTTGCTTCCCACCTGGCCTATTTTAATTGATAACTGCGCAATCCATGTGTGTACCAGGGGTTGCCATTTCCAACAGCTTTATGAATGAGTGTAATAAGAGATCACTATGTGGTTTTTACTGAGGAATTTTAAAAGTATAAATTCCTGGCTTTTGACGTGATTTTCTTTAGTTTCAGGTCTCCTGCTAAAAAGATGTAGACATTTTTTTCGCATATTATTTCTCAACATACTAAAGCACAAGTCTTTCACTGCTCTTTAACTGCTGCTTTAGCCGGTAACAAAAATAATTCAATCACTGTTGATCCTCTTATATATAACACTTTCCATATGGTAGCCAATAAGATGCTACCTCTGTCTTAGCAGTTTGGGTTTTTTTTCCTGACAGAAAAAAACAGTGATTTTAAAGTTTCTTCAGTAATACTACATCTAAAACAATGAAAAGCTCATGTAATGTGTACCTTTATTTTGTCATATTAGTAAGTGTTAAATGCTAATTGACTGTCCTGAAATTTTGTGTTTTGGAGCTTTAAATTTTAATAATTTGTCCTTTTTATTTGAATCATCAAAATGGAACAGTTCAGCATGTGGCAAAAGAATGAAGAAAAGTCAGGATTAAGCCAGATAGGACCGGACTGAACTTATCATGGGTCCATAGCTACTGCTTTTCAGCTTTTCCTAATTTGCTGCTGCCCTTTGAGATTATTGTGTGAGGAACAGCAGTGGATTTCTGCTAACTTGGATCCTCAAGATGCATCCTTGTTTGTTCCCCTTGAGTATCTCAGTGCTGATGTGCTCTGTAAGAACACAAAAATCTTAGCTCAGTGGGGAAGCACAAACCATGCTCCACGTAATAGCTGTGACTATATAGAACTGATAGAGGAAGGAGACCACAGCAATCTGAAATTCAGAAGTCTGACATTTTATTGAATTTTTAAAAATTCCAAACACTTTTAATTATATTAAACAATTCTAGGGACTTTTTTTAAAAATCTGTAGTGATACAACCCTGTTAGGATTATTGTTACTTTTACTGTAATGGTTATCATTTAACATCTCAGTTGCAGTTCTGCTTAAAAAACACAGCAATATATGAGGTGTTTTACAACCTCTGTCATAGGAAGTAGTGTTCACCCTAATTGTACCAATTAAAAATTTAAATTACAAGACAGACTTAAAATTGGACTTTTTTGCTTCTAGGGGTTTTAGAATGAAAGTTTCTTTTCAGATGAGAGTTATGGAAAATTCTTTTAAAAATTACAGCTACATCTTTTCATAACCACCCAATATTTTAGGGAAACTGTCATTGGTCATGAGGCACCCAGGATGACAGGAGTGGGAAGAACAGCACAGCTGGGCTCTGCATTTATAGGAGGAAGCCAAGGATCTAAAGACCTGTCTGTCTGTATTTTTCTAAATGAATGTATCTAGCTTGAGAGTAGTTATATTTTTGTGAGCCAGGATGCAGAGCAGCTTTGCAGAACTCACCAAGCCTCCTCTGCATGTTAAAGTACTCAGTTCCTAGAGCAGATGTTTTCTCATGCTGCAGCTGAAGTTAGCTGTAGAATGAACGAAGGTTTATATCTGTTAAAACAGTGAAATCTCTTTAGTCCATTGAGATACTTTTGTATAAAGATCAGCTGCTGTGTGTATAACCGTCTAAACAGTTTTGGACTGACAGGTCTCTCTCTAGCAGGGTAAGTCCAGTTTTAGAGAGACCAGAGCCTATTTTCTCCATGCAGAGGTGTGTTGGTGTTTTGAAGGTCTTCATGATTTTCTCCTTCCCCTCTACACTGCCCTGGTGAGGCCTCATCTGGAGTACTCTGTCCAGTTCTGGGCTCCCCAGTTCAAGAAAGATGAAGAGTCCAGCGGAGGGCTACGAGGATGGTGAGGGGACTGGAGCATCTCTCCTACGAGGAGAGGCTGAGGGAGGTGGGCTTGTTCAGCCTGAAAAAGCGAAGGCTGAGAGGGAACCTTATAAATGCCTACAAATACCTTAAGGGTGGATGTCAGGAGGATGGGGCCAGACTCTTTTCATTGGTGCCCAGCGACAGGACAAGGGGCAATGTGCACAAACTGAAGCACAGGAAGTTCTGTCTGAACATGAGGAAGAACTTCTTCACTCTGAGGGTGACGGAGCACTGAAACAGGCTGCCCAGGGAGGTTGTGGAGTCTCCTTCTCTGGAGATATTCAAGACCCGCCTGGACAAGGTCCTCTACAGCCTGCTGTAGGTGACCCTGCTTCGGCAGGGGGGTTGGACTAGATGACCCACAGAGGTCCCTTCCAACCCCTACCATTCTGTGATTCTGTGATTCTGTGATTTCACATCACAAAGGCGTTTGGTCCTGTATTCTCAGCTGCCAGATTGCTGTAGTTACAATGCTAACTGCAAAGACCACACTTTCGCTATCATGTGAGTTGCAAGTTCTCTCTGTGTCTTAATATTGGAAGTAGATGTTGGTTTAAGATTCTAACTTTTCTCATGGAGGAAATATCAATGACCTAATCTTTAATTAGGAGTCAGGAAGTACCGATGAAGCTGAAATACAAATACTTCAGCTAAGACATTTAGATTAGGATTTGGACAGAGTGAAAAATAGATCAGTACAGCATTGAGGATTGAAACATTGCTATAACAGCAATCATGACTATGTCTCATTATTTTAGGTTACTGAAGTTTCCATTTGTTTTGCCAAGTAGTTTCAGATCAAGTAATTTTATAGAGTTTTGTGCAGTCGGATAAACAGAGGAATAAGAGCAAACCATTCATTCCTTGTTCCCATGAACCATTCTATCAGCTTTAACAGACCATTTCAAAACACTAGAAGTCATGAATTCTGAATTGGGTTAGAATCGTGATTATAAAATGAATTGTGATTCATTTTTGGTTTGGCTGGTTTGGTCTCTGAAATCATTCATTTAGTGTTGCTTCAGGCTATCTTGAGAATCCAAATTAAGTTGAAAGTTGAAATTCTTGCCGTCATTTAACTAGGATCTGAGGCTTTAGGAAAGCTATCAAATTTCCAGAGATTTACGAGACCTGATAATATTGCTTCACTGAGACTATGAGCATGAGAAAAAGTTGGCAGACTAGATTGTTAAAGGTAGAGCACCAGTATTAACAAATCTCTGTCACTAGGAAATTTTAATTGGAACCTTAACCTCCTTTTATGCCTGAAATTATAAAATACCTCCCAAAGTGGGCTGTTTGCATCACTCTGATGTTTGAGAACATTTTTCAGACTGGTTGCATGGTTAAACTCAACCCTGTAGCTCATGGGGCAACACTTGCTGACTTCTGTGCAGCAGAGGGTATGAATCCATTGACACAATCAACATGGATCCCAGATACTCCTAAGAAGGGATTGGTACATCTAACTGAAGTGTGTCTTCTATGAGGGAATCCTTATTTCTGGCCAAAATAATGGCAAGCATCAAAGCTTAGTTAATACACAGCTTAGCTTAATACAAATGCTTTGTATTTTATTATATTTAAATAAATAAAAATCATGCATTCAAGATGGTGTGTGGCCTAATGCAACATTAACAAGAGCCTGTTAAAATTATACCATCAGATAGCAGTCCACTTTTCTAAACACATAAGTAAGAGGTTTCACATGTTGGGTTTATATTCCACAGTCTGGATTTCCAAATGAGGTTATCTGGCAGTAGTGACTGAACTGCAGGATATGTACGCATATTTGATGACTTGTTCAGGAGAACGTGACGAAGAACTCAGTGAAAGCTGACAAAGTTTATTCTGTCAAATAAGATAAAGGTCATTAAATGAAAAGATGACAATATGGAAGTAATGATAAATCTGAAGGGATCATACATGAAAATATGTGTAGAAATGTCTAGTGAAGGTTTTCTTTGCTGTAGTCTGGTTCTCTGGCACAGATGTTCATTACTGCTTCAGTTGCATCAGGTGTGCTCTTGGAGTGCTTCTTAAGGTTTCAGCTAAAATCCATGGAGTCCATGTCATGAGGTCTGTGTGAACCTAAGCGTACTATACAGTCAATCACAAGATTTACTTTAGAAGCACAACTCTGATTAGAATTAAAAAAGCAGATGTAGACACACAGTCTGGGTCTGCATTATGGAAAGTACTGGTATTATAATAAATAAATACTCACTTTTTTGAAAAAATCTTTCCAAAGGGTCTCTTTCAAACCATTTTTTTTTAACTGGCTGTCTACACTTGTCTTCATGTGACTCCTATCATAAGCCCTTTCCTCTTCTCTAGACCTTAATTTTAAATGCTTAAACATGTGGCTATATAATTTTTTTGAAAATAATCCGCTTCCTGATCTCTGCTCCTTAAAAGAACTGTCTTGTCATAGATATGTGTAGAAAGTGTTTTTCACTTCCAGTCGTCCTCTAGGTGAATATTTTGGTCTGTTTTCACTCTTTTTTCACAAAACAGAGACTATACAGTGCCTTCCTCTGGATGACAAATGACTTTTTCCTGCCATTGCTTCTCTTACCAATCTACACAATCTCAATATGGCTTTTATTGCTAGTGATCAATCTGATCTTAAATGGAAACTGGGATTTCCAGTACTTTATCCTACTTGGAAGATATTCAAGACCCGCCTGGACAAGGTCCTGTGCGGCCTGCTCTGGGTAACCCTGCTTCGGCAGGAGGGTTGGACTAGATGACCCACAAAGGTCCCTTCCAACCCCTACCATTCTGTGATTCTGTGAATGAGGTTGTGTATCCTTAATGTTTCTGAACATTTTCTATGTCTATAACCTCCTCTAGAATGGGATATTTAATCCTTTCTGTTTTGTTTTCCTCTGGGATATCTAGTTTCTAGCCTTTTGCTTTGAAGTCACCCACTGACACCACTGTTTCACCCACTGACTCTCTGTTCTTCAAACCCACGGATACACCTCCAGAAACTACACTTGTGATTTTAATCTTCCATTTCTGCAGTCAGATTCTTGTAATTTGGTCCTGGTTCTTTGCTGATATTACTGTGATCATCCCAAGCATCTGGCCAGAACAAGAAGTGTCAGTGGCTGTGAGACAATTTTGGTGCATTGCTTTCATGGATGCTCAATTCTTTATTAATACTTACTGTAGGCAGAACAGAAACCATTGATTAACATTTTGCATGCTTTCCCCTTCTGATTAGGCTCAGGATGATCAAAAAAAGAAAAGGGAAAGCAATGCAAATGAAACGATATCTCCAAAGTTTCTGTGCTCCTAGGAACTCCTGCAAAAATTGTCTCTCAGCCCCTGAGTACACAACGACTTTCAAGTACAACATGCTTTGTAATCCTTCTCATGGTGTCTTCTGATGTTTATAAAGTTGGCTATAAACTAACCAAACATTCCTGCACCATCTATAAATTATGAGACAGACAAAAGGCACGCCACCATTTTTCTGATTAAAATTGTATTTGGAAAGGAAGAGCCTCACAGAGATTTTATTGCTTTTAATGCTCTAGCCACTGCCTAGCAGCCATGTAGGAATCATTCAGGAGTCTGGAGTCCAGCTGAGTAAGATACTGAAATCTCAAATGAGAGTTTTGGAGGAGATGTATTATTATGGGTATTTTTACAACAAACATCTGTTTAACATCTATCTGTTGCTAATATGCGCAATGTAAAGCTAAGTGTATGGCTTAGGTCCCTTCTGGAAAATATTTTTCCTGCTTTTTTTTCTTTGGCTCCTCAGCTGTGTAGATACTGTAAATAAATTTGTACTCTGAAGCCACAGTGTTTATGTCCAACTGCCTTTCTCCCTCATCCATTCCTACTCTCTTTTCCTTAAAGGTGTCTCTTCAGAAACATCTGGTTTCTATTACTCTCTGTGTCAAACCGAAAACAATCACAGTGCTCATTAAGAAGTTTCCATCTTTAACCTCTGCATGGCAACTTTCAGAGAAAGAAGACCTCCCAGAAGAGTTTTGTTATTTTCTCACCACAAACTCTCAAGAAGGCTTTCGGCAGTTCTTCCATGGTGCTTGGTTGCTTGCCTGGAAACTCGACCTCTTGAAATATCCAATTCCTATACTCTTCAGTCTTCAAGTCACACTGGGTGGTGTGCTTACCACAGTAACTAGAAAATGACTGCTATTAAAATAACAGCTGTTGTTTTAAAAATTATGCAGTATTTTAGAACCTCCTTGTTCACACCACTAATGAGTAGTTTGTTCCCATGAATGCATAACATGGTTCTAAATTAACCCAGCCAGCTGATGAAAGCTTGAAAGTAATCAGTGTTTCTGCCTGCTTGGTAGATCTTCTTTCATTTGATCTACAGTTACTTGTGGCCTGGGTTTAGGAAGATGGAAAAGTTCTGCTCTTTCCCATTGTCCAAGAAATGTTGAGGAATGTGTGCTATAGGAAGAGGTCCTTAGTGGAAAAGGATGATAATAACGTTCTCTTGATCAGTATTAGTTTACAGAAGATGTTATTATCTGACATAAAGTCTCTTGAATACTTTTGAATCCTTACAGGACAGGTCACACTGGCTGTACAGTGCTAGTATAGACACTTATACAGAGACACTTGGTAACTGGTGTAGCAAAATTCAGTGTCAGATCTAAAAGGAAGGGGAAGGTGCAAGTTATTTGCCAAAGGAATGAATAAGTTGATTTTACTCACACTCATTCTCTCAGTGTATGTCTTCATTCACACTCTGACTTCCACTTACAAGTACCAAGTGTGTCTGAGCAGTGTGGCATTGTGTGTGACACACAGCACCAGGGGCACAGGCTGCTGAGTCCTCATCAGAGCTCTGGGGTTCCTCATGATCCACAATGATGAATACATTTTTGGACAGATCTCTCACATCCATTTAGGAATAGTATTTTGCTGTTATCCTTCTGTTGTGATAACAGAGGAGGGAATGACATATATGATGTTCTGCAGCCTTGTTGCCATCCAGTCTCTTGTTCTGTTAATGAGTCACTTCTGCTGCAGTCTTATCACACTGAACGTTGTCTGGATTTGACACATTCCTCAGTGTGATTGACTGGGAACAGTGTTCTTCATTAGGTTATTTTTTTAACCCTTGTTCAGCTGTTTCTTCTGGTGCTTTCTCTGTCACACATTTCCATTCTTATTTAATTCTTGCCAACTTCAATACTTCCTTTACATGTCTCTACATCCTGGTTACAGTTATAGGAAAAACTTTGAATTATAGCTGTGCAGGACTTAGGCATCATGAATAACCAGTGCTCCCTTCATACCATGAAAAGACAAAGAGTAGTATGTGGTTCATTATGAGAACACATTATGGCAAACCTATGTTTGCATTGCAACTCAGAAAGCTGCATAACTCTGAAGCTTGTAGGTAAACAGAATGTAACAAAAACCCACACCTGCTCCTACTTATAGTCACATACAAAAAAAAAAAGTACCAGTGTGAATGCAATATTTGACAAGGAGAGGCCATCTCTGTCCCATTCAAATACTACCAGGTCATGTGTGAGAACGCTAAGGCTGAGAAAGCTTTTAACCTCCAGCTTGAGGATTATCTTTCTTTTGAGGAGACAAAGAATGATATCATTATCACCCAAGTATAATGATTTTTTTTTTTTACATTTTCAGCACTGGCCTGCTTCAGAATTCTAATTCTGTAAAAAAAAAAATATTCAACTGAGTATGTGCTTCCTCTGTGGCCTCATTTATATCCCCTTGCAATAAACTGTGGGATTTTGATGCTGCTGTGTTTGAGGAAACAGGAACTGCACAACAAAGACTTGAAGAAAACAGACATTGTAGACTAACAGTGTGAGGCAATACTGACTAATGGTATGATTGAGCAGACAGCTCAAAACTTGCTGGTTTTGTTTTGTAATGTTGTATCCCACTGGTACCTGCTGTGCTTACACAGGTAACAAAGAGTGTTCAGTTTTTCTGTTTCTACTGCGGACTGGATTCCTTGCTTCTTTGTATGGGAGCTGTTCCATTTTGAAATCTAAAGTACTTCTCCATTGCACAGCGTTTAACTCTTCTGTAATTCAGTGCAGATGGATTTATACACTGTCTGGATTTTTGTTTTTCCATTGCTGATTTGTCTAAGCAGACAGGTGGAGTTGGATAACCATACTGATGGCTGAACGGGTGCCAGATAGAGAAACAATCTGTATGAAGTAATCTGCAGACCTCAACAGTGCTAGTAACAAAAACAGACTCATAGCCCTCATATCAGCAGTCACAATTACCCCAGTGTGATGTTACTGGGCACCATGTGTTTTGTGTATCATCATTCCCGACTATGCATAGTAACTTCAGATGGTTTATAAGAATGAGTAATGGCTAATCCTGCCCTGCTAAAGAAAAGTCGAATTTAGGTTGGATGGAATTTACAGACTTTTTGTCACTGCTCTGTAATTGCATTTGGCTGTCATACTGCCCTGTACCATGTAACCACAGTTCTCCTGGAAGTGGTTGCCATGTGGTATTGGACACTGGGATGTTCCTTAGTGAACAGATGCATACAAGCATCTTAAATCCATGTGGCTACAATAGTAGTGTGGAATCAGTGTCACTGTTTTCTAATGCCATCTCCTGCATGCCAATAATGCACAGCTTCTAAGCAGATGAAGTGCACAGACTTCAGAAGCTTTCAGATTGAAACTGAGGACTGGAAATGTTTATTGACTTCAGCTTTCTCTGGGCTTCTTGCAGAATCAATTCTCCTTTCCCACTGAGGGTCTGTGAGTATGTGAAAGGGAAATCAGAAGTATATCTGTACGACATTTCTGCATAATTCAGTCCTTTATGACAGTGCTTCCCAACTTTTCTGCACTTTAGCCCCACCTGAGGAGAGTGAGTGTTCTGTGCCTCATGGTGCACTAAGGAACCTGCACAGGACAGTGGAGCCTGTTGGTGTGTCCCTTTTCTCGTGTGTCATCTATAGTGTGCTTCATTAGCACCTCACCAGTGCTACCCCAGTCTCTGGTTGGGAGCTGCTGTGCAAAGGCCTAATCCAGATTTCAGAGGCTTTACCCACAATCCCATTAGTGCCTTGTTCAGTGGTTCCCTGCTGGATCACTAAAGGAGAAGGACTTTTCATTTTCTCTATAAACAGCCTATCTACTCTTCTGAAGGAGAAATGCAAGAGACCTTTTCAAAGGCTTCATTCATTTCAAGGTCTTTAGAGCTAGCTCTTGATGCTTTTGGAGTGATGCTTGGTCATCTACAGTAAGAAGCAGTGCTATAGCAAAGCACAGGTGCAGAATTTGTTATTGTCTGAGTGGTACCCTTTTAAAAGATACTTGTCTATTTCAAGGACAACTATATCTATCCTTTCTTGCTCTGTTTACTTTTTAAGCCACATAATCACTATTTTCTGGAAAAATCCAACAAGTAGGAGTCGAATTTTTGTCCATTGATTGTATCTTGACAAAAGTGTTCTGATATGAGATGGAAAACTGCTCATTTCCAAAAAGCCGTATCAGTCACCTACCTTGCTCACTAATTTGGAATTTAATTTCTTTATAATTAATTTAATTCAGCACATTGAAGAAATTGAGTTTCTTCTTGCTAGAAGCAGCAGAAACTGATATGCTATGGTTGGGGATTGCACTAGCAGCTAGTAAATCCTTCTCTGTCTGTTATTCTCAAGCTGCAGGAAGCTGTCTAACATTTTACAGCAGTCTTCCATTTCCAATACCATTGTCAGTAAAATGGACATGTTTACTAAACTTAAAATATAAATCGTATGATATGCAGTTTGTTAAAAAGGAGAGTCTGGCTGATGGGAGGCATCCAGTGCGTTAGTCAGTGGAGTAACAGTGAGCTCTGGTGACTGGGGAAGCAGGGTAGACCACGTGGGCTGTGTAAGCAGCAGGGTGCAAGGAGAAGGAGGAATACGAGGAAAAAGATCAGTTGTGATCCAGAACTTCTGACTGCCCAGGGTAGACTTGGCTTCTTGCTCAAAAGAGGGAAGGAAGAAGTAAAAGCTTTAGAGCATTAAAAAAGTATTAGTTCACTGTTTGAAGTAGGCTGTCTTTGTCATTGACCTGTAAGAGATGGGCTTTTCTGTTCTTGGAATTCGTGCTGTTTACAGTATAAGTCTGAGCAGTTAATAATGTAGAGAGACGCCACATGTGCTTGCAACTCTTGGAATCAGAAACCAATGTACAGTGCCCCGCTGATCCCCAGAAATCTGTTTAAGAGAGTTAAATTACATCTCCTGTCTTGAACAAGAGTGGTCTCTGGAAAGAATATCTTCTCTAGAAACACAACTGTATGGCTTTGTGTCACATAGTGTTCATTGGTTTCTGGAGGAGGACTGTAATACTGAAAAAATGCCAGTATCTGCTTGTGTTTTAATGTGCATGTTTGTGCTAGTACTTTTTATTTAATTGAACATTTATTTCACAGGTGTGCTGCTAATTGATGAAAGAGCCCCATGTGAGAAAGAATGACAGGAAATACAAAGTGAAGGAATCCCAGCCATCTCACCACTACACCTGTGCTCTTTTCTGCTGCACACAATATGGTGCATTCTTTCTTTCAATTTCACAGCTGTGTGTGTTTTACTTGCCTAGGATGCAGCTCTTGATTTAGAAGTGAGTAGGTCGGTTCCTGTAGGCTGGGGAGCATTCCTGAGAAACTTCAGCCTTTGAGCCCTGGTCTATGACAGGAACTAAATGGCTGAGCACGGATTTTGTGACTCAGGTCTGTGTAGGAATGTTATGCTAGATTTCTTGAATGACTAATTTACTGAGACAGTGCCCTGCTAAGTCTTGAACATCTCCAAGGATGCATATCCCACAGCCTCTCTGGACACCTGTTCCAATATTTGACCACCCTCACTGAAAAGAAAAAATGTATTCCTTATACCTAATTGGAATTGCCCATGTTCCAAGTTGTGTCCATTGCCTCTTGCTTTATTCCAATGTACTTCTGAGAAGAAACCTGGCTCCATGTTCAGCCCCATGACCAGCTCGATAGCCCTCCACTGAATTTGCTCCAATATGTCTGTGTCTGTCTTGCACTGGGGAATGTAGAAGTGGACACTCCACTCCAGATTTGGTCTCACAAGTGCTGAATAGATAGAAATGATCACTTCCTTTGACCTACTGGCCACATTCTTGGCTAATGCAGTCAAGGAGAGTTGGCCTTCTTTGGTGCCAGGGCACAGTACTGCCTCTTGCCAGCTTGTTGCCCATCAGGACACTCAGGCCCTTCTTCTGCAAAGCTACTTCCTAGTCTTCCCCAAACCTGTATTGCTGCATGGTGATATTCCATTCCAGATGCAAGAACTTGCATGTGCTTTTATAGAACTTTCTGAGGATCTTCTCAACCCATTTCTCCAGTCTGTTCAGGACCCTTTGAATGGCAACCCCGCCCTATAGCATACTGACCACTCATCCCAGTGAAGCGTCATCTGTAAGCTTGCTGAGAAGACATGTTGTCCTGCCATTGACGTTAAGCAGTATGGACCCCAGTGTAGAATACCTGAGGGATGCTGTGGCTACTGGCTGCTGGCTGGACTTTGCGCAGCTCTTCACAATTCCTTGAGAAACCAATCTGTGCAATTTTCTACCCACCTTACTGACCACTAATCTGGTGATAAGGGGACTGTGGCAAAGGCTGTGCTTTGACTAGCCATCAGGGTTAGTCACCTTTTCACAGAAAACAATCAGGTTGGTTCAGTGTGATTTCTCTCTGCTGTTTTGTCACCTGCCCCAAGACAAACCTCCATGCATTCAAGCCACTCCTCTACATATATTTACTTATATCTATGGATATAAATAGATTAATAGATACGCATAAGCACAGACATGCTTGTATTTGATGTGCCATATCAGTAGTCTTTAGCAAAAGAGGGCACCTAGACACAGTTCATTCCTAGACCATAAGAAACCTAGGGTATTCAAACCTGGCAAAATTTCTTCCTCTCCAAATTCTATCAATCAAATGCTTTACTTAAAGGATGGAGAAAGTCAAAGCTTTCCAAAAGGTGGCAGGATTTTAGAATTAGATTTTAGTTCACCACGTCAGGGAAAAGCTGGAAGCAGGTCATATTCTCTTTCAAACTACCTCGCATTCATGCTGCAGGACTTCAGAACACTCCAAACCCTAGCCATAACTGCTTTAGGCTTACAGGAGGCTTCTAACTTTTGGAGCACTTTTGGACAGTAATTTGATGTGCATGTTTCAGCCAGCAGTTTTGGGTTGAACATTTTCCATCCCCATCTGCTCATTTTTGTCCTCAGAGCCACTCTGTTGTGCTGTTGTAGTTGTTTCACAAACATCTGACTGTTCTTTTCCTATGAGACACTGATATGGAGAAAAAGAGACAGTCATGTCTCAGACTGAGATTAACGAGTTGTCTGCTCAAAGCTATTTATATACAAGATTTTCCTTTGTTTATTTTGTTTATTTGAATCGGGACTCCCTCTGCTTCGGTACTAAATGATGCAAGGAAAACTGCCAGAAGTGTAAGGAACACTATGTACTTTCACACTTGCATTGCTTCCATAGTGCCAACTTGGGACAACAAAATCTCATGGTAGAGAAAAATAAGAAGCTTTAATTAACTATCACTGCAGCTTCATTATTTTTTATTTCCTGTGGCCTAATTAGTGACATGTGTATGGGTTTTTGTAAATACACTAGCTTCACTGTTTTTGATAGACTTTAAATAGATATATCTTTCTCATTAACTTCACTTTGGAGAGACACTGGGGGTAGCTAAAATGCAACAGAGACGAAGAAAAGGTGGAAAACTATTTTCCCTTTGCTGCTAAAGGGGGAATTAATTCCACTAATTTCTTCCACATCACTCTCAAAAATGCATTTTTAGGGTTTTCTTAAAGGTGTCAGCTGTAATGAAATACACTTGAAATTTGAGAGATACTAAGCTAAATACATAACTTTTTTTCTTTTTTAATCCTCTATTCAAATTTATGATAAAAGGAATAAATAGCTTTGTTTCCTCAGCTTTGAAAATCGCCATTAAATCTGTCAAGAGGATTATTACAACTACAAAACAATAATTTGAAAAATGAGTTTGTATAGCAAATGTTGCCTTTGTAGAATTGGAGGCATTTCATAACATTAAAGCTATAACATCAAAATTGCCAAACTGAGATAAACCTTCTATTAAATTAGGATATTATGTATTGACTATATACTCCACATTTTGACAGTATCTGTGTAAACCTGCTCCTACATTATTGCTTGTCTGTGTGGATTAATTCTAGAAAGAGCTGTAGGGCCGGAAGAAGGAAACAAAGGGTGGAAACAGATTTTACAGTTCGTCAGGCTATCATCCAGATTTGTGGGGAGACCTTAAAAATAGCTTTTTCTTCATATTAGAATTGCCTGCCACAGCAGAGCTGAGCCTATGCTATCATGTTATGAACAGAAACCAAAATTCAGAATTCTGACTAGGCAGCTCATAAAAATGGACATTGAATCTGGTCTGAATTCAGAGTGAAGGGATGTTCAGGCCCATATCTAGTTTAGTAAAAAGAGGTAGAGTATTTTGCTAAAGCTCTTGGACTGAAATTTGGAAATTTTGTGGGTTTAGAAGCTTGCTGTAGCACAGTTTCTGGTATGATGCTGGGTAAACCACATGAGAAAATTACCTCTTATGCGGTCAGAAAAGTCCATTCTTTGGTCGAAGAGTTGATAACAGCATGGTTGCTTAAATGCTATTTCATTATGTCTAAACTCTGTACAGACTGATGTTTACATTATTTTATTCCTTTCACAGTGCTAAAACAATGTTATCTCTGCCTTTGAAACCAACTTGACTGTTCTAAGATCTGCTCTTATAGTGTCTCCACAAAAGCCTTCAGAGGATAGCTTACAAAAAAAAAACACTTGGAGACCCTAGTTATAATTAAAAAAAAACCCAAAACAACAAGTATTTCATGGCCAGAATCATTGTTACTCTTCGCATCTGAAGTACTCTATAGTAAGAATATACTAAAGTTAGTCACTGGTGAATCATGCCTGATAATTTCAAAAACTGAGATTATAACAATGCTTTAGATTCCTTATCCTGTCAGATCAAGGAGAGTAACCAAGATTTTTTATTTTATTATTTGCCAGTAAAATTATGTGTTTGAGTATGATTGTTCTAAAGTCTGCAGATCTGTTAGTCTTATTGATGCCCAGTCAAAACCAAGCAGATGCTCTCCCTGCCTTTCCTTCAGGCCACATGGTGACTGTCCCCACAGGGCAGTGGAAACGTACTGCAGATGATGAGCTGAAGGAGGGCCCTGTATCCTGTTCTCTGCTTGGGTGGACGGTGGACATTTGGCCACAGCGCCTGTGTGCAATCAGCTGAGTGACATGATTCAGTCTGAATCTGACCCAAGTCCCGTTCGTTGTTAGCTGTAGACAGAATTGCTTGACACACACAGAGCTTTCTGACGAGAATGCTACTGTGAAACTGTGTGCGATGGTATACGTAAAACTGGATATATGGCTGCACTAATTCTTGCTTCTCCCTGCTCTGTCGGACCACACCAAGTCTGTCACGGGGTTTGCCAGAGCTCTCAATGGGTCCTGTGAACATAGTTTTTAAACAGAGGGGGATGCTGCTTTCCTCAGCTACAAGAAAACCATGTTTCATGGTAATTATCAATAAATGAGTACATGTTTAATATCACAAATGCCTGTTTCTGTGTCTCTGTAGTAAAATACAGGTCTCAAGGTACCATTTGCCCTCTCTTAAGCACTAGAACAGGAAGGAGTGTGTTCATAGTATTATTGAGTTGGGGATATAGAAACTAATGGATACTAGTTCGCATACATTCATGCTTTTGTGCAATGCCCATTTCTTGTGATATTATGTTATGATGCTGGTTAAGGGTGTCTGTGCATTTTTATTTTTGTGTGTTTGCTTCATCAAATTAGGGCTTAATTTGCAGCAAACTTTTAAAGTAAGATAAATGAAACATTATCATTGAAATGTACTAATACCACATGAGTCTGGCATGTAAGTAGGAAACTATGACAACTAGTAAAGGGTGTTCCAGTTCTAGTCCACCCATTAATAGCTACCAGGAGACCAGAGAACAGAAAAGGATCAGATCCTAGTCTGCGATGTATTATGGTTTGTCTTCTCAATGGGAATGAAGTGTGTGAATCTAAGGGAGGAACTTGGCCTTGCAGCAAGGTTTTTCAGACCTGGTTTTACGACCAGCCTCCTGAGACGAAAACATAAACTATATTGTGCCTGTTGTGGGACCATACTTCTTCGAAAAAAACCAAACAAAAACATGTTTCTCCCCCCTATTCTCATCTGTGCAATCATCTGTTCTCCAACTTAGTAAAAAGGGGTTTGAGATACTTCTATGTCTGTTTTGTCTATCTTGCTTTTTAACCATAGTGGTTGGATTTCTTCTGTATGGTTCTCAAACATAAAACCGTATTTCTTTTAGCTCTTGAAAGTTCCTGAATATTTGCCTTCTATATGTTGCCATGCCTTGTTTTGGTATCCCAGAAATCTTTATTTCTGGGATACCAAAAGGCTGTTAAAAGGAACCTAACGGACAGTTCTTTCTTCCTTAAATGTATTGGGTTTAGATATACCGTTCGCAACAGTTACACTGATTGAAAGAACTTGTAGAAAGGTAGCCTGCTACTATTGCAAAGCCATTGTATGAGGGGACAATTCTTTAATATTTAGATGTTTTTCTGGAGAGAGCTGACCGAAAGTTGCTACCTGATACTTGGTTTTATCCGGTGGTAGCTCCATGTGCTGTGGGATGCGGGTTTGAATCTGTTAGATTTGTGTTAACTTACAGCATTTAGCTTCGACTTAACATGTAGAAAACAAGTTGGAGTAAGTCAACCACAGCCAATGTAATTGCTACTGGGTACTCTCTGCTAAAATCATAGCTCTAAATTAATCAAGTATTTTCTTGAAATTAATCAGAAGTGAATGTTTGCAGCACTAAAGTAGTTTCTCTGCCTCAAATCCTGCAGTACTTTGTCAGAATCTGTACGGAACCTTAGTACTTTGGACAAAGAGAAAAGGTAATATGTCGTAAGTGTAACAAGTCTGCGAGGTACTATACAAAATCTACTGCCAAAGAAAGGGAGCTGAAGGTTGTTATTCATCATTGGTGGTGGAGGTCATGCCCTTTGCTTTGATGACAAACATTTGCCTATTGAATTTCTGTTAGTGAAAAATTCTACTTATGTAAAATGGGGGAGCAGTATAGGAATTACTTTGGTCTGTTGGAATGTAAAATAAGGATTAAACAAGGAGCTTTTCATTCCTATTGCTTTGGCTTTGAGGCTCAGCTGCTAATAGCTTATGCATAGTCATATATTTAAAAAACTTAAAGATAAGATTACTAAGTCAGCAATGGGATAGCTGAAATAAACCACTGCGTAGGTCCACTGTTCAATAAAGATTGTATGTAAAGATGCTCAGTCTGAAGATCTTTGAATTTGCTTGTTCTGCAGCAAGAAGGAGCCTGTCAGAAAGAGACTTCCTGAGCACCTATTACCCAAGTACAGAGAAGCTTGCTGACTGAGGTAACTGCTGAATGATCAGATAATCACTTGGATAATCACCTGACATTACTTGTTGAGCTCCCACACATGTTCTGTTCAATAACTTCCTACCCCTGACTGATGAGTGGTGGTTTGATTCTTATGAAGTTGTATGGAAACATATAATCGGGGGCAAAAGTGGGATTCACCTTACCTAACTCTACCTGACCAGTCTTAGGTTGGGATGTGTAGCTCTCTGAAGGTGACTGTCCTTGCTGTAAAGTCAAACAAGGATGACTAGCCTGTGCACAGGCTTTTAGACACCCCAACTAGGGCAGATGACTCTCAGCTGCCACTCTCCTTCATTGTACTCCAGAATTTGGTTCAAATCACCTCCTTACCTCTAACTTTCTGGTAGACACAAATCATCATAATTTCAATAACCAGATCACGTACATTATATATTAAACAGATAGTCTGATCCGGCCTTTTGGGCAATGTGTGTCCAAAGTCCAGAGAAGAAAAGGGAGGCTTCTAACATCTTTCCAAAAATACCTTCTCTGGTAAAATCCAACAAACTTAAACTGATGAAGAACTACTGTCTCCCCACAGAATGGCAGTATTGCAGGCACCAGACACTTGCACCAAGTTGGGGATTGATAGAGTTATTTAAGATTTTCACTGGCTCAAAATGGAGCTTGTACCCTTTCTTTCCTTAAAACAAGATGTAAATGAGGTTGAATATAACAAATACACAAAATAGTCCTTGAGGATGATGTCAGTAGTGGTATTCCCTTACTTCTCTGAAAGACATGCCTCCACTGATGGCACTATTTTCACTCATGCATAAATGGCTATAGGTGTACTCTGTGTGTTTTGATTAGATTATAGTAAAAGACTCACAAATTCTACATTTTTCACACATCTGACATTTCATTTAGTCTTCATGTCACCCACATGATCTGCTCTGGAGGCCTTTTTTTTGTTCACTATAGTGGACCTACAGGAGGTACCTTAGGAAAGATGGTCTTGGGGGATACATGAGACAAATCTGATTGAACTTTGATTAAGGAACCACTAAATAGTTGCAGCAACCCCTGCTGTGGAAGGAGATGGTGAAAAGCTGAGAAGCAACTTCTGGATTTAAGCTGAATTGTGGAAGAGTGAAAACAGATCTTTGAACTGTAGTGTTACATGGTCTCGTAACTAGAGAACTGCAAGTCTTGTCAATGCAATGCAGTTTGGAGGCTGCAAGAACAAGTCTTAGTTTTAACATTTCCTCACTTCTCACTTATCAGCTAAGGAATGTTCATATTTCTACCAAAGATTTCACATGTAATTCATATGCTGCTGAAAAGTATTTTGACACCGTAACTATATAAGCAAAAATAGATTAAAAAGAAGATTTCAGACCATTTTGCAACATGATATCTGAGGATATTTGTGAAGTGTTCTCTTGCTAAGAAACTCTCCTGTCTGTACAGTCAATTATTCTTTAGTGTTGGCTGCTAGGCATGCTAAGTGTCATGAAACTGTAAAAACAAATAGACTTTTTAGGAACCAAGAAGTACCAAGAACCTCAGAATGACCTTCAAATGTATGCCTTCAGCTTATTACTTCTGCAGTAATAAATATTTTGTTAAAGAATGTATGTGACTATAGCCTTTCTCTTAATGTAAGTGCAGGAAAAATTAAGCTTGTTTATAACATACTTGAAACAATATCATTCCCAAGAGCACAGACATGAATGCATAGCACACTAAGGGACAGTGAGCGAGTCCAGGTTAGTTTGTAAGTAAAAGGTTGTGAAAAGCAAGCGGAAAAATCAAAGAAGTAAAAGAAGGAGCAAAAAAAGCCCAAAACAGTCTGAAAAAGCATTTTGTTTAGGACCATGATAAAGAATAGAAAGAACAATTGAGCTAAGCCCTGTCAGGAAAATGTGCTTGGAACCACCAGTAAAGCTTGATTTTTGCTGAGTTTGGGAAACCAGAACTTTCAAAATTATTTGCAAATACTTTTACAGCATTGTACAGGAGGAACATCTGCCTCTTGGCAGTCTCAGTTTCTACCTATAAGTCCTTGAATTTTTTTTTTTTTTTGGCTAGTTGCCTAAAAGAGGCTTGGGCTTGTGGGAAATTGTCATCTGAATTTACCAGTGATAAATAATTCCAGTTACAACATTTAAAAGACAGATTTTTACTAAGTGTGCAAAATTATATTAAAAAAAACGTTATCACATGTCAAATCAAATGCTTTGAGAAGATGTCAGTAGACCTGAACATTTTTAACTAAGAAAACACAATGTTTTGCATTGTAGAAAAAAATGGAGTCTGGCTATCATCATGAAAAACACCTGTAAAGTACAGAGAATATATTTCCAGCACTGTACTTGTCGGCATGGTTCAGCTGTGAAGCACATCAATCTGTTAAATGCATCTTTGATCCAGCTTAGCATTTTTAGCAAGAAAATGTTGATAAAATATTTTTGCCCAGTTTATAAAACAGCTGGTGTATTTTTTAATAACTGGTCTGAAGAATAAGTCTTAGCTTTGAGGCTTCCTCACAGATGTGAAATATTTGTGAACATCTGTACATCGCTTCTGAACTGAAATACTTCCATCCTTTCCCTTCCCATTTGCCTTTCCCACTAGCTGGCTGAGCTAGTGCATTCATGAGGATTCTCAAGTTTTATGCATTTTGGGGCCTGTTTCCAGTCGAAGTGCAGCAGTCTGATTTCACATAGGACACTTTTTAAAGCCTTGTTCCTAACCCAAAGTTCATTAAAGTCAGTAGGATGACTCCTATGTAGGTTAGTTGATTTTGACTTAAGTTTATGATGAAACTATGGCTTCACTGTTCATGCTCTGAGTTGGAAGCTGCACACACCTTCATTGCAGTGAATGACTTCTCCCAGCCTCCCCCATGCTGCCCTTCCTCCAATGGCTCACAGGTCACAGGACTTGAAGACACAGCAGTGGTGATCTGGGAACTACCAGACACTGACCTCTGTGACACTCAAACCACCTGCTTCTCAGTTATTTTTGTAAGCTACCTTGGTGGTATGTCTATTTAGAGTCATACTCAGAGGTATGGATATCAGTGACCCCGTGAGATGCTAATGATGCTGTCATTAGCATCTAGAGAAGAATTGCTGGCATAAAGTGGAGAAGCCAAATTTAAAAATGGACCTGGCAATTTTGCATGTAACTAGAAAGACCATTGCTAGTTGAACTAAGAAAATGTTAAGTAATTTAATTTTCTCACAGCAATCTGAATTTCCCCTTCTCTCATTTACACTGTTGCCTAACCAAGGCTGGATTCCTGAGAGGGGCAAGAATGGACTGCTACATATTTCACATATGGGAGTATATGGCATATGTTTCAACTCCATATCCATATATATACGTACATCTCTTGCAGACATAAGGTGAGTAGTTGTCAGTTAGTCACAGACACATTCATATCTTTTATCACTATTCACATCATCTTGAAGTTTAAAGCCTGGAAAGAATGTTTCTTGTAAGAGCAAATATCCTTCCAGCTCCAGGTGCAGAGGAGTGTGTCCAGGAATGCTCAAGGCTAAGTGCTTTTGAAACTGCAGTTTTGTCGCCTTGGAAAAAAAGAACTGACCATTGTTTAAGAGAGTTGGCTAGAAATTGCCTTTAGTTCTTATTCTGCTAAAAGACATGGTGTAAATCTTGGCAAGTCACCGGGAACCTGTCTCCTGTGTAGAATATGAGAAAGAGGAGGGAAGTCATACAGTGATTCATATGACTTCTCTCAGTACTAGACCTGGGTAATCTTTTAAATTTTTCACAATTTAAAAAACGTTATGATCAGCACTGCTCAAAGCCTTTTCCTCAGAGGGTGCATTTTTCCAGAGTTAGCCGAAAGTGCTGTAGGTGTGTTGAAGAAGCAGCCTGGGAGAAATTACACATTCACAACACTCAGCTGGTATCAGAGGAGCTACACTGATTTACTCTTGCTGAGTAGCTGGCCAGTTTCTTTGCAAGTAACTTGCACATTGTCTTATCCCAGAGGTAGTGCTGTGCAATAAGTGAAGTAGGAGTCACTTGGGTTTTTTTCCTTATTTATTTCCACCTTTGAAAGAGGGCAGTAGCGATACTTATTTTTATCATCTACCTTGTTTTCCTGAAATAGAAACTAAATTCATGGTGATTTTATCTGAAAGTATTTTTTTTAATTCTTCGTTTCTTAAAGTGATTACATTGGCGTATGGAGCTAGAAATTTACTGAAATTTTCTGTCATTTACAACTGCAGTTTATATGAAGATCTGTCCTTGAGTATCATGCTCACTTTTGCTTCGTAGTCATTGTGACTCTGTAGGTATCAAGGGATCTTCTTTTATATAATTTATGTATTCTGTTGCTCTAGGGACTAAAAATTTTAAACAGCATAAGAATTTAATTACAAGTAGAAAGAGAGAGAGCTGGAATCCTAGCAGCTATGGTTGAAATAACAGCATTATTTAGAAACTATATGTTAAAACTGTAGTTATAGCTATTGAAACTACAAATATTGGTTGGTTCTTCTAAGTATGGCCTATCATTTATTTTGGGGAAAAAAAAATCTTGGGTAAGATTAACTGCAATTATTACTAATTGTCTCCTTGACAGAGGTTTTTGCCTCTTCACTTATGGCTACAGAAACAGCAAAATTGGGATGTGGCACATCTGAAGGTGTGAAGACATCTGCATGGGAAACAGAAACAGCAGGTAGCTGAAAGCCAGAGTATCTCTATCATAGTTCTGAATATCTTGATTTTGGAATTTCTGTCCCCGAACCTACTTTTCTTAGAGAATTTAGATGTATACATTTACATTATATATTGTATATTGTATATTATTTTATATATACTTTACATATATTTTCAGAAAAGAGTTGTACTTTTATATATATATACACTTACAAATTTAATTCCTTAGAAAGCTTATTAACTCAAGAGAAATGCATATAGCACCATTAACACACATCTCCCTTTCTCCTTTCTGATTTTTTTTTTCTAAAACAACCACATTGGTAATAGTTTGTTTTCTGGCTTACATATGGTCAGTTTCTGAAGATGGTGGACCTCTTTTTACTTGTAGCAGGAAGCTCTGACAACACTGCTCATAAAAAGTAGCATATCGTAGAAAGTAACACTGACCTAAATTCAACTTTGAAAAGAGCTTCAGCCAGTAAACACCATCAAATAAATGAAGGCTAGCATGTGGCCTGCTCTGTTAGTTGTAACATCATCTGGAATATTGCATCCTCACCAGAAGCTCTTTCATGACCTCGGCAAAAAAAGTAATAAATGGAAATGAGGAGGTAGTGTGTCTATGCGCCAGTAACAATTTCGTGTACTTACATGCAATGCTGATATGCTGACGGCCTGAATCCTATAGCAGCCATGGCAGGTCAGAGCAAATGCTGTAGCCTGTTTTGTGAGATTTGTTGCTCATTTTTCAGACTGGTAGTAGCTCTTACTACATGTAAAGGAAATTACTGGTTTGCTGACAGTCTATTTTTGGTATGATTCCTCTTCGGTACTTACATCAGATTCTCTTTTGCAGTCCATCATTTGTCTGCTCCCCATATGTCCTCAGGAATTCTTAAATTAAGGAGCCCACAGTTTATATGAACCGTCTGCTTCATCGTCAGATGTTACCTTTTTCCTCATTAATGTCTTTTGAAGCTCTTGATTTCTAGCCAAATATCTGACAGTAAAATCAGTGAGATGCTTCTATCCCATTTCTAGTAATCAGTTAACTAGACTCCCTCAGGGCCCCAAAGAAAAGCCTCTTATCTGTTGTCAGTTTAATTTCTGCTGTATCTGTTTCTGTCAGTTCTTTCTGAAAGAATACTTCTATTCTATTGCTTGTTTAGTTTACTTTTTTCTTCAATTTTGGTTGCTTTTCAGAGTCTTCAGAATTTATCATAAGAATTAATCTCAAACTACTATTCTGAGAGGAATTAGAAAACAAGATTTTAAAATCTTAGTTCTCTTCATATTTTCCTCTTTCTCAAAGTCACAACACTTCCTACGTAGGGGGCATATTTGGGGCAACTATGACCTACTACAGTGTTAATTGTATGAAACTGAAATTAATATGAAACAGACAGCATAAAGCCTCCTCCCACTTACTCCTTCAACCTGCTTTCAATCTGTTTTAACAGAAGAACACATTGCAAGGAAAACTTGGAAGTGAAAAGGGAAATATATAAAAGGACTGGGTTTTGAAGGAAGGGAAAATTAAAGTACATGCATAAGATAGTAAATATCTTGTTTATAAATACCTCTTTTGCATGTGCATGCTGTTATTATGTTACCACTAAAACACGGAAATGCTAAAATGATGAAAAATTTCCATGTGTTCAAAATCACACATAAAAGCTTAATTTGGAACTCTACTATTCAGACGTGAATTCTGGGTCTGCTCCCATTGTTATCAGTGACAGCTTTATTCGTTAATTTACAGGAGGTAGTTTGGGATCCCAGTTAGGCAGTCTGACAGAATAAAACATAAGATTCTCCAGACTTCAGTGGCTCATAACGCTGTGGGATATTCTTGTTATTAACATGAACATCTAACATTCGCAAACACATCATGAATGAGGAGGAATGTTACGGAACTGGTGAGAAGAAAAAGAAGGATTAAGCTTGACATGAAGAAGGGTTCAGGGCTTGTTTCTTCTTTGTTACTGTTCACACGGAGTCCCTTGGTGCTGCCATTCTGTAGCTCAGTACCGCGTCTTGTCAAAGCATGAACCAGAACTGTTGCACTGAGTTCAGCTTATTTCAGAGGCAACTGTGAGAGGAAAATTATGCAAGAATCAGAAAGAATGGGAAGCAGGAGAGAAGGGAGCTCATGAGTGTTAGCACATGCAGTGATCCACAAAGATGTGAAATTCAGCTTTCAGAGAGGTTATTTTTTTTCTTGTATTTATACAGCTGCTTCCAGTTTAAATGAAATGGTCATTTGCTGAAAATTGATACTGATGAACTGAGTATAATAATGGTTTAAAAAATTTATGAGAGGCAAGTTAATGAAGTTGAGCTGTTCAGTCTCTTCATTCTCGGTCACTCTACTTACCAGAAGAAATGGTTATCTTGAGCTCTACCTGATCTGGGAAATGTGCACATTATTGCATTGAAAGATATAGTGATTTTACAAAGAGACATACACCTCGTGATATTGGCAGTTATTTATGAAACATAATATGGTTATGAATAAAGGAATATATAGCTTAACTCCAGTATTACCAGTCACTCCAGTAACTTCCTTTTTTAAAAAAAAGATATAATGTACAGATATGCATAATGTACCATTTTGGTATGCTAGTGGATGCATTTCCCATGTCAGAAGTAGTTACAGGACACAGATATGTATGCATCTCTTTTCATGTGTTAGAATGCACACATGTATGAAAGTGAAAGAGATGTCATAAGAAGAAACAGGTTTAGAGGACTCATCCTAAAGTAGTGGCTTGTTTGTCAGTCTTTAAATGGGTTCATACACAGTGATGCAAAGTTCAGGAACTCTCCAAAGCAATGCTGAAAATTAATGGAGGTCTAAATGTCATAGGAAGGACAAGATTTGAAACAAAATTCAGCCAAGGGGAGAATAAGCTAATAGACTTTAAAGTACCCAAAATATATTGACTAAAGAAGAAAACCGTCAGAACTCCTCCACTTCATTTCCCCCCACCCCCAGCTCCAACGCATAGAAAAAAATTGCTGTGTTAGATTTCGCTGTAACAAAAATTGCAGTCCTGATGCTGCAGTGGGCTGAAGCAATTCCCAGCCTTCATTCTGCTTCGCTATTAAAAGAGTTTCTTTGTATCTCAACTCTCTGTGGGCCTATTACATATGATGGAAAAAAGCCATTAACCCCTTCAAATCTCTCTCAAAATGTCACTTTCCTCCAGTAAAGAGCTCAGTTTGCAACTTTACAAAAGTGAGAGCTCTCAGGAGTTCACGAGGTTCATTCAACTCAATTGCCCACAATTGCTTTGAATGGGCACAGTAAGTGGATAAATAATCTCCCGGATGGCAGTTAAAAAATGCGATCAGAAAGCACAAGTTCTCCTACACAAAATCACAGAAAGCAGGGCTGGAAAGGACCCCAGGAGATCCTTTTCAAGTTCTGAATATTCCTGAAATATAACATTAAAAGCTGTGCTGCTCTATAAGTACAGCAGAGCTGTGTTCTGTTGACCAACACCTTGAAATAAAGAATAACCAATCTCATATAGGAGGGGGCCCTTGCTCTGTTTTTTCCTGTGCTTCCATGGCAATGTAACTTCAGCTACAGCTCTCCTCTCTTTCCGACATAAAGCAAAATATATTCATGTTTCTTGGCTTGCGAAGAGCTTGCACTGTGCGTACCTTCACCACCCTACTGCACAAGCTCCCTGGTAGCAACACCCCATTTCTGCCCATGGAAAGGATGGGGCTCTATCTGTGAGACACTGTGTACATCCAGTGTCTCTGGTCTTCTCGCTGGCCGCTTCTTCCTATTGTCTTTTTGCCAAGAGCAGTCAGTCATGAGAGGCTCTGTCCCTCCACTGCCGAATTCACCATATTCCCCCTTCCAGGGTTCCTGCCCCCAAGTTTCCAGCTCAGAGGCGGGATTAGCATGCACTATTTGCCCTTTGCCTCTGCCCTAACTGTGTGTTGTTCAGACTGCTCTGCTGAGGGGTTGAGCAGGGGTCTTGTATTGTGACCAGCTGTTAGTGGAAATAGTTGTTTGAGCTGTAGGTTACTGTAGGAAGAGATTCATGCTATGGCTGTGGAAAACACCTTTCATTCTTCTCCCAGATAATTACAGTTCTGGCTAGGACACCACTATTGCCTGAGGTTCTGGAATTCATCAATGCCTCATGGAAAAGCGACAGGACAAGGGGCAATGGGCACAAACTGAAGCAGAGGAAGTTCTATCTGAACATGAGGAAGAGCTTCTTTGCCCTGAGGGTGACGGAGCACTGGCACAGGCTGCCCAGAGAGGTTGTGGATTCTCCTTCTCTGGAGATATTCAAGACCCGCCTGGACAAGGTCTTCTGCAGCCTTCTGTAGGTGACCCTGCTTCGGTAGGGGAGTTGGACTAGATGACCCACAGAGGTCCCTTCCATCCCCTACCATTCTGTGATTCTGTAAAAGTTGTCCCAAGAATCACAGGTGGAGAGAAAACCCTCCACAATCCTATTCAGTTCAGCCTAAGCTTTTACAAGTCAAGCCTGGTGCTGTGCTCCTCCCAGAACAGTGGAGTGAGAGGAATTCAGCTTCAGCACAGATTTTGAGGGGGTATCATGCAAGTGAATGATGGCCTCTCACATGACTTGGCAGCCCTCATCTTGTGAGGTGGCCACAGGATGGAGACCCTGTTTAGTGTGGCTCATCAGGACCCCTGAGGCTTTCATGTTCTTTCCATGGCCTTTCCTAAAGAAGTAGACTTCACTCAAATTAAAAAAAAAAAAAGACCAAAAAGCAGGAAAATGAGGAAGTTTGAAGGAGTGATTGCGTGGCCTCTGTTTGTTTTCTGGTCTTGATTTCACCAAAAGCTGCATAAGTTCAAGTACTCATGAGACATTTCTAACTCTTTACTAGTGTAGCAAAATCCTTTCCCTTCCATGCGCTTTCACCTTGCTGACTACCTGAGTATGCTTTGGAATATGAATATAGGTCATATTCTTAAGAAGGATGTCCTTAACTTAAAATCTCTCCCGTAAAATTGTAGTCTAAAATATATTTTTGGATGCATTGCATATATACATCTACATGCCACTACCCTACCTCATATGTCTGTCCTCTCCTTTTTTATTTAAGCAGCTGCCTTTTGGGATGCCAGTAGCATTTTTGAGTGTCAGGAGGGATCTGTTACTCTCCTGGTTGAATTCTTTGCTTGAGGAAGAACATCAGCAGTACTTGTGCTTCCTTGTAAAGGTCCAGCATTGCCAGTTCTGAAGGTGCTGGTGAGAATTTGTTGTTGTACATACTGGAAAATAACAGTGTGGGGATACAGTAGGAATGGGATCTGGACTACCAGTGTAATACATCTGTTTTAAAGCAGGCTGATATGGATTTTCTACAAATCACAACTGGTTCCTGACTGGAAAGTGTTTGTTCTAATACTACTATATATAGTTTGTTCTACTCTGCTTTTGATGGTGTCTGCTGTGGCCATCTGATAAAGTTTTTAAACGTGTTAAATATGCTAGCCTTCACATCATGCTCTATGAATTCTTAAACATTTGTTTGGCCTCAGGGGCAAGATTTTTGGGGCAGACTAGGTCTTTTAATGTAAGGATTAAGCTTTCAGGACTCTAAAACATGGCAAATGTGAAAGAGTAATTCATATTTAGAGTGATTATAAAGTTTTTTCTAGTCTCCAGAGGCAACACGATTTAAGCACATTAAAGCAGATTTTTTAATAATTAGAATCACTAGATTAAAGCAGAGATTTTTTTTTGGAGCAAGCAAAAACATTCATCATAGATTAATGGAATTTGGAGTCAGGTTTTTAATATAATGACTGGAAATGGCACTTTTCATTTTCTTACACTGAAACTTTTTTCCTATGATATGAACATGACATCAGCTTAGCTGAAATGTATCTTTATTGTGTGGGTTGAGCTCATGTGGGAAAAAAGGAATTATCATATTTGCATTTGCTTTTATTATCTTGTGCTCAAATATAGAGAATTTTCCTTATATATTCAATGTTAGTTCACTTCGTATACCACATTGGTGTTTCTAAAGATAATATCCATATTTTTCATGGCTTTTTAGGGCTCTTTTTCAGGCACTTTACAGAAGCCAAAGATATTATCTTTGCACTGAAGAGTCTGAGGGAATGTGAGGGTTTGTGTTAACAGATAAGCTGCACAACTTTAATTTAAATCAGCCTTGACAACCTGAAACATCTAGGTGCAACATAATCTGATATGGTAAAATGAAACTGATGTATGAATAGGGTTAACATATATTCAGGTTTTCCTAGTTTGTTTGGTCTTCCTTACCCAGAAACTTTTTGAAGCTGTGTTTTAAGTCTGCACGTGTACTGAAAGTCAGTTTATCCATTAACACACAGCAGATGGCTCAAAGAGGGGTTTTGCATAGATTGCGAAGTCAGCAGTTATAAAATTGTGCCTTTTCTGTTGTAATGGTATGACTATACAGGTAGATGAAGCTATAGAGGGCAGAGGCAAGTACAGAGCAAGTTAGGGTATGAATGGGTAAGCGACCAATTCTTTATAAAACCCAGGCTTCTGTCCATGTTCTTGCTGAATCCACAAACCAAATACAGAGTTGCTTGTCTTTGTGATTGCCACACTTATGGTCTGCATTAAGTTAATAGTGTATAATACCCTGATTAAATTTCTGTCTCCTAAATTCAAGGAATTTTTTCATTAGTATCAGTAGTAAACTGATCCGTTGTGATCAGACACAAGAGCTGTTACGTTCTGCCTTTCTGCAGTCACGAAACATGCTCCCATGTACTTTTTTCATCAGTTCTCATCTTTTTTAGACTGCAGTAAATCAGTGAAATATCTTCTCCTCTTGCTTGATGGTGGACTAAATCCCTGTTGCAGAATCTGTGATATCTTTGTATTGTATATTATGACATATTTTCATAATAGGCTGTGATGACATAAATTTCAAATAGTAATAAGCCTCCAGTTATTAAAACAGTCTTATTCAGGAACATCTATCTTCCACAACAAAACCAGGGGAAAATAAAGAAGCACTGCTATTTGGTGGATCATAAGAAATGGTGTAGAGAAGCAGTATAGAGATGAGCGCTGAGCAAGAACAGATCTGTGTCATTGCATTCAATGATTTGCTTACTGTTACTCCTTCTACAAGACCTGTAAACACAAAGAGTCTCATGATGGATATTCACAAGTATTAGCTTTGGTCCAGGGATTATGGTCTCCTTGGGTTCTGTCTACAGACAAGGCTGTCAGTCAGGTTACTCTTAAGCAGTTGCTTAACTTGAAGCATCCAGGTGCCCAGTAAGAGCCACTTCCGAGTAGTGGAGCCCTGCTTTGCAGTTTTTCACCAACTTGAAGAGCCTGTTCATTCCCCCAGTGGAAGTTCAGACTTGAATATAAGCTGCAGCCTCCTAACATTAGGCTCACTCTTCTCAGATATGTTTTCAGACCTATTTCAAGCATTTCACAGAGCATCAGTGTTCCGCAGACCGTACGTTGAAAACCTCAGCCATAACTGGAAACAAGGGAGATCAACCTGCTGAAGCTGTACTGAGACTTTCTGACTATTTCCAGAGCTATTCCCTCTTCCCCATGCACACAAGAGATGTCATGGAACACAGCAGCATGTGCATTTCTATGTCTGGTGCCAATGATGCTTATTGTTGAGCATCAGGACATCAGGACGTCAGAGGAGGGCCACAAAAACGATCAGAGGGATGGAACACTTCTGCAATGAGGACAGGCTGAGTCAGTTGGGTCTGTTCAGCTTGGAGAAAAGAAGGCTCTGGGGAGACCTTACAGCAGCCTTCCAGTACCTGAAGGGGACATGAAACAAATCTGGAGAGGGATTTTGTACAAGGGCATGCAGTGACAGAACAAGGAGTAATGGCTTCAAGCTGAAAGAGGGTAGGTTTAGATTAAATATAAGGAAGAAATTCTTTCTTATGAGGGTTGTGAGGCACTGGAACAGGTTGTCCAGAGAAGCTGTGGATGCCCCCTCCCTGGAAGTGTTCAAAGCCAGGTTGGATGGGGCTTTGAGCAACCTGGTCTAGTGGAAGGGGGGGTTGGAACTAGGTGATCTATAAGGTCCCTTCCAACCCAAAACATTCTATGATTCCATGATGCGGACAACCTTCTCTGTCTCACATTAGTTGTAATGTTCTCTTTCATTCCTTTCCCTTCTTTTCCAGTTGCTTGATAAGTAATAAGCCTTTTATTTGCCTGTCAGTGATCATTCATATTTTGGAGAGCTTCAAGGAATTAGATCAGGGAATCTTCTTGCAGTGGTTTATGACACTGAACTCTGAAAGTCTGGGCAGCAGCCAGCCAGCTGTCACACGAAAAATAAATTTTAAAAAGGCAGTAGTATGAACACTATTCCCTTGCAATTGGGCAAAAGCTACAGGGCAGAGTGGTGATTTAGCAGTTGTGCTGAGCACTGTCATAGTAGAAGACTGTGATGCCAGTTTTTGTTTCTGCATAAGAAGGTATTGCCAAGGTTGATCTATTCAGCTGATATAAGCCTTAATTGCCTAATAATGACTTTTTAGCTGTTTGATTACAATATTGACAAATGCCAAATGAGATATGTACTAGTGGTATTTCACTGTAGCATGGTGTTCTGAGGAAGTGTGTAGGATAACATTTGTAGGTAGAGATAATATCTTTTTATAGACCACTTGGTATAAACGGAAAAGTTAGAGTAGCTTTTGGGCACAAGATGGCTTGTAAAGATCTCAGTGCAACACACAACTCTTGTTCAGGGAGTAGCTCTTTGCTGAGCCGTAGGAAAAGGAATTTACAGCCGTTATCTCTGTCCTTCTTAAAGTTTTGCAGAGGGCTGGTGAATCCAACAAATACTTTGTCATCTACTCATTTGCTTATTTTCAGAGAAGATTTCTTAAGCAGTAGCAATGGAGTAACAGGTACTGAAGTAGTGAGTTCTGCTCTCACAAAACAAAACACCTTTGCTTTCTAAGAACATTGAAAATGAGATCTATACAATAATGACTGACTGATCTCGTTTGACTCTCTACCCTGCCTAGGATGTAGAGGTAGGTGCTCATCATCAAGAAACACCTAACAAATACATGCCAAAATCAATACTTTCTCTGGTTCAATCTCCCTACTATTTGATAAAGTGCTAATGAAAAAGCAAAAAATTAACTGTAACTGGAAAAAAAAAATCACAGTTCCTAATTTTTCACTTTTCTTGTTTTCTGACTTATAATAAGAACACCTGAGTTGAGGTATAGCTGACTGCCTGAAATGACAAAGATGGTTTCTTAAGGTTATAATTATGCTCAGAATTGCAATGGAGTATTTTTCAAGTGTGACCATAAATTTTGGAAACAGTTATATTTAAAACCAGCATTTTTCCAAGCTTCTATTTAATGATTTTGAAATGTCAAAGCATTTCACCTGTAGTGATTAAGCTGAGAGATATGGTGACAAATAAGGGTCTGCATCACTGTTTGCTTGAGTAAGTATACAGAAGCAGAATGTTAAGATGTACCGCCTTTGATTATGGCAACGCTAACAGGATTTACAAGTTAACAGTAAAGATTTTCAAATGTGAAGCAAGGACAAATCTGTGGATGAAAGAGAAGCAAGGAAATACATGCTGTGAGCAGCCAAGCAATTTAAAAAGCACGACAGAATGCATACCCTCCTCTGTTCCTGATTCAGCATCTTTAAATCAAGGAAGGGAAAAATGTTCCTGCTATTATACTTGGTCTAATAGACCTATATATTTTCTACACATCTAAGAACTTGGAAGGCAGGCAAGAGATGTGTATTTACTAGGATGCACATATTCTCCATAATTAGTCTACTGCATGAGTGTCTGGAGAACCAATTGTTCAACCTTAGATATGAGCCTCTAAATAGGGTGTAGTTACATACAATACACATTAAGCTGTAAAATGTTTAACTATACACACTATAGTGGCTGAAGCTGTGTTGCTACATGACTTCTCCTCTGCTTTGCCTTTACATAAATGTTTAAATTAATCTTCAAGTTTTGGGGCATGTGCTTTCCTCAAGTGAAAATGTAGCATCTACCAATGGCTGATTCACATGAAAATTTGATGTAACTCAAAATTATTTTATTATATACACAGTGATGGAGTACCAACTAAGTGGTACATAAAAACTCTTTCCATGCCAAGAAGTTATAGAATAAATGTTACTCAGAGCTACACTTCACACCCTCAATACAAGACAGCTATTGAAAAGAAAGAAAAATTTTCTTAAGCAGATACAACGTGAATATGATTACAAAAATGTTATTAAGCTATCAACTTAGATGTACAAAACTTTTTCCAAACAAGTATTTTGCTATTAGCTAAAAAGAGCAGAGAAATGGCACTAAATGCTTGTCATATCTTCTTTGGGCTTGCCACGCTTTTAACCTTTCTGAATGTCACTAGTTTGAGGGATAGCTACACCACTTGTCTTCATTTGCGTTTGTATTTTGCAACCCATCAGGTGAAATAATACAGCTTCTAATTTGGACTATGGGTTCAGTTTGAGGCAGGCAGGTATTTTGGGTGACATTAAAATACAGGAAGCCCCACCTGCCTCGTGATAATGCACTTTGTTTAAAAGCAACGAAACCAAGATTTTAGTAATCTGCATTTGTGAATATCGCATTTTTGCAGAAACAGGGTACATGCAGTATGTGGCAAGGAAGCCACATTAGAAACAATCTTCTAGTTCAATGCAGCCAGGTATCCACATAACACATTTAAACACATGTACGGTATTTGTGCCAGTTTGTTAACACATCTCCCAGCACAACTGAAGCCTTAGTTCAGACAAAGGTGTAGAGCTCTTTTCAGTACTATGGCACCGCCACCAAATACGCTTAGGGGTTCATTCGTTTTAGAAAACATGCCATTTGAGTGGGTTTTCCCACAAGGGCTCAGCCACTCACCCTTAACTGCTGCCATTTTAAAAAAGAAGATATTTTGTCTGCTAGCTTCATATTCCTGGAGTAAAGTCTTCAGAGAAAAGCTCACTTGTCAATTAGATACGCTGTTCTCTTGACTTTGCTCAAGCTATTGGGCTTGTTTGCACAGAGGAGTCAGTGCACAGTAAATTAAGTTGTGAACTTAATAACTGTCCAGAGATTTTACACTATTTCTCTGCTTGAGCACCTACGGAGCACTATGTTGGCCAACTCACCTCAGAAAATACAAAGAACTACTCACAGTGTACAGTGGATAACAGTCTGTAAATCCATACACTTCTTTACCTGTATTTTAACTTTCCTGTGTGCATAAGGCAAAAAAATAAATGCTTACCAAAGAGCTTGTGAACTTAACAAAAATTAAACATCCAGGACATGACTGGGAAATTCCGCCTTTCTGCTGTTTTCAACATAATCTTTAACTGTAGCATACTACAAGTAAACCCAGTTCATTGACAGGATTAGCTGCATCCACATTGTAGGAACATTTCTCAACAGTGCAGGTCTTCTGCAAATCTGAATGCAACACCAGCAGCCCGCAGCCTCCAACAGCCCTCAGAGAAACACCTTTGGCTATTCTTTGGGCTTTTATGCTTGAGCTGTCAGTTGGAAGTCCCCTTGAAGGAAATATAGAGGCTGGATACTGTCTCAGAATTTAATAAAAGTGTTTGTTTTAACTTGCTTTAATCTTCAGAGAAGGCTGAGGGAAATTCCAAGTGACTGAAAAGACATAGAATAACTAAAGTCTTTGGACTTCAAATCTGTTAGAGCTTTAGCTAATTTTATGTGCCTCAATGTGCACACTTTCATATCCCCTAGCAGACAGGGAGAACTGGTAAGCAATCAAGCAAGTCTGAAATATGTTCCTGCAAGTCAATGAGTTTGAAGCATAACATGAAGCATTTTTCACTGTTTGTATAATCTACTGTAGTGCTATACGGTAATGAGTGATGGCCTGTCCCCACACAATTACAGGTTGCAATTTTTTGTTCTGATGTCTGCCTTGCTTTCACAAAGTAAATTTTAATTAAATAGGTCTAAAGATGGAAAGCACTGAGGAAACTTGGTATGGTTTCAGAATGTAGAGCTGAAACTTGGCATGTTTTTAAGGTTAGTTTTTTATTTGTTTGTGGTTCTGCTGATGTGATTCATTTTTGCCTGATCTCCTGCTGCTGCATAGAGACCTCAGGTTGTCTGTGACGCATCTGAAGACAATTCAGTTCCTGCTTTATTAAACTAATCAGAATAGGATTTGTGGACTGGGAACTACAAGGCTACCACCATGGTTCTGTGACGAGATTTTGAATAAAAAAAAATTTCTCTGCCTTTATTCTACAGCCATCTATAATATTACGGCTCAGCTTCTCTACCTGACAAAATACTTATGATTGTACCTGCTCTACAGTAGCTACCCTGAAGTTTAATCTGATGTCTTAATGAATTGAAATAGAAAGTAATATACAAATAAGAATTTAAAGAGTATAGAGAATTAGAATACAAAATTGATGACTTTTTAAAAATTACCGTTATTGTTTATGCCACTGGATATACCTTAGACCATTTCAGTTATTAAATTCTCTTTGAATGCTTGTGTCTTTAGCATGCATTTGAAATCTTTAACGATTTTCTTGAAAAGGCCTCCATGTTGCACGACGGATAAACATCAGACTTCTCAGCCAGCAGATCTTGGCAGCAGTACTAATACCAAGCCTAGCTAAGAGAAAATGTATTTATTAACTTGCTACGGATTTGGATGAAGAGCAGCTGACTGGATGTGCTTATTTTGTGGCTACTACTTGCTGCAGGATGGTGTTTAAGCTGTACTTGTGTGAATCAAGACCGCCATCCCATGGTTGCTCACAGCTTAGTTTTTATGGCAATTCCAGCAAACAATGGCTGTCCCCTCACCATCTCTCTTTGCAGGGTGGTTGTACTTAAACAAACGATAACACTTTGTCCTTAACATGTTTTAAATACTGTGTTTTGCCATGCTGTGCTTTGCCATGCTGTGCTTTGTGTTAAACTTCGTCCCGGCTGCCAAAAATCTGCAATTTTAGTTGCCAATGGCAGTCAACTTTCTTAGCTCTGAAGAGTTATTGAAAGGGAGGAGAGCACAGGGAACAGATTAATACAGAACTATGGCATAGACAGATTAAAATGAACCTGTAGTATAGTCCTCCAGGCTAAAAAAATAATGGCTATTTTGGCATCGTAAAAGAAGTGTTCTGGATGCTGCTGCATCTCTGCTTGCCAAGCTAAATGCTATAGCAGTGCTATGGCCAAGTTCATTCCTGAACCTGAACTTTACTTGGTAAAGAGACAAACTGTGAGGCTACAGCAATTACATACTACCATAGTACTTCAGTACGCTGCAGTTTCTCACAGGAGACGGTCTAATACCTAATATTGTCTAGGGACCCAGGATAGCTTATCCTTCACAGACATTTTTACAGATGCTTTCTAAAATAAGCTAACATCAACTGCTCGTTCCCCAGGCATTGTCTGTAGAATGGCTTCAGAGCACTCTTAGCATAAGATTACAGTTCGTATTTTCAATAGAAATCCTCAAAGTAAATCCCAACAATTGGGGGAAAGGACTGAGCAGTCTTCTGTTTATGAAAGTCGAGTAGCTGTTTATTTGAGACTGCTTGTTGGTATGTGTCCCACTTGAAATGTTGACTGCTGCTGCCAATTTTTAGCAAGCATTTATGTAACTGTCTGATATGGGTTTCTGCTGAATGCGTAATTTTCCTCGACTGCATTGTGCTTGACGCTAATGAAATCTGAAGACATATCCCTATGTGAAACTTAAGAGGGCTGGTCTGCACATGAACAATCTATAAATGTAAGGAAATCAACTGAACATGTGAAGTCAATACAGCTAAATTACTATATCTTAAACTCCTCTGTGGAGAATTACGTTCTCAGATAGAGCAATTTCAGGGTACTACAGCCTAAGCCAAATGGTAAAATTACTCCACAACTGAATGAGCACATCCACACTACGCAATAGGCTCTAATTTAGGGTGTGTGAAAACATCCTCTTGTCAATCTGGTTAGACTGAACGGAGAAACTACTTTCTGCCATTACTCATCACCATTCAGCAGTCAAAAGTTGCTGCCTTTATCCATATGGTTGGTGCAGGTTAGATGAGCACTCTCTGACGTGTTTCAGTACAATTTTAGGCAAACCACATTTATACTTTTTTTTTTTTTTTTTTAAACTAAGTCATGTAATTTGCATTGGAGCTTTGAAAAAGTGCTTTACTGGCTGAATTGGTAGAATAATGTTCATTAAATGATACAGCCCAATCAGCTGGAGGAAGACAGGAGATAAAATTTTCAGCTGCTGTGAATGAAGGTAACTTTCTTCATCCTGCATAGTTCTTGGGTTTTTACTGGCAAAGCTGAGATGGGACCAGAATTAAGCGCAGCCTTTGTTTCTCATTTACTAAAATTCCTTGAAATGCATCTTGTTCTACCTGCTTCAGGTTATCTTGGGAAAATATTGCAGATACCATTAATTGTGCTCATAACATGCATTATTTTTCTTCATAACATGGTGCCAGTCTTTGATACTGCGTAGATGTAGGAGAATCAGAAGTGCTTTGATTGCAGTTAAATTCATTGATTGCTAACAGCAGAAAGGATGCAATGTATTTACTGATGCATGCCCATTCTTCAGGTAAACGATGTCCACAGCTTCGCTTAAATATGGTGGTATTTCGAGCACCTAGGCCCAGCCAGCAATTGGTATCTGTCCTGCTTTAGGCAAACAGGCTAAAAATACGTCCTCCTGGCTCAGACCTCTTGTGTGTCTATGAAAAGAGGCGAGTACAGATAGACACGAATTACATTTACGAATAGTCGTATTATACCCTCTAGCATAGCCAAATATGGCCAGATGATGCAGTCTCTCAATGTACAAAACTGCTCTACCAGCATACCTTGTAAAAAGAGAAAACACTGTGAAGTATCATTTCCTCATTGGAAAAGAGAGAAACTAGTAATTATTCTATTATTAGTGCATACAATCTTCATATGGAGAAAACACAAGTGATTGATTTTGTATGCTTGAAATCACTAGTTTGTTACATTAATATTGCAATATAGCCAGTAGGTGGCAATAGCTATTTAATTTAGTAAATGAAGCCAGCTATCCGGCTCGTGTTCAGGTGCTCATGTTAGCTTTGAGCCTTACAAAGCAAGTCAGTCCCTAAAAGTCTTCCCCAGTGTAGTCTCAGCTCTACAGCTGAAGAACCTGCTGTGCAGGCAGGCATTTATTTGTCAAAGCACTGCCAGAGCTGGGACTAATTTTAAGTTCTAGTCTCCTATTCTTCTATGTATTCTACATATATTATCTCATTAGGAACTTCTGAACTTTTTTCTTTACATTACATGAAAATTTATGATGTGTTTTAAAGCAGCTATAAACAAACACTTTCCCAAGGCCTCTCTTTCTATACCATGTATGTATGCTTTTGTACTTGCACTGAGAGACACCAGAAAGCTGTAGATATGCCTGTGTATGCCACTGGGATTATAGATACAATATCATATAAGATATAAAATTACTTTTATTCTCTGTGCATAATAGCTGTAATGCTCAAGAGTTTGCTTGGGACAAAGTCATAAGGTGTTTTCTCAGATTTATGAGACATTACTCTCATAAAGCATTACATTCAGAGGTTTTGGCAACATTGCTGTCAATAACTGCTCAGAAGTACATCTAAAAAACAAAAGGTCTTGTCCTTGACTTGTCAATAGATTGGTTTTGTTTTCTGCAAATAGACATCAGGTGGCTCTGCTATTTGGACCAACTGTTCAGCATATCTTCAGCCAGAAATTTAATATGAGGTGAGAATGAAAGAGAATGTCCATGAGAGAAGAGGATAAACAAGAGGCAGATGGTCCATGTGTGAAACTTGCAATGCCAAACAGTGGATTAAGATGCTCTTTTAAAATGCTACTTCACAACCTTAAAGCAACTGAGAAAAGCTACATTCCCACTAGCTAGAAATGGGAAAATTTATCATGGTCTTCATCAGAATATCTCCCATTTGCTGAACTACTGTAGGAGCTGCTTGTCTAAAAAGTGACCTATCTAACAGCGGTTGATTACTGCTCTGTCAACAGAAGGAAGCATAAAAGTGCCATCTCCCTGCACGATTTTATCAAACTAGTTACTGTACTGATTAGCTCTGGGTTAGAGCTAGGAAGCAGGTGAGACTCATAAGGAAACCATTTGGGCAGTCAACTATTTGCCAGGTCACAACAATGCATTGAAACTTCTTCAGTCAGTGCTGCTGTCACGATGATATGGGATAGCCCCCATGACTTAAGTGCTGTGATAGGCTGTGCTCTACACAAAGAAGCAGCTCAGATGCATGGAGCTTTACTACAGAAAGGACAGTAAGTCTCTCAACGGTTTATGGGATCAGAAGGGCAGTCACAAAAGAACACACAGTGGTAAGAGTCTGCTATGGACTGCCTAGTCAAGAAGAGAGAGTGAACAAAACCTTCTTAAAAAAATGGAAGAAGTCCCCTGATCATAGGCCCTGCTTCTCAGGGGGGGCTTGAACCATTCTAACATCTGCTGGGTGGACACCATAGCAGGGCACCAGCAAGTAATGAGATTTCTGGAGTACATGTGGGACAAATTTTTGATTCAGGTGCTGGATAGACTAACTCGATGAGGTGCTTTGCTGACTTTCTCTCCTGAGTATGTAAGAAGTGATGCAGAATGGGAAGACAGGTCTTTGCTGCAGTGACCATAAAAAGATCCTGATGGACTTAAGGAAGGGGAATAGCAGTCTAAAGACCCTTGACTTGAGGAGCTTGTTCAGGGAACTAGTAAGAGGGATCTCATGAGAGACTGAAGGACAAATGAACCCAAGAGAACTTGTTGACCATCAAGAACATTCTCCTTAAAGCAGAAGAAAAGAAAAAAAAACAAAGAAAATCAGCATATGTAGTAAGAAGTCATCTAGGCTGAACAGGGAATTCCGGACTGAGCCTAAACACAAAAATGGAATATATAGCAGGTGGAAGCAGGGTCAGGCTACCCATAAGGAAGATGGAAGCATCACCTGGGTGTGGAATATGGGCCTGCTACTGAACAAGGTGGACTATCTTGTGTTAAAGGACACAAAAATGTTCAATGTCTTCTTTGCTTTGGCCTTTACAAGCAAGGTCTCCTCTCAAGTTTATCTGATTCCTTTGCCTAGCAGCAAAGCTTGAGAGAGAGGTATTACCTCTACCTGGTATATTACCTACCTGGTAGAGGATGGTCAAGTTAGAAACTACTTAAGCAGACTGGACACACACAAGTTCACACACCTGGATGGGATGCATCTGAAGTTGCTGAGGAAGTCGATGCATGTTGCTGCAAGACGTCATGTTGACAGTAGGTTTTTGATGACTTGAAAAAGAAAAATGTCATGTCCAGTTTCAAAAATGGTAGGAAAGACGATCTGGGAAACTGCAAGCTGGTGAGCCTTACCTCAGCACATTAGGAAATTAGGCAGAAAATCCTGGAAGTACTTCCAGTCATGTGAAGGAAAGGAGTGTGAGAGGAGCCAATGTGGATTTACCAAGGACAAATTGTGCCTGACCAGCCTAATTATCTGTTGTAGTGAGAAGACTGGCTGTGTGGATGAGAGCAGTGGCTGCAGATCATCTTGATTCTAGCTAGGTTCTTGATACAGTTCATTAGAAATCCATATACCCACATGAAGGACATCTGAACTGTATGGCTGGACTATAAGATGGTTGGATTGTTTGACTCAAAGTGTGGAGGTCAGTATTTAGAAGCTTAGAATCATTAAGATTGGAAAAGACCTCTAAGATCATCAAGTTCAGCTTAATTGGCAGTGTGTTACAAGAGGAGTTTTTCAAGGGTTGATGCTAGGGATTATACTGTTTTTTAACATCTTCCTCATCAAACTAGTTGATGGGATGCGCACTCATCACATACTCTTGGAGGTGCACAGTAGCAGGAGAAGTGACGACGGACACAGGCTGCAGCAAAAATATTCTGGCTGGATGTAGGGTGGAATTTGTCACTATGGAAGGGGTTAAGCACGAGAACAGATGCCCAAAGAGGCTTATGAAACTCCATGCTTGGAGATTTTTGAAACTTGACTCATCTAATCTGAAGTTGGCCCTGCTTTGAGTAGATTGCACTACGTGACCTCCAGAGGTCCCTTTCAATACAGTTTTTTAAGTGAGTGTATGTTTATCTTAATACAAATCTTTAAAGCAATTCCTGGAAAGATGGATATGTTTTGTAAAAATGATTAAAAATTTTTAAAAATGTAATTCTCCGTGAAAGTCTCCAGGCAATGAAAGCAATGAGATGTGTGCATTCATTAATCATGCTTGCCTATGCCCAAAAGAGAACAGTGGATTTCAAGTATGTATCAGTGCCCTAAGAGCATTAACGGCCCTGCCTGGCCCTGCCCAGGACCCCCGGGGCTCCCCCCACCCTCCCCAGGGCCCAGGACCCCATGTCAGCCCCCCTGGCCCATCAGCCCCTGCCCCAGCAACGCAGCAGCAGGGCCGGTCTCCAGCTCCCCACAGCCCTGCCCTGCCCGGCCACGGACCCACGTCCTCATCTCATCCCCAGGGAGGTGCCCGATGCCCAGGGCTGCCCCAGTGTCCCCCTGCTGCCAGGGTCCTGGCTGGGGGTGGGACGGGCCATGGCCACCAGGCCCTGCCATCACCCACCGTGGGACTCGCTGGGGTCCCAGCCCTTGCAGGGCCCTGACAAGTTCCTGCAGGTTTCTGCAGAGGGCATGGAGAGCTTTTACTTAACAATGAGACTATTTGCATTCAAATGTTATGTAGGACACCACAGAGAGTCTGCTGTGAATTCCAGGCAAATTCAGTCTGTCCTGTTCTCAGGAGTCCAAAATTGCATCTTCCAAAACAGAGGCTGGCCTGTAACTTTTGCAATCAATCACACCAATGTCCGCTGCTGCTGTGCGCCTGCAGGGACAGGAGTGAAAAGCTGAAGGGTTTTAGTGTCCCAGGAGCTAAGCTCTTCTCATGGGTGGTTGGGAGAACAGCGAAGGTGGCCTCATCTGGGAAAAGTGGAAAATCAACATAAGAACAAAAAGATTAGAGACCATCAGAATTCTTCACAAATCTGGTTTCCCTTTAGCTGTGCGACGTGCCGCTCTGCAGTTACGGGGGTAACAGCAAGTGTGCAAAGAGGTGGTGATACACCAATCAAGGGCAACTCTTCTGAAAATTGAAAATGGGTCATACCTCAGGAGAAGTGTTTCTTGGGAACAGGCCATATTTTTTGCCCGTTTAGTCAGGAACGGTTTCTTCACTTCACATTGCAATATCCAAGTAGGAGCAAGTGTCTCACAGACACATTTCAGAAAACTCATTGACATGGTGAATAGGATGGCAAATTTCTTCTACTGCTCCTGTTGGAGCTCTCTACGTCTACATACTTTGAATACACATTGGAGCAAATAGATGAATATGACTCTCCTGTATCCTATGTGAAGGATCTAAACACAGGGCTATAAACACATTTGGAGGGGAGGAAAGACAGTATCCAAAGTCTTTCTTCAGGACTAAAGACCGGTTCTTCATATCCTTGCTGTACACCATAAACACAAAGCTTGCGTCTATTCCTGGATTGTACTACAAATTTATCAATGATTGTCTTCATTTTTTTCATTGAAAACTTTGGAAACTTCTTGGAGAGAAAAAAAATTTCAAATATATTCACAAAATAGGGATTTTCTTCCCCAGACAGTTTGTCTTGCAGAAAAGACGCTCTCCCTTGCTGAGCTGTGCTGCCAGAACTCTTCCTTTTTGTGAAAGGAAATTACGGATCCTGCAAAAGTGCCACAAATGACATGGATGGTTAGCAGCGCAGAATCATTATTGCTTGTTGAGTAAACATTTTCAAGCAGAGAATAAATAAATCCTCATCATAAATGAGGATTTGGAGAAGAGTAATAGAGAACTGTGTTAGGATATTGTTACCATGCTAAATGTGCCTGTACCGACCTATAGCAAAATTAACTAGTGTGACTAATTTTCTCCTCACAAAGGCTGGATCAGAGTGGGCAGATGTGGGGTGTCCTTGTCTAGGGAGGGGGGAAATGCTGTTCTGCGTCAGGAAGGTGCAGGAGGTAAGGGCTTCTCTTCTGCTTTCTGCTACAGATTTCACTGTGAGCTGTCGACCTCAGCACAAATTCAGCTGGTGGAGAAAAGAGCCTTACATATGTAATTTCCAAAGGCTTTTACTGTGTTTCAATAGTTAATGGTACTGGAATATATGTAAGTATTACGAGAGTCACACAGTATCTCCTGTCATTGAAGTGAGATTTCTTTTATTTTCTACCTGAGTGACCACATTATTTGGGAGTTTTCTGGTGACCGGTATGTCTGACAGTATGACCTAGACTGACCTTGAAGTAGCAGCCGGATTGTGTTCGTACAAGTTTCTGCTGTACAGTTAGGAGTTTGCATGCTTGAATTCACACTTTGCAAAGCCTGGAGAAGTGACAGTTTACACAAGATTGCAGGGGATGAAAGGGCATTCTGTCTAACTAGGATGAATGTCCATATAGGCACATGACCTAGAGGTTGTGTCTTGGGCTCCTGATAGCAGAATACTCTCAATGCACGATCCTTTTATTTGGGAATTCACTTTTCTAGGGATCCTTAGGAATGCAAAATCCCTTGCTTTAAGGTGTGACTGAGACTGCAATTGTTCATTCAGGCTTTTGCCTCTGACAGTGCAAGGTGTTTGCTTTTTAGATAAACCTCTTTGTAGGTTTTCTATGGATAGCGGTCGACCGATGGTGCATTTTTGCTCCCTTGTCACACTAACACTCAGAGACTTTCATTCTGAGCTATTTTTTGCGACAGGGAAAATAAAAAATAGACTGCTAAAGGCTGTTTCGATTTTGCTAAATAGAATGGGACCAGCTTTCTGAACCTTAGCTCTGTGACCAAGAGTATAGACAGGCTCATGTCCAAATTGCTTACAGCCAACCCCCTCCAGAGCATGTATCTTGGATTGAGATAGTTGGGGAGGTGCAAACCAAAGCAGAGGAGGAGGCTGCCAGTTAAGCAGTGTGAAGTCCAGTGCTTGAGCCTGCTCAGCCTGTTCTTTTCTTTTATTTAGAAGCGTTAACACACCTTAAGAAAGCAGACAATATCTGTGTGACAGGCTGCAGATGCGCACAAAATGCGACTTCTGAATGGATTTCTCCTTCTTTCAAGGCAGCACACATAGAAAGTAGGGGTTAGCACAAACTCAGCTGGACTGTCCCTAACCAATGGCTGTTGTATGACTGTAGCATCTTATGCTGAAGGGCCACGGTGATGACCGCATTGATTTTTTTTATACAAGAAAACCTTTTGTATTAAATGAGATGATTAATTCACTGGGGCATATTTAATGTGGTGGAATTTGCACCCAGTTGCAACATCTGGAAGTTAACATTACAGAACGAATAAGTTATGTTATGAGCTGAGACCCGCAGACACATGCAAGTGCCTGAGTGTCTCCTTCCAGTGAGTGAACTGTGGTCAGTTTGACTGGTGGTGGCTGGTGCTCAGAATACGCAGTTCAGAACTAAGTCTCCAGGCATCCAGTAAGATGCTTGCCAGTAAACAATGAATTCTGTTCGCTCCTCTGATGATGAATGGTTTCTTCACCATTCTTCTATGGTAAGTTATTTATTGAGCAACCTGATGTAGTTGAAGATGTCCCTACTCATTGCACGGGCGTTGGACGAGATGACCTTTAAAGGTCCCTTCCAACCCAAACTATGCTATGATTCTATGATTTACCTTCTTGCACTGTTTCCAGATTTGGGGGCTTTGTAAAAACCTGTATTACAACTGCTGTAATTGGCAATACATCAGTAGCATGTAACTTAATCTCTTCCATTTATTACGATAGAATGTGGACAGAAAGACAAGAAGATAGTAAAAGTAAGTTTCAAAGCAAAGAAATCCACATATGTAAGTCAAGCCAATTAATGCTAAGGTACAATCAATCCTATTTGAACAGTGAATAAACTCACTAAGTAGCTAGAGGCGAAGAAACTGGACTGCCTCTAAGCATGCAAGAAGAAATCTGTTGCACAGAGATTATGGAGCTTTTCTCTCTGTGGGTTTGTGGGGGAAAAAGCCTTAAACTGTCTTCACATATGCTACTAAAGATCAACAATTTATGTTTCCTTTACACATTTATTTTCAATTTTTTTCCACCTTAGGAAAATCACACAAGGAAAATACATCTAGTCAGAGCAACTTTCCTGCACCTCAGTTTTAATCCATAGGAATCCTAGTGATTACTGCTTTGCTAATGCAGGAGCTGAGCTGGAAAAGCAGCTTTAAGCATATGCAGAAGATGACAGCCACCATTTGCCCTTGCTTGAGCCAGTCTACTCTTAGCCCATAACTAGGTTTCCAGTGGGGCAGAGTCCTTGACCAGGCTTGTAAAAGGTGCCCTTATACTGCTACTATTGTTTTCCACATTTTTTTTCCTCAGGTATTTGTTTTTAACACTGCATCAGATTTCCATCACTACGATATTTGAGAGTCTCAGTCTTAGCCAAATTTTTTTCTTTTGTCTTCCATATGAAACAAGGAAGGCTTTGAGGTTTTTTTGTTTTCAGATCCTAGTTGCATGGGGAAAGACCAGAAGCACAGCGACTCTAAGGCTCAGATTCTCAAGCCCAGCGAGGTGCCTGATTCTTACACGGCAGAAATTCCTCTGTGTGTTGGAGGGTCTGAGAGTGACTTGGTTGGATTCACACCGAAAGCACGTGGCCGACTGGGAAATGTGGACAATGAATTGTCCTCTGTCTCTAGTGAAAATCGGCTTGGTGGGCATGCATTGAACAGCTGTTTGGCAACAGGAAGTGCAGACAGTGAGCAGGAGGGTTTGGAGAGAGTGCTACATCTCAGACTAGGGTATTAATGGGTCTAACCCGATCCTTTCTTCCAGCATGGCAGTACCTTACAGCATGAGTTACTGTATCAAACTCAGAGGAAGCAGTTCATTAGAAGATATTAAAATTAAAAATAGAGTTTCATTTTCAGGAACTGTGGGGCAAAGGAAAAGGAAAGAGCGTCCATACCAAACATTTTTATGAGGTACATACTGGTGCCATTAGTCCCAGTTTCTGACTCAGTCACGATGGTGTATATGTATGAAGTGGTGAGTTTTTCCCGAAGTTCACTGTTCTGATTGCACTTGCTGAATGAATTTTGTTAATCTCCACTTCAAGCATAAAAGCACATCTGCTACCATCTTCACACATCTTTCTTTTGCTTTTGACCCACAAAATATTCCCTTGAATTATACCCCATTTAGTTGGGCTGTTTTAATTGTCAAGACTACAATATTAAAAAAAGACTGGGACATACCTCGTTTTTAAAAGAAGTTTCTGAAGGCTTGAACATGGCAATAAATGCTTAGGGACAATCTGACATTTTGCTGGAACAAATAGTTCACTAAAAATGTATTGTGAAAAGCAAAAATGCATTGTGAGAAGCAAAGCCAACATAGATACACTCCAAATATCTCTGTTGCACTTCCTTGCTTGCGTTTGAGTTTAAACCAAAAACTTTTGAAAACGAAATTCATCTTCAGAACAGTGGCTCAGGGTATATAATCTTCACATATTATAGACTAACAGCATCAGACAGACTCTATGCAAATTAACAGAAGCTTCACCGAACAACAGTGCCTGGCTTATCATATATTTTTGTTGTTTCTACCTCTCAGCCAGAAAACATGAATGTGTACCTGGTGAAAATGTGTTTGGTGCTCAATGACCTTTTTAGTTCAAGAAGATCCACCTGTCTTTCCTTTTACTTCATGCATCTTCACCATGGAAAGAGAGTTCAAGGAAAATGAAGTTTCAGTTTAAAAAAACCCTGTTGTCTAAGAATGATTATGTGGCTTGTGTTGCGAAAAAGGCAAAATAAGCAGCTGAATATTTTGTGGCTTAGTTTCAAGATTCCCATCAGGGTTATAAAGAACACAGTTGGGTTTTAATTACTGCCTTAGTACTAGCAAGATGATCTAACAAAGCTGATTATTTTGGTGTTTGCTATTACTTGTTTCTTCAAAATAAAAGCAAAAGTATCTTCCACAATTATATTAATATATTATTTTAATTACAAACTACTTCAATTAATTTCTTTATAAGCTCTACTATAAATAGTTCCAATTAATTCCTAATTACTGCCCATAATATCTAGATATTGCAGTAGCACACATGCCCTATAAAAACCTACATTTAGATCAATCCTGTCCTGAAGTTTCTCATGGACGAAACCAATATTCCCCCCAAAAAAGCAAATGAAGCGGATGTCCATGCTGATTCCACCCTAGCCACATCATGCACTAGGTGTGATGTTAGGTGCCTAAAGAAAGAGAAGAAAGAACATTGCCGCACTGGGAATCTAGCCCACAGCTTTGATCCTTGAAATACATGTTGAAAAAAAATCCATATGCAGTAAAAGGTGAGTAGTAATACTGTTCTGCAGATGGGGAAAACTGAAGCAGACGGTGAAATAAGTCAGGGTAATACAGTGGCAGAACTAGTAATGAAACACAAATACCTTGCTCTGTCAATTTACTTTGCAATTTATTCAAAGGTTTTTGGGCAGGTCCTTATGTCGTGTTTCAGGCTGATAAAGATTCTGTCCACATTAAGTCCGCCCTGTGCAAACCCCAAAGGCCCATGACAACCCCTGTACTCGCTTTTGGAGCCCTCCCAGAGCCCCCAGAGACTACCTGCCTGTGGGCCAAATGGAACATCACAGCTGGGAAGCGGTTTATGAGACAGCTTCCAGCTGCCTCCCGGCCGCTTGCGTCCTGGCTGGGACCAGAGCCCACCTGCGTAAGCACCCTCCCTGTTTCGGTCCTGGCAGCAGGCAGCAGTCACTGCTTCGGAGCGGTGCCACTAGCTGTGCCTCCCAGGGACAGAGCAGGACGGGTGCCAGGCGTCCCTGCGGGTGCGTGAGTCGCCCCGTGGGCCCTGCCATGGAGACCAGATTAGCATGGAAAGGAAAGTGGGAAAATGGAGTCTCCACAGTGCACGCTTGGTTTAACAGCCATGAACTGTTCATTTTTAAAAAATAATGCTGTCTACATCCATCATGCGATGTGTGTTTTCTCTAACATCATTCTCTGAAAAGATGTTACTTTTAAGACTTTTTTTTTCCGCCTTCAAGTTCAAAACTTACAATTCACTTAAAATAAGCATGGATTTTTCTGCTTTTTTGTTACAATGAGAAACCAGTGACATGAACTCTTTTGTGATAGGCTCCTCGTAAGACCTTTCCAATGTGGCCTGTAACAGGGGGAGTAGTGGAAATTTCACGAGGAAGCCCATAAAATTCTCAGCTTTGTTCAAGCCTGTCATTGTGTGTGTTTTATTCGTGTCAGCTTGCTTCCCACCCATCTTAGCTTCTCATTGACCCCGCAAGCCAAGACTCTCTTCAAAATGTCACCTGTGGAGAACAGCCTGATACCAAATGACCGCTGTCTCTTTCCATTTTCTCCTTAGATCTTAGCATGCTTTTCTTCTGAGAGCCACCAGCAGCAGCAATCACCCTTCTCCAAGAACATGTGAGCAAACAGCTCTGGGGTGTTGCTGTTCTTCCCGTCAGTGAGAGCTGGGCTGGGGACAAACAGCGGCGGGTGCCACCTCAGCGGAAGACTGCGAGATAGTTTTGGTGAATCCACGGCACTGCGCAGCCGAGTGACACCCTCCGTATCGTTTAAGGGACGGTTCCAGCCGTGTCCCTGTCACACGTGGCTGCACGCCGCCCCTGCTCACAGCTGCGTACATGCGTGTAACTCGCCTTCATCACGGGCGAGGCGTACGGCGAGGGAGGGACACGGGACAGGCTGTCCTCCCGATTCTCCCGTTTCCCCTTAGCAAGAGGAGGTTCCCGCGGTCGCTCGGCCGGGGGGAGCTGCCCCAGGCCTCCCCAGGTCTCCTGCTGGGGTGGCACCAGGACGTAGACGGTGCTCAGCCCAAGGGCTCTTCCCAGTAGGAAGGCGAATGCTGGTCCTGCTTTCCGAGAGCGAGAAGGCGGTGCAGTGAGCGAATATTCGGAGCTGAGGTTCCGAACTGAAGCTCAGCCTTTTGGGGGTGTTTTTACTTGCAAAGAAAAGGGGTGTTTCATGGCGTCTCGGCGCTCTTTGCCCAGGGTTTCCCAGCGACGCCAGAGGAAATGTCTGGAAAGGAAAACCGGCTTTTGCCGAGAGCTTGGAGCCCGGAGCTCCGAGCTGGACCGCTGTCCTTTCAGCGTCCTCCGGGAAGAGGCGGCCGCGCTTTGCCGGAGGCTGCGCAGAGCTGCTGGGGAACAGCAGGGGCCGGGGCCCCCCTCCCTGCTCCGGCCCCGCCCTGCTCGGGACCAGCTGTGCAGCGCCGGCGGCGGCCAGCAGGTGGCGACCAAGGGCGCGGCGCCGCCGGGGGCTCCGGCCCCGCCCCGCCCCGGAGCGCGATTCACACCTCGGCGCCCCCCCCCCTCATCCCCCGCCCCCGGAACCGTGCGTGGGGGCCGGTCACGGGGGGGTGCGGGGGTGGGCAGGGCGACCCCGGGAGGCTGTGACAAAGGGAACCCGCCCCTAAGCCTGGGGGTGGAGGCGGAGGCCCGGGGCAGGGCGGAGCGCGGTGCGATTCGGGCGGGTGGCGGGGAGGGATGCTACGGGGGCTGCGGGCGGGTCCGTAGCGCTGTCGTTGCGGCGTCGGGGCCGTGGAGGGGGAGCAAGGAGGCGGTGCCCGCGGGGCAGAGGGGCAGGGGAAAGCGAAAGCGGCCCGCACCGGCACGCTGCGGAGGAGCACGGAAATGGCAGTGTGTGCCCAGGCGTCGGCAGGGCTGCGTGTCCGTGCGGGGCGGTGGGCAGGGCTGGCTACCGAAGGGAGATCACGTCCTCCGGGTTGCGGACAGCTCGGGCGCAGCAGACACCGCCCGGAGCCCCGGCTGCTGGGGCGCGGCGAGGAGGGGGGGTGCGCCCGCCCCGGGCACCCCCGCAGGCGGCTCTTCGCTCCGGCGAGCGGCAGCGCCCGGCCCTTCGGCTCGGCTCGGCCGGGAGCCGGCCCCTCGGCCGCCGCCCCCCGGCCCCCTGCGCGGCCGCCGGGCCGCCGAGCAGCGGAGAGCCGCCGGCTTTGCGGGCCGCCCGGCCTCCCCCCGAGCGGGAGAGCCCCGGCGCGTCTGGGCGCCAGGCGGGCCGGGGACAGGCGCAGTTCTCAACGCGGGTTCCTGCAGACTTGTGTTCGCCTCTTTGGCCCCAGCCCCTGAAGGCGAACAGTTCGCGTGGTTTGTGGGGTGGTGGGTGGGTATTTTTTAGCTGCGGATTCTTTCATCAACGTATTTACACCCTGCCCTTGAACAGCATATGTTAAGATTAGCACACATTGTACTGTTTTTGCCATTACCTAACCTCAACAGCCTTATTAATAGCTAGGTAGCTAGGTTAATCCCCTAAACCTCCAAATATCTGAAATGGAGAAATTTTAGAGCTAGAACCAAGCTCTGTAAGTTGGTCCTGTTTCCTCTTCATTTGCCTAATGCGGCAGAGAAAATGAGAGAGCTTGCGGCGTTTGAGCGCAACCGAAGAGGGCATTGCCCTTCTTCACTGCGGCCCGTCTGCGTGCAGCTCACCATCTCATGTAACACAGATGAAAAAGCTACTCGGCTAGTGCAGAGGTCTGCAGTTATTGCTTAGTCTATGAGGTATAACCCAAGAATAGGGACAATATTTCTAAGAGTAGGGAGAATATTTCTAAGAACTTTTCCAACATATCCATGTATGTAAAATGCATAAGCTGCTCTCTGATCCGTGTTCCTTGGGAGTGCAGCAAAATGGTGCTTGGTGAAGGATACAAACTGAGTGCAGCAGGTCAGCAAGCACTTGTTTTCCTCTAGTCTGCTGAAGGAGCCTTGTGTGCTGCTTTGTCTTTCTTTGTTCCTTTTTTTTTCTTGGCATTTAGGATGCTCCCATTTCAATGGCATCTCACCGAGTGTCTGTTGAAAATTATCCTATTATTTGTCTTCACATTGTAGAGCCGTAACGAACTAAGGGCTCAGATTCACTACTAGACTGAAGAATGTTTTTGGGTCTGGGATTTATCAATATGAATTAGGCACCTAAATTGCACGTACAGGTAACAGGGGAGATGCTTGGAGGTGGCAGTCAGAATCGTGCATTAAGTGGGAAGGTACTTGAAAATTAACTGATAGACATTATGAACTATAGGCGCCTATCACTGGATCATGTACCCCTGCGTGGGCACAAGCTTTGTAGTTCAGGCTCTGCAACCCACTGGTGAAAACACTTAGCAAGGGATGGGGATGGGGAGCACAGTTTCAGTCCCTAGTGCCTATGTGTGTCTGTCATTCGATGCCTTCCTCATTGCACAGCGGTTACTAAATCTGGGACTACGATTAAGATCTCCTGCTCCAGTTCATCCTTAATTTTCCCAGTCTTTTTTTTTTTTTATAAAACAGAATTGTGCCTATGGTGCTTTCTGCTTAAGAAAATGCAGTTGGTGTGTGCTGGTGTTCGCTGAGCACGCCTGTCAGCTTGGGTTTCCCAGGGAACGTAAGCAGCAGGAGCCTCGTTTGTAAATCTCCAAAGGGTGGTAGGCGCTGAGAAGCACAGCTCAGCCAAGACGGTTGCTTATCTGGGCATGCAGAGTGCTAGAATATTAGGCTGGCAAGTATAAAAATAAAATGGCTTCTGTAGTGGTTGTGATTTTTTGGGTGTTGGTATATAAATTCTGTTCAGTTCACAGTTTCAGAAGCGTTCAGAGCCAGTTTTTATACAACAGTCCTTGCACTTATATTTTCTTACCAGCATTTGTATTTCCTTTTCTTTGTTCCCTTATGCAGTTTCTCATGTGGGTGTGAGAACTATGTGATATACTCCACCTGCCCTGTGGAGTATAAGTCTTGAATTTATCTGTCTCCCGTATTAAATCTCAGCTGAAAAACCCCATTTGCTGCCTTGTCTGATTTCTGCAGAGACTGCGCAGCTTTTCTAATCAGTTTTCTAACAACATCACTTTTGTAGTGGGGGGGATACAGTCTGCCTCAGAGATAACAGACGAAAAAAGTCTGTAGGAATCTCATTCGTGTGACTGTTTGCTCTGATTGTGCCTGGATGCAGTGAGAAGGATCCCTCAGCCACGCGGCGTGGGAGCTGCACCCTGTCCCTTGATCAGCCCTGAAGGGAGCATTGCACCAAGAAAAGCAGCACGATGCTCTGCTTTGACACCAAGGGAGTGTTGAGTCCAGAGCAGACAATGATGCGAAGAAGCAGTGACCTTGGAGCTGCCTCATTCGGGGTCCAGTTCCAAGACATCTGTTAATTTAACATTGGCTGTGAGAACTGTCGGAGCAAATGGCTTGGAAACGAGGTGCCGTAATGGGAAAAACCTGATGCTGTATAACACTGCTGGTTCAAAAAAATCTTCAAACCCACGCAGCCCCCCTCCCTTCACAGCTACAACATGCTCTGTCATTGTCAGTGTCTGCCATGCATGGGGTGATGAATCGCCATTTTAGGCAGGCGGTTTATGGCTCATAAATACTTGGGTGTGTCAGACTGTAATGGATCCCTTAGGAATGACAGTACTGTTTGGACAGTGGCTGAACACATCCCTCTGAATTCCCATCTCTTCAGCATAGAAAATGGATTTTAATGGTCACAAACAGATGGTGTTCATGAAAGGGAGAAAAAAAAATCAGATTATAGCTCATGTCAGACAGGGTGGAGAAAATAATCTGCTATATTTAAAGCTTTATTAGAAACAGGAATATAGCTTGAAGCAGTTCTGGTACAATAAAAAAATCTATTATTACAGGCAATAAGGGGGTCTCAAAAGACAAAGCGTTTCGGGTCAAACTAGGCAAGAAGAATCTAAACTCCAATAGTGGGGTTATATTTCAGCTTGCTTTTTTGTTTGTTTTGTTCAAATCAGCAGGGTTTGATTGCTCCAATTCAGATGTCAGGCAGCAGAAAGAGTTAAACCAGAGTGTCCTGCACCCCAGGGGAATGTCATTAACAGGATCTCAACTTTCTGAGCATTATTTAGGTACTGTAGAAATTTAGTTCTTTGCATTTATTGGAAAGGCCAGGAAAATAAGATTCAGCCTTGGATCACACTGAAATAATTATTTCAAACAAGATACTGCACTGAAAAATCACTGATTCTAGCGACTTCGGCTCAGATGCTTGTTCATGCCTCTGGAGAGCACATACACCCCATTAATGCATACTTCATGTGTAATGTAGTGATAAATACAAGGCCTATTATTGATTGGGGCTAGACACAAGACTTAAATTTCACTGTAGACACTTAACTCTCTGAGTGTGATCCATAAAAAATCCATATAATGCTTTAGATGTTTTTTCCCATTATTATCTCTAATCACTATCAGCAAACGCACCCAGAGTCCTGGGAGCCAGGACTGGAGCCCGTAACACTCAGTTCATTGTGGGTTACAGTGGCAGATTTGCTGATGATATATGCTCTTTCTGATCCTTTGAATCTTATATTCCTGCCTTCATGAGTGCTCAGTTTCAAAAGTGTTAAATATTGTCTTTGTTCTTCCATTTCACCCGACAGAGTCCGTAAGGTGGTGGCTGAGGTATGTCTTCTGAAGCACCAGATATACTTCTAAATGCCGTTTGCCTTGATGCCACACAGGGAGCTTAAAGGTGAATGGCAGCAGCTCCTCCTTGAGCTGTGTTTTAAAAAGTAAAGATATGCATATATAAAGCAGTAACATATCCAAGCGTATTTGTAGACTTTGTATGAGGAATCTTTCTTTTGCACTGGCATCACTTGCTGGGTGACAGAAAAATTTGCTTTCTTCATTTCACTCTTTGCTTTTTGCTGTTGAGTGTTGCATATTATGAAACTAAATTTCCAAGTGTTTAATACTGTGTAGGGAACTTAGACTGCGACAGCCATTCCTAGGATCCAATATCTAAAATCTTTTATAGTTCCAGCCTAGTGTGTGTCTTTGGAGTCAAAAGGGAGGTAAAACATTTTTGCGTACTCTGACGTCAGACAAAGCTTCCATTGAACAGATTGCAGGGCTTGAAGTCAGAGGAGAGTTGAGATGGGACGTTGGATTACCAGATAAGCAGGAGCGGGTTTGCCACCCTGGTGTATTGCTGCAGCACCCTGCGATGCCTGGCTGGTGCATGGAAAGGTCCAGCGCTGCGCTGTTAAGGCTCGTCTGGGCAGTGATTAGGTTTTCACTCCGGAGCATGTCGGCTATGAGAATTGCAGGCCATTTCCCTGATATAAGGGGGAAAACCCCAGGAAGGGTGTGATTAAACTGCCGAAGTGATTGATTTAGCCAGTTGCTGTGGTCCTGGCCGGTGGCCGGCAACACTGGGAAGTTGCAGTGGGCAGTCTGGAAGTACAGGAAGCACAAGGACTTGGAGGAAGCAGATAATGGGCAAATGAATCCGATGGCATATGTGAAAATGCAAGAAGAAATTCATGTTCTGAAGACACAGTGTTCTTTGCCATAATCTTTTATATGAATCCTCTTCTAGGGTGGATAATGGCATGAAGAGGAAAATTAACTTTCAGAGTCAAAACAAAAAAAGCAAAATATTTTTTGAGAAATGAGCAAGGGATCTTTATGCATTCTGAGAGAGCACAAAGATTTAGCCTCCAACTGCCTCTGCGGGGAGGGGCAAGAAGCAACTGGGACCACAGCTCTGTCGAGTTTGAACCAAAGAGTCTTAATTTCTTTACAGGGATTTTTGTGAGACTTGCAATAGACAAAAGCCCAATATTTGTCTATCTGGCCCTGAACCAAGCGTGTTATGGTTGACTCTCCATCTTACTAACCTCCTCTGAGCTCCTCTGGGAGCCAGTTACTGACATTTGCACTGTGCATGGAATGCGAGTATCAGTGTGTTAAATCAGCATTAGCATACAGTGTTGCCAGCTCCTATCTTTTATGAAGAAATAATCACAATGTCTGAAATATTCCTTGAAGTCTGTGCTTCTGCATCCATGCGAGTATGAGTATCTCAAGATTCCTTAAAGAAGGAAAAAAAAAAGAAAGAAAGAAAAAGAAGTTGAAAATATGAACCAAATGCAAAAATCAAAAGAGAACTGAACAATATAACATGGAATATGCTTTTTAACACTCATGATTTTTGTGGCACGGGCAATCACTTTTCAATGCTTGGGCTTGGCAAAAGTGGAAAAATTATGGAAAAAGTGTGGACAACATTTCTTGTAGATCTTTCTGAGGGAAGAAAGAACTGAGGAACAATGGAGGCATGAGAAGTTCTTTGTCTCTGTCTCAGTGGGTGAACGTGCCTGTCATCGTGTGAAACAGAAGGCAGTAGTGTGTGCCTGGTGGCCCTCAGAGCTTCGAGCCGTTTGGACGGTTACTGAGCGGCCGTGGCTGGATCCTGGGAGAGCAGTACGTGTTGGGTAGCGACTGCAGGGCTGGTCTGTGTGGTCTGGGCAGCTGCCCCTTGCAGGCTGCGCGGAGACAACCAGCTGGTTTCACTGAACACCCCACCGACGGTAATAACTTCTAGTCCCAGCAAGCTGAAAATGGATGGAAGCCGGTGACCTGGAGGTGAAAGGTGCCGTATCCCATTCCAGTGCCCTGAGTCACTTGCACTCTCCTCACAATGAGCTTTCTGTGCTGCGCTGAGGGATGCTTGGGCTTTGCTGCCTTTCAGCAATGCTTGTGAGCTGTGGTTAAAACAAATGAACTGCTTTTCACAAACTCTTCCCCTATGGCCCCTTGTTTATTTTAAAGGGCATAGTAGCACGTAATGTGTAGCCTAGGACTGTATTGCTGATTACAAATGTCACCTTGCTTTGGCTTCTCTCACCTTCAAAATTCAGATCTTTGCTAAAGCCTGGAGACTGTACAACTCATACCGGAGTGTGTGTTGTGGGCTACCGGGCGTGGGTGAACATAGGCTGCGAGTTCAACGCAAATTGTTTCTGCTTCAAGTTTTGTCCCATTTTTACAGCAACGTGGGTCTTTAATTCCTGACGGTTGGTAGTATTTCAGCCAAGCAAGTTACTTGTATACATGTGAAAGAGCTACCGTTTGTAACCCGTTGGTCTAGTCTGTAAGGTTTTGCATGTCTGTTATGTCCGGGAGACTACGCAGTTTAATACTGTCTGCATATAAAAAGGAGCAGGAGAAGCTTGGCTATTTAACTCACACTGGTCTAGCTGAAGTCAGTGGCAATAGTGTATTGATGGCTGAGGTGTTTACATGCATATGGAAATGTAGCTTATTATTTCTGCAAGTACCATTCAGCTCTGCCATTGTGCAGCTCCCCACCTTATCTAGGGCACCACACAGTAGAAGACGCCTTGTGCTATGTCAAGGTAGGATAGACTTACTGTGAGAAACCTGCAGCACACGTGCCACATGAAGAGAACAGTATTAACTGAAAGTCTTTCCTTCCAACTCCAAAAACATGTAGATCCTGTTAATTAACGTGAGAGGAATCAGGAAGGACTGAATGAAACTCCCTCTCACTATCTCCCCTCCATCATGCTTCACTTTTTTCTGTTCTGAGGCATCACCGTTGTGTTTGCCAGAAGTACAACACTGAAGCACTAATCCTGATGTGTGTGTTTGCTCTGACTGTTTAAAACAATGCCTTGATAACTGTTTGTTTTTGTGAAGTGAATGTGGACCTCTGTAGGGCGGTTGTGCCTCAGTGTTTTGCAGCAAAGGTCAGGAGTCTATTCACAAGACTTCCCAAGTGTTATTGTTAAAACGTCTCTTTGCTATGTCACTGTTTTCCCTTTCCTCTCCTCATTCAAAATAATACATTGTCATGAGTGACTTACAACGCTCTCCCTCTAAGTGCAGCGTATCCAGCTTTCCTTGATTTTTTCCCAAGCTTCCTTCCTATTTAAACAAAGAATTGTTTGAGTCAGTTGGGACCTAAATATTCCTAGCCTTGCTATCATGAAAAAATACATCACTCTGTTTTATGCAGTGATTTATAAGCACTGCAGTTTTATTGCTATTGAGAGCTGCAGCATCAGGATTTGTTACAACAGAATCATTATGTTCTAATATGGGCATTCTTGCAAGGTTCACTCTGACCTTTGTGAGAGTCTTGCTATGCCTAATGTGGCCAAAACTTTAGACTTTTAATGCATTAGTCAGTTTATGAATCCCTGTAAATGACACTTCATCAGGAAGGGAGAAAGGGAGGAAGATATGCTATTATAATTCAGTAATGCTGTGTACTGCTAGCCCTTGTACTCATAACTGAAGGCTGGCACGTTATAAATCTTAATTTCAGACATCTTTAACTTGGCATTGAATTTGTTACTTAATGACTTTTAAAGTCCAAAAGATCCATAAGATCATCCAAAATGACATTTTTGGTGATTTGGACTCTCAATTATTACTTAGCCAGTCTTGACACTGAGCCCAGCATGTTGTCCCTGACCAAATCATGTCCTATGGTCACCAGTCCCCCATGAGAGCACACTGAGGGATGGTGAACCCAAAACCTGGCCACTGCATGGCAGAAATTAATCGTCTTCATTGCTAACGTACTTGCTTCTTCAGATTTATCTCCCTTTACAGCTTGAAACTATTGGTGCTTGTAACAGTTTATGGCATCAAAAAATCTTTATTTTTATCTTGTGAGAGTGTTTATTCACTGTAACCATGTTACTGCTCGAAGTCTCCATTTTGGTAAACAGAGCAGAGCAAGCTCTGTAGGTGTCTTGGTAAGGGAAATTCTACAGTCAAGGAATATTTTATTGCGCCTCTTTTTGCACTCCCATGAAACTACTAGCATGGTTTCTGAAGGAAATGTCACTTATGTGATCACAGTGTCTAAATGTCCAACTCCTTCCCTTTTTTTTCCTCATATACTGCTAAATCTTTGGCTACTTTAACTCCAGACTGTTGGAGGGGTAACAGTCTCAGAGTCATTACAGTCTGCATATTTCAAGTTTTATGAAAATTGTTGCGCTGGGAGGAGGTGAGACACATCTGTGCTACTGCAGAAGGAAAGGCTGCCCAGCCAGCACTGCCTAATCTCTTTCCTCAGGGCGACAGTGAGGAGACAGCAACAAGCACATTAGGGGCAGAACTGGGCTATTGCGTAAATGGTGGAGGAATAAAGAAACGAAGGATGCAGTTTCACAGGAAACCAGCTTTCCTAAATTGTTTCATGAGCTGCAGGACTAATCAAAAACTGCAGGCATCGCTGCTGGATGTGGTGCTCCCCACTCAAAAGAGATTTCCTGTAAATCAGATGTAGGTGTTACAAAATTAAAGATGCCAGTTACGTCAATTATTATTTGCATGCTGGGAATATATTAGCTATTTTGGGATTTTTATATCTCTGCGCCTGTGGATTTGAGCTTTGTTGATACTAGTGAACACTTTATGATTATTTGGCCAGAAATGTGGTCTGCATTATACAACACTCTATGAATAGAAGTCTCACAGGCTGAAGCATTCAAGACATTTCTCTGTCATGATATGTATCTGCTATTACACAAGCAGAATAAAATACTCCAGCCAGCTCGGACAGTCAGCCACCTCTGGTTACTAATGTCTTCTGTGATGACTTTTACTATCCCTACCGTGTTATGAATTCCTATCCTGGCTGTTGCCTAAAACGATTAGTAACACAAATTCCAAAATCCTGCCCCATCATACAGACAACCCAGCAATTATATATCTAAATGTATAGACTCACGAGATAGGCTGTCATCTCTTGGAGGAAGCAACGATAGGACAGTGCATGTCAGCTGGAAGATTAAGGGCCCTGTGCTAGTTCAAAGAGTTGAGTTTCAATTCTCACGATCTGTTGTGTCAGTGGCTTCGGGATTAATGGCCACCTGAGATTAAGGTGATTTGCGTAGAAATGTTAATGATGGTACAGTACAGTGCATAGGGGTCAGGCGTGTATGACTGGTGACCAGTATTCATGGAGCTCATGGGAAGACCATCAGGCATCTGGGAATGGGCTAAAAAGAAAGAACATAAAAAATACTTTATTGTAATTTTAGACAATTTACAGGCCTTTAAATGTATTTCCTTTATGCTTGCATTTTTCAAAAGAAAATTCTTTTAAGAAGCCTTGTAATGATACGAAATTGCACTTTTACTTGCAGAGGCTTTGGCTGATTCAAAGATCATTAATAACTTTTTGAGTCACTGAAGGAAATGCACATTTGATATAAAGTGAAAACAGGGTGGCCCACGTTTCTTGCCACAGAGAAAGGGTTCTTGGCAGGTTATATCTAGCACATTATACTACATATGTATATTTTTATATATACTACATCATGTAAATACAAATATAAATATATCATAGAGACATAAATTATAGCATATATAACACTAAGATAATACATTTATTACACACTATATGTAATCAGTCAATATCTTTTATAGCATCAGATTCCTTGCTGCAGAGGCATTTTTATTTAGCATTTGAAATTATCCTGAATTTGTTATGCCTGGATGATTGATAGAGCAGTTGCAAGGAGGTAGCCAGAACTGGCATATTATGTGTGGTAAGCAAAAACTGTGAAAGGTGCAGTAGTATAAAATAGTGGGGAAAGAGTTACTATGAGCATAGTTAAGGGAAGCTAGGCTGTTTGAGAGCAGAACTGGTGTATTTATTTGTTCTATGTTATAGTTCCTCAACTGAGATAAATGTGCATCATTCCATCTCTGTTAGAGAAACCATACCGATTTCTCTGCTGAGGATCTTGCAGAAGGTAGGAGTGTGCGTCTGTGTAGTTGTGAACTGGCCATGATGAGTGTGTAAAGTTTCAGGGAGAGCTACCTGGAGTGGCCCAAAGCAGGGCCAGGATGGGAGCTAAGAGTTTGGTGTCGTGAACAAGCAGAAGCCCGTTTCTGGGGCTCATTCTCTTTTATTTCCGCAATGCCATGCTCTGTAGGTGCTTCAGCGAGGAAAACTGACTCGCAAATTCACTTTTCTACTCAAAGCTTTAAGTGATGTAAGATCTGTTATACATCTAATAACTAGTGCTTTGTTACCTTCACTGAACTTTACAGTTCAAGGCTGAATTTATTGAATTTCATTTTCCATCTACTGTGTCTTGTTAGACATTATTTTTTTTAGATCTCTGGCTCACTGTAAATGCATATAGGCTGTAATCAAGTAATTTCTTAACCTCTGGAATAAACCTAAATAGATTGCATTCGCTTTCCACCTAACAGCTGTATTTTCCTGCTTTAACTGTTGTCCCCTAAGCCCTTTGCAAATTTTCAACCTCCTTTTTTGAAGTCTAGATTCCTCAAAATGACACCGTGTTCTAGCGATGACCTCACTGATGACATATGCAGAGAAAGTACCATCTCTTTGCCACTCAGTATTATTTCCCTGTTTCTTCATCCAAAAATCTTTTATGCTTTTGAGTATGAGCTGTTCTGCTCAATTAGCTGTCTTGTAGAGCCCCGAGGCGGTTCGCCGTTGTGGAGGGCTGATCTCCATTCTTTCTTCACAGCTGTCCAAGCTTTTGTTTTGAAAACACATTTTGCTTGACTGGGCATGGTGTACAGAGCAGACAAATTACTCTGATTGCTCTTCTAACCTTTGTGATACCTGTATATTTTATCAGCAATTTTGAACTTACTTTCAGATGATTAATGAAAGTTATGATTCTGCACTTGCAGCTTCCCTACTATTTTTTAAAGATCTGTGACTCAGCAAGTCCTTATTCAACTTAACAGGTGCTCCACTGATCGCTTATGGGATTGTGTTTTTCTTATAGTTAGTATAGAATTGCACAAGTGTAATATGAAATCACGTGCTGGGCAGTTGCCTAAGAGTATGAAATCTTCCTACTTGTATTTTGAATGAAACTTGCAATCTCAGAGAATGAAACTATATGTTTGACGTGGCAAATTTCTTTTAAATCATGGTAGCTGCGCTTGGTCTGTAACCATTGCACAGGATAGCTGGACTTTCCATTGGCTACGAGACAGTTAGTTTGACCCACCTTTTCCTGTGGCTCATGAATTTACTCCAGGAGTGCACAAAAAAAGATCTATAATGAGTCATTGATCAATAAAGACTATACTTTTTTCTTTACTTTTGCTCTCTGAATTAGAGGGGAAAAGGGAAAACTTAGATCTCATTTCTTCTGGTGCAAATGCGAATTCCTTCTGGTGAATGAAAGAAAAAATGGAAGGTGTGAATAAAACAAATGAATATTTCTAGACTTGATAGATGTGTGGAGAACACTGATAAAATCAGGAACTTTGCCGACAGAAGTATGGTTTTGGCAAAATGCAATTTTCACTTCAAAAAGGTATTATGAATAAAAAATGGGTGGGAGATCCTTTAAACACTAGGCCCCAAAATGTCACATGCATTATTATCCATCTGTAAAAGTCTGACCGATACTTATGTGGTGTTGGGGAAAATGACTATTTTTAGAATTCACAAGAGGCTAAAAAAAACTTTCTGTTTCTCTTAGTCCTTCTGAAATGCAGAAGATTGGCAGTTGTTGTTATGAAGACAGAAGAAAAATGCATAGGTGGTGAATTTTCCTGTGTACTACATCCTCTAGCTAGAATGCTCTCTGGTCTTGCTCCACACTATGTACCACATACAACGCAAATCTGCATGTTGAGAGCTAGCTACATGATTTAAGAGGGTGACCAGTCATAAAGAACTTGATGCAAGACGAAGTTTTCCTTTTGTACACTTAAAAGTAAGCTCTTCAAGACTTGTTCTCAATGTAAACACAAAGAAGCCTGCACAAAAAAACCTGGATTAAAACCTTTCTTTTAAGTGTCATTCTGAAATAGAGGAAGCTAGATTTCACTCCCTGTTCTCTGGAAAGGCCATCTCTGCTGAGCTATCTTCACATGCTGCTCACTGATTAGATGCTTCTTTGTATTTGGATAGGTGTTACAAGGAAAAACTGATTTTCCACATCTTTTGTAATTTTCACAGATCACAGAGCCATGAGCCATGAAAACAGCACAAACTCTACAACAATTCTTTTTTACCTAGTAGTAAAATGCCTACAATTTATTATGCAAGTTACTCAGTTTAAAAGCCTGGTCCCGCACAAGTTATTGTTTTCTTAAGAAGTCCAGATGCCTTTGAAAGTAGTTCATTAGCATTATTCTCTAGCCTTTTTCATCCTGTCTGGCTCAGCAGAATTGCTGTTGTTCATTTGGAGCCAATGGCTCCCAGTGAGACTCTGAGTGGGAAGTGCGTCATACACTATGATATTGAATCACACTCATTTTTCTAATTAAGGATCTACCAAGGCTTTTATAAGCATGATGCATTTTTGCTTACTCTCACAGCATTCCCTTCTGTGTCCAAGAGGGAACAAGACAGATAAGGTAAACATTTTTTCCCTAATTTTTGTTCAACTTAGTATACCCTCTACTACAGTAGCAAAGCAGGAGGACAGCATACTATACAAGAGTAGTCTGTCTGATAGAGATGGCACAAATATAGCTCTCAGGGTTTCTCTGCTAGTGTAATGACTGATTGACATGATCAGAACTGAATTCACATGGCGGGCTCCTCTTCATGCTATCTTTAAAGAATAACTGCTCCCAGTGCTCAAAAGTAATTGTCTCTCTGTCTGCCTTTGATAGCATCAGCTGAGAAGCATGTATTGTCTCCTAGGTTGTTAACTGCCTAACAAGTCTGGGATTCAGAATGAAGTCAAAGGAAAAAAAGAAAGATACCTTTGAAACTGCTTTGCATTGTGAGTTACCTGCCTGAAACCTGAAGTGCCTTGCCTCAGCCTAGAGGCATACAGAGACCAAAAAGAGAGGCTCACTAAGCTCCTTCCTGCTGTAAAAACCTGTAAAGGCTTCAGAAAAATAATTTCAGCGTGGAGAAGGGCACACCCTTCTCCTTCCACAAAAAAATACTTCCCCAACGCACACATGAAGCAGGGAGCTGGAAGGGCTTTGTCACGAATTGCTTATTCCGAGTGTCCCAAGGGCCTGGCCAGGAGCGCACAGCAATGCTGTCTCAGGAGAGCAATGACTGACATCCACAGGGCTGAAATCTGGAGTTCAGGCCACCAAAGGCATCTTTGTGGCTGTATGCCCATTAGTTGCACGCTTTATGTGTAAACAACTGTTCTTGCTCAAGTTTGTGGGGTGAAATATCTGTGTGATGGCTGGCTGGTTAAATGTGGGGTGAAGCCATGGTTGGAACTGGCTTTGTTCTTTCTGGCCATTGAAGACAGATTAAGAGTGTCATCGTCAATTTGTCTATAAGAAGGGCTGTTAGAGCAATTAACCTCTAACTTTCATTTCACAGTTTCTGCTCATTATCTTTGATAAATGAAGGGTGCTTAGGATCAGGAATGCCTCCTGAAATGGAAGGGCTTAACCATGACACCTGTGCATGCAGACACAAGTTGAAATCACTGGTACGGTGCTTGCTTCACATCGCTGCAGTTCTACCACCTGTGAAATTGCTTCACCTCAGTGCTGTGCTGGGCCACGTTCCAGTGAGCGTGACATGCGTAATCTACCTGGGGGCTTCGGCAAGTGGAGTAAATTTACTCTCCTCCTTCACTGCCTCGCTTTCCTCCCTGTGGTGCTTTGTGTGACAAGATGAAATATGTGCCGCTGGACTGGAATAAAACAGAAAGCCACTTGCAACTTCTTTAATACAGTGAGGATGATGTGGTGAAGGGGAACGACTTTCTGAGTAGAGCAGACATCTAGGAGTCTTAAAGAACATTGCTCAGCTTGTCCTGAATAAGATCCACAGAGCTAAAAAGTATTAATAACCCCCAAACACATCCATCACCCCTCCAAATCTTCCTCTGATTAAACTGCTTGGAATTCTACTTGGCAGTGATAAAGAATGACATTTGAGAAAGGTCACAGGAAACATTTTGAAGTTCACTTGTCTGGAATAGATATGTATTTAGATTGCTCAGTGGTAGTGTAGTGATCACCACAGTGATTTCAGAGCTCTGCATTTGTGGTAAAAAGAATGGTAGGCAGCAGATTCAAACCTATCTGCCCCCTGCCACGCACCGCTTACGGCAGGGCCACACAGGGAATGTCCCTTGTAGTAAGGTAGGTGCATTGTGTGGGCTGCTCCAGCGGTCATCCTCTGTGAGGAAACTCAAAGAAACTGATCCTTCCATGCAAGTGGAGCAACTTCTTGGTGTTAACCACGGGATAAGAGTGTGCGTATTGCCTCAGAAGAGCCAATGCATTGGGTCACCATCCCAGCTTGCCTTATGGTAGCTGTTCTTGCCTGGGGTTGTGACCCTGCAGCAAGTGACTGTTTCAGACCAAGGCAGCCAATCTCCCTGAGCTTGCAAACTACATACCAAAATCTTCAGCTGGCAAACAGCTACAAGGCATGCGCCCCATGGTCCAGGATGATGAGAGGTGGGGGAGTTCCAGCTGCAATTCAGAGGTAGGATGAGTCAGTGGCTCCCCCAGGGTCCCATGGCTCCAGGAGTGATGGGACTGTGCTGGGGTAACAGCTGAATCCAGAACAACTTAGTGATGTTGGCAATGACTTCCCCTGCTCACTCCATCGGAACTGAATTAACCAGCAGCCCTTGTGCCAGTACAGCCGCTGTGGTCATACAGTGGCACACGGGACAGAAAGCTCCATTAGAGCAGGATGCCTTCGAATATCTGCCTACAGCTGCAGGACCTCTTGACAGCACCTGTAGACTAAAGGGTGCTCTTCCTGCATTTTAAAACACAACTGAAATAAACAAACAAGCTCAATCTATTTGCTCTCCCACCACTACAAACTCCTTTTAACAGTCCAGCTCTACCCAGCTTGTTGATACTCCGCCTTTAATGTACAAAGAATAAATCCCAGCTTCCTAGCAGAGGCCTGAACTAGGCTTCTGTATGTGAGAAGGTGCTCTGCAGAAACAGTGACGCACTTGAGCTGCTGAAGTTATTACTTGGCTATCAGAATAACTGGTTGCAGACAAATCTGTGGGAAATTCTCTGTTTTGTATTTTCTCTCTTGTTAACTGTGAAGCACTGGAGCCTGAGAATCGAGAATGGAGCATCTGAGCTCCACTGGGACTGCAACCCGAGATAATTCACAGTGTTTTAAGTCCCCTTACTCAGTACTAATAGAATTCCTGCCAAACCCAATTACTCCTACCCAAAGTTGAATTAACTTGCCTCTGTAGCAGTAACTTTTTTGGTCTATCTCAATACAAATTGAGGGAAAATTATTTTACAAAGTAAAACCTCTATATTTATCTGCCTACAGAGTTTCACTGTGGGCCATCTATAGCTAGGTACATAAGTACACATTTCAAACCACTAGCCCAACATTTTCAAATACAAATACCTCTGGTATTGAATTAGGTATCTATTGTCATTGGCCATCTGGCTATTAAAAGCCGTTGAGTGTATCCATCCTTTAAAAATGTTTCAACACCTCTGGAAAAAAGGAACAAAGACTGTCATGTGCTGTGCATCTGTTTTAGGTCCATGTATCTTGGTTTTCCTCCAACTAGAGAAGTGCCTCATTGAGGTGGATTTATGTGGAGAACATTCTGTAGAAATTGGAGTCCAAATCTGAACACTGGCTCTAATCAGTGTAGCAGAGAGAGTGGGCAGCAAAGAAGTAGGAACTTGTTAGCCAAGTCTCCATGTTCGACCTATTAGACAGGGCTAGAATTGCCAAAAATCGTGCCACTTTGTAAACACGGCTGCTTTACACATGCAGCTCATCTTGCCCACAGGAGCTGTCCTGAGAGCAAATTCCCAGTTTTATGCTCGTTGGCAGGCAAGCTTAGTGTATACAGGGGAACAGCATGGAGAAACAATCTCACTGCTTGTATCATACCTGAACTGGCAAGCTCTGATGCACGTAATTCCCCCCGCCTGCACAGACAAAGACTAAATGGAAATTATGTCTTGCTGGATCAAACGTTCTCTTCTTACTCCTTTACATCTTTTTTTATTGGTAATAAACAAAAGGAACTTGTGCTTTAAAATGACAAACTCTCTTTTACTTCACTGGTATTATTTAGGCCAAGAGCTTGGTCCTGCATGTGGGTCAGGGCAATCCCAAACACAAGTACAGGCTGGGCAGAGAGTGGGTCGAGAGCAGCCCTGAGGAGGACATGGGGGTACTGGTAAATGAGAAGCTGAACATGAGCCGGCAGTGTGCGCTTGCAGCCCAGAAAGCCAACCGTATCCTGGGCTGCATCAAGAGAAGCGTGGCCAGCAGGCCAAGGGAGGGGATTCTTCCCCTTTACTCCGCTCTGATGAGACCCCACCTGGAGTCCTGCGTCCAGCTCTGGAGCCTCCAACATAAGAAGGACGTGGATGTGTTGGAGCGGGTCCAGAGGAGGGCCACGAAGATGATCAGAGGGCTGCAGTCCCTCTCCTATGAGGACAGACTGAGGGAGTTGGGGCTGTTCAGCCTGGAGAAGAGAAGGCTCTGGGGTGACCTTATAGCAGCCTTCCAGTACCTGAAGGGGTCCTATAGGAAGGATGGAGAGGGGTTTTTCACAAGGGTGTGTAGTGATAGGACAAGGGGGAATAGCTGTAAACTAAAAGAAGGCAGATTTAGATTAGATATTAGGAAGAAATTCTTCACCATGAGGGTGGTGAGGCACTGGAACAGGTTGCCCAGAGAAGCTGTGGATGCCCCCTCCCTGGAAGTATTCAAGGCCAGGTTGGATGGAGCGCTGAGCAACCTGGTCTAGTGGAAGATGTCCCTGCTCGTGGCAGGGGGGTTGGAACTAGATGATCTTTAAGGTCCCTTCCAACCCTTACTATTCTATGATTCTATGATTGTCAGAAGTCATTGTTTAGGCCTTGTTTACCCTTTGCTAGAAGCTAGAGGTGGATTTGCAGGACATTTTTGAGAGCGAGAAGAGAGGCTGTCCTGTGTTAAGAATTACCGAGGCGTGACTAGCATGGAGCATACAAGGAAACATGTTTAAAGTAAAAGTGCATGAAAATTTGGTAGCTCTTTTTTTTCCCTTTATCATCTAAATCCTTCAATATGAGAGGACAGTCTTATGAGGAGCAACTGAGGGAACTGGGGTTATTCAGTCTGGAGAAGAGCAGGTTGAGGGGAGTCCTTATTGCTCTCTGCAACTACCTGAAGGGAGGTTGTAGCCGGGTGGGTGTTACCAAGGAACAGGCAATAGGACAAGGGGAAGTGGCCTTAAGTTGCATCAGGGGAGGTTTAGATTGGATATCAGGAAAAATTTCTTTACTGAGAGTGGTCAAGGATTGGAACACGCTGCCCAGGGAGGCGGTAGAGTCACCATCCCTGGAGGTATTTAGATGTGGTGATGTGGTGCTTAGGGACATGGTTTAGTGGTGGAATTGACAGTGTTACGTTAATGGTTGGGCTTGATGATCTTGATGGTCTGCTCCAACCTAAACGATCCTATGATTCTATGAAAGATGAAAAATGGGTCTCTTCTCATAAGCTCTGTCTCATTAAGACATCTTCTCCTGTTCGGTGCAGGTAAGGTTTAACCTGGAGATATTTTCTCTTTCATAAGAAGACACATAGGAGTCTTGGACTGGAGAAGAAGAAATTCTGCAATAAGGCAAACAGGGATGTGTGATAACCCTTAAGCCTTTCTGAAGTACATATCCTAATTTTAGTATTCGAGATAATTTTTGTGGAGACCTTTATAGCTTGGGAGACCAGAAAAGATTGCTGTCTTTCTCATCTCATGCCTTACATAGCACACTGTTAGAAAAGTTGTCTTGTTGCCCCAACACTAAGCACGTGGTTATGGCTGAATCTGAAAACTGTGTCTGGTGAAGCTGTGGTATTCTGGCACATATCACACTTCTTCTTTCGGCTCCTTTTGGACGAAGACTTCTGATTAGCATCTTCTTCTCTGAAAATGTTTGTATATCAAGGTTTAAAATGTCTAATCGTGTTATTTGAAAATTTTTGAAATACACTTCTATGGATGGGAAATGAAATAATGACATAATATGACTAACAGCACTAGAAAAAGGCAAAATGGGACATCCAGCCTTGTACACTCTAAGGTTAAATATGTGATATCAGAAAATTAATTTTACATATGTTTGTTGCTGCACAATCCAGGGAACGATGACAAATGGAACATAGTCCAGCGAGGAATACCAAGAGGAATACCGAGGGGAGCCAGGAAACTGTTGCCAGGCAGCAATGACATCAGCCTGCAACCTTTGCCAACCTCCTTCCACCACGTCCGCAGTTCCAGATCGCCGCTCTGCAAAGGGCCACCACTCCCTTCCGGTTAAATCACTGTGCACAGGACCAGTTCTAAAAGCCCTTTTTTTTTTTTTTTTTTTTTTGCAAGAATGCATCCTGACTATCTGACAACTAATGTTGAATATGCAATGAATTTGTGTATATGAACAAAATATTCAGCCTTTCAGATGGATTCCCTTCTTCTTGCCCTACAGTGGTCCCTTCTGAATTTTGCTTGTTTTCTCCAGAGCTTGTCAAAAAGATGAAGGCTTCCATTTTAATGAGTAGATCATCCCCTCCACAATGTATCTTGTTACCTCATGCTTTTGGGCTGTATCCACTCCCACAACTATTTCTCCAGGCTGCTTTAGTGAGTGTGTATAATATCTGAATTCCTCAGTAAAGAATCTGTCATTATGGGGGTCAAACAGATGAGGAAACTGCTGGCTAACTAATGTTTTTTGCTTGATTTGTTCATTTTATAACTAGTAGAAAATATTCTTCAACCAATGACTGATTCATTTTCAAAGTTTAAAAATGTTAGGAAATACTGTGTGGGAAGTGAAATTTAAACTTCCCAAACAAGACACTGGCCTTCACTTTTCAGATACTACTTTAAATACGCCTAAAAATCATCTAAGGTTAAAAAGAGCTGCTTCCAAGAATGTTTTGATGGCTTACAAAGGTCAAACTGAAGGTTAGTTTAACTATTTTAAGTTGCATAACCTTCAAAAGACAGTGACAACTGAAATAACTGAGTCATTTTACGTAGCAATCAATATAATGGCTGGAAAAGCATGAGAAGGGATATATAATTTTCAGAACTCACCGTAAAAAACAGAAGTAATGTTTTTGTTGAAAGAGATGTATTTTTACTTCAGAATAGATAATGTGCTTTTCTATACCATTGGAAAAAACTCAGTGAAGACAAAGTACTTCAATTTTACCATGAGGCAAACTCAGCAAAATCAATTCTGTTGTCCTCATTGACAGTTATCGATTTATCTTGGAGTACAGCTTGAGTTTTCTTCTGTTTTCACATTGGAATAGCTCACACAAATTAGTATTACCACTTGTCAGCATTATTCTAGGTAAGTAACGTGAAAAGTAAATTCATTCACTTATTCTTGTATTCAGTTTCAATGGGAATCAAAATCACAGACTGTCTATCAGAAGTTATTTTTTCATCCTAATTTTGCAGTGAACATTTTCAAGCCTGAGTCTTGACAAAAGTAGGAATTTCAAGTCTGGGTTTAAAAAAAAGGAAAAAAAAAACCCAAAAGAGTCAAAGATATTGTTGACTGAAAGATGATCTTATAACTGCTCCTGTGTTTTTGGATTTGGAAACCTTGTGGTCCCTCCTATGTCTTCTGTAGTTGTCCTGAGACATATTTCACCTCTTTGATTCTGCCTTCCCTTAACCCTTGCTATTACCTTAGTCTGGAGATAGCTCTGTTCTGAGTCTTAACCGTTTTCTCAGATTTGTACCATAGAATCATAGAATCATTAAGGTTTCAAAAGAACTCTAAGATCATCAAGTCCAACTGTCAAACCAACACCACCGTGCCTGCTAAACCATATCCTGAAGTGCCATGTCTGCACATTTTTTGAACGCCTCCAGGGATGGTGACTCCACCACTTCCCTGGGCAGCCTGTTTCAGTGCTTGACCAGTCTCTCAGTAAGGAAATTTTTCCTAATACCCAATCTAAACCCCCCCGATGCAACTTGAGGCCATTTCCTCTCATCCTATCACTAGTTACTTGGGAGAAGAGACCAACACCTGCTTCACTACAACCTCCTTTCAGCTAGTTGTAGAGAGTCCAGACCCTTCACCAGCCTCATTGCTCTTCTCTGGACACACTCCAGCCCCTCAGTGTCCTTCTTGTAGTGAGGAGCCCAAAACTGAACACAGTACTCGAGGTGCGGCCTCACCAGTGCTGAGTACAGGGCCACGATCACCTCCCTACTCCTGCTGGCCACACTATTCCTGATACAAGCCAGGATGCCGTTGGCCTTCTTGGCCACCTGGGCACACTGCTGGCTCATGTTCAGCCAGCTGTCAACCAGCACCTGGAGCTACTTTTCTGCTGGGCAACTTTCCAGCCACTCTTCCCCAAGTCTGTAGCATTGCATGGGGTTGTTGTGAGCCGAGTGTAGGACCTGGGATTTGGCCTTGTTGAAGCTCATACAATTGACCTTGGCCCATTGATCCAGTCTGTCCAGATCCCTCTGCAGAGCCTTCCTACCCTCGAGCAGATGAACACTCCCACCCAACTTGGTGCCATCTGGAAACTTACTGAGGGAGCACTCAATCCCTTCATCCAAGTCATTGATAAAGATGTTAAACAAGACTGGCCCCAGTACTGAGCCCCAGGGAACACCGCTTGTGACCAGCCATCAGCTGGATTTAACTCCATTCACCACCACTCTCTGGGCTCAACTACCCAGCTGGTTTTTTACCCAGCGAAGAGTACACCTGTCTAAGCCATGAGCTTTCTAAGAGAATGCTGTGGGAGATAGTGTCAGACCACTTCAAGCCTCTGTCTTGTAAGAATGTGGATATCATATTTATTTGTGTCTGACATTGCAATAACAGATGCCATAAAAATAGACACAGTTTTCTGTAGGAATTGCATGTGAACATCTGAGAGCACAATTTATGTCCTTTGTAGTTTGATCAATACCCTAGAAAAATGATACTGGAAAAACATTAAGAATAGAACATTGAAAAAAATATGGAAAAGAATTAATTAAAAAAATAGGAATTAGGGCAAATATAAACATCTGAGTATAATGAAATGGAATCTAACATAACTCTTGCCTTAATCTTCTCATATCTTCCAAAAATAGCTTTGAACACATGTTCCAAAAATTACATAAACTGTATTAGTTGGTTTGAAAGAAAGATGTACAATAGTTATTTTTTTTATTTATTTGGAAAATCCTAGGGTTGGTTGGTTGGTTTGTTTTTTTTTCGCTTCATTCCAAAATTAAAACATGAATAAACTTAGTTAATTAATAAACTGACACATAGAACTTAATTTACTTTATGGAGAGGTTGGGCAGCTTTACCTTTTAAACCTCTGAGTTTATCTGTAACAAAAAATTATCCCTCTTTTTTAAAAGAGATTAAATAGTTGCTGAATCAGCATTAATTTGTTACTAACATTAATTGATCTGAATCTGTATTTTAGGGAATTATTTTTTTATTATTTTCAAATTTTATTGAGGTCTAGTTTGGATATGCCACCCTTTATTATCTTATATATCAGCCTAACCAGTTAATTATTCCTGGAAATTTGCCATTGTTGAAAATCTATTCAATATCGATTCATCCATAACTTTTTTCAAATGCATATTTAAATTATATACTACTCTCTTTAGTCATTGACTGGAGCAATTAATGGCTTGCATGAGGTTTGTCCTTCATAAATACCATTAAAAATTCCTGCCTTCAAATGAAAATGGAGCTTCACAGAGCTTGTCCTGTCGCGACACAATTACAGCTGTTTTCCTGTTCCAGCTCTGGGGGAATATATATCCATTAAAGAGTCATTAGATAAAAATGCACAATCAACTCCTTAGCAGGAACAGGAACGCACTCACCAAACCATGGGAGCACTCTAGACAACAGGCTAAATCCAGATACTTTTTTAGTTACTCTTTCTCCCTGACGTTATTGATCTATCACTCCTTCCTGCATGCTGATGTGGCTTCAGTGCACTGACATCAGTATTGCTGAGCAGTGGGTAAACCCAGTGATACACTGTATTGAGCTGCCTTCAGCTAGATCTGCATCAGTAAATGAAATGAATTGAAGATGTTCCTGGGCACTGAAGCCATCTGGTACAGAACAGCTGGGTGACTGCATGCACACTGCCTATTGGGAAAGGTCCTTCAGACCCTCCAGCTCCCAAACCATGCTCAGAACTGCTTGGGAGAAAGCTGATTGGTGTGGGCATAACTCATGCCATGGGCCTTCCTCAGAGCTGATTAGTCTAGGCAAACCTGTCCCACTGGCCAGAAAAGTTCCCATGCACTGTTGCATTTAATAATGAAAAGCTTTGAAGCTTCCCCGTAGTTGGAGTGAGGATGACAACTTGCAAGTGCTAAGGTGTTAAGGGGCCCTGCAAACAGCCTGTCGTTATAGACTTCCAGTAAAGACAGGCTTTGGGAGATTTTTTTTTTTTTGGTACAGGTTTTATACTTCGATGCAAGCATCTAAATGTGACCCTGGAGTCATTGGCTTCACTGCTCTTCCAAGAAAGTTTCACAGTGATAGTGCAAAGCACTTCAGAGTACCCGAAGAGGAATGGCTAAGCTTACAGGCAAGGCCACGGCTTATTCCTTATACTGCTTAAGCCACTACCGTGGGGTTTATGTGAGTGGAAAGACTCGGCCAAACAGTGTAGATGATAGCGTCACAGTGGAGAACACCCTGTATGAACATTATTAAATGGCTACTGAACTACCTCTCCATTTTTGCAGATTCCTTCTCTGTCTTCTGTGAGGCAGGTGCATCCCTTACCTGAATGGGAGGCAGATATAAGAGCCTCCCATAATGTAGAAAGTCACTCTAATACAAGAAGTTTGCTGGTTAGTTTGCCTTTATAACACCTGATGAATCCAGCTGGAGAGATTCTGAATCATGGAGTTGCTGTTAGTAAAACACTGTTGACTCGTATTTTTCTAATATTCTGCTGTGGTTGATGGTGCAGACTCCAGAAACCTGACTTTTTCAGAAATGAATCTTGGAAAGTGCAGCTCACAAAAAACAATACAACTTCTACTACAGCTGTTTCCTCTTGACTAAGAGCCTGTTGTACTCCACAAACAGCTTTTTAGTTGACTGACCTGTGGGTAGACTTAAGGTAGATCTTTAGGTTAGCATCTTCAGGTTTCTTTTTCTGCCCCATTTCCTTTAGTTTCTGTGTAAGTAGTTCAATGCATTCTCACAATCTCAGGCTGACGATCTAAAAGTGTGCAAGGGCTAGGTCTGTATTTCTAGCTAGATCATTTGTGTTTCTCTGCAGAGAGGTGAGCTCTTTAGCACACAGTTATCCATTAGTGTTATATACTGTTGAATATCCTTTGGGGCTTTCTGTTGTCTAAGCTGAAATTTCAAGATAGCAAAATGCCGTGTTTTATTTTCAGATAAAAACAGAAACAGAAACAAAGAAATGGTCAGCTTTCACTAATCATGAAGTTAAGTGAAGTTCTGTGTGCTGGGTTTATTTATATAAAGAACAATGAGGGGTAAAAAAGGAAAGAAAACAATTTGTGCAACAAATCTCTGCTTAATCTCTCTATATGTTTCTAAATATTTATTCCCACTTCTCACTCACTTTGCCTTCCCAAAATTGAATGACTTTTTGTAATTGTTTTGGAAGCAAAACAGCATAAGTTATCCTTTTAACCTTTATTCCACATCAGTTTACAATGGAGGGAATCCAGCCATGGCTGTTGTCTGGGTTCTTATAGCAGATGGCACAAAAATGTCAACAGAAATTGGTACTGCTACTGCATTTTAGTTTTGCATATCGCCTTTTGGTGTCCCAGGATGTTCCTGTAGGCTGAAATATAGTGGGTTTTCTCAGCAGGAGTAGTTTTGCCCACTGATTTTATGGGGAAGATTTACAAACAAGCAGTGAGTATAGGTGACTTCCAGTGTTTGTGAGAGTTCATAATGTAAAAGTCCCAGCTGCAGCACACCTCTGGATCCTATCTCTAGTTTTAAGACAATCTGAGACTCTATAAATGAACAACAATGACTTTTGTCCTATTAAAAATCCAAGGCATTTCTCCCCTTACAACATAGTCTTTAAAGTAAACTTGACCCTGGCTGTGAAATTCTCTCATGCATTGAGATACCAGCTTTTTGTGTCCCATGGATGTGGCAGGTTTCTGACTGATGTTTGGTTTAGACATATACACAAAGTGCCTGAGGCACCCGCTGAGCCTAAACAAAGAAGCCTGGGGAAGGTCTCACCATATCTATTGTCTTACACTGACATTGGCCTTTCCATTATAAAGCCCTTCAAGACCAAAAGTAATCAATAATGATGAATGTGGTTTCTTCCCCGTGTGCATCTGAGACAGATGGAGAGTCACTGTGGACAACAATAGCCTGCAGGCAAGGGCCCTGACATGGTTGTTTAAAAAAAGCCTCCAAAACATACAAAAAAACAAGGTACAATGTTTTGTGGGGTTTTTTTCCGTATTTGCCTGTTTGATGACAGATTCCTTCAGCAAGCAGTAACTGGATTGCCTGCTCACGTGAGGGTCGGTGCTGTTGCTGAGCAGCATCCCTTTCTCAGAAATGATGAACAGATTTTCTGCACGATTCTCTCTCTCTGCATCGCCCTTCCTTTCCAAACTGCCATTTCCCAAGCTCTCTTTACCACTTTCTCTATGTCTTTCCTCTCTTGCTTGTGCTGTCTGCTCCCAGCATGCTCATTTACAGAGGCATCATACAGCTGAAAATAAATGCCTCAGTTATCTGATCTTGGAAAGAAACTGGTTATGGACTATGCTGCATTTTAAACCTCCTTACATCTAGCCAAGTTCAGTTAGGGTCAGATGGAGGAACCAGACCCACAGTGGCATGTCCCCAGTGAGACTTCAGGTACCACCGCACTGACTGTGGATGTAAGAAAGAAGTCTTGCCCAGGGGGCCAGGAGGTTGGCTTCGTGTTGTGAACAGATGCTGTGTATACTTTATCCCATCCCCACCTGCTCTCGTATGTTCCACGCACGGCACATCATCCCTTTGGCAGGTGTATATAAGAGTCCTCTGATAAATGCAAAAAAAAGGAAAGCAAAGCAGAATGGGATCAATCAGAACCTGATTATTTCTCCAGTGTTGTTTTTGTTTTTCATTTGCCTTAGAATTCTCTTGCAATGCCAGTAGAGGTACACCTGGGTAGCTGGGAGGGGTGATGATAAGTCAGCAGTACCTATCAAGCATTTACTGTAGCGCTCACCTAAGAAAATTATTTTAGAAAAGCTAGGAGAAATGAGAGAACAAAGCAGGAACACAAACAGGAACTTATAGAGTCACAGAATCATTAGGGTTGGAAGAGACCTCTAAGATCATCAAGTCCAACCATCACCCCAACACCACCACGCCTACAATGAAGCTGAATTTGGCCCTCAGTTCCAGTGGGATGAGAGAGAAGCTTTCCTGTTTTTTTTTTTTTTTTATGAAGAGAAAGTCCAGGTTTTTGTTATAACATATTAGTAATTAAACAGAAACGGTCCTAACAATATTTTACATAGAGTTCAACAGATTGTGCAGTAGTGGATCTAAACAGGGAAATACTACACAAAGATCGCAAGATATTTTGATGTTCTATTTAGCGTATGATGGCACTACTTGGTCTTAAGGCGTGGCTGTTTCTGAACATGTGATCCCCTCCCCATCACTACACAGTCCTAGCTGTCTGAACTGCTCCACCGATCACCTAAAAGGATACGTAGTAGTGCCAGCACGCTTTTCTTTTCTGGACAAAGGCACATGCTGTCCGTCATCTGCAACACCTTGGCTAAGTTATTGACCAGTGTTACTGTCTTGGGGGGAGGAACCCATTGGAGACAAAGCGTGTGACATCCGTTGAATGCTTCTTAATTCCCAGATTTTAATTTGTATGGACCCCAGCCATGACTGCGTTTCCAACTATTCCCTTTCCTTCTTTTCTCAGTCTCACAGGTCCAGAAGAGCAGGTGTGCTCTGTCCATTTCAAGCCCTGTTTCCCTCACACTGGTGGAAAGGAAAGAGAGGGGCTGGCATTCTGAATATTTTATTCCAGTCTTCCCATATGGGGGATGTGGAGACATCAAAGGCTTCTGGAGGTTGCACTGCTGCAAATGAGGGCACCATTTAGCTCTGGATCAGGCTAATTCCTCCCTGTGGACAGCCTTTGGAAGAAAACAAAAAAGCACACCCAAAGACAGATTGTTTCCTTTACATTACTAACAAAAGTGTTTATTCTAGTAAAAAGCTGGAGAGGAGCAATTAGAGACTTCAGGGAATACACTAAATGAAAATGTGGTTTTGGTTATCCTGGAGTAGAGATAATTTACTGAATTGCCTGATTTTACTTCTTGTGGTCACCAGTGACACAGTGACCCCGTTGTGGTAAAGCTCCTCTGCCATGGTCTGAAAAATCCAATAATGCTTGCAGCCGCCCTGGGACGCTGCTTGTTTCTGCACGCCTGAGCCCCAGAAATGAGCTGTGTGCCTTGTGGAGGGGGACTTCCCTGGAAGTCCCCTGCCAGTTGCTGCCACGGGGCTGTATATGCTGCCCTGGCTACAAGGAGAGCAAACATGTCATGTGTTGCTATGTGAAAGGGAAGAGGGGGCAATAGGGAAATGACCATAAAAGCCCTTCCTGTGGTTTATTTGCAGCAATTCTGTGTTTACAGTGTGCCTAAAAAAGCCTTCATTGAAATCTGTTTGGCAAGGTACAGTTATCAGTTCCAGCCCAAAAACTTTATTTACGTGTCTAATCTCTACTTATTGGAAAAGATGAAGTAAGTAGGAAAGAACAGGATGGCCAGATGAAAATGAGTCAATGCAAGCTTTACTTTTAAAATAGCTCTTCTTCACTATTTCATGTTTTATCTCAAAGCTATGCCTAGTCCTTGAGCACAGCTGTGAGTTCTTGGATCCTCTCCCTTCCCTCTTCCAATGCCAAGCTGAGCATTTGTCCTGAGCCCTGGTGTCTGAAAGGGATGCCCAGGTGCTGGGGTGGGCGTCAGATGACCCCAACAGCTTTCAGCAACCACACTGCAGGCCTGGTCATTGTCTTTTCTCTCTCAGGGCTTGATTTGCGGGAGTACGAGACATTGTGAGCATACTGTAGCTTTGGCATTTGTGTGTGTGTGTGAGTACACACGTGTGTGCACTACAGCAAGTAGCAGCGGTGAGGCTGGGTGATGTTACTGCACTGTTGCAACAGCCAGCCTCTCCCAGACACATCCCTGCTGCATCTGTCCGTCTAGCTCAAACCATCTGCTGCTCTGAAGCCATTGATGTCTTTCCTTCAAGGACATTCAACAGTGTTTCTTAACAGAAGTGAAGGAAGCCTTGAGAAACTACTACCCTTCCCCTATTTCAGTCTGGTATGTCCTCTACTGTGGCCCCAGCTGTTTTCATTGTTACTCATTATATTTAAACAGAGTTTAAAAAAAACCATCTGTACCTCTCCTAATCTCTAAGATCATTTAAAGCTTTCTTTCATCCCTGAAAGACTTGTACACAGTTCTAAACCAGAAGACAACAGCTTACAAAGATGAATACTAAAAATTCCCTGCATGATAATCAGGTAAGAATACCCCATTCTCCCTTAGATTCTTCCCCATTCTTTTTTTTTTTTTTTTCCTGGCTGCTATCCAAATCTCAGAAGTTATATGTTTTGAAGGTCAGCAGACGTGTATATATTGAATTAGCTGATTTTGGATAAAGCAGCAGATTGAATTCCAGCATTGTAGCCTGCTGCTGGGTCTCCCTGCCTGCGTGTAGTCTTGACATCTACAGCTCAGGCTTCTGCAGCCCGAATGGAGCACGAGGCAATCACTTGTACAGAAAGGTAATTGGTCCCTCTTGCAGATCACTGGTTTCATGCTTCTGACAAGATATCCATCACCAGCCAGTTGTCATTTTCCATCTTCAGCTGTTTTAATGCAATGTGTATCTTCCTCCTCTGCCAAAAACCTTGCAATGACCTTCTCTTGAGGTGGCTACAGCCTGGGCGTCATTAGCAAGCTCCATACCTGACAGGACAGTCTGTAGGTTTTTGGGCAAGCAGAGGTGAGAAAACGCTGGTCTGGCTAAGCCTGCTACTAAAAGCATCTGTTGCTATAAAAAGCAATAAGAAGCTGTAAACCATGAACAGAGAGCAGATGCACAGCCTTGGTTGGCTGGTCAGTGCAAAGCCTGCCAGTTTCAAGCTCTTTCCCAAGCCTGTCGTCAGTGGCTCTGTCCTGTGCGGGCTGAGCTTTGGATTTCTCATGCTCTGTCAGACTACTCCTGCTGAGTCATGGGAACCAGAAACATAAAGGGGTACTGTGTGTCGACCCCGTGAGATGGACTAAACTCAGGGACTGGCCATACCAAGCGTTGTTCCTACAAAAGACTGGCATCATGTTAATGGACAGCTTCCTGATGGACTCCTCACAGCAATTATGTGTGTTGCACTTTGTCCTGTATTACATGCCAGACACCAGTCAGATCTAGGCTGGATGCCAAAAAAATGCAAAAAGGTCTGGCCGTACCACCTTCTGTGCACTTTCCCTGTGCCTGGCTAACAGTCCCAACCATTCCTGTGACATTATTCAGTAAAACATCTTAATGAAACCACAAATGGTCAATGTATGACTTCCAACGGGAGATGCAGCAGTCCAAACTGAAGAGATGGAACCTATTCTTCCTTAAAGGTTTGGGTCCCTGAAAAATCAGTGGTGGCTAGAAGAAAACATCTGAAATGGAACTTCTTGATCTGGTCCCACTTCTTCCCAGTTGGCTTACCATTCACAAGATGCAGGGGCTACATCTGTACCGCTGCATTAAACACCCCCAGGTCTGTTCTTGGCCGCTGGCAGGAGATGAACTGCCTCACCCACAGAGTTACCCTCTCTCCCCCAGCACAGAGTGGCTGCAGGCAAACAGCCAGCTGGGAATGGTCTCTGGGCTGCGCTAACTCCCAGACCATACCTGCAGACTGAGATATTAGGATGTGCTGACAGCTTGCCAGAAGCTCTTCTAGTAAATTAACAATACAGATGATCAAATTTCAGAGACCAGGAACGTTCCTTGGCACTGTAACAGATATACAACAGCAGAATCAGCCAAGCAGCCCATGTTCTGGACAAAAAGCTCTGTATTTCCAGCCTATAGCAAATGTTTTCTGGTGTCTCGGACACCCTCACTTTGGCTTTCTAAGGCACACTAGAAGCCGCCACATCAACACACCACATAGCTAGTTAGCTGTCTTCTCTGTGTTGGACATTCCTGGTTGGTAACTTGCCCTCCATTTAATCTTTTTCTCCTAGTATTAACTGTAACTGAAAGCAATGCTTGCAGTCCATGAAGAGTTTGGATTATAGTCCTGGTACTGAAATTACAGTATTCATGCTTTAAATTATAATTCCAACTTGGACTTTGCCTTTTCTTGCTACATCAGGATCAAACCCATGAGGCTTTTCCATTCTGCATTTGGTCATCAAGTGAAAATGCTTTCCTTCTGCCTGACCCGTGCTATCTGCTGCGATGGGCAGAACAGTGCGGTCGTGTGTCAGAGCGCAGAGCCCGGGTGCTGCCTTCTTGAGTTGTTTTTGTTGTACTGAACCTGCCACTAGTCCTGTGCTCTCAGCACCATGTGACAGGAATTACGCTGTGTTTGACAAATTGTGCCTGTTGTAAATTACCTTGTACACCTAAATGATACATAAGTAAGGCCTAATAATACCAAGAGCAAAAGCTGCTCCAAAACACTTCTATGCATCATTCGTAAGAGTTAACAGAGCTCACTGTTCAGTTTTGCTCTTGATCTTGAAGATACTTCTTAACGGGTGTTTTTTACTAGTCTGGCTGACAGTGCACGTGGAGATGTACATGTGTATTAGGAATTTGTCGTGCTTGGTGTATGCTCAGTCCCCCATTTGTTAATGAAATCCACTGGTGCCCCTTGTCTCTTGCCCTCCATCCCTCACCCTGCTGATGGTTACTCACAGGACAATGCTACCAGAACTTTTGGGCCGCGATGCAAACTGAGAGCTGCCAACCTGACCGCATTTATGGATTTTGAGGGTGGGAAGAATCTCTGCAAATGTCATTTTAGTTTCTGTTACACCAGTAGCTTAGTTTTCTAATGTATCTGTAAATGGGTATGCAGCTTACTAATTGTTTATTGCCCACAACTCCCTAGCATGTTTATATGAAAGCCACAAATATATTTTAATGTGGATACAAAAGTCTTAAATGTAGCATTACCTAAATGAGCATCATTACTGAATGACAGGGCTGTTTTAAAGTTTTGTTTATTTATTATTTATTTTTCCCTTTTATATACTTGAATTTTCTTTTGCAGTCGTTTAAAAATGAAACGTTTGAAGTTTCCATGGGTACAGTCATTTGATTTGATGGGATTGCAGCAGGACTGCCCCATTGCTCTGTGAAGGAAGACCAGTATCTATTTTCTACCCTGGTAGCTGGAAAGGAATTAGTTGACCCCGTGTGACTTTCCCTTCCATCACTCAATTTCCAGACTACCCTGTGGTGTAATCTGGAAATCAGAGATAACTGTTTATGACTCTTGACTTGTCCATGCAAGCCTAGGAACCATTTTAAACTTCTGGGTATTTCTTTGTGAATGTCAGTGGCAGAGCTGGTCTTCAGCGCTGTGCAACATCTTGATAGTCACTTGCAGGCATCAGCTGTGGGATGCTTTCTGCATCTGTTTCTCACCTGCCAACATCTACTTGATAAACCTTGGGAGCAGAAATAGTCTTTCAGTTCAACTGTGCATTGTGCACCATTGAGCTAGCCATGCTACCACATCCTTAAGACCGAAAATACCTGCCACATACAGAGGAGCTGGCATACCTTTTTCTGCTCATGTATTGTAATTCTGAGGGTGCAAAACTTTCATGAGCTGCACCGATGAAAGTGAGTGCACCTCACTTCTTCCTGCCAGAAAAGCCATTTGTTGTGTTTGCTTTAACAAGCACTGTGTTGTTGAAGAGGTAAGTGATGTCCCTCAGCTGTCCTGCCATGGGACAGAGCTGATTTTCTTAGGTAGCTTCACCAAGAAAGTGCTTGAACACCAAAGCACTATCAAAACTAGTGTAACTGTCATCTCTGTTGATGGTCTCAGCACAGACGCTAAGGACCGAAAAAGTCTGGAAGCCAAAGTTCCAGAGAAATGACGAGTATAAAGGGTTAATTACATAGACAGGGCATGTGTCCGGACTGGAGGTGAGGGGTTCATTTTTTGCATGACACTTTTATGTTAGTTGCTGTTTTCACTCATTTTTCTAGTTGTTCTGGGGAAGTCACTCTTTTGCTGTACACTGTACTATAAGTCAGGCAAGGACCAACCTGGGTGAGCAGAGAGAGGCTGTCGGGGCCTTACCCCCCTCATTTACCCCACCCCAGCTGGTGTGCTGTCCCTGCTCATGGCGTGTGAGACAATTGCTGTGCCAGGCTGCAGGGTCTGTCCCCATTTGCAGCAGGGTTGCATTCATCCCACGTGCTTCCAGTTTGGCAGAGCAAATTGAATTCTTTCCTCACCACGGCAGAGCATAGCACTTGTGATGCTTAGGTTTTTGCAAATCACCTGTGGTGAAAAAGCGCCTGTCTGTAGTCTGTTTCCAAGAAAGCGAAGCTGACAAGCAAAACTAGATAATCTGTCCTTCAGGTGAGCTTTCTTTGCAGTTCAATGTGCTAGCTATTGGAGCCTCATGGAGAAGAATGGTATGAATTGCATGGTGAGGGACTTAGTAATTCTTAGAAATGAATCATTGCTGTCAGAGTTTCTATGGAAGCAGAGAAATAAATGAATATTTAGGATATTTTCAAATTAATTCTATCAGAAGATCCAAAGGTTGTGTAATGGCTAGAAGTATACAAAGAAATAAATCATTGTATTATTTAGATTTCTCTAGTTACTGTTACTGGTTTTTTTTTAAAGTATGTTTTATACAACTTAGTCACAAAATGTTTAAACTCAAGACAAACAGGACATTTGGCTGTAAGTTCAGAACAATGAACTCATGAGGTTTATTTTTATATGCAAGTTCAACTTGGATGCATGCCATGTAACACAGAAAAACAGTTACCACTTAATGCTTTTTTTTTCCCTCTTGAAATGATGAGGGCATCTGGATCCCATTTTAAATTGCAAAGTAGGCTTTTTAGCTTTTTAAAACAATTTGCATAGCTTGAACTAATTAATGCTTTGGTTGATGTGTAGGCAGTAAAAGACAACATGACCCTGAGCATGAGAGAGGTGAAGGAGAATTGCATGAATTTTGGCATTTCCTAACTTTTGAGAGCTTGAATTGTCCACCCGAGCATTGCAATGTAAGCAGGACATATGCACAGTGGAAGTCATGGAGTAACACCAGAAGGAGACCCTTAGGATAAGCTAAGCATGTAGCCCAGCACCACAAATGAATGTTCGCTGAGCCTAAATGTGCAGCCTGATGTTCTGTTGCCTTGAGCAAAGCCAACAGCCTCAGTGAGATGAGCCTGTCCCTCGTGAGTTAAGAGCTGTTTGCTGCAGTCCCTGAAGCACGTGGGAGCTCCTGACGCCAGAGGCCTGACTTTTGTGATCTACGCTATTTCTGCTGATACTGAGCCGATGTCCCTCATTTCCAGCTGGCTGGACCAGTGTTGACCGACGCCCAGCCAATTTGCTCTCAGGTTTTGGAGTGGTGGTTTCCTCCCTCCAGTGAAACTCAAATCTGCAAGAAACCCCCTGGTTATGTTCAGGAATGACACTTCTCCATCCCAAATAAAATGTGGTGTCTTATGGCTGAACTACCATCGAAGCGGGTGCTGCAGGGAATCAGAACCCCTTGGTTGTATGAAATAATGGAAACCAGGAGGAACACAGAATTTCTACTGAAGTCAAATCCAGTTTGCATGGAAGTGAGAATACTTGAACTATACCGTTCCAAGCCCTAGTGTCAGATGCATATTCCTAAAAGACATGGCTTGGATTAGGTTTTGCCCAGGCTACAGGACTTTGCAGCACTGTGGTAAGGATGGTTGGAGGAGGGATTGACTAGCTAGAGCACAGTGCTACAGACTGGTGAGGCATTTCTGCAGAGCTCTGCAGGAACTCAACACTTGATAAAACATTTTGGTTTCATGATACAGCTTGTTCTGCCAGAAGCATTCTGGCATTTTGATCGTGCTACCCTTCAACCTTCTGTAGATTGCTATTCTTCACAGACAGATTGGCTACATTTAGGGCTTTTTTCAGATGATGGCAAAATGCATACCCCGAATCCCAAGAACTGGGCAATGACTGTTGCTTGAAGAAAATGTTGCTGGATTTTTTTTAGCTTGGACAAAAACATCTTTGCTCCTTGTTCATGGAAAGTGATTTACCTGAAATGTTCCAAAGCAGTTTTCTTTGAGGCAGATACTTGCCTGGCACCTGGGAAGGATGAGTCCCTGCAACGACACTATCGGAGGACAGAGGGCCTGGGGAGCAGCTCTGCAGGAAAGTGCTGAGGTGGAGGTGGGCAGCTAGCTGAACGTGAGCCTGTGGTGTGCCCTGGCAGCAAAGGCAGCCAGCAGCTCCTGAGCTGTGTGATCAGGGGTACGGCCCGGAGATCAAGGGCAGGGATTGTCACCCTCTGTGCAGCACTTGTCAGACCATGTCTAGATACTGAGTCGAGTTTTGGGACCTGACACAGGAAAGGTGTGGACAAACTGGAGGGACGTCAGTGGAGGGCCCTCAAGGTGGTGAGGCTGGGGCACTTTCCCCATGAAGAGAGCCTGGGGGAGACGGGCTGCATCAGCCTGGAGAAGGGATGGCTTTGGGGCACCTAACAGCTCCCAGCATAGAAGAGGGATCATGGAGGATATGGAGCTGGGCTCCTCACAGCAGTGCAGAGTGGGAGGGTGAGAAGCAATGGGCACAAGTTGAAATGAGAGAGGTTCAGCCTGGGCATAGGAAGAATCTTTCCCCGTGAGGGAGGCAGCCGAGCAGTTCACCCCGAGTGGCTGAGCCATCTCCATACTTGGAGGGTTTCAAGTTCCCACTGGTCCAAGCTTTCAGCAGCCCGGTCTGACCCCAGCGCTGGTCCTCCTTTGGGTGGGAGGGTAGGCTGAGCCCCTCCCAGACTGATTTAGCCCATCGTCCTCTGATCTTAATCAACTGAAAATGGGGTCCTGCTCTAAACGCACGTAACAAATGGTAGAGCTGCCAACGCTGCCTACAGCTGCTCCGATGAGCCTGAGGTCAGACTGCTCTCGTTTGCAGACGTGATGGATGGCACCCAACCAGCAAATGGTGGGGCACCTTACTCTTCCTTTGTCGTTTTTAAAGGTAATTGAGGAGCTTGTGAGGTCTGGGTGATCCTTCCAAATAGAAGCCTAACCACACAGATTTATTCGTGTAAAAACCATATACGGTCTTAAACAACTGTGCTCAGGTCAACAGAACATTACGTTTTACTATATGCTATTTGATACAGATTAGATTTGTAAATTGAGAAATACTGTAGCAGCCCTTGCCAGGGCTGAGCAATCCAAGAAATATTAAGTTTAAAGTTGATTCAGATCTGAACACTGGAGCTGTATCCGCAGTCTTGCACACCATCCAGCTTTTCTTGATATCTATCACTGTTACTATTTGTTATGACAGCTAGATTATTTGTGAGGTAATGGAACATTGTAAAACAAAGCAGAGCTGTTTAAAGTATCAAAATTCCCTTATTGTGAGTACTTTCATCTTAGGTTTCATTATTTTTTGGGTCATCCAGAATGTACATTTGTATATTATAGACATGATAAATCTTTATATTAATCTTTCTGACCTGCGTTTGCCCTGGCTCATGCCATCTGAGTATTTCCACAGTAAAACATAACAGAAGACTCGATGCAGAGAATTTAAGGCATTTACTGTGTTTATAAAACTCACTATGGGCCTGATCTTGTAATTCCTTTTCTTGGTTAAATTTTCATTATTCATCTGAGGGCTGTCACTGAAGTGTAAGGTTATGTGTAAGGAGAAGTTTGTAGCATTAGGCCCCAGTGAGATGTTAACATTAGCAGCGGTCATCCCTGTCTTCCATCAAGTGGAGGAAGTCGTGGAGATGAAACAAGAAGTTCTTGTGGAAATGATTACGTCAGCTGCGTCTGCTGGGGAAAGCCGGAGCATCAGGCAGGGAGGCTGCTGGGGCAGGAGGGAGCTGAGAACAGCCCCGTGCCCAACCGAGAGGCCAAGGGCCGGGCGAGGGGAGCTTGCGGGAACCTGGGCTCAACCCTGCTGAAGCGAGACCTGGTGCCACAAAGACACACAGGGCACCCGGGGAGTGGGTATGGAGGGGAGGGAGGCAGCTATGGGGACCAATATGAAAGCAACATACTGCAGCATTTTTAAGAGCTGTTCTTCATGTTAGCCCATGATGTCAAGGCATCAGCTTGTTTATTATTCTTATTCTTACTCCATTCTTATTCCATTATTATTATTATTGTTATTATTATTATTGTTGTTGTTGTTGTTGTTGTTGTTATTCCATTTATTTTGATACTGAATAAAGACAAGCAGTAACTATAAAGAACACTTTCAAGGCCTAGGTTCTCTTCATGTCCATCCAGGGCAGACCCTTAACCTCCCTCCTCTTACCATCAGCATCATCCAGAAGGACTCAGTGAAGGCTTTCATTGCCTCTCTGTTAGGCGTAGCTGCTAATTAGGAACAGGCTGTGTGTATGAGCAACCCTACATCCCCTGCCTGGATCCCAGGAGGGGGTGCAAAGGTGGCAGCTCCGGGACGTCCAGCCAGGGCTGCAGGAGGGGAGTGGGCACGGGCAAGAGGGGTTAGTTCTGGGGGGTTGCAGATGGGACCTGGCACTGGATGGAAATCCCAACCTAGCCATTCCCACAAAACCTGAGGAAAACTCATTCTCACTTGCTGTCACAGGAAATAAAACAATTCTCAGGTCTGGCTTAACCGATTTTCCTAGCCAAAACCATAAGAAAACACAACAGGTTTATTAAGAACAACTAGCGGCACCTTAGCTGTTGCTTATTTGTGAGAAGACGCAGTGAATCAGATTAATCTGAGGAAAAAGGAGGAGAGATCATGCTCTCTGCTGTTGTTTATTTAGCTTAGATGAGTCCTAGATGTTGCTAGGTGCCTTCAAGTTTCGATTATTAAATCTGTTGCCAAAGGGGTGGGGAGATGTATATGAGAGCCAGCATGACTGACGTGAATACTCTTGGCTATTTCATTTCATGTGTCCATCTTTTCCCCACTTCTGAGGTCTTGTTATCTCTAATAGAAGCACTTACGCATACTGCTGATAGTTCTGTATTTGTGGAAAAAAAATGACATTTTTGGCAGATGTGAACGGTTTTGTGAAGTCAGAGAAGACACAGAACTCTCCTAATTAATGTATTTGTATAATTAATAATTTTGTGAACTGCCTCTGGAGATTAAAATTTAATAAGGCAGGTGTCTTTTCTCTTTTAACCTCCTAAGCCTTGTAATGCCGTAAGGGCAAATCCTCATGAATTTTCTTGACTTGCCTGAATTGACTCTCCTGACTAAAATTAATTACTTTTTAAAAACTGCTCTCTGGGAGACCTAATTCTCTTTGTCTGTGCTGCTGACATATTCCTAACCTGTTGTTGATCCAAATGATTTCAGAATCTTTGCTTCTTTTTCCTCAAAAACCTGCTGCCTCTTCAAAAGAGCTTTGTAAGAAGCAATGACTCAGAAGCCCTTATTTCTAACTTTCTGAACTACCCTCAAATTTAAGAGTGGACCGCTGCCAAGGAACAACAATCTTGGTGCTAGCAAGGGGTGTGGTAGCATGGGAGCCTGCCAGGGTATGGGATACACGCATCTGTGTGCCAAAACTAGGAAGGGAAGTGGTCCACTGCACTGCCCGCTGTGGTGGGTAGGGGAGAGGTGGTGTAACAGAGGTTTAGGAGCACCGCTTTATCGCCTAATTTATAGTGGCATTGAGTGCCAATGCTCTTGCAGCCCCCAGTGAGTTTAACAGCCTTCTGGGACTAGCACAGGCTCATGCAGCTGCCTGAGAAACTCACAGTGCAGATTTACAAATGGAGCTTAGGCTTAGGCTGTGCTTGGATTTTCGAGGATGCTGAAACTTGCCATTGCCATTATTGTAGAAGAAAGCAATAGAAAGGGGGGATAATAGAAAGGACATTAGGAGAAACAAAGGGGTTCAGCAAAGTGGGGAGAGAGCAACAGAATATACGTTAGGTAAAGATAGCCACGTGAATTCCTGGGGAGAGAAGGAGCATCAAAAATGACTTGAGGACTGCCAATCATCAACACAGGAAACTCACGCAGCACTTGGTCTTTTATGCAGTGTGGGAGCCATTGCAGGAGGGTTACAGAGGCTGCTGATGGTTCCAGACCTTTCTTAGGGATATGCATGTTTGGTAAATGCTGCAAGACCTGGTGGTGACGTGGCTTACTTATAGGTTCAGACCTCAGTGTTCCCACCAGGGGTTGCAGTAACCTACACATGAGTAGGTATCTGGAGTGGAGGTTCTGGTTCAGTTTCATCTGAAAGGAATCTGGTCTACGTGTACCAGGGACATTCTGCAGACTGGATCAATGCATGGTAAGTTGGACCAGGCAGAGAATTTGCTTCAAATCGCCTTACTGCTCTGGAGCGCCGCAACCTCCAGGCGCAGCACTTCTGCTGTGGAGTGACTAGCCCATGTGGGCTAGGAGGTCAGAATATGAAACAATGAATTAAGCTCTTTCTTAAAATGGAGTTCGTTACCATCTTTTGCAAATACATTTTTTTTCTCTCAAAGAAACTCAAATAAATTTAAAAAATGACTTCCTGATAATCGTATTTATTGAAGTAGTCCTTAATTCAAAGCAATTCAGCATGCTTCAAACTTAGAGATGACTTTCATAGCTTCATGAACAGTATGACCTTCAAACGTCCACAGCGCCTCTGACCTCCACCGAAACCCTCGCTCTCTTTTTGCCCTGCGGTGGAGAGGCTGTGCCAGCCACCTCATTCAGCACAGCAATGAGGAGCCCTGTGAAGGTTTGCTTTCAGTTGTCAGTTACTGGCTTCTAGCTCTGACAGGTAGGAAGCTGCAACAAGCATGGCCGTGGCTGACACCTCTGCGCAGGGAGGGGTGTGTGGTGCCACCAGGCACCTTGTGAAGGACCTGGGTTTGCGAGTGCCTCTGCTGAGCCTGCAATCGAGTGGGCCACACCAGAGAAAGAAGAACAAGACTGGTGCTATAATCTTGTGCTGAGGGCTTCCCGCTTAAGTAGTATGAAAACCTAGCTCACTTGTGATATTCAGATAAATACTGAATTTCATGCCTTTCCAGGAGAGATGTACTTTCGCTCTGTTAGAAAGAGACAGCTTTATCTTTTCCTTGCACCAGCATGCAAAGAGGTTGTTTGGAAAAAGGAAATCTAATTAAAAACTGTTAACACAATCTTCACAGCTGAGTCACGTTCGCAGGTACCTCGCGTTCCTCATGTTGTGTCAAACAATAAACATCTGACTCAAGATGGAGGCTGCTGCTCCTGGGGCCAGGCACCTGAGTGCTAGGTGTTACGCTACTCATTATCACAATGCTTGAGACCCTTTTCACATCTAGCCCTGAGCCTTTCTTTCTCTGCAGATCATTTTTCTTTTCTTCTCCATTTTCTTAAAATATTTCCTCTGTCTTCTTGCTGATGCGATTCCTGGAACTGTGAGGGTCCCAGTGAATTCGTAGGTGCAGTTTGTTGTAACTTGAATTGTGGGTGTTCGGAAGCAAACCTGGAGAGGGTGTAGAGTTTGCCAGCGGTGATGTTCAGAGCACAGCAAGCCCGTGTTACAGAATCATCTCTGCAGAAGGAAAATGGATGTAAAAAGGAAAGGATTTTATTTAGGAGTAGCAGAATAAGCACAACTCAATACTAGTGCTACTACAAAGGCTGCATAAAGCCTCGTGATCAGATGTGTACCTGTGTTTATATTATATTGGATAAAAAAGTTACTGCCCTCTTATATGAAGATGTTTTAAACTCATCCGATTACACTGGAGATGATTCATTTTGACAGCATGGGGCTAACATACTGTATTAGCTGCTAGCTGTTTTGGTTTGTTTTTTTTTTTTTTAATATCGATTTAACATAGTACAGTCACCAGCAATAACAGTGTAATTATTTGATCGCTAGTCAGCTGGGTTGAAGTCCAACCTAAGGGCCAATAAATCATAGGGAGTTACTCCACTTAGATAGATTCTGGGTCAGGTAGTATAGCTTATATTGTTGATATTAAAATATCTTCCTAGCATGTCACACAAGCTGCCACAATTTTTATGTGGGAACAGATCACTCTTTTGGGGTGTTTCTGTGCAAGTCTCTATGGTTCAGTACCTAGCAAAATATTAATTGCTATTTTATATAAATTTGACACAGGGAAACATGAATTTATAGATTAATATTGCACCATAAAACCCCTAATAGAATATAATCTATGTCTTTGTTTCTGTGGCTTTCGCTTTTTCTAAGGAATAATGATTGGAATTATTGAATTCCTTTACAAAAGGTGTACTAATCCAGTTTCCACGGGAGTATTGTATTTAGGTGTAAAACGAAAGAGACGCAATCCAGCCTGAATTAGCAAACATAAATACTCCCAGAGACTGTGAGATTCCCGTTTGTTGGGGAGGGTGGACAAAGGCGCATGGTAATGCACTAATGCTCATCTCCTGCACTACAGGCCTGATGTGCTGGAAAGCTAATGGGATTGATGCAAAAGGGCAATGTGGAAGGAATTGGTCTAGTTCCTGCAACCATAGTATGTGTTTGATGTGCAGTGACATTATACTTGTGGAAATAAATAATTTAGGTCAGTCTGAGGGGGTCAGCACACAAATTCCTATGGCTAGACATGAATTGCCTTCCGACACTTCAAGTACGTTCTCTGTTTGTTTAGGTTTTTTTTTTTAATTACTGTTCTGTTTTATCTGTGAAAGCAGTACTAGACCCAAGTACTCAGCGTTCAGTTGCTCCTAGATCTGACTGATAAACAACACTTTTGCACAAGGGGAGAAAAGTGGTCATGTTTGGTGGCAGGAAAGGGATGTCTGTTTTCTGTGAATAACGGCATGGTTATGGTTAGATTGTTCTTTAGGTGCTGTCACTGTGTGAGCTGGCCCTTTAAAAGATTTGGGTTAACATTTCCCCGCAGATTAATGCGGTATTCCCTTCACTTTACCAGAATCTGGTCTAGGGAATGAGAGTTTAGGAATCAAGATCCACGTATATATAGTAACTGGTGTAAACCTGTTTGCAGTCATAGTATGTTTGTGGTATGTATGTCTGAAAAAATAGTGTTTTATTTCCCATGTTATATGCATTATTTTTTCAATATGTGCTTAGCATTTTTCTAAACCAGAAATGAGAGGTCGATGTCTGTAATGACTGCCAAAAGGACCCAGACATTTCCTACTATTTGTAGAGGACGTTATACACAAGTGCTGACATCAAAATCTAGATATTTGCAAGTACTGACCAAAAAATGTGTCTCTTTTAGCAGGCAGCAGCCCAGCCTAGAATATTTTGTTCTCTTGTTTGTATCTCTGAAGAGCTAAATCTGTGGTTATTAGGAGGGCTTTCTGCACAGCTCCTTCCTCCAGTACTTGCATAATCCTGAAGTGTCCTTGAGTCTCCACAGGACGCTTTCTCAAGGGATGTTTATTCTTCCCAGTCCACCCCAGGAGCAGACCAACCTGCAGCTATGTAGGCTGCGTATTAGTTTTCAATTTCATTCAGTTCCAGTATTTGTTATCCACTGTGGTTCGAGTAATTTTTTCCTTTTTTTTTTTGTTGATGTACAAAAGAGTTTTAGATTGTTAGATAACATTTGGTTTAGAGCAGGACGTGAGAGCAAGAGAGCAAAACAGCCATAAGCCTCTGCGAGACTTCAGCCAGCCAGGACTCTGGCAGATAGTAGGGACAAGATTTCTGGGATTTTCAGCCTGTTGTGATGTGCAAAAATGTATCGATTTTTATACTTCTGTCCTTGAAAGCTTGGTTTAATATGTACCTGATGAAATTAGGCCATGGGCTTCACTAATTCTAGTTACATTGCAGTCAGTTAGAGGTAGAATAAATTTACAATATTGATAAAGTTGATCTTTATGTTTAAGCCAATTGCTCCAGGGGAGTGAATGTTCTCTCTGCTTGAAAGAAATTGCTCCAATTTAAAGGCATTAAATGTTTAATCATTTGTCACTTGTCTCACCTGCAAATACTACTGATGGTTATGTTGTTTATCTAGACTGACTCTGAGAAATGGGAGTGGTAAAAAATTCTCTTAAAGTTTTTCTGCAGACAAAGAAGAACTTGTGAATTGTCTTGTACGATTATTTTCCACCTGAGCTCAACTGTTAAACCCAATGTTTGACAGGTAATTTTGTAAAAGAGGGCAGCCACTTTCTGTCTGTTGGTAATTTGAATTTCTGCACAGCAGATGAAATTTTGCTCTCCTTTATGAAAACATATATTTGGAAAGTATAAGTGAAGTTGTCTGAGTGTCTGCTGTAAAAGTGGTGTGACAGCAGATTGGATGATTTTCACAGGGTTATTTGGCCCATGATAGACAGTATAAAAGTGGAAACAATAATAACTTTGGATAGCTTTATCTCATCTAAAAGCGTTGGAGAGAAGAGAAGACGGGAACTGCTGACCCTACGGACAAGCAGCAGTCCTGTCCCCTCTGTACTGAGTTCTGCCAGCTGCATTGGAAATGGATACATAATAGAGACTACATAATAATACAAATCACTGTAGCATTATGTATTGAAGGGCTTCTCTTTTGGATTTAACATGTCAGCCAGCTCTAGCGGTTGACTGGTTTTCTTTTACTCCTTTTTGTTTGCTCATGTTAGGGATGAGTGAATAAGGTAGCCATCCTGCTTTAATTATTGGTCTGTCACTCTTTATTTCCAATTTCTTCTTAAAAATCAGTTTTGAAAAATCACCACTATTCCATGGGGGAGAGGGTTTTTTTAGCCAGAGCAGCTGGTAATTATCTCACTGCTGAGAATGTGAATACTGAGGACCAGAGAAGAAATTCTTTTCTATGCAAAAGCATGTCTTAAATCCTGTTGAGATTAAAGGTCCCATTAATTTCCCTCCTCTTTAGATCAGGTTCTGGTAATGTGGGAAGTGATCTCCAGGGACAGCAGGTGAGCTCTGGTGTTGAGGAAGGATGAAATAAAATCTGGCCATTATGCTCATGGCCCAGGCCGAAGCGCTGTCACACAGAGGGCAGAGCTTGCCTTCTCTCTGCACCAGGCATTGCAACTAGCTACCACCTGCAGCTGGACCTGGGCACATAAATAAATGCAGCTCTGTGTTTTTTCCACCCCTGCTCTAGGCTAGCTATATGTGTAGGCATTGGGACTGAACAGACCATTCCTGCCTTGTAGCTGGCTGCTTTGGAGCATGGGTAGAGCAGACTCTGAGCTGCTGGTGCCCACCCTTGTAGAGAGCATCTTCATTTTATTTGATTTCCACCATTATGTTGAAGCTTGACGTCCTGTGAAATAAGAGGATTTAGTAATGTCTCCTCTACTCCCTCCCTCCTAAATAAATAAGTTCTTAGGACAGATTCAGATATACTGGGAGCCCTAGAACTGCGTATACAAGTGGCTTCACTCCTCCACTTTCCCAAGGGAATAAACTGATAAAGGAATATGTTTCAGTGTTTTGTTGCATCAGTCGTTTGTATTAACAATGTGTTTTTCCTCTGCGTAAACTTAGTGGTTCCCATGGCGCTTTTTCCTGGTGTTCTTGGCAAAAATTTCCTCCCTCTGCTGCTGCCCACATTGTGGTCATACTGAGCTGTTGCGTTCTTCTCTAGGAAATAGCTATATCTGCACTGCGCGTGTGCAGTCTGCTAATGTATAATGGAAACTTACAGGCAGAAAGAGACGACAGAAATGTCAGGCTTATTACCTCCCTTTACAATGAAAGTTTCCCAGCCGTAATGCCACGGTACATGAGCATGTTGAAGCAGGACTGATTCTATCACTGAGTCAGAGTCAAAAGAAAACATGCAGTGTGTATATTGTTCTGGTCCCAGCAGACAGTTCACAGCCATAAATGCTGGGACCAAAAATAGTCAAGCCTAGCTTGTTATTACTTTCTATAACGACTTAATATGCTGCCTTTTCTTACTGTACCCTCAAACTGAAAGGCAGCAATTTCACTTCCAGCCATGCTGTATTTTGTTACAAATTCTAAGTTTCCTGGGATACAACTGTCACTCTTCAGTTGTGCGCTGCTTGCTGTAGTTATGGCCCCTGTAGCTCTTGCTGCCCGGTTTTATTCCTGCAGATGCCAGCTATTTGTTCAAATGCACATAGTGTACTTTGTCTGCCTGCCTTTGGCCACTAAACCCGTATGCGTATAGCAATCAGTTTGCTGAGGCTCCATTCTAGCCTCGCCTCATTCCTCCTGAGAATCTGCCGTGTGACAGAAAAAAGGCACAAAGATAAGTGCAAGGAACAAGGAATGTTATTAAACAACAACTAAAGATGATACTGCTGGCGAGTCAGTTATTCTGAGAATCATGCTTACCTTTGCCTTCTAGATATGGATTTAGAAAATAATTACAGTCATCCTCATAATGCACCTTTTTACAACATGGTTTCACCCAGTGATATGAGTTAGCACTGAACAACACTTAGTCACACACATAGCTGAGGAAGGACAATTATTTCTGTCTTATAAAAATACATGCTGTGAATTGTTTAAATGTTTGGGAAAAATTTTCACTTCTGTCCAGCTTTATAAAATCTAGTTCATTTTGTTTCATCACACTGTTTTTCACTTTAAGTAATACAGCTTAGAAAGCTGAGGCAATAATCACTGAGAAAGCAATTTTGCAGAAAGTTTCTAGCCCTGGGATACTTTCTTAAAGGTTGGTATTTGCCATATAATTAAGCATTTGGCATTTACCAGGTTTCATTTACAAAGCAGTTGCTTTGTAACTTCTCTAGTGGTATTAAGAAGAGAACTTGTAGTTTTGAGATACTTCCCACTCTATCAAGCAAGATAAAGCCAAAGCTATGCCCTTGCTCTGTTTTCTGGTTTCTACATTTGGAGTGGTCATTTTTAAGCCATTTTGAATACAAATGCGTGTTGAATAGGCTGAGGAAAGGGAAATCCATGTGAGTCTGCAGCAATCCTGTAAGTGCTGACATACTCTGAAAAGGGTGTCTGTTCCTGTGTCTGGAAGACAAACATAGAGAAAGATCATTTTATTGCTCAAGTATTTTTCTTTTTCTGGCTTCTGTTTTCCTGACTGAAATCAATATTTCAGGGCTAATGGATGAGGACATCTGCTGTTGCTGCCTGAAATGCTGACCCTGGCAATCAATATATTTAGCTTGGAGCATTGGTGATGTCAATTACTATGATAATACTTCAGCATTTACTGCCTGCAAAACGTCTGGGTTATTGGGTTAGAGTTCCCCTGCAACCTTCTCTTTCCCACTCTCTTTCTTTTTATACTCTGTAGCTGCTGGGGACTCCGAACCCTCGAGCACAACTGTGTTAAGCAATTATTTTATTAGGGCTGGATGAATGATTGTTTTTGTTTTGTTTTCTAATTCGTTGATAATTTAGAAAATTCAGAGAGACAAGAAGGCTGTTCTGAGTAATACATTTCAATTCAACTGAAAGTGCTTTGTTCTGATGCTTTAAAATCTTTTCAAGCAGATTTTGAAGATTTCTAATAACAATGAAGTAAAGTTTGCCACAAAGTTATTACATACTGAAGAAAGAGGACACCTTTTTGTAGAAAACATTTGACTTACGTTTTTCATTGTGGTCTGTAACTTGAGTAATTTGTTTGTATGTAGATGAGTTTAGTGTCACCGATTGTACTTTTTTTTCCTCCAAAAATGGTTTCATATAAGAAATATCACATTGCCCAGGATTGTAACATTAATCATCTCCAAGTGCTTTCAAAGTGGCACCTTTCTCCCTTCTCCTCTTTGTTTTATTCAAAGTGAACTGCCTAGCCTGGGGAGTTTTCCTGCTCTTGCCAGAACAGAATAGGGTTAAACACCATCATCCCTGCCAGCACTGGTGCTTTCTGTCTGTTACACATCAGTTTGTTGCTGAGCTTCTGTACCAAATTACCCGGATGCGGTAAAGACGTTGACCTTGACTTCAGATTGCTTCTTGTGACCATAAAGGCTCTCGACAGATCTGAGAGATTGTTGACCTCAGTCCAGAGCTTCAATAAAGTTTGTCAATCTCTGTAGAGCATAACAGTAGATAGATCATTATAAATTATGGGTTTTTATTCATAGGGTGGTCTTGAACTGCAGCATCTAATCTTATTAGAGAAAATTAGGTCCATCTTGGAGCACTAAAACCTGTTTGTGGGGCTCTGGCCCAAAAACTGTCAATCAACTGAAACCTGTCACAAAGTTTTACAAAGACTGACAATAAACTGCGGAAGAATGACAGCTATTGTACATGACTGCATTGCCTTCAGATCAGTCCAAATTTGCATTTTTTTGCAAATTAAAAGGAGCCTTTGTCTGACAGAGTATTGAAGACAATTATGTGTATTGACATTATTTGTATTATAAGGTGTTTTTTTTCAGAAGGAGCAAAGATCACTAAAAATGAGACTGTGCAAAGGTATTATTCATATGTACTTGTATCAGCTGAAAAGTTTGTTCTTCAGTCCTGTAATAACCAATACCTTTGCACACATATGGCAGTGTTTAAAGGGTTTTCAAATGCTTCTTATAATGCTGAATAAGCAAGGTCTGGCCTGAAGCCCTTCAAGGTAATTGAGAGCTTTTCCATTGACTTCAATGGGCTTTGGTTTAGGACGTTAGTGAATTTAGTCTCTCAAAACCACTTGGACTGTTGTTATCCTCATATACTAGTAGAAAACTGAGACAAAAAAGTGAAATGACATGCTGTCAGTCACACAACAAGTTGGCAAAGACAGTATAGAACTTGGTGGTTTTGCTACCAGTCCAGTTATTCAACCACCTCTGCTCTCCAAAAAAAAAAAAAACAGAAAAGTGGAGATTATGCTGGTGAAATAGCCTTTTGAATGGCTTGAGACTAAAGAGTCAAGCGTTCATTGCATACAGGCTGTCCTAGCTAATGATGTCTTGGGTTTGCCCTGAGCTCCCTGGGGTTTGTCCATTGCTGGGGACATCGCTCACATGGGATGCAGCGACGTGATCCTCCCTCCCGCAGTTTCCCGGTGCTGACAGGGATCACGCTGGCAGCCGTGAGTCATGCTCAGAACCTGCACTTGTGTGCGCTGAAGGTGCCCAGACAGAACTCAGTTACAGCCAGACTCCAGAGAAAATATTTATTAGATGATGCATTAAGGGAAAACAAATATTGACACAACAGTAGCCTGCATACCTGCTTCTATCCCCTGTGGCTTGCCTTTTCTTGGGGCTGGTGAAGACGGTCCCACTTTGTGTGCTCCTGTGATTCTCCCTTTTTGGATTCACAGTCTGTTCTCACCAGAAGAAATTTTGCAGCGTAGAGGAGAGCCAGGGTGCAGGCAGCCTCTTGGGCAGGAGGCATTTTGGGAGCTAACAGCCTCCTTTGCAGTGGTGCTGCCTTCTCCTTGCACCCCTCCTGCGGCAGCGGGACGGAGGACAGACACTTCTCAGAGCTACCCTCAACCAGGTGACCCCCCCAGAGCTCTGTCTGGTTTCTTGTGCTATACTTGTGATAACCCTAACAGCCTTTATTGTGTCTGATATAATATATAATTCATAATCTGTACTTCATTTTTCTTCTTTTTTTTTCTCCTATGGCTTTACTTTTCAGTTTCTGTCTTTTAACCTGGGGGAGGGAACCTGTTGCTCACTAGTGGCATGCCCTGTTAGATCTACTAGCTTTGAGTCCTCTGCAATACATGAGGATGCTGTTCGCCTCTGAGACAGATGTTCTTATTGCCTTTATTGTTTTTTGAGATGACTGAAGAGCACAAAGTGTCCAACTCCGCGTTTTTTTAGGTTGTCAGCCCTAGGCTGAGCAGATAGCACAAGGAGAAACCTTTCTTCGCTTTGAATGCCCTCCAAGCCCAAGTGGTCAGAAACACAACGAATCCTTTGCTATCTGGAAAGAAAAAGGTGGTTTCTGATAACGCCACTTCAGCAGGGGTTGTTCCAGGGGTCATTCTTAGCTGTTCTCTGAAGTGAGGAGATTCATGCTATTTCCATGCTGATAGAGACGGCCTTGCCAGTGCTGGCTGTATGAACTAGTCAGGTATGTCAAAGGAGAAGAGAAAGCATATACAGCCAAAAGCTACAAAAGCCTGGAGCTTATTCACCTTCCTCCCTTGACCTCCATACTGATTTGGTTTGAGGCTACCTAATTACTATACTGAACATGATTTACATGGTTCATTAATTAATAAGTCAAAATGATATTAAGAAGCCATGAGTGCACTGTTAACTGATGGGTCTGTCAAGTTCTCACTGAAATCTTCAGGGATAATGCCCAAGGGGCAGAACTTTTTGATTAATTCCATTCATATCAACTGTCACTACCTAAAAGGTATGACTTAACTGGTGAGTGATAATTGGTTATAAGCTGTTGTGACTAGGTCCTAAATTTGGCAAAGAAAAAGAAGCTCTGAATTCTGCTGACTGGAAGGCCTTGATCAAAACTGTCAAAGACTTAAGAGTGAAATCTTCAGCTTTGTCTGGTATTTTGTATATATATAAGCTGCAACGCTGAGAAAGCTCTGGAAGGCAAGAGTCTTTACTTAAACATTGTAGGAGGAAGAGTTTAACATGTACTTGTGTGGGGACATAACAGATGCTGAGATCTGAACAAAAGCAGCATAGATAGCAACAGCCAGATATAAAACTAACACAGGGTCTGCAGGGCCACTGGCTAGCTCAGGATATCAGTGTTTTTCCTAGAATTCTTTTGTTTCCTGGTCCCTGTTGGAGTTCAAATCGAAATTACGGGCAACCCCTGAATGACAGTCCCATTTCTGCAAATAGAGAGTAGTAATTGGAAACTGTTCTCCTGGAAAACCATTTAAATCCCAGTGAATCAAATAAATATTTTTACCTTTTCCTTTCAGAAGTGCTTTGGCTGATCTGGTGAAGGAATAAAGAAGAAATAAAGCAATATCCTGCATTTGCCCTCTCTCTGTGAATGTCTGTCATTTAAAAGGGTGATGACTACAAATCATATTTTCAGGGTGGATTTGTATAGATCACTGCAGAACAAGACTTAGAGCAGGCTTGGTGGACAGCGACTTTATTCTATTGAACAAGTGTGCTAAAGATATCACTGGAAGAAAATATTATTGGATAAATCCTTTTCACAGCCTCCACATACATGTAAATTGGAATAGTCATAGCAAAATAGACAAGTTTGTTCATCAATCTTTTTTTTTCTATTTAGATATTTGTAGCCACTGCCATAAATGGATCGAGTTGTGGTATTCTCTCATGTGATATTTTAGATCTATTTGCGTGAAGCATCAGGCAATATGGGTGTCAAATCTGTGTTTGAATCTAAGGACAGTCTCTTGCTACAGCTGTCTTCACAGGTGTGAGGTTAGGCCCCACAAATTGGACCAGCCTGTGAATTTTCCCAGTTTACATTGTCCCAAATGCAACCTTTTCCTGATAGTATCAAACTGAAAAACAACTAATCCCAATTCTTTTATTAAGTTATCATCTAGGACAAAAGCATTGCATTACTGAATGAATTGAAAGATCTCAGTGATTTCAGGATTTAAAATGGCCTCTTAAATATTAGGGTTTCAGATCTAGGTCAGATCTTTAAAGCACTTCTTACACATAAAGTTGCGCTGTTATCAAGGTTAATCAGATTGTTATATGTTTTAATCCCCAATTAGAGCAAGAAGTCTCTGTGTCAGTACAGTGCAACTGAGCCTTCATCATTACAGGCCACACTTGGATCAATGATATTTCAGCAGTAAAAGAAACCTGGAGAAGAGGTAGAAAGCAACATGAATAATTTCCAGCAACTGTACTGAAAGCTGAGCAGACATAAGTTGTTTTGAGTCACTAAGATTAGCCAAGTTGAAATATTCATCTTCTCTTACTTTGAAATACCACCATTCACATTACAGAGAGAATTGCATTTGCTCTGTAAGCATCATTTTGTTCAGTGGGGCAAATGCTGTTAACATTGCCACAGCAATTGCTCAAAAGGCATTGTATTACTTGCGTGTTTCTTGAAAGTACCTACAGATGCTGTTTAACACCTCACACTACTGGATGTTATAAACACAAAATAAATTTCTATCCTTCTCTCAGTGACCTAGTGATTTCAACAAGTAGTGAGAGATGAAAGGCAGTGAGAGGAATAGAAAAGGAGAAGAGACAGATGAAATGGTGTGTTGAATGGTGAAAATGTGTAGTAAATAGATAGCTATTATGATTGCATTGGTTCAGGTTTATCAGAGGGAAGTGGAAGATGCACTGGAGCCATCCTTTCATTAGCTCTACCTAGTGCTACTTGTACCCCAGTCTCATGAGAGCGGAGAGACTGCAGTATATTTTATCTGCCCATCAGCAGCCCAACGATGCCTGACTCTGAACTGATGTTTCATATACTTTTGCAATAGGAAGGTTTGTATCCATTGTCTCTGACCAAAATCTAGGTGTAGTATTGGCATGAGTGAGACCATGTAAAACAAGAAGGGTTTTTTTCTGTGGCGAATGCTACTTTTCCGTTAGCAGAAGTAAAGTAGAACTTGGAATGAGATCAAGTCCACCTGCAGTTTTGATGTCTCATGAAGCAGTCCTCCTGAAGCAAGTGTCTGACTTCCATACTGAGGTGATGAAGGCATACAGGTTCCTCTTTGGAGGAAGACCCTACCTGCCCTCGGTTGTGAGTTCTCTGATACCAAAACTATGACAAAATCCCATGGCTCTGCCACCCTTCTCTAGCTCTTGGTTGAGAGATGTGATATTGTTATATCTAACTTCTGAGGTGGAAACAAGGTGAAACAAAAGCACACTTCGCATGTTCAGGACTGTCTAAATTAGTTCTCTATGTGATGGTTCCCGAGCAAAGATGCCTGGACCTCTGGAGCCCTCTGCCTTACCCATGCCTTACCCGTTAAAGAATGAGTCTTTAATAGTGACCATATTTTACAGCAGAATAACTAGAGAATGGAAAGTTTTAGTGCCTTGGCTTCGTGGCGCCTGCAGCTTGCTAGACAAGGCCCTTTTAGCTCAAAAGAACTCTGTGGCTGACAGCCACAATTTTGACACCTAAGGCTTGCAAATACATTTTGAAATGACTCCTATCTATCTTTCAGAGTGAAGACAGGCTATTCCATGAATACGTGAAAGGTTTATTTAGCTGTGTAGTGAATACATCTATCTTTCTAAAATGCTTAGTATATCTATATTTGTAAATTCTTAATTACCAAAGCAAAGATAGCGGAATAATGTATTTCTAGTACATAGTTAGGTCTGATTCATCTTGGTGCTCCTGGATGAATAAGATCCAGTGTTCCTGTTAATGGATGCTTTCTATGACCCAGCCATCAGAGAAGCGTGATGCATTTCTGAGGATTTTCACTGGTAGGTACTTTCTGTAGTAATTGCATAGTGTCTTGGTTTCGGCTGCCGCCGGCAACAAAAGCGCCACGCGGCCACCCCTCCCCCCGCCGGCGTGCGGAGGAGAATGAAAAGAAAGAGGCAGAAACTGGTGGGTCGGGATAAGGGCAGTTTAACAGAACAGCAAACAGAGGGAAAACAGGAACAACAACGATACAAATAAGGAGAAAACACAACAACGAACTGTACAGACAGCCGCTCTCCCGAAACAGGACCGGCGCTGCGCCCCCCTAAGCCGCGAGTGCCTTCCCGCCGCGCCGCCCCCCCCCCCCACCGGAACCCAGCGTGACGTCACAGGGTATGGAATACCGGGCTCTGTTTGGCCAGGTGGGGTCAGCCCCCACCCCCCGACTGTGCCCCTTCCTGGAGTCCAGTGAAAATTAACCCTGTCCTGGCCAAACCCAGGACATTATCCACCCCTTATTCCATACCATCTACGTCATGCCCAGGTCCCCCATTGTCCGGTCGATCACCACCACTTCTCCTGTCTCCAGATATCATTCCCTTAGTCTATGGATCATCACTCTAAAGTGTCCGTTGAGTTCATTTAATCCATGACTTCAGGCTCCATCTGTCGTAATGGTCTTCCGTGGCAGGAGAGGTGATGTGTGGTGATGGGCGGTCACTTGCTGCATCCGGAGCTCACGGCTGATGTATCTGGTGCGGCCCGTGCCCACAGTCTGCAGGAGATGTTGATCTTGATGAAGTTGCTGTACGCCAGTTGTTGAAAACCAGGTCCACTTCCATCATCGCTGTGCTCTGCTAGGTTCTCATCGAAAAAAGTCCATCCTTCTTTAATCTGGAGAATTCTTACTATGCTACTACTGGTACAAAATATAACAATTATAACAGTGATAACAGACAGTGACAGGGTTATTTAACAACTAACTTTATACAATTTATTTATGGACTATTCTCGCCCAAAATTAAATCCCCATGAGGTACACATCGGACTTCCCCATCCTTCCGCATTACCCACCGGGTACACCCAGGTCCTTGAGCAAAAGCAATCCCGCGGACGGGCTTGCCTTTGCCCGAGGCAGGACTAACTCAAACCGTCTTCCCTAACATGTTCCGCATGTGCACTACAGGGACTTTATCCCCTTCTACGGGGCGCTGAGGTTTTGACTGGGCAGGACCAGCCCGGTTGGTGGACCCTCTGGCGTTAACCAACCAGGTGGCCTTTGCTAAATGGGTATCCCAATTTTTGAAAGTCCAACCCCCCATTGCCCTCAAAGTGGTTTTTAGCAGCCCATTGTAACGTTCAATCTTTCCCGAGGCTGGTGCATGGTAGGGGATGTGATACACCCACTCAATACCATGTTCTTTGGCCCAGGTGTCTATGAGGCTGTTGCGAAAGTGAGTCCCGTTGTCCGACTCGATTCTTTCGGGAGTGCCATGTCGCCACAGGACTTGTTTTTCCAGGCCCAGGATGGTATTCCGGGCGGTGGCATGGGGCACAGGGTAGGTTTCCAGCCATCCGGTGGTGGCCTCCACCATTGTGAGTACATAGCGCTTGCCTTGGCGGGTTTGTGGCAGTGTGATATAGTCAATCTGCCAAGCCTCCCCATATTTATATTTTAGCCATCGTCTTCCATACCACTGAGGCTTTACCCGCTTGGCTTGCTTGATTGCAGTGCATGTCTCACATTCATGGATAACCTGTGCAATAGTGTCCATGGTCAAGTCCACCCCTCGGTCACGAGCCCATCTGTATGTCGCGTCTCTTCCTTGGTGGCCCGAGGTGTCATGGGCCCACTGAGCTATAAACAGTTCACCCTTATGTTGCCAGTCCAGATCCACCTGAGCCACTTCAATCTTAGCAGCCTGATCTACCTGGTGGTTGTTTTGATGTTCTTCAGTGGCCCGACTCTTAGGGACGTGGGCGTCCACGTGACGGACTTTTACAACCAACTGCTCCAGCCGGGCAGCAATATCTTGCCACAATGGGGCAGCCCAGATAGGTTTGCCTCTGCGCTGCCAGTTGTTCTTCTTCCATTGCTGCAGTCACCCCCACAAGGCATTGGCCACCATCCAAGAGTCGGTGTAAACATAGAGCACTGGCCACTTCTCTTGACTGGCAATGTCTAAAGCCAGCTGGATGGCTTTCACCTCTGCAAACTGGCTGGACTCACCTTCTCCCTCGGCAGTTTCTGCGACTTGTCGTGTAGGGCTCCACACAGCAGCCTTCCACCTCCGCTGCTTCCCCACAATGCGACAGGACCCATCCGTGAACAGGGCATACTGTTTCTTATCTTCTGGCAGCTGGTTATACAGTGGGGCCTCTTCAGCACGTGTCACCTCCTCCTCTGGTGATGCTCCAAAATCTTTGCCTTCTGGCCAGTCCATGATTACCTCCAGAATTCCTGGGCGACTGGGGTTTCCCATTCGGGCGCGCTGGGTGATCAGAGCAACCCACTTACTCCACGTAGCATCGGTGGCATGATGCGTAGAGGGGACCCTCTCTTTGAACATCCAGCCCAGGACCGTCAATCATGGAGCTAGGAGGAGCTGTGCTTCAGTGCCGACCACTTCTGAAGCAGCTCGAACGCCTTCATATGCTGCCAGAATCTCTTTTTCAGTGGGAGTATAGTGGGCCTCGGATCCTTTGTATCCCCGGCTCCAGAACCCCAGGGGTCGACCTCGAGTCTCCCCTGGTGCTTTCTGCCAGAGACTCCAGGTTGGGCCATTCTCCCCGGCTGCGGTGTAGAGCATGTTTTTAACATCTTGCCCTGACCGGACTGGACCAAGGGCTACGGCATGAACTATCTCCTGTTTAATTTGTTCAAATGCCTGTCGTTGCTCAGGGCCCCATTCAAAATCATTCTTCTTCCGGGTCACGTGGTACAGAGGACTTACAATCTGGCTGTAATTTGGAATGTGCATCCTCCAAAAACCCACAACACCCAGGAAGGCCTGTGTTTCCTTTTTGCTGGTTGGTGGAGACATAGCTGCTATTTTGTTGATGACATCCATTGGGATTTGACGGCGCCCATCCTGCCATTTTATTCCCCAAAACTGGATCTCTTGCGCAGGTCCCTTTACTTTACTTCGCTTAATGGCGAAACCGGCTTTCAGAAGGATCTGAACTATTTTCTCCCCTTTCTCGAAAACCTCCTCCGCTGTGTCGCCCCATATAATGATGTCGTCGATGTGCTGCAGATGTTCTGGGGCTTCACCCTTTTCCAGTGCAGTCTGGATTAGTCCATGGCAAATGGTGGGACTGTGTTTCCACCCCTGGGGCAGTCGATTCCAGGTGTACTGGATGCCCCTCCAGGTGAAAGCAAACTGTGGCCTGCACTCTGCTGCCAAAGGGATGGAGAAGAATGCATTAGCGATGTCAATTGTAGCGTACCACTTGGCTGCCTTTGACTCCAGCTGATATTGAAGTTCTAGCATGTCTGGCATGGCAGCACTCAGCGGTGGTGTGACTTCATTCAGGCCACGGTAGTCTATTGTCAGTCTCCACTCTCCAGTAGAATTTCTCACAGGCCATATGGGACTATTAAAGGGTGAGCGAGTTTTGCTGATCACTCCTTGACTCTCCAGTTGACGGATCAGCTGATGAATGGGGAGAAGGGAGTCTCGGTTGGTACGATACTGTCGCCGGTGCACCGTTGTGGTCGCAATTGGCACCTGTTGTTCTTCAACCCTCAGCAACCCCACAACGGAAGGATCGTCCGAGAGACCAGGCAAAATGGACAGCTGTTTAATTTCTTCCGTCTCCACAGCAGCTATGCCAAAAGCCCACCGATACCCCTTTGGGTCCTTGAAATAGCCTCTCCTAAGATAGTCTATCCCAAGGATGCACGGAGCCTCGGGGCCAGTTACAATGGGGTGCTTCTGCCAGTGCTGCCCAGTGAGGCTCACTTCAGCCTCCAGTACACTCAGCTCTTGGGACCCCCCTGTCACTCCCGAAATGCAAATGGACTCTGGCCCTTTGAACTCTGATGGCATTAAAGTACACTGTGCACCAGTGTCCACTAAAGCTTTATACTCTTGTGGATCTGACGTGCCAGGCCACCGAATCCACACCGCCCAATAAACACAGTTGTCCCTTTCCTCCACCTGACTGGAGGCAGGGCCCCTCTAATCCTCGTCTGAGAATTTGCTGCTCACCTGCTGTAAGAATGACTTGGAGGTCCCCTCCAGAGGATCGGAATCAAGGTCAAACTGTCTACGTGGTCTGGAGAGCTGGCTTCTGGAAACTGGAGCGGCACTTTTCCTTACAGAATCCCCTTTGGTGATTGTTTTACCTCGCAACTCACGTACTCGTGCCTCTAGACTTGAGGTGGGTTTTCCATCCCACTTCCTCATGTCCTCTCCGTGGTCATGCAAGTAGAACCACAGGGTGCCCCGGGGTGTATAGCCTCTGTATTCCCTCTCCTGAGCAGAGAAACGCCTGCCCCTAATAGCTGAGACACTGGCCCGTACAGGTGGGGAGTAGGACATATTCCTGTCTAGTCGCTTGACCAGTTTCTCCACGGCTGAGAGAAGGGAGGAAGAGAGACTTTCCTCATATTGGCGGAGTCTGACAGCCACCTCATCCACTGTTGGTGCGTCTTTACCTTTCCAGTTTACAACTGCCAGTGAGTTGGCATGCGAGGAGGGTGCACTCCGCACAAACTTCCTCCACATGGATTGTGAGCACTGGAATTCATCTGGGTCTGTGGGTACCTGCTCATCGTCTGTGTCACAGTAAACCAGCTCCCGCACAGCTAATTCCCTCAAGTACTGAATACCCCTTTCCATATTGGTCCACTTGCCAGGATAGCATACAAAATCGTCACTGAAGGGGTACCTCTCCCTCACGCCTGACAGAAGTCTCCTTCAGAGGCTGAGGATTTGTTCCTTTTTCCCAATGGCCTTGTCAATGCCCCCATCCCTGGCCAGGGATCCCAGCTGCTTGGCTTCCCTGCCCTCTAATTCCAAGCTGCTGGCCCTGTTATCCCCGCCCCACGTTGGGTGCCAATTAAATGTCTTGGTTTCGGCTGCCGCTGGCAACAAAAGCGCCACGCGGCCGCCCCTCCCCCCCGCCGGCGTGCGGAGGAGAATGAAAAGAAAGAGGCAGAAACTGGTGGGTCGGGATAAGGGCAGTTTAACAGAACAGCAAAACAGAGGGAAAACAGGAACAACAACGATACAAATAAGGAGAAAACACAACAACGAACCGTATGGCCCAGACAGCCGCTCTCCCGAAACAGGACCGGCGCTGCGCCCCCCTAAGCCGTGAGTGCCTTCCCGCCGCGCCGCCCCCCCCCCACCGGAACCCAGCGTGACGTCACATGGTATGGAATACCGGGCTCTGTTTGGCCAGGTGGGGTCAGCCCCCACCCCCCGGCTGTGCCCCTTCCTGGAGTCCAGTGAAAATTAACCCTGTCCTGGCCAAACCCAGGACACATAGCTACCAAGAGAGATAATTGTTGGTTTCCTGATGGTACCACTGTGGTAAGGGCCACTTGCTCCCACTCTCTGTTTTAATTTAATTCTCCTCTGAACCTTCCTTTTCATTAACTAAAAATTATGAAAGTAGTTTCTACATTTAACTACACAAAAGAAAGACAAAAAAAAGCTGTTTTAAAAGCCTGATTGATTCTGAGCAATATGAAAGTGTAGTGAGCGTAGCTACCTAACAAAACGTTCTAAGTGAATACTTGGAAAACTCACATCCTAGAAGAGAAAGCAGAACTGAGATTACTGTACTTTTTATATGACTCACAAATAACTACCATAGGAAGCAAACAAAAGCACACTTCATCGTTCCAGCAGCGTTAACTCTGACCAGAACAGACAGTTTTTCAACCTCTGTCTCCATGGTATATCTCTGGAAAAAGAAAACTGAGAGGCATTCTGCAAAGTCATGCGGAGGAAGTGCTCCCAGTTCATTGTGCTTCCTCACACGCCTGCAGGCACTCTGTGTGTGAGCATTTGCAAGAATAGACCATATGTTAATGACATACTTGCTAACCTCAAAGCCAAGTCCACATGCTATAAACCACCAGTACTACCTTTCTTTTGTGCACTGTGTTATTGCCTGAACAAAACCCATCATTTCAGAAAATGTCAGGTACAAGTATTGTATCAAGATGCGAACTGTGGAAAGTCAGCTTGTACATTTACCAGAAAGCCATTAGGAGAAAATGTAGATATACTGAAATCAAGATAAAAATAATGTATAAACTTATCCACAAGCCAAAAGTATGATGTTCTATTATGATGAAAGATGCTTGAAAAACATAAAGAGTAACAAAGCAGATTCTTTCCTACCATAAAAAGATTTGCTCAACACAGGAGGGCTTCATGACTGCTGGAAAATATGAGAAAGGTAAACACAGTAAAATGATATCACCCCCAGACATTTTGAAACAAGGTTTTTGGTTTTCAGACTGTAATTGGGTTGCATATTGGATTTGTGTGAGTACTGTAAAGCCGACTTATCTGTACGATAGGTGAATAATCTGGTACTCTGTGTCTTCCAGTGATTTTCTTGTGGTTTTTAATTTTCTTTAGTCATTTCCTCATCTCTTTTTTTGTTGCAATAGCTTTGATAGTTCCCCATATATACTGCTTCTTTGCCCTGCTGTTAGCCCTGAAAGGGATTGACAGGCCCCCTGTCTGGTTTGTTAAGCTCTGGAAGCTTGCTGCATCCTGCGTGTAGCGTGTTTCTGATTATGCCAGCAGCGCAGACATTTGAGCTCACAGCTGCTGTAGTGCTGCCAGATCAATACACCCACAAAGCACAGCGAGCCTTTTGTGTAGGTTCAGAAATCAGATTTCTCTTGTCTAGAGGGCAATCTGTAAAACAAAATCTCCTAACATGAAGTAGTCCTTCTGGAGCTTCACTGAGATATGCATTTATCAGTGTATTTAACAAGGCAGTAAGAAGCTCTCAGCTGAGTGACTAGAAGGGGCTTCCTTGCTTCAAGTCAACGCCACCACCCCCTCCGCCTCTCCCCCGCACCACCCTAGACTCCACACACAATAAGGCACAGCATATGTTTCTCCTTAGACTTGTCTGCAAAAATATCAAACCCTTAAAAGACGCATCATTTGTGGACATAAACCTGTCAGAAAACAATTATCAACTGTATCTCTTTGTGATCTTATTAAGTCGCTTGGGTCTTAATAACCTTGCAGATACCCTCTATAGTGCAAATAATCAAGGCAGACATAATTCAATTTATTGATAAAGCAAGGAGTCTGGGTGGGTCAGATTGAAGCCCACTCAGCTGTTAGTTTGGGGGGGGGGGCTGTTGTTAATTTTTTTTTCCTACAGCTGATAGGACTCAATTTATATTCTTTCCTTCCCTCTGATACAGACAAGCTCATTTTCTTCCCCTCCAGCTACACTGAATATTTAGCTTTAGAGATGGTATGCAGGAACTGTCAGCTCAGCAGCCAAGAGAAAGGAAGGGGAGTGGATTACAGAGAAGGATCAGCCATAACATTGGTTTTAAACTGAAAGAGGGTAGATTTAGACTGGGTATAAGGAAGAAATTTTTTACAGTAAAGGTGGTGATGCACTGGAACAGGATGCTCAGAGAGGTGATAGATGCTCCATCCCTGGAAGTGCTCAAGGCCATGTTGGATGGGACTCTGAGCAACCTGATCTGGTTGAAGATGTCCCTGCTCATTGCAGGGGGTTTGGACTAGATGACCTTTAAAGGTCCTTTCCAACCCAAACTATGATATTATTCTATGATTCTATGATAGCCCGTCATGGAGAGCAGACTAAGACCATCCTCTCCCAGATGTTTGTCCTACCCTTTCCCTGGGAATGGCTGAGTTAGGTGTGAGCCTTGCAGGATTGCTAATGGGTTGCATTGGCAATAGGACTTTGACTCTGCAAGGGCATGAGAGCATAAATCCATATGAACTGAGGTACAAGGAAAAGGGGATTGCATGTATGGGATGAAGTGACTTTTTTAGCACTTTGGCCTCATCTCTATCAGTGCTTTTTCACTCACTTGTAAATGATTTCCTTAGGGATTGGATTTAGAGAATCAAATCTGACCACATTTCACCTGATGGTGAAATTCAGCCTAGGGATGAATTTTTTCCACAGGGAAACTGTTGCCCCAAAGGAAGGAGGGTTGAAGCCTGAGGAAATTGCAGGACTCCACTTCTGAGGAAATGGCTGATCTCTGCAAAAATGTGGAAATATGGTTTACATCAATTTTTGAGCAGTCCTTTTCACTTTGTTTATGTGTTGAAGAGCAGCCTTAAAAAAAAAAAAAGATGTTTTGCAGAGTGGGTTCAAAATGTCCACAATGGAAAAAAACGTTAGGTTGAGTGGCAGGACCTAGCACTGGCTTGGAAGGGCCTACGGAGAGGAGACCCAGGTTTCTTACCGGCCCCATATGAAGGCTGGAATAGCTTTGCTTTGCACACTCACCATCAACCTGGCTGAAGAAAGTGAGTCTGAGTACGGATGAAGGAGTTGTTCCCCACAGAAGAAGACGAAGACTTAAAAGTTTTTAAAATTAGACTGTACAAATGTTTTTCATTGAGTCAAGGATGATGACTAATTTAGTAAGGCTTCAACAAGAGTAGAGGCCTGTGCAAAACATCCGTTAGAAGAAAAACATTGGAAACACTCTGAACTATATGTTCCGTAAGGTGAATCCATTTTTATCAGGGCTACAATTATGCATTTATGTCCCATGCCTCTGCCTCCTTATGTTACAGTAAAGTGTCTTGATTAAGCTCTATTTCCCGGATTTTAGTTTAAGAAGTGACAATACTGAGTAATACCTTTGCCTAGTTTTATGTTAGGAATCGTGGGATGAATCTGTTCCTAACTGAAAGTCTAGGGCTGAGGATGCTTTGGCTGCTTCATTTTCCCCAATTTGTGCATTAAATTGGGAGCTAAGAGCAGACTGATGAAAATCTCTGGAATGAAACATTTTACTTCCTCTAATGCAGCAGAGTCAGCAGGGTGTGGGTCAACAGAAAGAAGCCCACCCCGTGCCTACTTGACTGATATTTCACAGTCTACCACCTTCTTCCTTTGCAGCCTTCAGCCCTACGGCCTTGTACCCCGGCACTGACCATAGTGGGGTTGGACTAGATGACCTCTAGAGGTCCCTTCCGACCCAAAACTTTCTATAATTCTGTGATTCTATGATAGTTTGCTTTGCTGCACCATGGTTTCCACTTCCCTCTGGTTATCTTTTATACAATTTCTCTCCTACACCATTACCAGTCAAAGACCTTAGACTCCTTTGGTGGTGAAGCATCAAACTTCTAATGATAAATAGCCTTTAAAAAACCTCAGAGGGTTTACTTAATGTCAAAGGTGGAGTCCTACTGTGCCATCCCCACCTTTGGAGAAGTAGACCAGGAGGGAAGGATTTATCGTTCTATGTGTTTAACCATTGAGGGCCTCTCTGAGATGATTCTTACTGCCTCTGCTGGACACCTAACCTAGGGGACAGTGAATATATTTTAGAAATGCCCATCTCCCTCCACTTACCAAGCCAGGTGCCTGCCTTTATGTAGATGGATGTATTTAGTCCAGAAATGCTACCAAAAGTCAATCAACAGATGATATATTATGTCTTGCTGCCATAATACATTTGTACTAACAGATCTTATGAATCAATGCAAGGGTGAGGTTCAGAATAGCAAAACCAAGCTTCTCATTGAGTTCTTTGTTACAGTACAGTCCTGGCTTTCTTAGTTCTGCTTTTACTTAGAGTGATATGTCTTGAGGCAGATACAATGCCTACCAATATCTATCTTGACTGCAGATGTATTTGCCTACCAATATTTTGTCATGATACTATCATTAAGAATATAGCTATACCCCTGGTGTCAGAGCAGCCCAAATAGCTCTTATCTGAAGAAAAGAAAGAGGGGATAAGATTTTTTTTTTTACTCCACTTGCATGTCTCATTATGTTTCTCTATCAGTTGAGTATGTTTTTCATTTTGCTTTTCAAGCGCACTTTTGTTTCAAGTATTGAAGATTATGTTTATAAATTGGATCCGTTTCAGTGATGGATGAAAACCATCGCTGTCCCTCTACATTTACAACTCAATTTTAAGGACGAAATTTTCTACCAAACGAAATCATAGGCAGGTGCTCCATCAGTAAAAATCTAAGTACACATGAGGACTTTTTTTCCAACGGGATTAAAAAAATGAACAAGGTACTGAGTACAATCAGATGGGTCTACTCTAAGAAGGGGCAAGGCCACAGGGTGTCACAAGCTTGGAAACTGATCCAGCTAGGAAGCATTGTGATATGGTTAGAAGAAAAGCCGTAATCAGTTGCAAAAACGAGTGATTACAGTCCTTTAGGTTAGTAATGCCATCTCAATTGTGCAGGCTGGGTCACGTAATCTCTCAAGAGTTATATGCCCTCTCCCCATCCAGTTATCACTTGTGTATCGTCACTCATAAACATAAAATGTAGGCATCTTTTGAAAAACAGCTAGACACAGACCAGGTACGAGACCAAAAAAGAGGAAATGCAGAAGGGGAATCTCTGTCCCAGCTGTTCTGTGAGTAACCGGTCTCTGGCTCAGTATCATAAAAAACAGTTCCTTAGTCTAACTGGATTACTTTGGTCACTTGGCCTTCATATGTGACAGAAATGATTGTTCGCTAACAATTTACCTGGTAAATCATTATGCATATACTGCGTACATAGGACCTCAAATATTCAGGAGTACTCTCACTACAATCTATCTGATGATTTTATTCCAATATGATTCAAAACAGACAGTAGTTGGAGACACTGTTCAGAGATGCTTTCCACAGTGTAATCAAATGATCACTTCCTAAGAAATCACTGCACTTCCTTTGAGTAATCATCAATAATTTGTTCAAATTGAAACAATATTGCCTTTCAGCTGGTTTCTCTTCTGTAATGAGGACTTGTAGGTACAGACATTTATGCGTAGTAATGCATCATTTCTCATCACCTGTGTAAATTCAGAGCTGACCTTTGGAAATCACGAAGAAATAATTTGTTGGTCCTCATAAAGAAAACAACATTATATGGAAACAGATGGCTCTATCCCAAATTCAAGAATTATTTCCAAATGCAAGAGCGAGCATCTCCATTCTCAAGGCAAATATGTTCAGAGAAATCAAGCTGTGCAAGAACTAGAACTGTTCAGCTGGCCAGCATTTTCTACCATCTACAGTGTAAGAGAAAAGCTCTGTTTTTCTTGAGTGTAGTGTAGGCAAGAGTACGGTAGAAAACTTTTTTTCACTGGTAGCCAGATGACACTGAAGAAAATATCTGGTATGGATCTACCATACAGCTTCTGATGCTGTTATATGCTAAAGCCATGACTGAAAGGATGGATGGAATAATCACAGGTGTAAGAAGAAAATGAATCTGTTTGCTCTTCATACCTGGTCAATTTTCCCATATAAACAAGACAGAGTAATTAGATTCACCCACAGACCTCAACTTCACCTGTGCTAGTAACAGAGGGAACATGGCAGGTAATTTCCCTTCTCAATGCTGATGGTCAATCTACACATCCTGCTTGAATAGTTTTAGTCTTAAAAAAAAAGTTACAGTATAATATGTGGTATTTCATCCTTGGCCTTTGCAGGACTTCCTTTGCTTTGAAGGGTTTTCTGACTAAGTTACTAATCCTATGACTGGCTGTGTGTCTAGGCCTCTCCTTACTCATATGGTCTGTTTTGGAACAGGAACCAAATGAAGACTGAGGGTGATGGTCAGTTTGTATTAGTCACACAGAACGAGGGTATTTCTGTCTTAAAGAGTTTACAGTCCACCTGCATTTTAATGTGTGGTGTTGCATGGAAAAGAAGCCAGCAAAAGCCATTGGAAAACCTTCCACCATCTTGAAAAAATAAAATCAGGGTCTGTTCGTTCAATGTGTTGATTTCATTAATGCACTGAGAATTGGTTTATTTTTTTTGTACAGTTAATCTGAACAACAAAGCTAAACACAAAACGGCAGTTCAGAGAAAATGGAGTAAAAGCATTGAATTATTCATGGCAAATAATTAAAGATTCTCCCTCCTTCTCCAATAAAGATTGGGTCTGATGCAGATAATTCCCTAAAATCCTGTGTGACAACTAATATTGTTCCTATCACAGTTTGAATGAGTGTTGCAAAATTCTGTTTGTTGTTCATAAAGAGTGTTAGGGGATAGGGACATGAGAGGGTAACAGCTCTATGAAGGCAGGGTAAAAGCCTGGGTCAACAAGAAGAGCGAAAAAATAGGGAGTGGAAGAGGCCATTTGTGACTAAAAAGCAAAAAGAAGAACATCAGGCAATATGTTTTGTTTCCCCAAGAATTTCTGAAAGATTTGACCCTTTATAAGTCTGTCAGTGCTGGATGAGGGCTGCTGTGCACTCTGCACAGTGAGGCCTTGGGGTAAATAAAATTGGAGCATGAGCAAAATGTTTTCTTTTCTCATGCATAAGCAGTAAATTGTTAATAATAATAAGGCTAGAACTTCGGGTAGTGTAATCTCTTCAGACATGGGCCACCGGTGAAAGGAATGAGTATTCTGAATCCTGGATGATTTTGATACATCTACATAGTTGTGGGCTCCCTGAATTCTTTCTACAGTGAAGTGATAACTGTCTTTTTTTATTCTTTTTTATATTTCAACATCTGATGGTTTTGCAAGAAAGCAGAACCACAGATGCTGGTCAGATCCTGCATATTTTCTCCCCCTTTTCCAAGCCCCTTTGTTTGCTTTTTGCTATGCACTTAAGGTGACGTGTCCCATCTGGTTCTGCTGTATTGCATGATCCAAGATAATACATCGTGCCGTCAGCAGTCAAGATGGGACACATCATAGCTTGTTCCCAGTGCCTGTTTTCAAGGGCCTTAACCTTCTGCCTCAGAATTCTAAATAATTTTAAATTTCTTTTTAAGTTATACAGTGGTAAGCATCCCAGGGAACTCTAGATTTCCACATTAGGGTTGATTCTGCATCCAAGCAAGCCTGTTTAAAACTAATTCAGGGATCTTTGTACCAGATATACCATGACTGGGCTGAAGGTCAGGCGAGCAGCTGTGTTTCTTTGTGAACCACTCATCACAGGCACCTTGATTATGTTTCAGCCTTGTCCCCTGTCCTGCCTGCTACCCTCCTCTCGTCAGGGAGGGGTATTCTCAGGGTCTGTTTAGGGCAGGTTTGTATTGCTGTGCTGTGGAAAAAAACAGCCACGACAGAGGCAAAGGACAGAGTCTGTAATAAGAAAGCATTCTTTCCACGGTCTCTGGTTTTTGTGTCCCATATTTGAGTTTGAAACCAAGGTAATTTGAACTATGACTCACCAATTTTGCTTTATTGCTGATAGTCTGTGGTTGGTAAAGTTTATGAGTTTAATCAGTCAAGCAGCTATATGCAAAGTGAAGCTAAGCTGTTTGTTTTTAATTTCTGCACAGAGTAGGAATAGATAATGTAATGAGACTTTGTCATGTTCAAAAGCACGTAAATTAATCTGACATTACAGGCATATCCGTTGCACGCACACACACACGAACCCAGGACTTCCTGATTTTGTTTATATGGTTTCCCATGTAGTTTGTTTATTGCTGTGATTTGTTATTAGTCAGGTGGATGCACTGTGCTGGGGCCTCACCAAAGAAATCAGCCCGCTCATCGGACCTACAGAAATGCCTGAGCTCAGTCAGGGGAGAAAGCCCAAAGGGATTCAGCGTGGTCACATAGAGCGGTGAGAGAGAAATCTGCTGTGGGGTCCTGTTGAGGATTATACGCTCCTGCGGATGCCCTGCTAACCTCATAATCCCTAACCTATGCCTTGCCTCTGATCTCCTCTCGCTCCAAATTATTTAGACTTCAAGTAAGAGGAAGTTTAGAGAAGAACAATTACGAAAAGCCATGCCCATTAAGCTCCTAAAACATTTTTATCCAGTTTAACAGAACAGTTAATGACAACAGCAGCAGATACCTTGGAAGGGCAGCGTAGATGTCTTTAGTCTTTCTGCTCTATTTTACTCATCTTCACCACATCTGCTGAAGCAAATAAGCAAACAAGATGTATTTCCAGTATGCACTTAACACTTCACATGCTATTGTTGAAAAAGTGGAGAAATGCTTCATTTTTCATTATTTTAACGGTTTTAATTAATGTGATATGTATGACATGAAATACTCCCTCCACATATGCACAGGCAGACTTGTAAATGATAGGTTTGGTTACTACTCAAAAGTAGATCCTCTTTACCACTTTTTTTCCCCCAACAAAAAGTGGATTATTTTATTAGAGCTCTGCAGTAGGCCTGTTATACTACACTGAGGAGATGGTTAGTATATCCTTTGTAGTTCTGCCTTTTTTATGGATTTCAAAGATAATTTCAAATTAAAATAACCTAAAGAGTAAAAGAGACAGGCATTGGCTATTTATTCTTTACAAATAGATCAAATTGTTGGGGTTTTTCTATTTTGTTATTGACAAAGCTCTAAAATATGCATTAGTTTGCTTTATGTATCTATTTTTATACAGCTTCTGGGTAAAAGTGAACTTTTACATTGCATTTTGCCTTATTGTTTTTAAAATGTGATATTTAAAATATTTTCATTTTGCAAAATAATCTCCTTCTTCATCTCTCCCCCAAAGTATTGCACTTTCTTTTGTTCTATGGGGGTTTCTTTATAGTATAAAAAAGAGAAGAAAAATATGCACATTCCAGAAATAACAATAATAGTAATAATTTGTATTTCATTTATGCTGAAAAGCTACAATTAAGCAAGATCTATAAAAACAAACCTTACAAGAATATTTGAAAGAAGAAACATGAAACATTTTTTTTCAGTTTAGCAGAAATGAGGGAAGGTAGCTTGTCAGAGTAGTGCAGTTGAAATTCATTACTGCACATCACGGAGTGATTCCCTCTCTCCTTCCAGCTGATTTTCTATTTGAACTGCATGTTTTTAGGGTTATAGTTGTTTTTTTACTGTCCTTTCACCTCAGTGCTGTGATCTCAACCAGGATCTCAAGATGTTGCAATAAGATAATTTGCAACAGGTAAAATGACAAACATCCATCATTATCTCCAGCAGTTTTTTTGCAAGGCTATCAACAGAGCTGTTTGTAAACTATCCCAACTGTTTGGATATTGATGGCAGATTTAGCCCTTCTGGACTGAGATTTTTGCAATACTTCATATGATTATTTGTGCACAAAACTGTACTATCGTATTGATGATTGGAGTAAGTTTTGTCATTTTACAAATCCAAAGCAATAAATGTCATCACCACTAAAACTGTAATTCTCTTAATGGTATCACATCCTTTTAAAGTCACTAGGTGCCTGGATTATGCCCCTTCCTTGCTGTTTACATCAGAGCCATGATATAAAAATGCATTGTTGACTTCACAGGAAAATATCATTAAAAGAGAGTGCTTTACCTCTTTTACACCTTTGACCTCTCGCTCCCAGCCATAACTAGTTTACCGTAGCTGTATTCTTCCTCTTCTAAAGCAAAAGTAATTAATTTACTTTCAAGATTTTCAGAATCTCATATTTAAAACAATACCTGTTTTTTCTTAGAATGGCCTTGTTGTCGTTATGGGATTGAAAAATGATCTGAAACACTTTATCAAAGATCAAACAAATACAAACTGCACTCACTGTTGGCTAAGTATTTGGCCTGGGCTGAGTCATCCCATCATGTACTGGGCTCCTGAGCTCAGTATCATCCCTCAACAGCACTGGAGCATGGCACCCACAAGGTTAATTAGACTGCACCGTGTCTGTGTAACTAGTCTGAGTTTAGCAATAGATAGGTAAGGCAATGGCCTGCTTGTCTTGTTGTTGTGGTAGAGATTGGGCTTTTAAAAAGCACAAAATAAATTAAGAGTGACTATGACAAAGCAGAAGACATGGTTGATGTGGAGCTTATGAATTCTAATTTAATTTAGGAGTATCTATGCTGTATTTCAAACTCCAGTGTGAATGTAGGACTGGGTGCCTTCACTGCTGTTTTTCTGCTGCCATATTTGGCTGAAATTCAATGGGGTGATGACACAGCTCTAATAATGAGAAGTCATTAACCTGAGGAACTCTCACTCAAATGAAGCTAAATGGGACAATGCAATAGCTCAACCTTGCCAGGGTAAGTTTTGTCTGACTTCTTTTCAGGGAGCTGGACCTCAGAGCAGTGGAATTTCTCCCTGAGGCAGAACATAGGAGTTGGATGTCATTTTGCAACCTTTTAACTAAAAGTGATTTCAAACGTGAAGACTATTTGCAGGAGAGAAGGTAATGCTTCTCTCAAAGTAAGATTAGCCAAGGAAGAAGAAAAATGGCTGTGTGAGGAAGAGAGAAAGAGAGCGAGATATTCAAGGATATTCGAACAAGGATCCAAAGAACATCTACCAACCCAAATCACACACTGTTCAGATAGAAAGGACAAAAAGATTTCAACATATAAAAAAAAATCGGGGGAAGGAAACAGAGGCATGTGTGCTTATTATTTTGTCTAGTTCTGTATCCTTCCTGTGCTTACTGAAGTAGAGGATAATTGTATTTAAAAACCCATATACATCTTGGGCATCTGTTAACTTTCATCTGTCCTGTATCACTGAAGAGTAACATGTAAATCCAGCATGCTGCAGGCCAGATTTAAGGAATTCAATATGTTTAAATCACTGTGGTGTCTGGAAGCTTAGGACAGGCTAGGACGGCCTAGGGGCCATTTAGCCCCATTTCTGTAAAGAGATAACAGATATCCGTATTTTATCTAAGTGTGTCAGAGGTGTCAAGGATGGGACAAAGACCAGTAGACCAAGAGAAGATGAAACTCACATGTCTGTGCTTGAGGTCTCAATACAGCAACCTGGCTAGTGTTCAGTTAGGGTTAGCCCCACCAGAGCCGAAACAATAACTAAGAATAATGGGAAAAATGTATACTCATTGTGATAAGTGACCTTGCAAATTGTGTTTTTCTTAAGCTCTTGTCCTCAGACCAGAGCTTTGTCATTTAAATGATGTATTGGAATACCACTGTTTGGTTTTTTTTTTACCTGCTGGTTAATTAATAAAAGCCTCTAACTGGAGTGCAAAGGGTGAACAGCTGAAAAAAACAGACACATTTTAAGTTTCTTTCTAAGCTAGTTCCTTCAGAAATAAGAGTTCTACTTAGTGAGAATTACCTCTGTGCTTGGGATTTTTTTTTTTTCAAAAACCCCACTGAACTTGCCTGTTTCCACTTCCTACAAAGATTTTCCTACTTGTCCATGACCCCACTTCCCTATCAATTACTCCTTCTTGGTGATCTGAGCTGATTAAAAATGTTGTATATTGACATCAAAGAGGACTTATCCATAGAGGAAAGGAATGTAAACCTAGTCTTTGAAAAGCAAGTGTCAGTGCTTCTCAGTCACAACAGTAATTTTTTTCTGAACTAGAAGCTGCTAATGTTTGTCTTAGCCTCTGGGCATTACATGGATCAAAGAGGAGGACTGAAGAAGACAATGCTTATCTGAGGCACTGGAGCACTGGAGCACATGATCATCAGTTGATCGTCATGTTGCCACTCATGCTACACATATTACAGAGATAAATATAGGTGGCAGTGTTCACATCAGCCTAGCATTACCTGACCATCTCTTGCTGTGAGAGAGGACACTACCATTACTGAGTTGTGAAACCAGAAGTTGAAGTATTTCAAGCAGGAGGCCCTTCTTGCACACGCACAACTTTTTACTGTGTCCTTCCCTCTTGTCTTTGCATTGTCTACATAGAGGTATCTCTTCCCCCGTGGTTATGCTCTCATGTGTAGTGTGTAGATACTGAGGGCCTCCATTGAGGCTGATAGGGCTGGTTCCTTCTGTAGCTGGAGCTAGCTTACACATCTCTACATGGCATAGCAGTCTGCAAGACAGGCAGGTTTCTGGGCAGTGCTCAGATGCTGATTTCATCTCCAAGTGTTATACTGGGCATAAGACGTAAAGTGAAGGGTTCAGAATCCCCCTCCCAGGACACAGATGTCCCCTCTCATCGCCACACACACACACACACACACAAGTAGCAGTTTTCTGCAGATGTTTTCAGTGCTTGTGTAAAGGTAGGTTCTACAACACTGCCTTGGAAATCTTTTCAACAGAGTCATAAACGAAGTCAAATTTTCGATTATTCTAAAGCAGATCTCTGCCTTAGTGACCTAGATATTTCTTAGTGCGGTTTTTTGCTCTAACATCTAAAACATTTTAAGTGGTAATTCACTCTCATATGATCTGCTCAGTGCAGAAGAGAAGAGGCTTCCTCTTCCCTGTCCTTTGACCTACCTTTGATTTCTACTTCCAATTATATCTCATGCTTTATAGTGGGTTTTGCTTTATTTATGATATTTATTCTGTGATCTTTCCATCTTTCCAACAGTTAATGTCAGGGTGAAGTCTTTCATGGTGTTGGGAACCTGCAGCCTCAGTCCCCATGTGGATTGAAGGGAGGGGAGCGCGTGGTGAGGGCAATCGGAAACATCCTTCTCATGCTTATGCTGGTGGTGAGCTCAGGATGTGGTCCTGCACTGCAAATTGTGGGAAAAAGGGAAAGCCAAAGGCACAAGTCCCCGTTAGGCCATAATTCCTCTGCTGCTGCTGCTGCAGTGTTAGCACCACTGACTTTCCACTGTAGTGCCACAGCTTCTTTTCAGCTCCCAAAATGCGTTGCATGGTGCCAAAGAGGAGAAGAGGACCTTCAGCACTGCAAAGGGGAAAAGCTCAAGAAGGCAAGAAAGAAAACAGAATAAGTACAGGGGAGGGCCCCCAGGGCAGTGGGGCTGGAGCACTGAGCCCATGAGGAGAGGCCTGGGGAGCTGGGCTGGGTCACCCTGGAGAAGGGACAGCTTCGGTGCTGTGTCTGTAGCTCAGGGCTTGCAGGGTGATACTGAAACAGAAGTCACACTTGCTTTCTCCACAGCCCCATTCAGGAGGGAAACAGAGATCACGGCACTCTTTGGGGGACTCCTGTTGCGCCGGTGCCCCAGCTGCTGGTGTCACTCTGCCAAGGAAATGGAGGCTGAGACCAGCCCCTCAGAAGAGGGGCTGGCAGGAGTCAGGAGGTGGAGGTGGCCTTTTCTACCCTACAGGATTTCTTCTCTGTGTGAAGTCACTGCGTTGTTGCCTCCAGGACACTTTGCATCCCCTTGCTGAAGGGGATTGAGCTTGGCCAACAAATTGTGTACGTCCTGTGAGCTAGTCCATTCTCAGAAGTTTCGTTCTGGATGGATGAAGACCCATTGAACCCAAGAGAGGGCTGTATCTTAATAAAATCAGAGCTGTATTCCCCAAAGCTGAGGAGATGCTGACCTTCATCAACCCTCTAGCCCCATGGTTAGGACATTAACCTTAGAGTGCGAACAGAGGAAATGAGAGCTAACAGACCAGCTGGATCATGATCTCTGTTTCAATGAAGAAGTAAAGAGTGCTAGAAAGGCCCACAAGCTGTCGCTTAGTGTGTCCTGCAGCCCCCTGGTTAGGCCCAGCTGTTTGCAGAGGGATTGTAGTAACCTCCATTATCTGATTAAAACATGAGCTAACAGAAACCAGGTGATGCTTCTGATCATGAGGATGTATTAGAATGAGACCTCCCCTTTTCTGTTCTGTTTTGCCCATTTCTCTTTGGAAATATAAACAATCAAACAACGTATTTTATTTTGGAACAGATGATTTTCCATCTCTTTGGGCTACAATGAGTTAAAATGGCTTCAACTTTCAGGTAGCGATTTCATAGCTACACTACTCTAAGAAACAGGTGAAAATGGCTAGTTTTATCGCTCATCTTTTTTATAATCTGAAGAGCCTCAGAAGAGAACTAAGCGTGGTGATGCTAGGGCCTCACCAGGGCTGGGGACTCCCTGGGGGCTGAAAGCGTCGAGGGCTCCCTGTGGTGGGTGATGGCAGGGCCTGGCAGCCATGGCCCATCCCACCCCCAGCCAGGAGCCTGACAGCCGGGGGACACCAGAGAAGCCCCAGCCCCAGGTAATGGACACCTCCCTGGGGACGGACCAGGGCTCGGATGGGCTCTTGGTTCACGGGCAAGGGTCAGGATCAGGCCTGGTGAGGGGGACTGGGATGAGACATGGCCCTGGGGTGGCCACATGGGTGCTCTCAAGAGGCTGAGCAGCAAAGCGGTCCATGTGTGCTGGGCTGTCAAAAAGTGACTGCTAACAAACTGTGGAAAGAGGAGTGGTGTTTCCCCATTCTGGGTTAAAACCAGATACGGATCAGAGCCTTGCATGTCCCAGATTGCATTATGTCCTGAGCAAACTTAGTGCTGGCTGTGGGCCAGGAAGTAATTTTCCAGCCATTTTTCCAGCTGCTGACTCGGGCGCCTTGAATGTAGCCTTTATACTTCACTAACATCAGGCCCTGAAACAAAGACTATGTGTGCTCTACAAAGACGTTTTGTTATAGCTAGAAGGATTGTATTTACAGGTGGGATTACAGTACATGGGAATCAAGATACAGAAATATAAATGAGAAAAACCTCTTTCTGATGATACTAAATAAAATAACCCCCATCGGAATTGCCGTATACTTACGTAGTCATCATGTAGCTTATTGGGAATGGTGAAGGTATGAGACTCTGAAGGGTCCTGGCACATCTGCCGTTATACCCATGAGTCTATTTCAATGTAGTACAAAAAAATGCTATGTGTGTTTAGAGCCATGTTAGAGTTGCCATAGAAATTGCTGGCATCTCAGTATTTATATTAATTTCACAACAGGACAAAATCCAGAGATTTCAAAACCTTCCTTAGAATGGAAATTCTAAAATTCTTTGGAAAAACTATTATTATAAAAAAATAAATCTGGAGTTTATTGAAATATTTTATTTTGCTTATTCAAAGCATCACAATGGTTTGTGTTGATTCATTTCAACGCTGAATTGCAGATCATGATTGTGCATTGTCTTGAGGGAGCTGTAGTACCGAATCTCATTCATTCCCACACTGTGAACAGGGTCCCTGGCTTGACTCCATCTTCTGTAATGCACTCAGAATCACGGGGCTTCCAAGAGAAATCCTACAGTTTTGTTCAGAAAGGCGTTATGTGCATTACAGGAAACGGATAATTTCAGAAAAAGCACAGGAGAAAGGAAGTCCACAGCTATAGAGCACAGAAGGTACAAAACATTAGGAAAAGGTCACCATGCGTTTACTTATTTGTGCCAACTCAAAAAAAATCCAAAACAGAAAACCAAACAAAGCTTTGGAGTCATTCAGGCCACAAACGGTTGCTGATTTGTATCCAGCCACCCAAGAACAAAGTATTTCACTTTGAGTTTTATGAACTTTTTTTAAAAAAATAAAAATTCTGCACCGTAAGGCTCTTTAAAAAGCATCCAAGACAAGAAGTCAGCTGACAGAGAAGACTTGTAGCCACTTCTTCTGTCCAGGACTTCTGATGGGAAAACAGATGAAATGCTTTTAAAGGCAGAAGTGGAAACTTTAGCTCTGGGTGATCATCCTGCTTTGCTCCTGCCTCTCCATGAACTGCCTTTGGTGCTTCTTTTTTACTGCTCCTCATGCTGCCTGTCGTGATTGGAAGGGTGCCCTGGCCCATGACTCAGAGCCCTATTATTTAAGGTATTTAAATAACTTGACTCATTTTGAGTGAAGCAGATGAGAGAGCCTTTGATGGCAGGGAAACTGGCAGAAGGGATGGCTGGTGGATTGCATGGAGAGGCTATGGTAGGAGCTAGGAGGAAGGTTTGAAACTTCTTCCACTGGCACAGCTGCAGCTGGGAGAAAACCATTTTGTAGCCATATTTCACTGAAGCACAAAGTGTGTTTCTGCTGATTTGGTTCACAGTTTCAAAAGTTCTGCTTTTCTAGCTTACTTTATCACCAGGTACTCCAAAATAAATAGAAATGTTTGAACAAAAGGCATACTTGCACAGAAAAAATGACTCAGTGAGTTAACATTGACACATGGTTCCCTTCTGTAGGTATGTTGTAGGTTTTTATTTTTTTTATGAGAATACATCCACTGTGCATGCCAATGTGACTGTCTTCACTAGAGACAAACTATAAATTGATTTTAAAAAGATGCTAAGCTTACTTAGTGCAGTGGGCTTTCGTGAGTATCCAGAGTCCCTGCAAACTGGGCCGTTCCTTCTGGTGGACAAATATGGAGTTAGGAAAGAAACTTCAGGAATCTTAGGCTGCATCAACTGAATGGGAGCTCACATACAAAGGTGAAAAACTCCACTTCTCAGACCAGAAGAGGTTTCCTGTTTCAAATTCAAACCAGTCTGCAGATGCTGACTACATTTTCAGAGTATGTTTTATTAAATACTTTCTTTTTTAATAAAATTTCTGAAAGCATGCATGTCAGCTACTTTTGCAGAATCAGGCTCTTGCATAATGAAGATAAGTAATATCAATAAATGTTCTTTTCTTTCAGAGTGTAAGTTTCTGGTAAGCATAGCTGTTCAGGTGATCTCTTGCAGTTTGGAGGACTGCATAATCCTAATATTTATTAGTGTGCCGCTGTCAGATAAAAATATTCCTTATATGGATAAGACATCTACAAGGTATATACACTTTTAATAACTACAGTACTCACTTTGACAAATACCAGTTGTGTTTGAATATGAGTTTGCAGACCTACTGGACTGTCCAGGACCTTACAAGGTATTCACCATAATTGGTAGCTGGTAGGGGAGAAGCAGCAGAAGAATTCCTTCATGTCTCAGTTTGACGTAAAAAAAAAAATTCAACATCAGATGATTTAGACTAGTTTTTGTGTTTTATCATCTGATGACAGGTACACCATGCAGTCTAGTTGTGGGCATTTTTAGTATTCTTTATGAGCCAGAAACATGGGAACATATCAACTAATACTCGGTGCTCTGTGGATGTAGAAATGAAAGAGAGGGTAAGTATCATAACTTGAAAGAGTTTCAGAAGAGTCTATGCTCCTAAGCAGGTATGGGTTTTGTCACCTGATTTCTTCAGAGTAGCCTGCCTTGTTACACAAAGGCATTTCCTCTGCTTCCCCCTATGACCCTATAAATATGCTGCATCTGGTGGACTATTTTGCCTCATTCTGATGCCTCATTATACCTGTGACAGAAAAGTACTGGTAAGACCAGGACAGCTCCTGACCCCAGGGACCAATGACTCCAGAAACCCACTGAGTACCAGTTTTGCATAGGGGTCTTTTCCTTTGTCTGCAATGATTTGGGCTGTGTTTCATTCCAGCCCTATGAAAGACAGCATGTGCTTTTGTGTGTGTCATGTAGCAGTTGGCCATGTTTTTAATTTGTGGTATTTCCTTTTCTTTTCCTTTTTTTTCTTCAAACCAAAACTATTGCTGCGTGCAGAAAACTGTATAGCTGGAGTTGCTGTGAGCATTCTAGGCAGCTGGATGTTTCTGTTATTAGAGCAATGACTTGGGATTGAGGCGGTGCCGCAGACTCCTTGCTTACTGGGGGAAATCTGTTGCCTGACCTCTCCCTGCACAGCATGCTGTAGCCTCCTCTACTCCTTCTCTTGTCTATGCTGGGTATAAGCTCTTTGAGGTAGGGACTGCCTTTGACTAAATATTTGGACAAGATATAGTATGACGCAATCTAGATATTTTTTGGAATCTCTAGGAGCATAATCATGTAAACAAGACTGTTTTATGTGAATCAGGATTTTGTCATTTAGCAATTTACTGGCACACCCCAGTCGGGGACTGAAATGCAAATTTCCTTATGCCATATGTATGCTGCAGAGTCACTGTGACAAATTGTTCAGGAGCTGGAGTTTCTCCCGTCCACAGAAGAAATATTGAGCTAAAATGAAGGCCAGTAAATGCTTAATTACTGGTACTAAACCGTGTTTCATATATATATTGTGAACATGAAACATATTGGACAGAGCTACTGTCTGGCGCATTTTCATAATATGTGAAACTGGTAAATCAGGAACAGATGGAAGTATTGAAGTGGGGGAATTGTCCTGTTCCCTAATTAACTTGAGAACAATGCAGAAGAAGAGCAATATTTGGGGTTTGGGGAAGACCGTTGGGTCAATATCCTCCCAGATAGAAGATGGATAGCTAGGACATGAAAATTATTAACTGGGTTGTATATATGCATTATTATATTACCCATTCATATTTATCAAAGAGAAATTTATAAAACAGCTGTTGTTATGGTTCTCTTCTCCATCATTATTTCTTGAACCATGAGATATTCTGCTCTAATGCATTGTGTAATGTGATTTTGAGTATCAGCACAATGCCAGGCATAGAGCTGGAGGAAATGACTCTTTTTTCAATGATTTACTGAAAAAGATGGTTTCCTGAAAACAGTTGTGAAATGAAGGTGAATTGGATCATTATTTTTGTCTATTGAAAATGAGTCCAAAACAACAAAATGGTTGAATGCCCCTTTGGACCAACTCATTCTTCATCTGGGAGAGCTGGATTCAGATCCTTTTTTGTCCCTTTAAAACCACACCTCTGGACCATTCAGCTGTGTAAACATGTGTGTACAAACTATTGCTCTCCTGTGGTTACAGTTCTGCTTTATGTAAGTGGTTTGAGGTGCAGCTGACCGGGAACTAGAAGTCCGGTGTCTGGCGCCTCGCATAGTCCTTCAGCTAGAACGGAACTGGGGACCCTTGCAGCCTGGGGGCTGGAGTTTCCTTATACTACCTGTGGCCACATCACCTTAAGACTCCTGCCAGTAGCCTGAGGTGTTCTTCTCATCTGCTTTTGGCTGAAAAGACTAAGCATGACCAAATCTAAAAAGACTGCAATAGAAGGGAAGCAATCCAACATTTGTTCTATAGCTTGATGGTCAAAATCCTTTTCTGGGAGGTGAGAGATGTGAATTTGAACTGCCGCAGGCAGGGAATAAGATAGACCCAGATCTCTTAAGCCCTGGGCAAAGAGTCTAAAAACCACTAAATTACTAAGCCAGATTACAGCTACTGTCCAACAGCTTTCTAAACTTAAACCTTCTGCTCTTTTGCCTTTCTTATGAATGACTTTCAAAAACAATAAGGGTTTTTTTTTGTTAGATTGCATGGAAAACCTTCCAGTTTTCCATCCACCTTCTGTTTTTTTGCTTTATTTGGCAAGAAAAATTAAGCTTTCAATTCATTTTGATCCAAATCAAAATGCTTTATTTGTGTGTTTTCTTCTGGCTTTAGATCTAAAAATCCAAATATTCTAACAGTCCCAACCTCAGCAGATGTGAGAGCATGGGTTTAGTGCCATTCCCCTTTCTAAAGGGTTTCCTCTGGGCACGCTGTGATGAGACCACACCAAAATAAGATCCTGCTCTTGGTGTGATGCTTAAGGAGACTCCGTGATGCATAAATCAAACCTTCTGAAAGTGGGGCGAGCAGTGCAGTGAGCCCTAGGTGCTCCATTTCAGCCCTCTGAAGCCAAATGCAGCAAGCATTGTCCAGCCGCAGCTAGAAACCTGATATCCCCTGCTAGCTGCAGGAGACAGGGCATGCTGCACTTCTGAAGTCCAGGCATATTTTTCCTGAGTCATGATTAAGTTAAGTGCATTTACTAGGTTAAAAATGGAAAAACAGAGGGGAAAAAAGGAAAAGGATTCCATGCAATTACTTTTCTTGTTTAGTTCATTTTAGAAAAAAAAAATGCTTGTAATGCTTGCGCTCTGGACAGGGGAGCAGGGTCTTTTCTTTCTATCTCTCTCTGCTCCCCATTCCCCTGAATAACTTACAAAATCACTTTGAGGTGAAGCCTAACCCTTCTTTTTGGAATTGGCTTCATGGCAAATAGAGCAATTACGATGTTTCAAGCATTGGCTAGCTGTAGTCTATGGAGCAATTGCTGATAATCTCTGATGCTTTGGCATCATGTGCTTGGGACTGGCAAGCAACCCCTGCAAAGGAGGAAGGCTCAGGGGCAGGCAATGTGCTCATGAAGCTGCTCATGAAGCTCAGGGAAGATTGTAGGGACTGACCACAGCTATTGCACATACAGCTGAACTCAGCACAAAGGGGACTGAAGGGTGGCCTTTGCTTTTGATAAACAGCTGCATCAGTTGAGTGGATCAGCTGATCCACTGAGTTTTCCCTGAGTTAATCAAAAGAGTGTGAATGTCTTCCTGAGTTAGCGAGACCAGCATGGGGAGAGTGGCCCAGCACAGAGTATAAGAACTGAGCAATCAATAAAATGAACTTCAAAGAGAGCAACATGCTTGAACTGGCTTCAACCCATGTATTCCTTCCAGTGACTGGGGATGCCCAGCTTGATGAAAGTGAGTGCAGAGAGAATGGAAACGGCAATCATATGTGTGCTGTGATCCAGTCATGTGTTGCAATTGCTATATTGTGCTTGTATTCTGATTTAAGCACATTGCTGTATAACTTTGCTAAATCCAAAACTTGTGTAACACCGGGTATCTTCAAATATATAAATGTGGTATTAATCATTAAACCCTCTTTGTGCAGAATATCAAAAAGAACCTGGTCAGAGAGTATTGCACTCTGACACTGCTTCTGGGTTCTCCTCCTTGTTTTTCACTGCTAAATCGATCTTACAATAACTGAAAAGCCCATTTGCTGTTTTCCAAACATTACTTTCTCAAGGAAGCTACTGAGGTAGTCAGAAAAATATTTGCAACAAGAAAAGGAAATGTGTACCATACCAGCTCTGCATGAAGGTGTGATCCACTCTAAGAGAAGTTCTAAAATTACGAACATTCCAGCTGCTGTTACCCTGCCTGAGACTGCACCACCTTGTGTCTTTGAGAAGAACCAGAATCTTCCACAATGATGATCCAGCTTCCTCCCAGAGCAATAGCTACCCTACTGGAGGAAGAATGGGTTGGAGGGGCAGCAGAAGGATAGGAGCTCTTCTTCACCTAGTTGCCTAGTTGTCCATCCACATGAAAACTGATGTAACTTATTCGTTTGTGAAATTTTCATGGCTATCCTAATGAACGTAAATGACTATTTTTTAAATCTTGAAAGATCCTTTGCATCAGTAACTTGCTGAGTCAATAACTTCTCCTTCTTTACTCATGTTATATGAGAAACTTCTGGAGTAAGCATATTAAAAGCTCAGGAGTTAAGCGTCCAAAAGTTAGGAAAAGTCATATTTAAGGCTCTTTGCATCATTAACTACGTGATGATGTACTGAGTTTTGTGAGTTCTTATGATGGGATGTTGGGAAAGTAAATGATGTGCCACATTTTAATCATTAATTATTAAATATTAACTGTTGGCATACTACGAGGACAGGCTGAGGGAGTTGGGGCTGTTCAGCCTGGAGAACAGAAGGCTCTGGGGTGACCTTATAGCAGCCTTCCAGTACCTGAAGGGGGCCTACAGGAAGCCAGAGAGGGACTTTTCATAGGGATGTGTAGTCATACGACAAGGGGGAACAGCTCTAAACTAAAAGAGGGCAGATTTAGATTAGATATTAGGAAGAAATTCTTCACCATGAGGGTGGTGAAATACTTGAACAGGTTGCCCAGGGAAATTGTGGATGCCCCCTCCCTGGAAGTGTTCAAGACCAGGTTGGATGGAGCTCTGAGAAACCTGGTCTAGTGGAAGGTGTCCCTGCTCATGGCAGGGGGCTTAGAACCAGATGATCTTTAAGGTCCCTTCCAATCCTTACCATTCTATGATTCTATGATTCTATGATTTAGTTGTAATGGCTTTCTTAGCCACCGTATATCTCTTATTGAATGTAATTTAAATGTATTTGTAAATATATCATTAAGATCTTTTTTTCTCCTGTCCATTTGGACAGAAGATATTTACCAGGTTCTGAGCTTAGAATTTCAGAGTTCTCCTCACAGCTCGGTTATTGATTTACTGGAAGATATGCCTGTTTCTCACTCAGTCTGTAGACAAGAACTACAGTTTTTCCAAAATCTCCTTCACAGTTCAAGAGGATCAATTAACATTTGAAAATACAAACTGTGTAGGAGACAAAAGAATTATTATTTGGAAGTCTTTTAAATATTTTTGCTCACCAGAGGTAATTAGAGAATGATGCATCCAGACCTGCACTGAACTGTTTCTGAACAAATCTCTAAAATAATTAAAGTCCTGATTTTCTTCCAACATTTTACAACTTACAGAAAGTTTTATATAATGCATGAATACTATTTTAAAGTTAGAACAACTTGTTGTCTTTATAAACACTGTACTTTTTTTGACATATTCCAGTCAAATGGTTTCAAATACAAGTTTTTCCTGAAGAATCAAGTGAAATTCAACTGAAGCTGGAAATGGTGCTAGAATCTCTACCGGAAAACACTGATCTGTAATTGTGTTTCAACTACTATTTCCCACAAGGCCATGCTTTAGATCATTGAAAATCTTAGTGGTATATACTTTGGTATACATTTATATACATCTGGGCCCCGATGGAATGCACCCACGAGTGCTGAGGGAGCTGGCGGATGTCATTGCTGAGCCACTCTCCATCATCTTTGAGAGGTCCTGGAGGACAGGAGAGGTGCCCGGGGCAAGAAGGAGGACCCAGGGAACTACAGGCCGGTCAGCCTCACCTCCATCCCGGGAAAGGTGATGGAGCAGCTTATCCTGGAGGCCATCATGAAGCAAGTGGAGGAAAAGAAGGTTATCAGGAGTAGTCAGCATGGATTCACCAAGAGGAAATCATGCCTGACCAATCTAATAGCTTTCTACGATGACATGACTGGCTGGGTAGATGAAGGGAGAGCCATGGATGTTCTCTGCCTTGACTTCAGCAAGGCTTTCGACACAGTGTCCCATAATATCCTCCTAGGGAAGCTCAGGAAGTGTGGGCTGGATGAGTGGTCGGTGAAGTGGATTGAGAACTGGCCGAACGGCAGAACTCAGAGGGTTGTCGTCAGCGGCGCTGAGTCTAGTTGGAGGCCTGTAACTAGTGGTGTCCCCCAGGGGTCAGTACTGGGCCCAGTCTTGTTTAACTTCTTCATCAATGACCTGGATGAAGAGTTAGAACGTACCCTCAGCAAGTTTGCTGACGACACCAAACTGGGAGGTGTGGTAGATACACCAGAAGGCTGTGCTGCCATTCAGCGTGACCTGGATAGGCTGGAAAGTTGGGCAGAGAGGAACGTGATGAGGTTCAACAAAGGCAAATGCAGGGTCCTACACCTGGGGAGGAACAACCCCATGCATCAGTACAGGCTTGGGGTGGACCTGCTGGCGAGCAGCTCTGTGGAGAGGGACCTGGGTGTCCTGGTGGACGACAGGTTAACCATGAGCCAGCAGTGTGCCCTGGCTGCCAAGAAAGCCAATGGGATCCTGGGGTGCATCAAGAGGAGTGTGGCCAGCATGTCGAGGAAGATTCTTCTTCCCCTCTACACTGCCCTGGTGAGGCCTCATCTGGAGTACTCTGTCCAGTTCTGGGTTCCCCAGTTCAAGAAAATGAGGAGCTACTGGAGAGAGTCCAGCGGAGGGCTACGAGGATGGTGAGGGGACTGGAACATCTCTCCTACGTGGAGAGGCTGAGGCAGCTGGGCTTGTTCAGCCTGAAGAAGAGAAGGCTGCGAAGGGACCTAATATATAATTACAAATATCTGCAGGGTGGGTGTCAGGAGTATGGGGCCAAGCTCTTTTCAGTGGTGCCCAGTGACAGGACAAGGGGCAATGGGCACAAACTGAAGCACAGGAAGTTCCATCTGAACATGAGGAAGAACTTCTTCCCTCTGAGGGTGATGGAGCACTGGAACAGGCTGCCCGGGGAGGTTGTGGAGTCTCCTTCTCTGGAGATATTCAAGACCCGTCTGGACAAGGTCCTGTGCAGCCTGCTGTAGGTGACCCTGCTTCGGCAGCAGGGTTGGACTAGATGACCCACAGAGGTCCCTTCCAACCCCTACCATTCTGTGATTCTGTGATTCTGTGTACTTGGGAGTGAAACACTCATCTGCAAAAAGTGATTAAAATACCCTACCTTCTGATTTCTCAATTACTGCTTCTTTCTGACAAGTCCAGACCAGTTGTAGTGTACTACAAGCTTTGTTACACTGTATTGCCACATTATTCTCTGCAGAGTTACATTCCTTTAACGGTCTTCCAAAGGCCAAGAGGCAACATTTGGCAATATTTATGTTATGCGGTGGTCACATGTGTTCAAGGAAGCATTTCAGCTACTACGCTTACTTTGTGGCAAGAATAAGAATGAGACTCAAATTATTGTGCAAAACCCAGATATAGTATAAAATAAATGTATTCAACAGGTAAATGAAGTGCATGGAGTTATATATGCAGGGATTTGACATGCTAGGATCCCTCACTCCCACTTTATTTTCTGAAGCTCTTGAGTCAAAGTTTAAAATAATGTTAAGTAAGTCTTTAAGACTTTGGAGTTTTGACAATGCTACGTCCTGAAAATTTAGTCCAAAATCAAGCCAGCTGTGGTCAGCCCTCACCAAAATTGCTTTTCCCTGAACTACCCGTTTAAAAAGCCAGCTGGCCAGCAACCAGCTTATATGTAATGCATGGTGTACTGACATTGTGTAGCTGATATGGAACTCAACATGATGTTCAAGGCAAAATTGGGAAACTTCCCAAATCGTCTCCTAACAAACACCACTGAAAAGACCAGAGTACTGAAATTGAAGTACCTTCATAGCATAACACAGCTTTTACTTGATTGTGTAAATATTAGGAGAACTTTAAAATTATGCCTAGAGAAAAGTTAATTTAATTTAAGACCCGCGTTAGCTCTCTGAGCAAAAAAATCTCACTGTTTATTTGCTTTACACTTGACCTGAGAAGGAAATACTTTTACAGAAATATTTGTTTGAGTGTCTGTCAGGGAAATCTACTTCTTCTGTGATAATGGATGCTGGGAGTTCCTGGGCAGAAATATGGTAACCCTCAGCGCTAGCTCCACAGCTCGTATCTCTTCACAAGCAATGCATGATGCAGAGTGGATGTACCTACTATACTGTTCTTGGGGGCCACCTAGAAGTGACTGAAATGAAGACCTGAGAAGCACCCAGAACTGAATTTATAGCTTTAAGCTTGTGCAAGACTACTCTCATTTTCTTGGAAAGGTCCACAGGCAGAATGAGAGCTTCCATGCGTTTTGACCAGGCTGAGTCCAGAGATGAAGTAGCACCATAGTACACTCCTACCCCACAGGGTAGATACCACCCCACTTTGCCTCCAGGAGCTACAGTGCAAGATAAACATGGCCACCATGGTTCACCATCTGATTCTTCTCTCTCACCTGTGTATGTGGCAATGGAAATGGACTGTTATCTCCAGGGAAGATGGACAGTATTGAGAACAAATGATCTGAAGATGAATTGGGTCCAACATACACTTTTCTAAGTGCATGTTTTTACGTGAAGTGCTTACAAATGGCAATCTTTCACACCAATCCTATCTTCATGTGTTGAAGCATTAAAGAATTTCTCCAGGCTTGATATTATTTGCATTCCCTAAAGGTTTAACGAGTTTACATGAATCTCTCCTTGCCTGGAATCATAGTTGTTTTTTCCCAGAATAATGAAGCTGTTTCTCAATCACTGGCAGACATGAGGCCAGTAAGATAACATTTCCCACATACTTCACATTCCAGCGTCTTGGAACAGAGCTTTTAGATATGGTTTCTTAAAAGCAGTTGAAGGTTTGAATTAAAATGTCTCTGAGTGTGGCTCCAAGTCTCAGTCCGTCCATTTCTTGAAACAAAGAAATACTGATGTGTTGACAGAGTATGGCTATACAAATCCATTAGCAAAAGTCAACACCTGTTCAACAGAAAGCAAGAAAATCTTGTACGCGGCTGCAAGCAGTGAAAAAACCACAGAAAACATGAAAGGTAGAAACTCTTTGCTTTCCAATAACAGATTAAAGTGGGCCTTTCTTTTTTACTTACTCTTGTCCAATCTAACACAAACCTTCCCAAAGAGTAGCAGTTCATATGCAAGTTTCCAGCTGTCAGTCATCCATTAATCTGACAATATATTTTTTCAAACAAAAAATGCTTTTCTGTTTTCAAAGGAGAAATAGCCTCATCATCCATGAACAAAAAAAGGAGACTAGTGGTGGGGGTTTTTTAGTGTAGCAAGGTAGAACTTGGTGAAGCATAAGGGTTTTTTCATATTAGGCATAAGATTCTGCATCTCAAAGAGCCTGTTTACTGTCAATACTAGAAAAAAGAGTTTATATTTCCTCTGGAGTGCACTAGAGAAAAATAGTGATCATTCCATTTGTGCACAGAGAGTGACCATTTCAAAGCACCTCTGTTCAAGGCAAAGCATTATTAGAATGGCTCATGAACTTACTGTGTGCTTTGTGACTTTATTTTCTTAAAACTTCTGGATTCTTACAATGTGTGAGAATCTCACATATACGCAGATCTGCATCATTTCATATCTGATGCTACAGGTTTATTGCAGTGCACAGGTACTGCATGAAGCTTTACCTTGCTTCTCCTTCATCTCTGTAATGTCAAAGAACTTTTACACTTGTGCTTTGGTGCCACTGATACCAGTCCTGTGAGGCCCGTTCTTCTTCAGGGGAAGTGTTACGTTTCAGTATGGTGATTTGCCTTAATAAGGTAATTGGGCTTTTACTGTGGTTTTTCTTTTCCTGTTTTTTAATGGTGATATGTGTTAAGGTAAACACATATCTTAGAGAGAGCAAGGTCAAAAAAAGTGTGTTTGCTGTGGTCAGTTGTTAAGTTCCTGAGGAAGTTCATTCCATGGTCTGTGCACTATCCCCAGGAGAGCTCTCCCCTGCAGAGAGGGAGGCATTACCCTCTGCTACGAAATTCCTTTCTGCTTAAGCTGCAATGTTAGCTGCAGTTCTAACCCCAGAGTTTTAGCTGAGCTTTTGGATTTGCTCAACTTGAGCCACTAGTCTGTGTGAAGCTGGTGTCAAAAGCTGATGCAAGCTTGATGCAACCATCTAGCCTGTACTGCTGAGGAGAAAGCTCTCCATTAATAGCAGTCCTCTGCAATCTATCATTAGTGGATGTCTTTTCAACAGCTAGGGGAATTCTAGCAAAACACAATGAAACAGTTTTACCAAACTGCTAAAAAGGAGGCTCATACACTTATTTCTCAAGGCTCAAAACCTCATGAGTTCTGTAATATCTTTGAGTAATGAGACAGGGCAGAGGTTTTGCATGGCACCTCTGTGCAGAAGCGTTACGGCTAGGATCTGAAGGGATGAGTCAACATGGTGCCAGCTGGGGCTTAAGCCAACCATAGGGAGAACTGAGGGCCTTGGATGGATGGCTGCATCCAGGCTGAAGACCAAATAACTCAAGACACTCAAGGTTTTTCTGGGGGTAGTATGAGGAAGAGAAAGACTCTTTTTGCAACAATGACACTTGCATGGGAATTAAGAGACGTTACTTTCTAGGTCATTGTTTTCCACTAGAAGGCAACTGACTCTGAGGTTTCCAGACAAGACTTACAGCCACCTGGGCAAAGAGAAGACTATTTGCCCTGGTGCTGTCAAAAATAAGAGAATGCAGGAGTCAAAGAGTATGCAAGAAATTGTAAGCCTGCTTTTGCCGCCAGATGAGAAGGCCACTTTCCACTGACAGTCCTGCAGTCAGGTTAATCCCTGCTTAGCTTCGGAGTTGAATACTTCTGAGCAGGGGTAGAAGCCCAAGGTAAGTCAGCTCATTGGCTCAAAGTGGAGGCAGTGGTTTAATTTTAGGTACTTCTGGGAGTCAAGTGTTACTTTGCATGGGTTATCTAAGGCTTTCAGGGGAGGCAGTGAATGGAACTTAAGCTCCCACTGTCAAAAATGGCAAGTCCTGCTCTCATCTTAATGATCTGGCCACTTCCCTTGCCTTGAATCTGTGAGCAGAGACAGCTCATCAGCTCCCTCTTTCCACCCCACAGAATCCACCTGAGCAAGTTTGTGCTGAGCTAGTGAACTGGATTGGTTTATGGAAGGTCCAGGGAGTCCCAACGCTGGTACGAAGACTAAGGTGGGACCATGTAGCTGAGAGTGTGGAAAAGGAAGATAAAAAAGAGGGACAATTTGGAGGAAGGGTATATTTACCTATTTCGGAGCCATTAGATACACTGCACAGCTAAGGTAACCACAACCAAAGGCACAGACTGTTACTCGATGAACATTTTAAGTACGTATGAAACAGCACTGCAGTCAAAAGAAGTAGCCATGGCCTTTCCCCTGCCTTCCAGTCTGGCCTCTCCATTGCCTTTCCCTTGTGCTGGCAGCATTCTTGTACCCACAAAACACACTGGAGGGAAGTGCTTGGCTGACTAGAGAGCAAAAGGTTATTTTTTAGCTGGTTATCCCAGATAGGTAGTAACTAAGGAACAGGGATCATATACACAGAAGATACACTCCCACTAGGGAAAGAGGCAGCTACAGAACCGGTGCCCCAGCTCGGTGCCTTTAATGTGAGTGGTGAACCCCGTATATTCAGAAGCAAACAAGCTCTCACCAGTGTGAAACCAATTCATCCTGACGCAGCTTTGTCTGTCCACTGAATACAAGACCAGAGAAGGATTAAGGATGCTCTGTGCATACCAGGTCACTGTGGTTTTCCCTCCAAATGGAAGACAAGGGGCGAGAACTGTTGCTTGCTTGAATATACTTGCTGCATTTATTCCCTTTGGGCTACTTCCAAATGGGGAGCAACATGGCTACTGTTTTTTGACTTTTTCCACATCTCCTTTTCAGGAGGTTGCGTATCATGCTTTTCTCCCAGAGTCTGTGAGTATTATGTCTCTTATAGACATAAGGTCTCTGTCCTCCATTTGCCATTGCTTATGAGGGTACACAAAACACATTTCAGCTCTTTCCCACTTCTTTTGGTTTGTACACAATTTGCTTTGTCTTCTTCCACTCACTCACGGTAAATGAGTGGGCTCCAGGGCCTCTGGGAACAGAGGCTTACTATACTGGTGCAACAGGTGTAGCCCAGCAGGCTGCCGCTGACACAGACACATTTTCTGTAAGGTTGCTGGCATCACGGGTGACTCTGGCAACCAATCCTGTTACATGTTCTACTCTCACTGCCAATTTTTGGCTGTTCTGTGCGTGGAGTCAATATTGCCCCTAGTCATTGAGCACAAGAGTGGAAGCAATACAGCCTGGAGCATGTTTTAGAGTTGGGAATTCCTTGGCTACTCTGGTCTTGGCTGTTTTCTGTCTGTTACACGTTGCATGAGGGCAATAGAGATTTAAAACGTGAAAACATCCCAGAATCTTGAATCTAAACCCCGACAAGTCTCAAGAACTCAGGTTTACTGGGCCGGCTTATATTTTTCTGGGATTTTATTGTCAGGTTGAAAGGGTCTTTAAAACAGAGTTTCAGTTCTTGTGTGAATGGTAACGTATTTTCATGAAAGCACTCACAAGATAGCCACAGCTGCTGACTGTCGTAGACTCAGGCTGTCAGGGCCCAGAATCACACTGAAAATGCTTGGAAGCTTTCAGCGCTTCTAAATCTGAGCTGAGCCTCTTGCTCTGCAGCATCTTGTAACCCAAACACCGAGCCTTTGCCAAGAGATATACTCGTTATTTTAGACTAAATCTGAACATGTTCTACATTACCTCCCTCTAAGTTATAGTAAAGCAGTGTCTTTCATTTCTGGTTGGTATTAAAAATTCATTGATAACAATATGAAGAACATTAAGAATCATCTTACACTGTTTACTCAGCTGCTCTTAGAAGTTCACGTCACCAAATGAATCTTCACTTGCATTATATCTCTTTAATCCTGTTTGTAAATTTTGCCTTTTTCCTGCAATTTTGTCACTTTTGGTCCAAAAATTATATTCCAGTTCCAACAAAAATTGTCCATGTTTGCAACTGCTCAGTTGCAACCAATCACTCCAATTCAGAGCTGATTTGACTGCGTGTGGAGGTCATGTTACAGTGCTCTTCCACCCACTGCATAGGCATAACATCTGGAATCAGGTTTCTTGTGTGCATGCTATCAATCCCAAATGTAAAATCTGCCTTTTGTGAATATTAAGCAGCATTTGTTTGCAGTTTGGTATTCTGACAAGCATTTCTGCCGGTGACCTCATTTGCTAGATTTCTGGGGAAAGATAATACGTATGGGATGCTGAATATACTGCTGCAGAACCAGCCATCAGCACTTATGGGAGGTTTTATTCTGAGTTATTTATTCAAATACAATTCTCAGGGATCAGAAAATCACTACCTGGAAAGTTGCACCATTACCTCGTTTAGAAGAGCTGAGAATTCACTGAAGCTTGACTGTTGTATAATTGAAATTATCTTACCACAAGGGAGCCTGCACAGTTCATTAAAAGGAGACTGACACAAGTTCCTTTCAAATATTTCAGCCTTTTTGTCTTCAGGTGGTCTTTAATGGAAGAGACAGAGAAATGGGAAAGAAGGAAATCTTTTCATCAAAGGTACATGCTGTAAATAAAAATTACTGTTGCTTGCACAGGGGAAGGATCTTTATGAGCAGCTGCTGTCATACAACTGGAGCTTCTAGAACATTTAAAGTAGCCTTTTTCATTAAATATAATTAACTTACCCAATGTAGTTTCTGTTTTGCTATAGTTATTTTTTTATGATGTCAAATGTTGATAACCAACGTGACGACCAAGGGAGCAATGCCTCATGTGTTGCTTTGCAATGCAGCACAGAACAGTAATTAGAAGAGAGGCAAAAAGTAACACAATGTATCCAGCCTACTGGTGTGAGCAGCATCTTGAGGAGGCCAAGGTGCCAGAGCTCGTCTACTATTTGATGTTCCAATTATGACAACATAGCCTCGCACTTTGCAGATTGTTATCAGAATAAACACTGTGCGTGGTTCCGCTAGGGGTTCAGGTAGCGTAGGGAAACAGAGTACAGCCTGCTGTTCCATTCGCTTGTCCACGAAATAGGTGTTTTCAAGACTCTGGTTGCTGGTTTGCACCAAACCTCAATGAAAAATACAAGTGGAAAGGTGCAGCTCTTCTCCTTTAAAACAGTGTCAAGAAACAGCTTACAAAACCACCGTGGAACAAGGCGGCAGAAACCACTGTGCTCTCCGTCCCAGCACAGGAACGCGCAGTCCAAAGCAATGGCATCTCCACAGCATACGGTGTTTTGGTGGCTGTTGTTTATTTATAATTTGTGAGTAAATGAAAAGAAAGGCAAGAAAGTGAAGCAGCAGACATGTCAGAAAGAGGAAGTAGCAACATTGCGCGTAGAAGATGTGGCCTGGGAGTATCACCCAGAGGAAGATGCAGAGAGATTTTGGACAAAGTGCTGACTGTGAAAGGGCCTTGTCACAGCGAGGAATGAGAAGGTATCTTGCTCTCTGATGCCTGCTGTCTTCAAGGAGACTGGATGTGTGCATTTCTTGCAAATAAGATTTTTGTCACAGGTATGGGATCCTTGAATTCTCCTACCCCAGTCAAACCTGCAGGGCTCACATTTTTAACTAACCTTGCAGGTCTGAGAGTTAGCAACATTAGTACGGTCTGGGTTAAAAAACTTGCAGCCAGGAGGCAACTATTCTTTCCCACGTTTAAAGACAATTTAAATAATGCAGAATAATGCAGGTTGATTTCTGAGTAGTATTAGAAGACAGTATTTTGGTGTCTGCCTATGAGCAGTGACTGTCGACAGTACATTGTAAAGGCAAACAGTGAAGTGCTTCGTCATGTTCATGTTTCCTCTCTCTCACACATTCATTCCCCTTCAGCGCTGTCATTCGTGCAAAAACTCTCTGCATTCCGCAGACCCTCTCCAAGACCCAGGGCTGGGGTGTAAAAAGTCCCTTTTAGCATGAGTGAGAATCAAGCCCAAAAGCATAGCAAAACATCTCACCTCGTGGGGCCCCTTTCAGCATCAGCTTCCCCAGCCCATCACCCCCTACCTTTGGTGTCTGTTCCTGGGAAGCAGCTATGGGAGGAGCTGCAGGGGCTCTGCTCTGTGCATGGTCAGCTGATTTCTGCCTCAGAGACGCAGAGAGGAGGAGGAGAGGTGCCTTCACATGGCCAGCCTTTCCACACCTCTGATCAAACCTTTGTACGTTGACATTTCCTTCTCTAGGTTCTTGCTTCAATTTATCACCATTAATGCAGTGGCATGTTGAAAAGCTAGACCTTTCAAGCTGAGTAAATTCAATACAGCTACTTGGGAAACTGAAATCATGATGGACAATATTGTAGCGCATTCAGCAGTAGATGGCTCACAGCTGTGACACCATTGCTTAGTCCTGGGGCAAGAGTTTGTCTACAGTCCCCATTAAGAGACACTAGAAAGGCTGAGGTTGCTTTATCACGGAGAAAAAGTATGAGTAACACAATGAAAATACAGCAAGCAATGAATGAGTTAGATGTGTTCTTTTCATGGATCGGACGGTAAGATCTGAATGATTATCTGATACTTGCAGTTTATTGTTATTGTTATTAATTCCAGGCTCTTTTGTAGCATTTTTTCCTATTAGTGGGTCTCAAAATGCTTAATAAAGAATGTATTTTTTTCAGGTTAAAAGACTCTCTATATATGTTAGGCATATCACGAATTATGTGGTAAAAATAAGTGCCTGTGAAATGCCCGAAGAAAGTAATAATTTGGTGCTTCTACTGTGAACAGCCCCATTACAGAAGGAAGAAGTGATTTTTGTAGAGCACTTAGTAATGTTCAGATTTCTAGTCCGAGACACAATCACATGCAGAAGTTTCAGGCAGTGCTAAGCCCTCACTTTCTGAAAATATCATACCTTCAATTGGACATGCAAAAACAGTCGTCACATTACAAAAAATTAGCTCAGAGCATTTTATTAAAGGAAATTTATATAGCTTATAGAAAGTCTCTATTGTTAAGATTGGGCAAACATATGGATAACATAAGAACCAGTTTGAACTTGAAACCTGAAACCAAACTTAGAACTGGTTGCAAATGTTTATTTAACTGAGAAAAAAATCTCTGCCTGCATCTGCAATTTCTAGTCCCTACAGGCAACAGAAATATTCAAAATAACACAGGGAAGAAATTACATCATCATATTCTGATACAAACAGAAACATGGACATATCTCAAAAAATATGTGCTGCTCTGAAATACAATGTGATTCATCACTCAATGCATGCTAATCTAAAGTGTACCTATGCACGCTACAGATATAACCCTCAGTAAAAGCAAAAAAAAAAAAAGCTGTTAAGTGGCTGACAAAGTTTGCAACAACACTGACAGATTTATTTTGTGAACATTTGTGATGAATACATGAGCTTTAACTTTTAAGGTCTTGCCGTCAGAGTCCTTTTTAGAGCACGTTTTCAGTTTTGCTTGGATTATTTTACTTGCAACAGGAAAGGAATCATAAGAATTGTTCACGGCTTCACTTTCAAAGACAGACTAAAATGCTGAACTGCTTTATTACTTCTCACAATCTGAGTTTTAAATTTTTCTCGCCCCTTGGTTGCCGAAGCTCCTTGCCTTTGTGTCAGGAGGTTCTGGCAACCACAGAGGTTTTTTAGAGGAGCCCGTGTGCATTGGGAAGCAGGCCACTTAAACTACCAGGACAGCAAGAGCTCTAACAGCGCAGCTGGAGTACAGCGCTATTTTATATGGCGCATTTTACCTAGCGCGGAAAAGGAGTAAGGAGTGCCCACGTGATCTGTGGTCACACCTCCAAAGTGAACTCCAGTCATGTCTGTGGCTGAAAACAAAATAGCATCATACATGTTGAACTTGTATTAATCTGTTTACTGACTTTTGGGTGTGTACTGATGCTAATCCATTTTACCTATCCGGTAATTAGCATTTACCTAAGCCAACCTTTTTGACTGCTTAGAATAAACAGATTTCTACTTCTGTTATTGAATGGAAGATTTTAGTTGGCTATCTAACTCTTTTGTATGTGTTCTCATACAACAACATGGGCTATGGTCTGATTTGATCTTATTTACAGTGGCGTTAATCAGGAATGTATCTATTGAAGCTAATGGCATTATAAGAGGATTAGGCTGGCCAAGGTGAGATAAGAAGCAGGCAATGGCAGCCCTGTGTCGTTCAGAGCAGTTTTTCTGCCATGAACGAGTATTTAAAGAGCTACAGGAGCAGGAGCGATCCCCAGCTTTTAGAAATACCTGTGAATGGAGTGCAATAAATACACAGGAGAAGTGTCCAAGAGTAGAAGTACAGAGACAAAAGGTTTATATTTCCTTTTTGTAGCCATTACTAGGATACCAAGTGGTATAAAAATGACTGTTTGGGGCCTGATTCTGATCTCCCTGGTTATCAGCTGGGAGAGCTGCCTGGCTGTAAACCTGCTGGGAGATTAGATTGAGGCTGTTTGTGCACTGATTTCCTAAAATATGTGATTAGTCATAATCATGCTTCAAAACACTACACCCATTCTTCTAAGCATTTTTTTATAACACAGAAGGTTATCTGCCCACCTGACAGTTAGGGAGTTTTCAGCATTTCATTCTATAGATAACAGCTTGTGGGTCACAGGGAAAATAGTATCTTCCTGCATATTATTACTGTGTACAGAAAGAGGAACAAGAAGAGGTGACTCCCACATCTTAATACCTAGCCTGTGAGTGCCTGTGCTTAATGAAAGCCAACAAAGTATTTTTTTCTGGATTGATATATTTTGAGCATGAAATAGCCTGTACCATTCACTCCTGCACCCCTTTTTGGCACATTCTGACATTTCACAAGGTTGTTTCTGTCAGCAAGAAGCCCTGTGGAGGATGATGGAGGACTTGCCCAGCTCTGCCCACATGCTGGAGTCCCTCTGCCCTGTGTCCAAGGAAGAGCAGAGGACAGGCCATGTCACGCTCTGTACACAGTGCCGGGCAGATGCAGACGGACCAAAGCAGCATTTGCCTAAGGTCCACTTTGACGCCACGTGATTAAGCCCAAGACCCCAACATTTTTATATGCTAAACTGAATGGTGTTATGCAGCCTCATATTGATATTAAATCCTTATGCAGGCAAGGTGAAAAGCATTGCCCAGTTAAGTATAGTAACTCATAGCTATGTATAGCATTATTTCTGTTGTACAAGCCTCATTTGTTAAACAGTGTCTGGACTGTGCTTTTGGTAATAGTGCTGTTACAGCATGGTAAGCCCTTGGTATACTGCTGTATATTATAACACTGACAGAAAGGAAAGGATGGACAGAAAAAGGACTGCAAAGGCAAAACACCTTCTGAGGACTGAGGGACTGTGGGGAAGCCCAGGCACCACCCCACCCGCTTACAACTGCTAACCAGGGCTCCGAGCACACTGTCCTGTCAACATCAACAGTGATTTTCAGCTGGATAGAAGTATCTCTGTTTCAGCAGTTATGAGAACAGCACAGAGAGAAGCTTTTCTTATAGGCTGATCTGACGGTGTCCTCAGGCCCTGCCATGAAAGGATAGCTGTTTCTGGTCCAGGTCTGCGCTGTTGCCTTCCTGCTCCTAGGCGGATTGAGTCTCTCCCATGTCAGCACCTTTTTATTCCAGCCTGTGCAACAGCGCTGTCGTCCTTCTCAAGTGAATGAATGCCCATTACCTGGGAAATTCAGGGTACCTGGGGAGGCTGCACAAAAAAGAAAGGGTGTATGTGTGTGAGAGAGAGTTTCATGCTTTACATGGCCAGCTGAACACATCGATACTCCCAAACCAACTCAGCAGTGAAAGGGATGCTTCAGCAGCCTTCCACTACCAGAAACGTAGATGTCATTTTTTCAGTGCTATGAAATATTCTGATTTCCCGCAGGCTGCCTGAGGGAAGTTCATATTGCCTCTGGGTTTAATTGACACACTTTGTATTTGCTGTTGGTTATTTTCCTGCTAATATTCTTTAGCTTTCATTAATTTGCAATTGATTTCTGGTATGGAAAGCCATGTGTGTGCAGCTGTGAATTTAAGGGGACTGAAATCTAAATGCTATTAATTGATGGGTGCAATCACAGAAAAATAATATATGCAGAGTTAGTATGGCTTTTTCCAAATGACTTCCTTCTTCATTAGTGTTCCCAGGAAGAAGAAGTGGTATACAGTTTTAAAGCACGAGGAAGCACCGGGCGGTTGGAGGGAAGGCCTGTTGATGAGACTGCAGTTCTGTGACATGGTTTCTAAGGAGTTGGAATCAACATCCATTACTTCAGCTTGCAAGATCATTCCCCACTCTCCCGCTTGCTCTCTAACCACTCCCTCAAAAATATTTGTTAAACTCCAGGCTGCTGGAGACTCACAGGCTTCACAGAACCACAAAAGCATATATGGAAGTGCATATGCATAAAGAGCAATGAAATGATAACCATTCCACTCTGTCATTTAGTGCCTGTAATTTAGAAGAGACTATTCATCTTGGTTTTGCTTTGACAGAAGAGCGGTGGATTTTTTTAAAAATATATTTTCCCAGTTCAGAAGGTTAAGAACAATTCTGTGCCTGCAGGGGAAAAAAAAAAAAGAAAAGAACAAGGAAGAAAGGGGTGAAAAAAAGGAAAAAAAAAGAAAAACTCCATCCATATCTGGATTTCAGACACATGGCTCCAGCAGCCTCATTCCTCCCTTCTTCCCTTCCTGCCTTCTGTGCTCCCTCAGCCCTTTGTGTGCTAAAGTTACAACCCAAGGACTTGGAGACATTTCAAAGGAGCGTCACTAATGAAGACCACATGTGCGCCATTCCTCTTGTTTAGTCCAGAACAAAGCTGAACTGTAAGAGCCTTCTCTCTACGGGGGGGAAAACAGGTCTTCCCCTCCCTCCCCGATTACCCACCCACAGTTTATGAATGAGGCTTTCTCAGGTAACCACCACTTGGCATCAGAACAGTTTCAGGAGGAAATCAATCATTTTTCCAGTAGAAAGCTGTAAGTCAGAGAGCATGCGTTTCCTTCACCCAAACATCAGTGGCGACACCAAAACACCCACGCGTTTGACAGTGCTGCAGCCCTTGGCCTTAGTGCTTGCACAGCAGCAGCGCATGTGCTGTAGCATTTTTTATTTCGCTTTTGGGACACCTCCTCTGCACTGTCTCTGGGGCTGCATGAAGGCAGGCTTGTACAAGGAGGTGGGCCACAGCAAGACCTGCTTTCTGAGCAGCGTCAACCAAGGATGACGCTGAAATCCAAGACCAAAGCACACATTTTCCCATCTCTGTTTGCAATTAACTGCGTTTAGGGAAAGAGTTTCACCGAGTAATGGGCAGTGGATCCTGACAGTGGCAGTTCTGTCAGGCAAAAAAAAGGATACTGCCACCTGAATCTGTGGTTTGATGTCCACTTGGTGCTCACTTCTGAACGGTGTTTTGCAGTTTAATGCTGGTGGCTGTCCAGTCCCAGCAGTGGCTGTCTAGGAGTGGGGCAAGTGGTGGAGGGCTCCCTCTGAAAGAACTTTGAAGTCCTTGCTGGGCTTGTGAGGGGGCCAGCTCTTGCTCCCAGCTGAGCTCCCAGTGCCTTTATTCCCTGACAGTGGTTAGCAGCAGCACTGCGGGGCAATGGCAGATGGGAAGGGTGGGCCAACCTCACCTCTCCAGGTCCTCCTTCTGAAAGGAAGACATCAGTATTGGTCTCCTTAAGCAAGTTGGCAGCCCTGGGGCTACCACGATATCAGAGCACAGGCTGTGTCATTGGGCTACCTGAGCATCTTCCTTCCCACATGGCACTTCTGCAAGAAGTCTCTGGAGTGTGGCTGAGAAGGGAACAATCCTCAGGCTTTCATTCCATGGACACACAAAAAGGCCTGGGGAGTCTGCTGAGGAGAGGGGAAGGGCTGACTGTGTGAGGGGACCAACTGACAGAGGCTTGGAAACATGACATATGTCTTCAGTTTGGTTTCATACCAAGAATCAGCCTGATGCAGACATGCTTTGTATGCACACCTATGCTTCGCACTTAGATCCACTGGCCAGTTTTGGCTGGCAGAAATACCTCAGGGCTATCAACTTTCTAACACGTTCATTAAGGTACATGATGGGGGAGCCAAATCTCTGAATTCTTTTGCTCACAAAACTTTCTGACATTAAGAGAAGCCATCAGCAGTGGGCAAGGACAAGTTAGGATACAAAGAAGACACCCAGAAGATACCTACCAACCTACACACTGACAAACTCATGGATGATTGACCGTAGAGCAGGATAAAAGCACGCATAGGCCCAGCCATGGTGGCAGCCCTCACGGACACAACCCTGCTGCTGTCTCAGAAAGCTGGGCGCTATGATGGAATAAAGAAGTATGAAGAAAAAATAAAATAAGCAAACAAATCCGAACATCAAAGCCAGTGTTGTGGCTGCTAAAGCTGTACCTATTTTCTGACAGGAAGCTCTTCCGGCACAACGGCCTTTTAGAGCCATTTCTGGTTTCCAGCAGTATAGAGGTTTGTTTCTATAACAAATATATTCCTGTGGATGAAACTGCTAGTATTAAAAATAAATGGGAAGAAGGAAGTGGATTCTATGGAAAAGTGACTGCAGAGGAAGCAAAGTGACCTCTGTGTGTTGGTTAGTGAGAAAAAAATCAGTGGAAGCATTTGAGGGATCATAGGACTTTTTATAAAATCACTTTTAAGTACAGGATTAAACCATAGTATGTATATGGAAAAAGACATAGTCTGAGGATGGTTGTTTGTTCCTAAGTGATCTAGGGTTAACAAAGCATTCCAGGGTTTTATGAAAGCACTTTTAAACAAATAAACATTATCCTGCAGTATTTACAAGCTAAGCACTTCAACATAATCTCCATGCATGAGAACCTGAGAGGAAGATTGATTGAAACCCCATGATAAACTGTTCTGTTTAAGTGCCTAACCTCATGGCAGTAGAGAAAAGCAGATACAATAAATAATGAAAAAACGACAAATTTAAAATTTTCAATGCATTTCATCACCCAAAGTGCAGTTTGGTAACCAATGCGGAGTGCCTAAAATATTTCCATCCTGGAAATTTCCCTTTAAAGTGGTATCTGGACCTTTTTTTGAATAATATCGAAATGGGTGAGGTTTCTTTCTCCAGTGCGAGGTAACATTATCTATGCAGACGGAGGAATTGCCATAGCCTTGGCTTCTTTGAAGCCTCCCTGTGTTACAGTCTATTCGCCAAATAAGGCATCCTAAACATTGCTGCTGCTTCTGGATCCCTCTTCTCCCTGCCAGGTTTTTTGCTGAGTGTCTTGTCTGCCTTCCAAACACGTCGTGAGGTCCTTCGGTCTAAACCAGCTGTGATTTCATTCAACCCTGATAAAATGAGATTGAGCGGAGCAGGGCCGTGCTCCTGGGGAAAGGAGAAGACAACTCTGGAGCAGGGTCATGAACAGGAAAGCAATGGGGAGCTCCTCTGGAGTGCTTCCCACTCAGCCAAAAAGGGATCACCTGACCTTCCCAGCCTCTTCACTCTGGGGTATGGGGGTGCTGCCGCATGACCCCTGCACGGGCAGAGGCCAGACGGCTCAGCCTCCTCGCTGGTTTTCCTCTCTCGCTCTCTGAGTTCAGCATTCTGGGTGGGCTTACGCTGTTTCTCTGGTGTGCTCAGCAAGCAGAGCAAGGCGCAAGGAATCAGTGTCCAGATAATCTCGGCTGGCATTGCCTGCCCCAAGGTTACTCAGTGTTGTTTGTTGCCCTGATTTCGTCCGACCCCGAATCTCCAGATCTCTCACACCATTCCATAATTTAGTTTTGTTAGAGGTGACTGGCTTTCCAGAGCAGCTTGTCTTTATAGATGGCAGGGAGTAAATAAGAGATGTAAAGTGAGGGAAAAATATATTGTTTATCTCAAATTCCAAACTACTGTTTTGAGTATTTTCATTGCGAAACAGATATTGCCTTCACTGCTAAATTCCCCCTCATTTTTACAGCTGGACTAACTGGCCTGGCTTCCTCAGCCAGCTGAGGCAGTGGAAATGTCACCTCTGTCCGGCCAGCCCCAGGCTGCCCGGTGATCTGGACCCCAGTCCCATAAGTATAGTCCCAGCCCAGGTTACCACCTCTGCCACACCTCCTCTGGACCTTTTTATGGCACTAACTGACTCCACAGTCTGTTGGATCAGTGTCAAAATTAACTTTCTCTCTGAAGAACGGTGTAGACAAGCTAGCGGCGATGCTTTGGGTGTTGGCAGTCTCTCTCCCTTTACAAGCGTCACGAGCACTGCTCTGCACAGCACAGATGCCACTGCGATGCATGTGTACAAATGCATTTCACATATCCATGGTGGATTCAGACATAGATAAACATGTGGCAGCAGGCTGGTTTGTCTGAAAGCATCTATCTTGTTACGAAGGGGAAGAGCTAACAGTACAAAACACCAAGGCAGAACAGTATCCTTTAATTTTTCTCCTGCAATAGTGGTGTGCAGGAGCTATGAAGTGAGAAAGCATTTTACATCTTTAAAGGCAGACATTCTCCGGCAGTATCGGCTGTGGAAGCAGCTCGGCTGATTCATACAGCAGTAACATTTTCTTTAAGTGAAGATTAGCTCTGAAGCTCCAGTACCTATTTTACGGCATCACAACCTTTCTTTTCAGGAAATTCTCCCTATCTCTTGCCTCATAACTGTCAATAGCATTTCCCTATCTCTTTGAAACCATGGTACTGACTCAGTCTGTTTGGAGACAGAAGCTATTTTGACTTACAGGTTCAATTCCTGTTGACTCAAAAGGGAGGAAGAAAATGCAGAGACTGAGAATGAAAACATTTCTTATTCCAGAAGTCACTAACAGGCAAATGCCATTAAGAAACGGATGGCATTTGTTCACAAACTTTTAAAAACATTTTTTTCCCGGCTGAGGTTTAGCTCTGCATGTATTTTCTAGCAGATGCTGCCATGAAGACAAGTGAGTCTGGATGTGCTCTTTGCTTCAGCAGTTGTATGAAGCAGATTTCTTCTTGGCTGAGATCTCAGAGAGGATCCTGAGCAGTGCTTGTGTGTCCTCCTGTCCTCACCGAGGCACCTGCAGGATCTCTGCCGTCAAAACGAGCATGGCTCTTTCTTTCTCACTCATTTGGCTAAAAGGAGAATAATACAGTTATGCTGGCAAGGATTTATTTTTCCAGCAGACTGCGGTTTTCACAGTTCAGCTTTCTGGACTTCAAAAATTCCCATGTCACAGGTCTGTCTAAAAATGGTGGAAAACGGGAAGGGAAAAGTGCTGCTCAGACAGAAGAAGGAAGCCATTACTTGTCATCGCTGTGCTTCGGACCAGGGTTGTTATCTGTAAAGCAGTAACGTCTTAGAGAAAGGCTGACAAGTGGATCTGATGCAAAGCAAGACCTCTCTCCTCCCATCACCACACTGTTTCAGCAGCTCGATTCTGTACACATTTCTGCTGAAGGTCTTAGGAGCACGGGGCTGAGAAAGTTCCTTCTCAGCCATCACATCTTTCTTGTGCCCACGGTCTCTCATGGAGTACAGCAGGAAGAGAGCAGAAGATATGTTGTCCCTTCCAAGAGGAGGCTTCCTTACGGAGGGCCTGACCACCCAAGTCTGCCTGTGCCCGCTGCCCCGCAGTGGAAATCCCTTGTCCCTCTGCTGCAGGAGTCCTCCCAGTGACGATTTCAGCCTCATCCATGCATGTGTTAGAAACATTTCGAAGTGTGACTGCTCCTTCCTACCTCCTCAGCAAAAAAACTCACCTCCAGGGAGACGGGAATTTCATGAGTGATAATTTAGCTGTCCTCCACCAGCCCGTGGGTATTGATTATCGAGTACAGCAAGTGCCCACTCCTGTGCTAGTGCACTCACTGCCTTTGTACCCTCCAGCACTGCGTTTGTTGAGGGATTTCGGCTCCTTGTGGCACACCTCCATGAACAAGAAAAATGTAAGGTTTTGGTCAAAGAAGGGGTTTTAAGCCACAAATCATATCCTGTGCTAAGAATGGGCTTTTGTGCCTGAAAAGTGCATATTGAGGTGATCACCTTAAAAAGAAAGTGTGCTGTATGTTTTTCATCCTGGTTGCTGCCGATTGTACCTGAAATACTAAATTATGTGGCGGCGGGGGCGGGGGCGACAATGGACAGACAGACTGTCAGGCCAGCTGCCTGACAAAATCGAGCGGCTGCAGGAGGAGCTGCCAAATGAAGATGGGTCCTATCAAAAGTGCTGTAGAGAGACCCTCCCTGGCCCTTCCCCATAAACAAGAGACTGAGCAGTGCGGGAGGAGGGGAGGGAGAGACCGCAGGAGGGCAGGTCTGGGTGTGCACGCAGCAGCAGCAGAGGAGCCTTGCATGAGTGAGGTGAGCCCTGGAAAAGCAGCCACACTTTATATTATCTTCCAAGGCTCCCTCTTAGCAAGCATTAAGAGATTTCCTACAAGCACAGGAGCTGATCTGGGGATTTCTTTAGCAGCCTCTTATTTAAAAATCAGCTGTTGTCCTTCCTTAATCTGAATTCAGATCAAGCCAGCTATTAATGTTTCTGCTACCCTCATTAAAATGTCTGACTCTTAATTCCTTTGCAGCAAGGTGACATATACAATGAATATAGTGGTCATAACACAGCCTTGACACTGAAATGTGAAGAGCACAGCATATCTTTATTGCACATATGAAGAAGGGATTCTTTCACAGCATTGCTACAGGTGTCAAAGGTGCACTAATTTAAACAGTTGCAAGATCTTTTTAAAAGGTTTTCTCCACCATCTTTTTGTCCAGATTCTCATGCTTGTTTACAGCTATTTTCAGAAAAAAACAAGTAGATGCTGCAGTGTCTGAGTCTGTATAGGGGATTTTGGTTTGCTTGAATGTAAATTTGGCTTATTAATGTGAATAGAAGGCAGCTGTAAATCTCTAGATAGACCTATTTTTAGGTGTCAGACCAATATCGTTACTAATTTGAATTGCATAATATGGCTTTAAAATTAATGATTATTAAAGGTTACTTGTTCTATTTTTTAAAGCCTCTTTTCATTACTTTTCTAAAAGCAATAACTTAAGACCAGATCAATAAACTGTGTAAGTACAAATATTCCCATCCCAACAGAGAACATAACTTAGACTGAACTCTAAGATTATGAGTTTAAATGGAAAATATGAGTGCTCTCTTCAAATACCCCTACTGGGATGTCAGTGAGGAAGGGGATTGTGTTTACTGTTTATAATAGACTCCATCACAGCTGAAAAGTAGTTTTCATTTTGATTCAGTGGCTATTGAACATCAGGTTAACTTTCGAGCTTGCCACTCATTTCTGAGCCTTCCTATCTCTCTGTGGGGTTTGAGTCAGACTGCTCAACCCTTTTCTCCCACAGTAAAAATTCTTCAAGGCCATATTTGGACCACTGTAACTGCTGTGAAGTCTCTTGTAACGGGTGACTCAGGCTAAGAATCTAATAACCCTGGTGCTGTAGGGCAGAGAAAGACATATTTTCACTATTTATATGAGATAAGAAGTTATAAGTCTGATCCAACCCAGGGTTCTCAGCTGAGAATGGGCCCTTTCGACTGTACAGCATGTATTCTGATGTAGAATAATCACCATGCAGTAATGCCTCCACAAGGAAATGTTTGCATTACAGGCCCCTAGTAAGAAGTGCAAGAACTAAGCATCAAGCAGAACAAACTTGTCTCAGGACTCAGTCTGCTGTAGGACACCCTGCTTCAGGCAGGGGAGTTGGACTAGATGACCCACAGAGGTCCCTTTCAACCCCTAATAAAAAAAAAAAAAAAAGAAATAAAAGCTCATCTCCAAGCTGTAATTGTAGGTTTGTGTGCAAAAAGATACTGTGCATAGAAGATCTATGCTCCATGATCAACAGTAGTGGTGGTTTTGTCTTTCCTTTGGGGCAACACAGAAGAATGATGGCTCTTCATATCCACTGCACTTTGGTGAGGCTAATTACTAGGAACTACACGAATTTTCAATAAATAATTTATCCAACATACTGAAGTCGCATTTTATGTTCACTTGGTGCATTACATCTGTAATCAAATGAAGGACTTAACAACTATGCACAAATCTTTAAAGTTAAATGTGGGTTTGGACCCCAACCCTGAATCTCAGGACCCTCTGAAGACCCCAGTACCTGCTGAGCCAGGAGCTGAACCGCGTACTGGCTGGCCTGACTGCCCCTGCCCCTGGATGTACGGGGCCACTTAAGCCTTGTTGCCTCTGAAGTGGCTCAGCTTGGCTGAAGCATGAGCTAGCAGAGCTTTAGCTCGCTGTGGTTGCTTTGTCCAGGCTGGGTGGATCAACTGACTTTGAAATACAGAATGGTGTGAAGGCCTTTTCTGCAAGCCGAGATTTTCTCCATGCCTAAGGAAACATGGCCAGCAGGAGCAAGGCTGTGTCTCCTCTGCATCAGTCAGGCTGAAGACAGGACCCTTGATCTCCTAAGAAGGCAAACCTGACAACATTAAACTCTAAATTCAAGCTCAGCTCTAGACTTTAAATGCTGACTTGACTTTCTGTGCTCCAGTCTCCATCTAGACAGCATTTAATAGGCTCATTGGCCTCATAAGCATTTTCTAAACAGATACATTAGCTACAGGCTTCATGATAAGCTCTTAAAGCAGAACAAAAACCTTATGAAATCATGATTTGTCACTGGAAATAGCCAAAAGCTGGGTGAAAGCCCAGCTTGTGGGATTTTAGTTTGCTGAATGAGAGCAGAAGGGTGATGACTGCGCAAGAAATAGCTCGATGTCGGCGGTACACACTGCTTGGTCACCCTTTGCCATTGGTGCTGGCATCTGCGCTGCACTGCACTCTCCACTGCTCGGGCTGTTTGGATGCTGGGCACGATTTGGGGCCAGGCAAGGCTTGGCCTTACCTCTGACCGGGCTTGACTCCTCAACACTGCCAAGCATTCACAGAGATTTCCTAGGCAGTGTTCCTGATGGAGCCTGCTGTCCTCATGCATTATCCCAGTGCTGCTACAGAAGTGAGGGCTACTGCAGAGAAAAAAGTTTGCAGAATAACAGCCGTGGAGGTGGGCAGCCTTTCTTCATACAGAAAAACGATAGATAAGATACTCAGTGCAACTAAGCTTGATGTCAGAAAAAATAATATTGTGTGGCTCTAGGGAAAGTCTGACATGCACTGAACTGGGAGCTGCTCTGCCTTTAGGGATCAGTCTGTGATTTGGGTGACAAATGGAAACAATTCGAAGTTGTCCTTTGAGCATGCTGGCTGACTTTAACACTGTGCCAAGAAATATGTCACCTCTTCAGATCTCGCCTCTGCCTCGCCCCACGTTGTGTGCAGCCAGGTCAGGCGGCAGCAGCACCAGTGCTGCTCTGACAGCTGCTGCCGGGAGGAGGGAAGGAGAGCAGAGCTGAAAGCGGCCAGGCACATTTATAGACCCTGGTTTGACACAGCTCAGGAATGTCTTCCTCTGAGACCTCTACGGTGTGTGGGAGTGGGAACCCTCTGCGCAGTCTACAGGGCCCCCAAACCTCACTTTCTGGCCAGGGAGCAAAGGAAGGCTGTCTGAGGCAGGTTGGCCTCTTCCCATAGGTTTTCCATGGGGCAAAGGTGATCTGGGGTGCAGCATTTAAGTGATGTTCATGGCCTGCCCTTTTGAATCAGAATCAAAATCTTACTTGAGATCCGATTTAGAGTGTGACAAAAAAAAGATAAAACAATCAGAGGCAATGTCTCTCACCCTCTCCATTTTCTCTGCATGGGTTGTACCTGTTTGTAGAAATGCTGGCCCTGTCACTCCAGCGAGCCGGCAGAAAGCCGCCTGCCTGAATGGGGCAGCCGGCAGCATTCCTCCGGACCCCGGGATGAGGGTGGGGTTTGATCAGCCAAGGGAGAAAAATGTCAACATCTGTCTGTCACTGCACGGCAAATGGCCAATTATAATTTTTTTTTCTGCCTCCCTAAGCTGCAGTCAGACAAAGCCGCCAGCTCGGTGGCTTTGTTGCCTGGGCCATTTCCCACCACCGCTCCACCTCTGATATGCTAATGGCAAAACTGAACGGTTTTGTGAGGCTGAAAAGGATCTTTGGGCATATTCACTGGGTCAACAATCCCAACTGCTGCGCTGGGGCTCAGCCTGCTGCGGCCAGAGCCCAGTGCCAAGGGACTTCCCTCCCCCGTGCTCCTCCTGTTTTTAAAAAATAATGATGGAATTAACCATCTGGCTGTCTTGGTGCCCAGAAACCTAGTTGAACAAATTATGACACGATACATTCCCCTTGAATACTTTCTGGACTGACAAGGCAGGCTGGGCTCTCCAGTGTGAATCGCTGCCCCCATAAATGCAAGTTGAGAACTGAGAGAAGACCGTCTCCTCTCCGCTTCTGAGCACCATGGAGCAGCTAGGTGGTACAGAAATACTTCTGTGTTTGCACAGTTGGCTTTGCGTGCATTAGAGCAAAAGTAACACTGACAAACAGTCCTTTGTTTAGAAAATAAACCCTGTCATACATGCAATGCTGGGCACAGAAAGCAAGTTTGATGACCTAATCCTGTCTATTGTGTAGTAATAGTAATGCACTTAAGTAGTAATTCTAGATCTGGTTGAAAAATAATTGTGGAGTTTATTGAGTGACAAGTTTCCCACTCACCAATGCTGTGGAAGGGCCAGGGCAAATGGGCTATAGCACCCGAGACACGGTGCTTGTAAGTCTGTGACAAATTGATTTTGAAGTGTTTGTCGTTTATAATTAGTCACCTGAACTAAGTGTGAATGTTATGAATGATACGCCACTCCTTTTGCTGATGCTGTACTGATACCATCATTGCTTTATACAAAACGCAACGACTTGGCAAGTTTTTTGATGGTAAAATTTGAAGAAGTTTTGCAAGCAAGCTAATGTTTATAAGTGTAGTAATATTGCCACCATTACTCAAACCAACTATGACACGTACAAGTGTGTCGACTGCAAGCACCCTATAAAAATTGCTGGACATAAAGCCCAATGACACGAGATAAAAGCTGAAGAAATTTAAAAGCTGAAAAAACAAAGCAGCCTAATGGTTTGATGGCTTCCAGTTGACCCTGAGCAGAGATCTGGGTGAATACTCCAGCCAAGAAAAAGGCGATAGTTGTGGGTGTTGTTTATGAGGTTACAATTTTAATATAGCCTTCACGGTAAACAGTGCTGTAATAAAACCTGACCTTTGCTACAACTTGCTTTACTCTTCTTTCAACCTGCTCGTGAGCAGTGAGAGAAAGATGGATTGTCTGGATCTAGAACCAGCTCACCGTGAAGACTTGTACTTCTTTATTCCCAAACAGCAGAATAAACAAGGTGAACATTTTCTTTCTCCTCCTTTTTGAAGGAGATGTTCAGCTGTGTCTGTTTTCCCTGTTCCAGCTGTGCTGGGAGGCACCGGCGCATCTCCTGTGCCGTGGTCTCGCAGCTCTTTCTGGCGTGTTTGCACCGACTCTGACCACCTCTGTGCATCCTCTGCAGGAGTGTTCACCCAGACCCTGGGAAGTGCTGTCGGTGGTGCCTTCTGCCACTTTCCAGGGAAGGGCTTTTATAAAAAGCATGCCCAGCATGAAGGAGGAAGCAGATGCAGGTTCACTTGGCACAAACCTCTCCAGTTCCTGGCATATGGTGGGTGGTTAAAAAAAATGGATCTGAATGGTGTGAAAATCTATTCATCCTGTATCACAGAGAATAAATTATTTCTTTTTGGTCATATGCTGCGTGTTGTCCTGGCTGCACCCGCCTGAGCTGTTGTGAAGGAATGCTTTAGACTCGCAGGGTGTACAGATCAGAACAACCCTCTCTGCTGGCTTTCTGCTTGACAGAGGCTGAAGATTTTAATTCTATCACTTCTTTTCCTGAACCATTATTCCTGATTGTACTTGCATCTTTAATGAAAGAAACCCAAGCCTGATTTATGGTAATAAAAGCACAGAAAATCCAAGGCAACTAAGTAAGTATGCTGCCCCAGAGGCTAGTTGCCACTCGTGTTGGAAAACTTGCTTTATCCATGGTCTGACGTTTTCTGGCTTCAAACTTCAGCTGCTGGCTTTTGCTACGTTACTGCCTGGGTTTGCAGTGCCTGCTGCTCCCCTGTCCCACAGCTTGTCTCCTGGTGCGCACATTCAAATGAAGCTCAAATTTCATATTTAATTTTCATGAGGTTTGTCAGCTTGTTTGACTACTCTTACTACCTAAAACTAAGGGTTTTTTTAGAGTGTTGCCAAGCCTATAGTCTTTGCTGATCTCCCAAGGATTCAGGCATATTACCTTACACAGCATATACGACCTGAAAACACATAACCGAGGTAAGCAGTTAATGACACATAATGAACTTTCCCTCCAATATAATAAAATATCAGCTGTCCCTTTTAAATATTATAAACTTTTCTCTTTACTGAATGCTAGTGGCGGATAAACAGATTTGGAGGAAATGAATGCTCAATTGACTTATCTCTATGAACAGATTATTATTGCAATACTTTCAAACCCATAAGCTTTCTTAGCTTTTGCTTCCCTGAAAGAATTTGAAGTGTGTGTGTGTGTGTGCAGAACTTGGCACCTGCGGGACGCTGCGGTGGCTGTGGGTCTGGCTTTGCCAGCTGGTCTTTTTTACTGGACCTTGTGCTTCTCCAGCGAGAGCCAACCCGGTCTCTCACTTGCAGGCAGGGTCTCTTGGCCACATCACCCTGCATGTCCATTCTGTTTATCCCCTAGGTCTGAACAGACTCTGGGAGAGAAGATGTCTCCTCTGGGAGCTGGTAGCTGGCAAATAACAGAGCCCTCAGATTGCTTCCCACAATAGGTGTGGATTTACTCATGGCATGAAGGGGCAGCCCTGGAGAAGGGAGCAGACCAGAGACCCAGCGTGCTCCAGAAGAACCACCGGAGAGGAAGGTCCTGCCCGCGGTTGCATCCTGCACTTGCAGTACCTGGCTGCCTTATTTCCCCTCCCCGCCATTCACGCTGTGCCTAGAGCTACCTCCCAACCAAAACAGGGCTTGTACTTTAAAAGAAATGAAACCAGAAATTTGTCTACTTGTACACAGCTGGAGCTGGGCTTTCAAGAAAAAACCCAAACCACGTCACAGAAACCAGCCACTGGGAGAGTTACGCCCCTGGGGCGGGTTTGGCCCTGCACGTTGTAGTTTACACGCGTGGTACCTCCTCGCAGACACCGAGAAAGCGATGAATCTGACGGTCACCTCAGTGCTGCTCATACATCCGTGCTGCATGCGTGGCGGTGAGAGCGGCTGCAAAGTCTTTCCTCCCAGGCGCATTTCACACTGCGTTGTACACATCTGTCTGCCTGCACTTCACAGTGGAGAATTAGACCTGCCTGAGTGAGTCTGGCGCTGGACTTCATATCAGTCAGACACTGGTGCGTGGCAAGCCTCTCTCCCTTAGCTTCCTTTTGCTCTGCTTCTGCAGAGGTGGGGTGGGACTGCAGGGACCTGCCAGCGGCTCTGTCCTGCCGGCGGGGATCTGGACGGCGCTGGGCTGCCTGCAGCCCTGCAGCAGCTGCTGCGAGGTGGCCTGGGCAGGCGTTGGCATGGGGCTTTCCCACCCTTACAAACCCACCCGCACTCACAGCTCCCACAGGCTCACAGCCCCCAGGCGGGTTTTCAGGACCAGCTTGTAAAAAGAGGGGCATTTCTACCCCCTTACATTTGCACTCCAAAGAACAGCTCAGATGGGATAGCAGTATGCTTTGTTGTACCAAAAGCTGGAGCAGATCCATTATATCTCATGAATCTACCTTTTCTTCTTTAATTAGCCTTTGGGGTGTGAGGCACAACCTTGGGCTGACCAGGTCCCGTTGGAGCTCAGGCTGGCACTAGGGAAGGGGGGAAGCAGTAGAAGTGAGAAGTAGAGAGGGCACAAATACACCTCTCCTCCCAACCTTGAATGATATCCCCAACAGTGGTATTCTCGCAGAGAGCCTGTGCTCATCAACAACAATATTTAATAGGAAAATGCCTGAAGGTGCCAATCAGGATACCAGAGAAAGTCCAAACCTGTGGGAAGAAGCAGCTTTTGTTGTCCGTAGTGCAGAGAGCGCTGAGCACTGGCCAGACACAAAATAGCCTTGTACAGAGCTGAGAAGCCTATTGTTTTTCAGAGGCTGCTATTTTTGTGCTCATACGACGGCCAGAGATGTGTCTGACCCGTGAAAGGCCTACATCCTCTGTTTTGTTTGTAGTTGCAATAGCTCTAATTACTGCACCCTCACAAAAAAACCCAAACAATTTTTCTTTCTCTCTGTAGGTTTAGAACACTAATAGGTGGGGAACAGGATGCGTACAAGCAATGTAAGTATGGATACGTGTACACACACACACGTACGTACGTATCTTTTTCCATCTAATACATCATAAAAATTGTCAAAATATGGAGAACAGCTGAAATAAAATAACAGCCCTATTGGAACAAAGTCACATGTTAGATGCTGAAGTCAGTCACGCTGCACCAGCAATAAGCTCAAAGTGACAGAAACAAATAAAAATAAAACCTTTTTTTTCTCCTACTTAATACAGATTGCAAGTGTATTTAAATTGTTCAGCCTACTCTTGAAATTTGAAGCAGCAACGTGCATTTGATTGTGTGGTGAAATAAGGCACAACACTTCAAAATGAGAATGTGTAATAGTTTCAGAAGCCTGCCTTTCCTTTTGTAGATTATACATAATATCAGGCTTCAGTCCAATTTCCATTTTAGCGGTTTACTGGGGAGGTGAGAGGAAATGTTTATTTTAGCAACTGGGCAAATCAGAATAGTTTTTGCTCCAAACTCAGAGGCTCTGAGAAGGCTCCGCAGACACCAATTCAGTGTCGGCTGGACACCCGACAGAGCTGGGGATCTGCGTGGGGTCCCTGGGGGCTCCTGCAGGGTTTGTCTGTGGCCACGGGATGGTCAGAGCTGTGCGGAGGAAGCCTTTTGCCTCACATCTTTTGCAAGCTGTTTGATCTGAACTCGTTGAAAACGTCCAAGAAACCAGACGACCAGGACAGACTGTTCTCGCAGGGCAGTTATCCTTCCTTTTTCATATATAACAATATGTCATTCATTCTAGACTCAGTGAAAGCCTATAAGACTCTGTTATTGTAATTATTATTTCACAGGCTTTGGACTGGACCTGATATTTTTGAGATCTCAGCTCAACATGACAGAATTGCAGCATGGCTCTTCAGGATACGTTTATACCGGAGCAACAAATATCCTGTGTTTACTTAGGAATGACTTGTGGGCTTCAAACACGGGGGTGAGAAGGCCTCACTTCAAACAAGGGCAGGTAGACCGGGGCCTGAGCTGGGGAGAGTATGTTTGGATATTGGTCCATCATCTGTGGGAAATCTTGCAGCGGCTGTTTGAGAGAGACTCCCTGCCCACTGCCCACTCTGCCTGTCTGCCAGAGATCATCCCTGTCCTGGAGTCAGTGAAAGGAAGTCTCCTTCCATGGGATCCTGCGCCTGTGCTCAAATCACTGAGGAAGCTGCTGCAACCTAATACTGGATTTTGCCTGAGACACTGATGTGTGCGGACCTCTGCCAGCCCAGCCATGGGAGGAGCAGATGGGTAGAGGGTGATGAATCACCAGACGGCTGAGGACCAAAATCATCTTCAACTCCTACATCAAGGTTCAACTCCATGTTTCTGGGGAGATGCTCCCCATCCCAGGCACGGTGCCTATGAGGAATCTCTCCTGTCCACAGTAACTCTGGTTTCCTGTGGTACCAGCTTTGATTTCTCATTGTCATTGCAAAGCAACAAGGAGTGAACTTTGCTTACCTCTACTCTGCTCTCTCTCTTCCTATCGTGCTTGTGGCTTTTCTGGCAGTAGTTGCCTATGCGCAGTTTCCAGCATCCAAGGAAGAAATTGCACACCTGGGCACAATGTGAAATGTCTCTCTAACACCTTTTTGCTGCATTTATCCCTACAAATATCAATTGCTAAAAGAGAAGATGGCCTGGATATATAAACTTTATTATAGGTAACAGAAGAGGGGCTGTAGCAGATGAGAACATGCAGCATTCATGTTTTTGTAAGTGGCCCAGTGGTATCTTTAAAATAGAAACAGGAAAGGTCTGGCTTGTACCAGGAAAGCGGAGACAGCCCAGAGGCTTAGGTGTAATTCGCACCATCAGGCGCAGCATATAGTAATCTTACTTGATGATATTTTATGCCTGTTCTGATTCCTGTGTGTGAATAATGGAAGACGGCACTGCCAGAGGAGAAAGGACAACCTGGGCTATTAACTCTGCTCTATTGGCAATTTCTTCCTATTTACTCTGCTTTCTTTTCTCTTATCAAGTCCCCTTTCTTTTTCTTTTTTTTCTGAGTGGTTCGTGAGATATAAAGAAAGAATATTTATATATTCTCCTCTCCATTATGAGACTCCAGTTGCCTGCTGTGTGTGTGCATGCACTAACGTGTGTGTTGTGTTCAAGGGCTGTTGAGCATCACGTAGCCGAACCAGAGCATTTCAGTCACGTGGCGCTGACAAGCTCCTCTCGTGCGCAGTACATGCCTTTCCTTAGCTCAAAACAGATGTCATTTCGCTTGACAGACCCTTCTCTGCATTCCTGAAAATAAAGTTGGGTAAAATTTTGTGGGTTTGTTTTGTTTTGTTTTTTGTTTAAATAGTTTCATGTTAGTAAATACTTTCCCAAACTGACATGAAAGACGTAAATTGATGTTTCTGAGTTATCGATCTCTTTGCTTTCCAAAATAAATTACATTAAATAGCTGTTCTCAGGGCCATGCCTTTAATGAGAAACACTGCTGTGGCTACATTTCACTCTTCTATAAAGCAGAGGCCTTGCAGTTGAATCCCACTTAGGACTGGGATGTCATCCTTTCTCATGACTGCAGTGCTTCCGGTGTTTAGCATTTTTCTTGCAATGCTATTGAGACGGACACAATAACAAAAAAAATCACATGTGTCTTAAGTTATCTGGCTGCCTGTCAGACTTGATTTGAGCACTCTCATACAGACAGAAATGACTGTCAGGAAATGATTACCTAGCACTATTCTGGTGAACCATGCTGCTGGGTGACCAAGATGGTCATTAAAGAAAATAGTGATTTTAAATGGTTGACAGGAAAACTAGTTGAGAGAATTGTCATCTGTTTACATTGGGTATAATGCTTTTTACACAGAGAAGGAAGATTAGACTTGAGCAAGCATGCCATACTGAAGCAGAAAAAAATAACCCAAACCAAGTTTATCAACTAAAATGCTTGCATGCCTGGGGAAAAGGACATTTTCCAACAGAAGAAATTAGTCCTGCATCTTTAGCACATATTTCACTTCGCCTTAAAAGGAAGCAGATACTGTTTTGAATTAAATGAGATGTTTGCAAGACTGTGTTTCCTTTCTATGGGATTAATAACAGAAAGAATTGGGAAAGAACATGGAGGGGTTAAAAGTATTTTTGGCTGCTAATACTCTTGCTTCTAGCTAATTGAAAAAAATTTGCTTTATAGCTGCACACTGTATCTGTAAAATTCCTTCTTCTCCTGTTTAGAGATTCGCTTTGAAATATGGGACCATGCAGGGCTCTTGTATCACACTCCTCTAAGTAGAATTGCCATCCACAATAAAGGCCAGTGTCTTTTCATTGCGACTCCTTTCTGTGGTGGCTCATATAGATTCTCTCACGGGACAGACCCGATGTGTTTGACTGAGCATACTTACAGCAGGAAATACAGAAATCTGTGCCGTGGTGAGCTTTGGTGTGTGCCGCTGCCTGGCCTGTGACTGCAGCGGGCTGGTTTCAGTACTCAGCATCTGCAGGAGGCAGGGACCAGCCAAAGCTGCACCATGACCCAATGTCCTCTGTTGTTTTCCTGATGTGTGAATCTCAAAAACTTTGAACAATGTTGCAAAGTCATGTCTTTTGTTCTTCTGAAACAATGGCTTTTATTTGGCTAAGGCCTTTGAATATAGTACTATCAAAGTAAAGGAGCTGATACCTGAAATTCTGAATCATCATGCGAATACCACTTTATCATAACTCCACTTACATTTATTCATTTGGTTGTGCAGACTTACCATGACTTGAAGACCAGGATGAGAAGTCCAGCTGCATTCCTGGATAAAGCACAGAGGAGGCTGATGAAGATGTTACCCGAGTTTAAAATAACCTTAATAAATTCAGTACACAAACACTCCTGGAAGGATCATATTCACAGCTAATAACTGCTGTTGCCAAGTTTTAAAAAGTATTCCTCCTCCATATATAACATCTACAAAGGTGATGATGACCATGTTAGTTACTTGGACTGATTTGATAAGAGGCAGTGCAGGTGAGTCAGACTGTTCCCATTAAGGCTCAAACTTAAAATAGCTTGCTGTAAATAATCTTTTATGCTTAACAAAAGCTTGTACAATTCCTGATAATTAACTCATCACCCACACTGACATTCAAAAGGCTGAGAACGTTTCTGATGTTGTCTGGTTCACCGTGAGGACGTGTCCAGAGAAATTACTGAAGACTGAAATTTTTGAGATAACTGCTTATGGTCTGGGAGCCAAATTCATCACTGGTGTAAACTGGCCTATTCCCTTCAAAGTCAGCTGAGAATTTCTGAGCACAAAAAGTTAATTGAAAGTGTTACAGCAGGCCTGTGGGCTCCCGTTTGAAGAGGGGAGATCAAGTGGTTCACAAAGGTCAGATTCTACGTCCCAGCCCCACAGGCGCAGCGTGGATCGACTCCCTTGCTCTCAGGCCAGGGCGCAGCTGATAATCTGGGCTGCAAAGTGTTAGGATGAGCCCAGCAGCAGCTCTCAGTGTAGCAGGGGAAATCAAAGCTACCGTTCCCTCTGTCCTGTTTTAAGCGCAATTTTGTCCTTAAAAGTTAACTCCATCAGTCCATGGCCTTTCAGAGAGGAGCAGAGGATGTGATCTTTCAGCGTCTCTGAGCTTCCAAACTCCCTGGCAGGAACCTGCACCTCCTTTGCATTTTACAGATGTTAGGGACACCAATGAAGACATGGAAATCCCTCGAGATTTCTTGCTTCTTCCAGTATTATCATAGAATCATAGCATCACAGGATGCTTTGGATTGGAAGGGACCTTTAGAGGTCATCTAGACCAACCCCCCTGCAGTGAGCAGGGACACCTTCAACTAGACCAGGTTGCTCAGAGCTCCGTCCAACCTGGCCTTGAATGTTTCCAGGGATGGGGCCTCCACCACCTCTCTGGGCAATCTGTTCCAGGGTTTCACCACCCTCATGGTAAAAAATCTCTTCCTTCTATCTAGTCTAAATCTACCCTCCCTTAGTTTAAAGCCATTGCTCCTTGTCCTATTGCAACAAGCCCTGCTGAAAATATTTTCCCCATCTTTCCTATAGGCCCCCTTCAGGTACTGGAAGACCACGACAAGGTCTTCCCGCAGCCTTCACTTCTCCAGGCTGAATAAACCCCAGTTCTCTCAGCCTTTCCTCATAGGAGAGGTGCTCCAGCCCTCAGGTCATCTTTGTGGTCCTCCTCTGGACCCGCTCCAACAGCTCCATGTCCTTCTTGTGCTGGGGTCCCCAGAGCTGGATGCAGGAGTCCAGGTGGGGTCTCAAATCATCTCTTGATGATTTGCACCATAGTGGTGACATAGGCTGTAGCACATCTCTTCTCTGCTGAGCTTGCACACCAAACAGGTAAAACAGGCATGAGGAGAGAAAGAGGATGAACATAACCGAGGTTTTTGGGTGGGACAGACGCAAAGTTGAGACCAGAGCGCAACTTTTGTGTTTACCTTAGGGTTTCCCTAGAGAAGCCTCAAAAAACAACATGCCCTGTTGTCTGCCTGCATTGCCACTTGCAGGGACAGGTACGTAGGGGGAGAAGGCAGCTGTAGCTCCTTCTGCAGCCTCCAACCTGCTTAGCGACCACTTGTGCTTACATACCAGGAGCACGGTGGTGATGCCACATGCTGCCCTCTCCATCGCTGTGACTGCCCCAACCTGTTACCAAAAGTAGGTAAACAGGCATAAATAAAGAGACTAAAAAAACCCTCCACCTCAAACCATGAACACTTCCTCTTCGTTCTGCAGATTTTTTTTTCGGTAACCTCATTGAGAAAAAAATGTCGATTTAAAAATGGAGATGCAGGAAAACCATGGGCTGCAACAAGCCAGCACAGCAGCTTCAACTTTGTAGTTGTTTTCTCACTGGGGGAAAACCAGACACAAGTACTTATAGTAGCTGACTGCCAAATCTAAGGAAAAAGAACTCATTTCTTCACAGCTATTGTGCCCTTCTGGGGGAGTGCGAAGTGTATTTACTTTGCGGGGAGAGTACAAGCTGGGGAGGTGGCAGACATGAGAAAGTTGTCTTCCTGAACGTGTCAGTAAGACACTTTTTTCTTGGTAGAAAAAAGCAAGAAATGCTGTAGTGGGAAGAGCAGATAATAAGACTCTGGCTGAAGAGGATCGGTCACACAGATGGACCATAACTGGGACATTTGGACGTGGAGGAGGAAGAAGGATGTTTGCCCTTGTAAAGGCAGTAAATTAACAGGTACAGTAAGCTGATATCTTGTGGTCACCTTTGGAGGAGGAAATGAATTGCCAACAGTATCAGCAACAACAAAGGGTCACGACAAACCCATCCAGAGGACCACAGCAGGGACCTCAGATTTAGCTGCAGCTGTGTTTTCAAATGATGCAGAGTGTTGGTGAGGTGAGGCAGCAGCACTGGCACAGGAGCTACATGCAGCAGGCCCTTTCAAGGACTCAGGATGGAGTTAATACACATGTTGTAGCTGTTTGATGAGATTTCACCAGTAATTGTCTCTGGGGACCCAGGAAATGCCCTCATGAGGGCTCAGAGCCAGGAAATCTGCCTGTGACAAAAAGTCCTCCAGCTTCAGAAAAGGGTTAGAAAGGCTTTTCCCAGAGCCTCCACCCATCACGGTGGTGGGCAGCCAAAAGGCCCTGCTCGTCAGGAAGCGCTTGCTATGCCCCAGCTCGCGATGCTGTGCGAGTCTATGCCTGCTGCAGCTGAAGGACAGGTTTTACACATGGAGGTGGAGAATGGTGCGGGGGCCTCTGTGGGTCAGGGGCAGGCATGGCACGGTACACGTTGTGACAGCCAGGATAGATAGTGGGAGACACCTACTCAGTTCTTGTTTCACACAGAGGACCTTCTGGTGACTCTCCCCTTGCCATGGAGCTGTGCTCCACCTCTCTCCCTGCAGCTTACTTGGGAATCAAGCAAAACTAATATAATAATGTCTTATCCAATGTGCAGGAGGGATGAAGCCACTGCTTTGGGAACTGAACAATCTCATGCATCTCAATGGGATCATTACCTCCTGCTTTTTGAGCTAGCAATTTAAGTAGAGCTGTGATGAGCTATTTTACTTTTGATCACTTAGAAGATGCATCCATCTTATTCCATGGTATCGAACTGCCTCTTGTGTCTGCATGTGCTCTCAAGCCCAGCTGCACAAACTCACATCTTTCCACCAGACAATTTAGATGTAATTGTGTCTCATCAAGTAGAAAATCAGTGGCACTCTGCAAACGTAGAACGTGGGCAGTATTAAAGACATTGCAGTTAATATCAGGATAAACAACATACAGGCTGCTGAAAAACTTCGATTTTCCATGGGGGGTTCTCCCTCACGCCTCTGTTTTTTCTTTAATCAGCATTTTTATTGAATACAGCACAGAATTTCTGTGTCATCTTTGCTAAATCTAAGCTTTTGCTGCAGAAGACGTACAAGATCCTGTTAGATAAATGTGCAACAAATTTTTTCCTCCTTCTAAGAGAGGAGTGTTGGAAGTTTCACAACCGTAAGGAAGGGCCTATTATAGGCATACAGTGCTTTTTTACATGCCATAACATATCTTCTTCATCTCCAAAAGAGCCCAGATCTTCTGTAGATTCCTTATTGTATTTGCCATTTGAATGTCTCAGACCAAAAACAGCATCTACAGTGTCCCTGGTTGCTAATGTTGGAGTGTCTGAATTACTTCCAAACTGGGAGGCATCTAGGAAGAGTCAGGCGACGGTTAGATGGCATGTGCTGTGGTCACAGGTGGCCCTTGGTGCCTGGAAGCTAGCCCTTTCCTCATCTGGGTAGCAACAATCCTAGGAGCTGGTGCTTGGTCTCACAGCTGGCGTCGTCTGCAGGGAAAATAGTACTGGGAAAACAGGGAGCGCTTTCTTACCCCTGTTTGTCTGAGGGCAGAACAGGCTGCTGCTCACCCTAATGCCTGGTGGGGCAGGGCAGGGTATGGGGTATGGAATCGGTAGTGGTAGCTTCAATGGTGACTCCCAAGTGCAGATCTGTGAGATGAAAACATCTGGAGTCACAAAAAACTGAACATGCAGATAAACAAATGTAGATGTGGTTGTAGATTTGATGAGTACTCTGGTCACATGTATCATTTTCTTTGAGAATATGGAAAACATCAGATACAAAAGTGGTGATGGATTTCAGAAACTTGAGTCTCACCAAGATGTTCTACTTCTTCACATCCTTCTTTCTTCTGCTCACTACCATTGTCTTCAACTACTATTATGGCATCTATGGAGGTATGGAGGTCTCCTTTGATTTTTTTTTTTTTTTTGCAAATCACAATAACAGCTCTTGCCTTTCCTCTGGAATGGCCTCTGGCTTCTTCCTCTGGAGTAACCTTTCTGCCTTGTTGTGTAGTAGTTCTTCGTCAGCTGGGGGGTCACACACACAATTCCGGGACACTATAGTGTGTGCTGACCACTGTAATCCACTTGTCGGGTTCTGCTCTGTTGTACTCCAAGGCTCCTAAAATCATTACAGAACACTGCACACTTGGCTGTCCAAAAATCAGACCTCTATGTTTTTCTAAATATGTTTTTCAACAGGTGAGTCAGAATGAAAATACACCGTTTTCTCCCTTAAGGTACCTTATTGCAGCACTGCTTTCCACATGTGAGGTTCATCATGTCCCAGTGCATACGTAGCAAGTATGTGGATGTGAATGGATTTCACTGGTGGACTGTGCCCCTGGGATGATGTGTCAGGTCAGCGTACAGATGGAGGTGGTCCAGGAACTCCAGTCAGACTGGTTTTCCAAGGCTGTAGGTGAGAATGCTGTAAGATGAAAAAGAAGATTGGAGCATTATTTTGCCATGTGCCTTAACAGGGGATGTGGGGGGGGATGTTATTTGAATATGCCTATTATTTTTCTACAATTAATTAGTGCTTGCGGATAGACTAGTGAAGCTAGCTCCTTGGGGCTGAGATGCTACGATTCTCCTCGACCACAGAATCAGAGAATCACAGAATCACAGAATCGCAGGATCACAGAATGGTAGGGGTTGGAAGGTCCCTCTGTGGATCATCTAGTCCAACCCCCCTGCCAAAGCAGGGTCACCTACTGCAGGCTGTAGAGGACCTTGTCCAGACGGGTCTTGAATATCTCCAGAGAAGGAGACTCCACAACCTCCCTGGGCAGCCTGTTCCAGTGCTCTGTCACCCTCAGAGGGAAGAAGTTCTTCCTCATGTTCGGGTGGAACTTTCTGTGCTTCAGTTTGTGCCCGTTGCCCCTTGTCCTGTCACTGGGCACCACTGAAAAGAGTCTGGCCCCATCCTCTTGACACCCACCCTTCAGATATTTATAAACATTTATTAGGTCCCCTCGCAGCCTTCTCTTCTTCAGGCTAAACAAGCCCAGCTCCCCCAGCCTTTCCTCATAGCAGAGATGCTCCATCCCCTCATCATCCTCGTAGCCCTCCGCTGGACTCTCTCCAGCAGCTCCTCATCTTTCTTGAACTGGGGAGCCCAGAATTGGACACAGTACTCCAGATGGGGCCTCACTAGGGCAGTGTAGAGGGGAAGGAGAACCTCCCTCGACCTGCTGGCCACACTCTTCTTAATGCACCCCAGGGTCCCATTGGCCTTCCTGGCAGCCAGGGCACACTGCTGGTGCTGTCATCCACCAGCACACCCAGGTCCCTCTCCGCTCCACCTAGAAGACCAGTTCTGAACTCCATTTAGCAGCAATGGAAAGCCTTTGTTGGAGAGGATGCACTAAGTGTTTTTCTCACACAAATGCTTTCTCAATGGCTTCACAAGATCCTGCATGTGATTTACAAGGGACAGCAAAGGGCCTGACTTGCTCAAGACTCTCGTTTGGACGTCTGTCTTTAGTTAGGGGAAAAATCTTTAACCTTGAGCCTGTCCCAGTGAATCACTGTCAGACGGCTGGTGGTACGTGTGCAGCATCTCATGCTGGGCAGAGACATGTTCAGCGGTGCTGCCCGAGTGGCACCAGCACTGGTTGTTCCCCGGGACATTAGTTCTGGATCTGTTCCCCAAAACCCCGCTGTTTCCTTAAGGGCGCACAGATCACTGAGATCACATGTATTTTAGCACACGCTTAAAATTAAGGCTATTTTCAAGGGGTTTTCTGAAGTAGGATTTAGGAACTCAGCCTGTCTCACGTTCCTCATTACAGATGCTGTGATTTTGCCTCCAATTGCAGACATATTGATTTACACTCGGAAGAGAAAAGGGAAATTGATGCGGAGTGGAGCGACTGCAGGCCGAGATGCAGGAGGGTGAGGTGAGGGGGAGGGGGGGAGGCTGGAGGAAAGCTGCAGCCATTTTGACACTCTCAGAGTCTCTTTTCCCCTGAACTCAGTCTTGAAAAAAATAAACATTCTTCTTTTAATCAAGAGGTTTCGTGATCCTCCGTTATAAGCCTCACAGCCTACGTCACATTTCTGAGAGCAGGCTGGCAAAGCTCAATGACCAGCCACTTCTGCAGAAGCAGCCTCTGCGGGAATGCACAGTGTTTTCATATTCCGCTGGTGAGACACCTGTCACAAGTATGGATTTTTCTTTTGTTTGTCAAAGGCACAGTTTACATATGGGAACTAATCCTCTGATCCCTACAGGAAAAAGAACAAAGATCATTTGTTTCCAATGAGCTTTAAATGAAAATCCAGAGTGCCTAATTAGGTAACTTCTTAGCTCCCTAACCAGTGCAGTCCGTGCAGTGTTGTTTCTTGCCTTGCCTGACTGCTGGACGCTGTCTGTCTGGCTGGCTGGCTGTGACCCCTTCAGAGAAATAGGATATTAGGGTGCATCTGCCTCCTGCCTGCCAACATCCCAGTTTCTCTTGCAAGAGCTCATGATTTCTGGAGTGCTGGTATACAAAGCCCCCACTCTCGGACAACATACTAGCCAAAGTAGATAGACACACTAGCTCTGAAAATTTGCCCAGGCCCTGATCACGCTTTCTGTAGATAATACAGGATATGTGGATATCTTGACAAAACCTACACAGGTTTCTGTGTTTCAGTTTCTTCAGTGGACCAGGGCTTTTCTCGTTTAGAGATCAAAGCCCTATGCAGTGCCCTATTTCCCCCTCCTTTTACTGCTGACTTCTCCTTTGTGCCTTGCTGACTGCTTCAAGAGAGGTTTTTGCTGCTGCCTTTTTTTTTTCTTTTTCCATTTCTTTTTTCCTCTCTCTCTCTCTCATTTGAAAATGCTTAATTTCATTTCTAATATCTCATCAGGTGAATTCCTAATCAGCCTCATTGAGTGATCTTTTTGCCCAGCAAAGCGTTGCCTGGCTACAAACTGTCTGGCATTTGGAGCTGAAAAAGTGCCTTCCTCCAAGACAGAAACTGTAGCTTTGTCCAGAGGTGTGCCACGTAAATGGATGGTCATCAAAGTTTAATGACCTCATTAGTACTCGTTTGCAGAGTGCAAAAGGCAGCACTTTCACTTGCTGCGAGATATAGATCTAAACAAAAGAAACAGGGAAAGGAAAAGGCAAAGGAAACTCATCTCCAAGACAACTTGTAGCCCAGTCCCAGGCATAGATGAATCACCCTTCGCAGGCAGCAGCAGACACTGCTAATCGTAGATAATTTTCTGCTTTGCCATACCATTAGTTCTGTAACTGTGTATATATATGCCTGTATATATGGGAACTCAGTGGGAATACCTAGCCCAGTTAAAGAATATATATTTCTCTGGTTTCAGATGACAGCAAAATGACCGCAGGTCTGCTGAAAACTCATGGGTGTTTGACCTTTGTATTTGACTTATGGAGGAAGAGCCTACTCTAAGAATGACTCCAACAGTGAGAAAACTGTCCTTCGGCTGCACCATGAAACATAAACATCAAATCCGTTGCTGTCATTAGTAATAATTGTATATTTTTGTGCTACTGTAGCACCTATTCCACTGATGTGGAATAGAATGACTAAATCTTTGATCATGTCTGTTACCTGAATTATTCAAGTGCAACAGGGAAAGCTCCTAAAGGCTCTGGGGTTCACTGGTGAGGTTCATCTCACCGAACTTGAATGACCTGAAATGTAGGTGCCCCTTATGTCTCAGTCACTAAGGTCTTATCTCTAGTCAGAGAAGAGAAACAGCCAGGGAGAAAGCTTGTATCATTCATGTTCATCGAGGTCCCTGTTTCACTTTGATGACTGAGACTAGCTACCTAACTCAGAAACAGATGAAATTAAGCAGGGTGAATCCTATCCTGAGAGATTAGTAACTTGCTTACAAAATGAACCCTTCTTATAATGCTTCCAAAGGGTTTTAGCCAAGCTGCAAAAGTCATAACCAGCAAGAAGACTGGTTAAAGTAGAAGAAATGTGCTAGTTCAGGCACAGCATAGCAGTGTAAATGCAGAGAAAGTCCTAGGGGAGAGGAAAATATGCTGTGTTTTGCTTTCACCACTAGTTTTTCAGAAATAAGTCTCAGAGAAAATGGGAGGAGAAAAATGAGAGTCACCACAGACAGCTGTATTCAGTATAAGGAGCTGTATTTTTGTTAGAGGACAGACATGAGAGACTTTTGAGAGGGGGCTGTGGGGAGCTCAAAATGCTACACAGATGTGGGAGAGAGGGCAGCTGGCCCATCCTCCAGGTCAGCTGAGACCCTGAGCACTTAGGAGAAACCTACTATAATGTTTAAGTGTAATTCATAACTCCATTTTACTGGTATATATTTTTCTGCTTCGTAACTTTTGCCTCTTATTTTTCAGATGCCCGTTGCTTTAGTAAACTTCTTAAATTTCATTGATGTTAGAAATTATCTCTAACAGGCATAAAGTGCTTTACTACTCCAGGACTGACTAATCCAAAAATAAAATGCTGTCTTCTGGTGAAACAGATGCAAATCTCTGAGCCTTAAAGAGCAGAACACGTGGGTCAGCGTGGGGGCTGGTACTGTCAAGGTTGAGCACTCAAAGCAAGAAAATGAGGTTAAACAGCATCCTTCTGGCATGGCATAGTCCACAGAAAGGCATCTGCTGCTGTTATCTCCTCCTCTGAGCATTTTTGAGACATCAAAAATTTTTCAACCCCGTACAAAGACAACGCAAGGCTTTCAAAGGCTTTTGTGATGCATTGGAGAGACCCTTTAGTTGATATCACTGTACTGAGAGAACTAAGAGAGGATATTGAGTGATGAAGCTCAAGGCATTGAACTTGTTCAGGATAAACAGGCTTGACTCACCATCATCGTCTTCCCTGGTTGGTGCCCTAAGCTCCAGGTGCTGGCTCTTCTCAGGTGGAGTATGTCTGTCACCCAGCAGAGTCTTCAAAGACTTGCTAAGGAAAAATGATGCAATATGCAAGTTCCTAAGAAGATTTCGGGGTGTTTGTTGCTGTTGCATATGTGCCTCTTGAAGGAAAAGTGCTGTACCAATAAGTTAATGACATGACCTAGTCACACTTTTGTTGTGATGGCCATGGACTGCTCCTCTGCATGAGCTTGGGAGGTAACTCAGGAAAGCAAACTGGTTTGCAGTCACTCTGCACAGAATCACAGCTCCACAGGAAAATCCTTAGGGATCCACACCATGAAAGAGGGCTGACTTTACTATGTTAGATGCTATCTGAAAAGGAGAAAGGACAATCCATATCCTATAGAGTTTTCACTAATTGTCCCCTAATTAAGTGTTCAGATGAAAGGGTCAACAGGTATGTCTTTCTGCAAGGTAGGCCTTACGATCGCCACAGTCTGGCAGTCTCAGTTATGCTCTTTCGTGTACAAGGAAGAACACTGCCTTCTGCAGAAAAAACCAAACCAGTAAGTTTCTATGGCATGGGTTGTACAGGAACTCAGACTAAATGATCATAGTGGTTTCTTGCAGTCTGATTCCGTTATGGAGTGGTGAACCTGGAAATGATTTCTGAATGTGGCACTGTAAGGGGAAACCAGGATGGTCTTCTTAGAAAGGACATTGCAACATACAAAGAAATCCAGCCTGCCAGCTGCACCTCTAAATCCTCTGAGGTTCGTGCTTCAGCTATTACTTACAATAACAGTTACTAAGCATGTACATACATGCCAAATAAATGGCTTAACAATGTACACATGGGCACTCACTCTCCTTCCACCACACAGCAGATGAAGGACGGTTCCTAAATCAGCCCGTGTGCCATTTCTTTTCTAAATATAGAATTTTTGCCAGCAATGAGAAAGAAGCTAGACAGCAGCTTTCCTGGTAAGAAACCTTAAACAGCTAAGCAGCTTGATTAATTACTTAGGGATTTCCCTCGGGCTGTTACTAAGGCAACAGCAGTAGCAGTGTTTAAAGATGGCTGAATATGCTGTATGCACTGGAGGATACATTGTGGCTTTTGAACAGCAGCCTGCATTGTGAATTTTATACCGTATTAATGTAGAAAATGAAAGATGTGTGCGTATGTGCACATACCCATGAAAGTGCAGAGCCCACACAGCCTTATGAATCCTCAGATTCATCTGTTGAACACAGCAGAAAAATCTGCTTTGGCTTTCAGAAGGACATAACAGGAAGGGAATATTGACACCCATTTAAAGGGTGCAGGGCACACACCTCTTCCCACCTCTACAACGCCTTCTTTTTGCTGATTGATTTAAAATATTTTCTCCCTCTCCCTCACCATGTTTGGAGAGATAGTGCTGGCCCAAAGGCTACCCTTCTGCTCTCCGCGGATCCTGTCTCAGGTGGAGCTGCCCACGCTGCTCCCTGGCCCCCCTGCATTGCCTGCCGTGGCTTGCTTTGACCTGCAGCATGGCACGGTGCAAAGTCCCTGTGCTGAGCAATGGTGCCTCATAAGTTCTGGTGATTTCATGCTTCATAGCAGTAGTGCCTTTTCAAGTCAAAAGTGGTGAGAGACAAAGCAAGAGGCCGTTATGGTCAATAATATGCCCCTTACTAAGACACTATTGCTCTGTGGGTAATTTGGGAGTGTTTGACTGCGTGGAAGAACAACCGCCTTGAGTGATGTTCATGCCAAAATTTTATCAATGTTAATACCCAAGTTAGTTAACACAGAACATGTAGGTAATTAGGATTTTTGGTCTCTTATCATCCAGAGAAACCACCTCCTCCCTAACTGATCAACTTGCATCCTTAGGGGAGGAGAAGGAGAGTGCGAGGCAAAACTAAGCAAACCCATAGCTCACAAGACTGGTATGGGATAAAAGCTTATTTGGAGCTTAATGACTAACCTGTAGTGGTCTGAGTTCCTCCACTACCCAGAGGCTATTTTTTCTCCTTATCTGACATCCCTCTTCTCCCCAGAGCTTTTGCACGTACCTCACAGTCTCCTCGCCGTCTCTCACTTCTGACAAATGGCTCTGCCCAGCCCCTCCAGCTCTGCTGAACTCTATAGCTGAGCCAACCCAAAACCTTGAAAGGACTCATGCTGACTTGGTAATTTTTCATTTGTAGACATTTGTTTGCCTTTTATGATGTTCCTAGGAGCGACCACAAGGAGAAATTCTCAAGTTTCCAAAAAGAACCACTCAAAAACATGACACTTGTAGGGCTTTGTGCTATGACATGCTGAATACCCATAGCTCTCACTTGGGACTCACACGATGCTTCTGGATCAAACTGTGCAAGACATTAATTCTTCTGATTTATTGATGTTACCTAAAAAATAAATTAGAAACATTCTGGAGGAGCTGAAATAACTTCTGTGAACACCTTTTGGACAAATTGGGAAAAATTTCAGGCTGAGCAGGACAACGTCTGAAATGAAAGGCTCCAGTGTGATTTGGAGAGATTTTGGTATTTGCCAGTACTCTTTGAAAATGTAGTTACAACATTTCTTTGTGTTATTGTATCTGTATTTTCCTCCCAGAATTGCTTCATCTAAATTGGTGTTGTTCTGCCTGTCCTCTGGCAACCTATGGCTACTGTTGCTCTGCTAAGTCACTGAATATCTTTAAACTATCTTTTGGTTAGTGCTGTTATCATACAGCTAATCACATAGTCCACATAGCTCATTATCGTACAGCAAATAAAAAGTTCTTCGGCTCCCTGTTTCTATACTTTCATAAATTACTCACTTCTGGGACATTTAGGAGATATGAGCCTTATTAACAAGATGTTATCACTATTGTTTTGAAGCATTTGTCCGCCCATGTGTGGTAGGCGATCAAGATGGAGAATTGTAACTGTCTTACATCCCTTTTCCCACAGCAGGCATTTCTCTTTTATAGTCTTTAAAATTTGACAGGACAAAGCTCTGCAGGAAGGATAGAGCAGTGACAGGGTTTCATCCTCTCTTTCAGCTCCACTTCCCCCGGGTGTAATTTTTTTCCCATTGAGCAATCCTTGCTCTAGTGATCTTGTTTACCTCTCCTGAGAATTGACAAAGGAGTTTCAACACATGAATCACCGCAGACAGGCACAGGATGATTTTCTAAGCTCTTGGGAAAAGGCGTAAAGCAGGGTGCTGTTTGCAGCGGTCTCCTGTACTACAGCATCAAATTTCAGCCTCTAATCCAGCATCAGCTCCAGCAGGCGTTGGTGTCATTCTTGCGTTCCGCTGCGTCTTGGTTTGGACGTGCAACTCCTGCCAGAAGCCGCAGCATCCTGGAGGCTGCTGCCCTGCGGGAAGGGGTGAGCTGGTCCCTTGCGCCCAGACTGCTGTCCCTGCTGGGGCTCTCTGCACATCGAGGCAGGACTGCCCTGCCTGCTCATCTCACAGCCTGCAGCTTGGCAGCATGGATATCTCTGGCCGGCTGAATTCCCACATGGGGATTGCCATGAACATCTTAGAACACAACCCACATTTCTTGGACCTTCCTGTGTTTGCTCTCTCGGAAGGCAACTACACTGAGTTTTCGCCCTAAATTAACCAAGTCCGTGGCAAGAGGAGGCTCTAAAATGCATACAGTGTCAGGCAGGGAAGAAGTTACATCAGTGTAAGACCATGATGGTTGGGACATGCTGTGGGGCAAGGTGAAATGGTCCCAGCCCTCTGCTCTGGATCTTCCAGCTGTCCTACCAACATGAAGGATGATCTCTAGCAATTTCTTCGGGGGGGGTGGGGGGGTTGGGGGGGTGTCTGATGATACATTTCTAAGTTTCCCAGTGCACAGGTGCAGAGCTAGTGGAGACTACTTAGCCAGCACAGCAATTGACATTAAGGTGGATTAGTTTAAACTGCTGATGAAAGCAGACCAGACCATGAAACGGAGCCCCTGAGCTGCATGTGCGGTGAGGGTATGCATCCACTAATGTTGACTCTTTTGAGGAGATGTTGCCTCAACTCCACAGGCAGTAACAAGAATTGTGAAGTGTCGGAATTAAGTACTTCAACTGTTTGCTCCCTGAACTTCAGTCAGAACCTTAAGATAAGGAGAGAAACACTCCCTTGATGAACCCAAAATAGTCCTCAGAAGAGCTTTGAGTAAAAAACAATAAGAAACTTCCTGTTTCAGTGTCGTAACGAACTGTGAGTGAAATTTCATATGATAAAAACGAGGGAACACTAAGTTCGTGTGGAACTGCAGTAACACTAGGATGAAAAGTAAAGATGATTTCCAACTGTTTAAGAAACAGCCATGGGAGCTGTTAGGCTCAATGTTTACTGCTCAGATTTGAGTTTTTTCAGAGCAACCTGCACAGTTCCGGGTTCATATGGGACAGAAGATGTGAAATGATGATGTTTTTTTGCATTGGTGTATCAGAAACAGAAAACAAAAGCAAAATAACATGCCCCTTGGCATTTATTACTTTGTTTACTTTCATTTGCTTAAGGCTTATTTTTGTATTCTATGAGCTAATTTCCTTTGGAATTGATAAATAACAACTTCCTGGAATATTTTCACCCCTGTAAAATCTTGGCATGTCATAAAAATCTCCCAGCAAACATAAAAACTTCAGACAGACTTTCCCACCCTCCCCAGCCCCACAGAAAACTGTTTGGAGAAGAATCATGGTAAAAGAAAATCTGAGATGTGCTATGAAGCAAGAAGAAGGGGAACAGCTTTTCGTTGGATAGTTATCTTCTTGTGAATCACAAATACAGAGTTGCCAAGCATCATAGGTCACTCAGAAACACGGAAAAAAAGGAACACATTATTAACTGCTTTACTGTTTCTGGACTGCTGGGGCAGATCTAGGCACACGCATCTCCCTGGATACACCCTGATAGTCCATGGATGGAAAATGAATTAACAGAGGCAAGGAGCAGTGGAAAACCACCAGCAAGTTAAGTGAGAATCCATTTGTGATGCTTCTCCTTAGGGCTCCTCTGACACAAAGGAGTCTTTCTCCCCTCCCCCGCCCCCTTAATTTTTTTTTTATTTTTTTTTTTAGTGAATATGAAAAATAACATGCGTGAACTACCATGCTATAAAAGCACAGTAAAGACACTTATCACAACAAGATCAGTTCTATGCTCCTGCCTGAGGCCTGCCTCAGCAAGTTTGCCTCATGCTACAACAAAAATCGGCCTGACTTCACTGCATTTCTATCTCAGGATAGTTGTGCTAGTTAGTTATCTTTTCAATGGTGAAGATAAACTTTTACACTGTGTATTTCGGCAATCTTTAAAGTGAAAATCAGATTTATAGCTTTGGAACTGAAGCTGGGAGATCGGTTTTACAAAATGAGTAAAAAAGCTGATCAGTTGCAAAAGGTCAGTGCAGAACTGATCCATTACCGGTCACTTCATTCTTGACTTATCTCATCTTCTCTTCCATGTCCACCTTTTATATCTTTATTTTGGCCACAGTCAGCTGAATCAAAGTGGAAAAGAATGAAAATTAACGCAGTAGAAGACATTTTATATAGTCTTTCATCTCTGGAAATGCTTTTAATTACTAGGATAGTTTACAGTTAATGTAGTGGATTTATTGAGCTCTAGACAATCTTTCAACATTTTATCCGAGGCAGCACACTTGCTTTAAAGTGCTGGTGATAGATGTTTGCTGCTGCTGTTGCAAGCAGCCTAGACCCAGATGTAAGCACTGCTTTATGAAGACCGTTTTCTTTGCATCTGCCTCTCTAAAAACAGGAAGGATGCAGGTGCAGATCCCAGCCAGGATGAGAGATGGATTTTGACAAAATGTACAACAGCAGAACACAGGAGATGGAAGAGATAAGAGCATCCATCTCCATTAAGCAGCAAGGATACCTCCTTCAGCGACAAGACCTGGCCATGAGAATAGCTTTTATTTTAATTGAAGATAGCTGATATTCTTCTGAAAATTTTTTGGATAATACTAGCTGTGGAAGGAGACGAGATGACAGGAGAGGAATATGAATCATTTTTTGCTTGCAGATGATGGCTGAGAACTGAATAAGAATCTAAGACAGGGCTTAAAGGCACAAAAAGACAGTTCTGGGCATATGAGCGTGGGTGATGAGGATTATTTTTTAATGGTGCCACAAGACAGTTGGCTAAGGCTAGTGGGGAAATGAATGAGATCTGTGGAGATGCTGGACAACAAAAGATGCAGAAATGGTGATCATGAATGGCTGATGTGAATTTCTGAAGGCTGTTTGTGTGAAAAATGAAGGTTGCCCTTTGTCTCTAATCAGAAGTTATGGTATAGCTTACCTAGTCATGACAGGTAGCAGTTTCTGTGCTGTGTTATCTTGTTGGAGAATTTGGAAAAGTCAGGTGCTATTGCAGGTGTGTTTAGATATTTAGGGCTTCTTCAAGAAGATCTGGAGGATGTCGCCGCAGTCTATATGAGGGAAGCAGGGGAGAGGATCTATAAAGCTATATATCCACACATGCATCACCTCATGTGGGAGCATAGCCCATGCTGTCAGGTGTTAGAGGTCTCCTATCGCCAGTGGGATGGCCACTGAGACTATAGATTTCTGATTTTTGCCCCTTTACCTTGATCACAAATCATGCCTTACAAGCCTTATAGTTAAATATCAGGAGTTTGTTTGGGCTGGAGAGGGATACAGCAGCTGGGAGCAAGCAAATATAGATGCTGTACCAGAAAAGCTAACTAATGAAACTCTGCATTAATAAGATTCTTTTATATTTTTCACCTCCTCCATCACATCCTGTTTATGTTTTAATCACTTTCTCTAGGCACATACTGACACTCCCTCTTGCTGGCTTACCACCAGATGGACTTTAATAAACTATTGTTGTATCTGGAAGCACTTTCCTGGCTCTTCATAATTGCTTCTTGTAGTACTTACATGTGTGATGCAGAGATGTTAGCCTCCACAGCCATCCTTCTTGCTATAATTGAGCAGTATATTGTAGCTTGTTTTTTTTTTTAAAGGAATCTGAGTTATCTGAGATATTCCTTTGTCTGTTCCCAATTCACTCTTTTCTCTGTTCACCCTACAATATGTAACAAGACCCACGTTCTGGTCCTTACCATGGGTGTGCAAGAAAGGGTAGGTAGGACGTTAATGTTAATCTGCATTCTCTGAGTTGACAGATTAGTGGCATAAAACCAAATTCTGCCTCTTCCTCTCTCCTGTCCTGTCCTGTCCTGTCCTGTCCTGTCCTGTCCTGTCCTGTCCTGTCCTCTCCTCTCCTCTCCTCTCCTCTCCTCTCCTCTCCTCTCCTCTTTTAATATAGGATGGATGGGATCATGGATTTAAGCATTAAGGAAGTTAATGTCTCATCTACAATAGTGATGCTCAACTCCTGTCAAGCAGTTTGACTGTAAAAGCATATTGCATGTAACCCAGTGTTTGTGACTGAGCAAAGTTCCCTTTGCACACATTTTTTGGCATGATATTTCTATTTCCATCTCTAGCATATGAAGTAATACAAAAAAGGTATTTAGCACCTCCTTGGATACACAAAACTGTATTCTCTTTGTGTGCATAAAGCTGTACATTTCCATGTCACTAGAAAATGGTTGAATTTCTCATTATATCCTATTTTAAGGAAAATTATGCATATTTTTGTATAGAAAGAAAGTGTATCCACATCCAGCTTAATCTTAATTTATCTTCATTCGTCTCTGATTCAGATCTTTCCATTACTTGGGAATCCTTTCATTGCCACATTTTAACATTGTAACAGGTCTCTTCTACAACAAACTTTAGATTCAGGCCGTGAATAAATCCTTGCAGCCGCAAATGCATGTGCTTATGACAGATGAACAAGTGTTGAGGGCTCTTAATTTCTCATATGAACGGTGTCTCCCCTAACCCTCTTTATCCTTAAGAAAAGTCGTGATTATTTCACTAACACACATAACTGGAAGTTACATTTTGAAGAAAAATGTAGGTAGAATTCAAAAAAAAGATATGGACTTGAGAGTGTCCCCCTCAGTCAGCTGAAAGAGCCATTCAGGTAGACAGCCCTTGCTTCTTAAAACTTAAACCCCAAGAGGTCTTCTGCTGAAAATGTTGCAGGGATACAGGGGAACAGATTGCTCAAGAAAGGAGTGTGGTATTATCTCTCAGTCTTAGTCTCTTCTCCAGAAAGCATAGCCACAGTAGATGATCATTCCTCCTGGGTCCAATTTGGTCCAATGGGATGGAAAGTGATTTGAGACTCAGAATAATTTTAGGAGGTGTGGGTGTAAATCATTGCTGGCAGAGGTGATTTAGCAGCTTCGAGAAATGGAAAGAGGCATTTGAGGGACAGGAAATACTCCAGCATTCCTCGAACACTAGTGACAGTCTCCAAAAAGGCCCGCTGGGGCCTTTTGGCACATAGCTGCCATCAGGAACTGAAAGGGCATTTCTGAAGAGTAGAAATGAACCTCAGTTGCTAGTTCCTGAGAAAACAGCTGCTGTCCCTCCTGAAAGCCATGGTGCCCTTACTACTGAAAAAACACAAATGTTCCCTCAAAGAGAGTTGAACAAATACAAGTGTTGGAATGATGTCATGCTTTTTTTGTGTGTTCCCCAGCTTCACTATTCAATGTCCTGTTCAGGAGCTTGAATAATGTTTGGTTTTGCGGAGTTTTCTGGGAAACTTAGCTCAAACTTGGAAGGCTTTCCAGCACTTGTATTTCATTCTGACCTGAATGCTACTGGAGGGATGCTACAGGGAACAGGAGAATTCAGGATGGAGTTTCCTATTTACTGTTACTGTCACCAGGTGAGATTTGGAAAACCATTCTGGGAGCTGAAAGTCACCTTATGGACACTGTATTTGTTTGTCTGGCTTTGTCTCAGGTAAGCCAGGAGAAAGGCTAGTGTGCAGTATTCAATGGCATGTTTTTCTCTTGTGGAATGCCAGTTTCAGACATTTCCACCTTTCTGTCCCACCTTCAATCTAGGTCCCACCTCCACACTACTGTTACTCCCCCTTCAGCCAGTCCCACCAAGGGCAGTACCAGCACAGTGGAGAGCCATTGTAAGGAAGATAAGAGGCAGTAGGAAAGGAGGCAAGAATGTCTTAGACTAGCTTTTCTTCTGGTAAAAATACATATGTGAGCTATATCCATGAAAATTTGGCAAAGAAAGTTTGGTGAATGGGTCTGCTGCCGAAGCGAGAATAAGTTACCAATCAGTCTCTGACAGTACATGTTTTTTATGGGATGTCGCTAGTAGTGAAAAGTTGTGGCAAACCTTAATTTTTGTTACTCAGGTCTGCAGTGATGGTCCTGAAATCACAGAGGGAGGTGGTTTGTTGAAGACAATAGTAATTACAATAGCAGTAATTGAGCAGATGTTTGAAAAACTGGTTGCATGCTTGGGCTCAGGGGGTGATGGTTAATAGTTCATGCTTCTGCTGGAGGCTGGTATCAAGTGGAGTTCCTCAGGAGTCTGTCCTGGGACTTACTGATCATCTTAAATACTTTTATCTACAATACCTGTAGGACATGATGGAGTGCACTGCCAGTGAGTCTGGTGATGAAGCCAGACTGGCAGGACCCGTCAATATGCTTGAGGACATGGCGGCCATCCAAAGGGGCCCAGACCAGCACACAGAATGGGCCAACAGGAGCCTTATGATGTTCAGCCAGGACAAATGCAAAGCCCTGCAGTTGACATGGACTAAACCCCTGCATTGGTATGGGTAGGCCAGGGAGCAGGTCTTCTGGACAGAAGCCAGGTGTTCTGTTGGCTTTTAGGCCAAACATGATCCAGCAGAGAGCACTGGCAGAGATGAAGGTTGACAACATGCTTGGCTATATCAACAAAATTATATTCAATAGATCAAGGAATCACTTTATTTCCCCTGTGCAACACTTGTAAGACCACCCCTAGAGCATTGCATCCTGTTTTGGGCCCCCAATTCAGGAAAGACATGGACAAACTGGAGGGAGCTCAGTGGAGGGCCCCCAAGGTGGTGGGGCTGGAGCACTGGCCCCAGGAGGAGAGCCTGGGGGAGCTGGGGCTGCGTCAGCCTGGAGGAGTGATGGCTTTGGGGGCACCCGATAACCACATTACACACAGTCATTCTGTTACCAAATGAGTTCTTTAATAAACACACTGCTATTTTTAATTTTTATCTTCTCCTTGGTTTTTAATTACCTCTACTCTAATTTGGCGTTACTATTCAGTAGCTATTCCATTATGCCAGAACAATTTGATTAGCTTTGTAGTTCCACTATCTATATTATTTTGCAGGGACAATGTTAATTACGGATATTCTTCTCTCATATATCTATGAAGTATTTATATAGCATAGAGAAGTATTACTCTGCCTCTTAAAACATGGTTTTATAATGGTAACATAGAATATTTTTTTATGATGTTTACTTACCACACATCTATAGTGAGAATACATGTAGTGGCCCGCTCCAAGAGCATAGAGCAGTGATGAAATGAAGTTATTAACTGTATTAAACAACAGGCAAACCTGCATATCTGAACATATTCCTTTGACTGCATGATACTACTGCTTTTTCCTTTTGCATGCAAACTTAAAGAATGTCTCTGAAATGCCATGGTTGAGTACCAAAATGTGATTTAGTTTTCCTTTATGCTGCTTTTTTTTTTCATATGTTTCCAGGCTGCTATCTGCATGTGGTTTCTTGCACTCAGACACTCTTGTTCCAGTCATGTTTCTTATAAGCACATAAATGGCCATTTCTGGAAATCTATACTCTGTTTCCTCTTTTTCGGTGTCCACTGTATGCTGTGATATTCCTACTCTGAATCCCTGCGAAGGGATTATGGGAGTCATCTAGAATCTTTCAATGTTATTTATTTCCAGTTATAGCATGGTATATCAAGTTCAGGGAATTCACCACACGTTCGTGATATGTAAGAGCATTTATGGTAAATGAGAGTTGAAGGTATTTCTAGCGAGTAGTTCACACTCACAGTGTTATGCTTGACTGTATCTCCTTCTTCTCAGTTCTCCAGAGGTTACAAGCCCATGCTTAGCTTCATCCACATATTCTCTTTCTTTCTTTTTCCTGATTTTTGTGCAAGAAATTCTGGGCAGAGTTGAAGTTACAAAAAAGGACTAGTGGCCTATAAAAATAAGTGGGTGGGATTCTTTTTAATCTGTAAAAGCTTTGCTAATTCACACTAGCTTACAAATTGGATTTTATGGGGAAAACAATTTGTTTTGAATAACCAGAAAAGTGATTCATGTATGAGGTCAAGGAGGAGCTGAAGTCTCAAAGCTGTTAATGGGAGAGCGTAACAGCCTGGCTTAGGATTCATCTAGTACAATGTGGCCACCTTGCAGTGTAGCTGTCTACAGAGGAGCCAGGTGCCTCTACTCCCTTCGTCAATGGAAAGAAACAGATACTTCCGTAGTGATATTCAACATATCCTATAGTACTTGCTCAAAAGAGGTTAGATGAAGAGCTTGTTTTTTGCCTCTGCCTACAGGCAGAGTCTAGGGTGACTAATTCATATGTCCAAATGGCAGTTGTCTAATATGAGATAGGAGGACTCCTTCCCCAGATATCCAAAAACTTCCTCAGAGTTTCAAATTGAAACAAACAAGACCAGGCATATTTTGTTTCATCTGCTTTTGCAGTCACTTAAGAAAGAAAATGCATGAATAGATTAGTTGATCTTAAAAGATTTGTGCACTCTAGAAAAGTGGCCACTGAGGCTGCTTCGAGCACTTTGTAATGGAACTGAGCAAGGTGCAAGTTTCACGAGATTTGGAGAGTTTAATACAGATCTGTCGCTTCCATTTAGTTTAGACTGCTTACGATATATGACTCTTCAACAGCCTTCTGAGCAATTTCTTTCTAACAACGTCTTCCCCAAAGTTCTAACACACCATGAACAAAAAAATAAAAAATTCTTTCTGACGGTATTCTGGTCCTGTTGCCATTTTCAGCCAAAATTTGTAAATGGATAGTCCTCATTGGAGCATGAATAGGCAATGCAATACTTAAGATAGGAACATAATTTAACCTTTGAAAAGGGCAAATGCTAATGCTGTTTTGTAATCTGCTGCCTGCCTAATCCAGCATCCATATCCTTTTATCTGATTCTAGTTACATTCTAAATTGTTCAAAGACTTAGGAACATGTCAAGTGGAAAAACTTCCACTGGTTTCTGTAGGCTTCATTAAGTCTTAAATCTGCATATTTAGCTGCAAGGAGTCAGTATAAAAAAAATTCTAATGTTTGTAGTGCTGGACTGTATCTGGATAATTTCTAGACTTCTAGCTTTTAACTGTAGAGTCAGATCCATTTTCATATGCTTGTCTCCAAACAAACTCCAACTATCTTCTGATTCCGGGTTGACAAAAATGTCTCTAATTTGGAAAAGTGTATGACATTTCTAAAGGAACTAAAATGAGTAGTCTGCTACAGGGCTGTACTGTGTTATTCTTAGTATACCACTTCTAAAAATAACGTTTACAAAAATGATAACGCTGTCTTGCAAAGAAAGCGTAGTTTTCATAAGTCTGAAACACTGAAAAGTCTTCGGGTAATCTGTAAATTTTCCTGACTCCTGACTGCATCTACTCGGAGGGCACTGAAAAACATTGGGTGCAAGCCAAAGAGTCTATACATATCATTAATCTAATTCCTAAGCACAAATGATTGATACCGCGCTTGTAGTAAGAGGCTAATGAGTTTTTGCTTAATAATGAAAACTATCTAGATGAGATGAAAGACTAGTGCAATTCATTCTGCTAACTGTCCTTATTTAGTATAGTTCTTAATTCTTGGTGAAGTGCTTGAGTGGGAGAGCAGGTCCCTCACTTTGATTCTGAACGATGTCTTTACGCTGCTGTTGTCCGTAGGCCTTTACAAAAGTTTGCTTGCCTTACCTGATAGGAACAACTTCTGTGGGCTATGAATTGAGATGTCTATAAAAAGCTTGAAGGTGGTTTAGTGAGTGAGGTCACGTGGTGGAAATAACAGGTGATTCCACCTGTGTCCCTCTGATCAGAAAGTCCAGGTCCATAGAGGCCATCTTCATTTGGTTTTCTGAAAGAGAAACTGAATTTTTATGCAGTTTTCCAGCTCAACTGTTTTATTTTTCCAAGTTCCTTTTTCTCCTCTCTCCCTAGCCCTTACAACAGTGTGCTAAGACACAAATGGCTGGTACATCACTACCTCCCCACATTAGTGCTGTTCCCCCCGTTTGCTGGAAACTGTCTCGTTACAGCTTCCTATTTTGGCTCACAGGGTAACGGTAGCTCACTTTCTCAGGGGAAGATAGTGTTCCCTGACACTGGGGTTTCTAATACTTTGGCTGAAACTGCAGGTTAGATTCAGAGGCCCAGTTAATTGGTGTGTACTTTTCTTAGATGAGCTTGAACCCAGTGAATCTTGCTGTGACACTCACAGTGAGACTAAAATTTGGGGAGTTTCTTCAGCCACAAATCTGTACAATCCAGATCTGAAGCAAAACAATCAACAACCAGTTTCAGTCTGACACTGATGAGTTCACACAGATTGACTTTTCCTTGACCTTCCCTTTCCAGTTTCTTGTTCATTTGAATGCTGGTTGCTCTTCTTTACTGAATGCATGGATACAACTTCATTTTCACGTTCACACCATCCCTATCAACTCTGTCCTTAGCAGTAGGCTATTTTCTTTCCTTCCACACATGTTGCTTAGATAATAAAATAAGAAATGCTTTAAAGTGTAATCAACCTAACTCTTAAGACGGAATATTCTTTAGAAATCTAGATTTTTTTAATAAAATATCTGAGATGAAGAGACATTAATAAATCTATTTAAACCACTGTTTTTAGTGGTCTGACCAAATACAACTCTTTCTGAGCATGTGTGTAGTCACTAAATGAAAAAACACTTTCAATAAAAATAATTGTGAGCAAGGTCTAATACGTGATTCTGTTTTATTTAGAATACATGTGTAGACAAATTATGTATCCAAAGAACTTTTTTAACAGATGCACCAAATGAAAGAGCCATCCAGTCTGAATTGCTAGCAGATTAATTCTAGGCATCATATGAAATGTGACTAAGAGTCACTGTTACCCCAGCAACACTCTTGCAAAGGACAGCAGTAAATCTTGGAGAGAAACAGACACAATTCTTATAGAAATTTCTGTGCATGCAAACAGTTTTGCCAAAGACCTGGGGTGTGTGTTGAAAAATCTAAGGTCATTATAAACAATAACAAGTTAAAGCAAAATTGTGTGCTAAAAATAATGTGGGTCACTGGAAGCATCTTTTAAAGTCACTGGTGTGTTTATTGGAATAAGATACTTGTGTCCTCAAAATATTTTAAAACAAGAAAGGGCTGATTAGAGCAGACACTTTAAATATCCTTGCCAGGGAATGGCATTCCCTGAGGTGCTCTGTAAGGGCTCCTAATTCTCTGGCTTGCTTCAATTTTTTAACCAGTGGTTGCCTAACGTAAGCATGAAATGTACCAGGCTCGAACACCTCAGCCCTTTCTTGCCTCCTGGGAGGACTGCCTAGCCCAAAGTTCTGGCCAGATAGTTTGATTTACTTTCACAGAGGTGCCTGAAACCACTTTGAATACTATTTAGTCACAGAGTCCCTGAACATTTTCCAGCTAAAAAAAATCAGTATCTCAGGGCAATATTCCCTTCCATTCAGAAACTGTTTCTCTTCCATTCGGCAATTACATCTCCTGTCCTCCTGCCCATTCAAAACCTTACAGAATATCATCAAGTCCTGGGATAACAACAGCAAGTCCATTTACATGGGAAAGATATACTGGGAAAGCAAGACGTGTATTTTTAGCTATTACAAATGAGATTTAACAGTAGGAGACAGAGGGAAGCGTTAAAACTATGTGACCTGTCAAGTCTCAGTGGACCAACTGTTTGGGAACCTTTCAGATGGCAAGATACACCATACTGCGAGCACATGTGACCCTATTTTTACTTCCCTTTAAATCCCTAGACTATTAATTGTTTTTAGAAAATTGACTAAAAAAGCAAAACAAACCAACCCTTTCCAGCAATAGTAACGATTCTTTTTTCGCAGGGGGGCTTTTTTACCACAAATTTTTAAACAGTTTTTGTTGTTTTTTTCAAGGTGCCCTTGAGATTACTCTGCGGTTGGCAGGAATATTAAAATGTGCTAGCATCAGAAAGAAAGGAGCACTCTAGCAGCTGTTTCATGCCAGCACATATCACCAAGTGTTTTCCCCATTTGCAGTTTTGGTGAAAACTTTGCAGGTCTTTTAGTTTGTGTATGTCTTTAACATGGATCATGCTGGCTGAATTTTGGAAACAGCAAATATTTTGAGGACCTCAGCTGAAAAGAAAGGATTTTCTTTTTCTCTGCTGAGCTGAAAATACAGACTTGGCAGGGAGTAAACTGTCATGCTTGGCCGTATCACTCAGTCACTATTGAAACAGAAATGCCCTTTTGCAAAGGGTTCATCCAACAGTGTCAGTGAGAAGAAGGGATCATACTAGTGCAGACAATACAGAAAAGACAGGATGAAAATAACTTTTCCTAGCCCTTCTAACATTTTGCATTCCAAAGATTAATGGGAATTACTTGTTTCCTTCAAATATATAGTTGAAATTTTGGGAATAAGATAACATATTTGGTAAGAATAGCATTAATTCAATATCAAAGTAAGTCTAGTAAAAGTAGCAGACTGTCCGACTTCCGTTATCATTATCTGAATTGCCCTTGAGTAATGTAAATATCCTATGTGGGCACACTACATATTTCATTAAATTTAAATTTTGGCCATTTGACAGAATCCCAGAATCACGAAATGGTAGGGGTTGGAAAGACCTCTGGAGATCATCCAGTCCAACCCCCCTGCCGAGGCAGGGTCACCTACAGCAGGCTGCACAGCACCGCGTCCAGGCGAGTCTTGAATATCTCCAGAGAAGGAGACTCCACAACCCATCTGGGCAGCCTGTTCTAGAGGATCGTCACTCTCAAAGAAATTCTTCCTCATATTCAGATGGAACTTCCTGTGCTTCAGTTTGTGCCCATTGCCCCTTTACCTGTCACTGGGCACCACTGAAAAGAGTCTGGCCCCATCCTCTTGACACCCACCCTTAAGATATTTTTAGGCATTTGTAAAGTCCCCTCTCAGCCTTCTCTTCTTCAGGCTAAACAAGCCCAGCTCCCTTAGCCTTTCCTCACAGGAGAGATGCTCCAGTCCCCTCATCAGCTTTGTAGCCATCCGCTGAACTCTCTCCAGTAGCTCCTCATCTTTCTTGAACTGGGGAGCCCAGAACTGGACACAGTACTCCAGATGGGGCCTCACTAGGAGGCATTCACTTGGGGTGACTCGGGGCTTCGCCCTCCTCGTGGAGGATCGGGCACCTCATCAGCTTCCTCTCGGGAGGAGAGTAGAAGGGGAGGATAACCTCCTTCGACCTGCTGGCCACACTCTTCTTAATGCACCCCAAGAGACCATTGGCCTGCTTTGCAACAAGGGCACGCTGCTGGTTCGTGGCTAACTTGTCACCCACCAGCACTGCCAAGTCCCTCTCTACAGAGCTGCTCTCTAGCAGACCAGCCCCAAGCCTGTAGTAGTGCATTGGGTTGTTCCCCCCTAGATGCAGGACCCTACACTTACCTGATGTGGCAAGAAGGTTCCTCTCCACCCAAGTCTCTAATTATCTAGTCTCTCTTCTCATTTTACAATTGTCTATTTAATTCATCAGGCATTTTAAGAATCTGCAAAAGTGTTCACTTAGTATCTCAATCTCAGGCTGAATAGGAATGATGATACCCAAAACACAAAGCAGATCTCCAGTCCTACAGTCAGTTCTTCACAAGAAAAAACAGGTAATTTTTCAGAGACCCACTGAAGGGTATTCTCCCCACATAGAAGGATCCATTTATGTAAACTTTAACTCAAGACCAGGGCCATGAGGAGAATTGCTTACCTTATTTACAGTATTAATAAAAGCAGTTGCAATTGAATTTACAAGAGTATAATGGGGAGGGGAGTGAACTCTACTGCTACTGAAGGAAACAAATCAAGCGAGTAAAATGTGAAACACTCTTCCCATAACCTTTTGGAATCTGCTGCTAGTATCCTCTGCTCCTACAAGGTCACAAGTCTGATGGAGAAATTAGACATCTGTGGTGGGAGTCACCACAACATCAGCACTGAAACAAAACAGTTGCTGCACACGCAGATGAGAAATCTGTACAGAGAGCAAAGAGGTCTACAGAATCTGACAGGAGCTTTCCCCATTCGAGAAACTTCAGTTATAAATTCATAGCACTGCCACCACATTCACTTTGGCTTACAAACAATAATTTGTCTCCTCCCTGTTCCTACCAGTCCTTATCCAGTCCAGATGACACAAAGGGCATATTGTTGTGATCGCCTTCCTTGTCCGACACGGCAGCAAAGGATACACAACATAGTTCACAAGAAACTCCTGTGTCACTTTTTCTTTCCTAATGCAGCATAAAAAGGCAAAGCCACAGTTTCTGTCCTCATTTTTATTTTCTGCTTATTCTTCCCAACTCTTTCACTCCTTGTTCTCTTTTTTAAAGAAATATGTTCAAAACAATGGCATGCACTTAATCTGGACATAATTTACAGTGAGGTATAGCAGAAACATGTTTTGTTGAGTAAGCGGAATAGGAAAACTAGTTCCTTTGATTTAAAACTTTCAATATTTCAAGTTTAATTGGTAAAAGGTTATTTCTGCGAAACTACACCATTGGAGCCAACCCTGTTTGGTGTCCCCTAACTACCATTGCTACCCATTTCAGTAGGACTCCCTGGACAAAGACAAGCTAGGGTGCTGAGAATTGTGGGATCACATAATGATGTCAGTGTACTGAAACTCAGATCATTGTACTACATATCTACAACTATATTCAAGTATAAACATAATATTGGATGGTATTTCAAAAAATGTGAAAGCATATATGTATTTTGCACAAAACTTCCTATTTTACTGGACCTGCCAGGCCAACCAGTCCTCCCCAGAGCAATCCCGTGCCCACACAGCAAAAATGGGCTAAGAAACTAAGCAGGCTGAGACAGACTGGTCCTCTAGCCTAGTCCCTGGTCCAGCGCACAGTCTGCTCCCTAGCTGACCCACAGCCTGGGCTCTGGAGTGCATGGGTGAGAGGACAGATGGGGCCATCAAAAGAAGCATGGCCAGTAGGTTGAGGGAGGTGATTCTGCCCCTCTAGTCTGCTCTGGTGAGACCTCACCTGGAGTCCTGTGTCCAACTCTGGAGCCCCCAGCACAAGACATGAAGCTGTTGGAGCGGGTCCAGAGGAGGACAACAAAGATGATCTGAGAACTGGAAAACCTTTCCTATGAGGAAAGGCTGAGTGAGTTGGGATTGTTCAGCCTGGAGAAGAGAGGGCTACGGGGAGACCTTATAGCAGCCTCCCAGTACCTGAAGGGGGCCTATAGAAAAGATGGGGAAAATATTTTTAGTGAGGCCTGTTGTGATAGGACAAGGAGTAATGGCTCTAAACTAAGGGAGGGTAGATTTAGACTAGATAAAAGGAAGAAATTTTTTACCGTGAGGGTGGTGAAACCCTGGAACAGATTGCCCAGAGAGGTGGTGGAGGCCCCATCCCTGGAAATATTCAAGGCCGGGTTGGATGGAGCTCTGAGCAACCTGGTCTAGTTGAAGATGTCCCTGTTCACTGCAGGTGGGTTGGTCTAGGTGACCTCTAAAGGTCCCTTCCAACCCAAAGCATTCTATGATTCTGTGATCTAGGAGGCTGAAGATGGGGCACTTCTGCTTCAGGTTCCTCACTTCAGGATTTCAGCTTTGAAAATACTGAGCTGCGTCCTTAGAACATATTAGTGTGATTTTTTATGATAATTTTTAATAGCATAGCTGAATCTTCCCTGAAGAGGAGCTGATACCATGCTTCATATAAGAAGTGTGGTATTTTTGCCCGTTCTGCAGGTGTTTGGGTGGCTGAGGATGCCATTAACATGCTGCTTTATTACAAACCCCAGAACATTCATATATGTGATCAAAACTAAGTCTTGTGCCTGACTTCTTACTGTTTACATTTTACTTTTAAACTCTTAGATACTTCTGCCACATTTCTCAATTAATTTCATATCCTTCATAGCTTTCTATACATTAATTCTTTTTTCTTTGTGCTGTTTTGCTTCCATAAAGGCTATGAAGTTTATTGAAATCAAGCAAAGTGGAGGTCATCTTCTCTTGAGAGATTGTGCCATATATCAACTGCAATTGTTTTGCCAGTAGAAAAAACCTACTACACAAAACATTGTAACATATTTTGCAGACACATTACTACTATATACCTTCGATGGCTGTGATTCAGCACATGACATCAATGAAAACAGGGGAAAGAAAACAACACAGCCATACCTGGGGTGCCTTTGAAAAGGTGGAGGGGGACACTGACCATGGTGAACAACAGCATGGGAAATGCTCCTCTGCAAAGTGCAGAGACTGTGCTGATTTAGGGGCCCAGCCTACAAGTGGAAGAATGGCTTCTGTACACAGGAACATGCCCAGACACATAGTGCAGAGCCAGTGGGTTTGACTGAGCATGATGAGGTCTGAGCACACACAGACACCAGCGAGGACAACCTGTGCAGGTACCCATGCCCCAGTGTAGTCTATGTGGGCAGCTATACCCCTGCCACAGCACCGCATTTCATACCCTGTCCAGTTAAACTCAGACGAAGTCAGAGATTGTGTGCTTCCCAGCAGCTGCCTTGCATCCCTGGACTCATTACAAAACAAGAATTATTCCAGGGTGATTCAAGCAGAACTTAACCAACCCTTTCAAATATGCATGGAGCAGCATCAGTTCTAGATTCAGTTTCCCCGTCATGTAAATTATTAGGTTTTTTTACAAATAATTGTCAGTTCAGATCTTTACTTGTTACAGATTACTTAATTTCCTTGTGGTTATGTCAGTTTAGACCACTGAAAATCCAGTCTGATGACATAATTGGAAATCTGGGATAAAATGCTAATTTCCAAGAGCATCACAGTCTCTTCACACAGATGTTTCCATAGCAACATAACCATCGTGATACAACCATGGTGAATGGGGGCTTTATGGGATTTATTTCCTCTTATGTGATTTTTTTTAAATGAAAGAATATAGATGAGGACAGTATAGAAATAATACTAATTGATCCACAAGTACTGGGAAGGATTTGGCAGTGAAAACATGGTTATGTGTCTAAGGGGCATATACAGACATATTATTATGAATGAGAAATGGGATTATGTTCTCTCTAATACACGTGTATTTTAGGTTTTAAAACCTTGGCAGTCTTTATGTAGATACATAAAATTCTCCACCAAAAACACTACATATTCTTTGCAAGTATTAATTTCCTCACTAACCGGAATAATATATTAAAATGCTAAATCAACTGTTCTGCATCAACTGTCAAAAGCAGAGCCAATCTCCTGACAGAATCAACCCAAGTCAGTGAACATCCCCGCGTAAGCCTGTTCCCCAGTGTCCCTTTCCCAACTGCCCAAGCCCTTGAGCATCAGGACTAACGATGCCTGGTTTCCTAAGGCTTTGAATCTCAGGTATCTAATGCAGTGCAATTTCTAACCAAGGCATTTTTGACATTTGTGGCCGTGGTGATAGCTCTCCTGTATGAATTCTCTGCCATTTAAGACAAGTTGGGCTCATTCATCTCCCAGTACAAGAAATGGCTGGGTCCATCTTCCATGCTTTTTTTTGAATCTTCTAGGAAATTAAGATGTTTAAGATCATTATCGCATCAAATCTGTCCCATCAAACACGGCTGAAACTGATAAGCTAAAAAATTATGAAGTGCGAGTAGGTAGGCATGTACATTTGCTGTGAAGACATCTTTCTTCCTTATGAAAAAAGATGAATGAAGTTCACAGTATACCTGAAAAATAACAATCTGAAACTTTTGTCGATTAATTGTCTCATCTGTAAGGTCCTTCCACAGTCCCATGCTGCCCCGTGCCAGATCCGACGTGCACTGCAGGAACACAGGGACAGTGGGACGAGAGCCACTGGCTTGGAAACTGCCAAGTGCTGGAGGTGCTGTGTGAGGAAGGAGAAAATGCCTCTGAAGAGGGGAGCTGATCACCAGGGGCAGGACCCATCTAACCAGCTAGTCAGGTTTGCCAGAAGAAATTATCTCTGTACCTGCAGGAAAAAAATTTGTACCTTGTCTGGATCTTTTCCAGGGTAGAAGTGATTTTAGGGACTTTCCCAACCACAAATGATTTATGAGGCAGTTACTGTCACAACTATGCCAATAAAAAATAACGTGAATAGATCAGGCATTATCAACAGCCACATGTTGCTACAAATAAGACTGGGATATGTAAGTTTTCTAAATTTGAATGTATCTCGTGCAGACTCGTGTAGTCTCTTCAGTGTTACTGCCGGAACTTCAGATGGGTGTTTACTGGAACCTTGACTGCACCTTTTAAATTAGCTATCCATAATTCCCCAGAAGAAAACCCAGGAGAAATTGTTGCTCTCAGAAACCGCCACTGGCTCTTCCCCTGACACAAGGCTCTTCTTTGCTGAGCGGAGGAGCCGTGTCCTGCCCAGAGCTCCTGGTCTGGCCCTTGGGGTGCTGTGGGGTGTCTGGGGGCTCATGCACCCCGAGCCATGACCAGAAGCAGGAGAAGGGGCACAAACAAAACCCACCAGCACAGGGGCCATCATGTTCCTGCAGAGATTCCCCTGAGGTCCTCCCAGCTACCAGGGTGAGCAAGGAAGCTGCAAAGCCCAGGCACGGGGAGGTGCAGCCTGACTCCTGCTCAGACATATGCTCTCAGCATCACAGCTGGACCCGACATTAGGATATGGCTCAGCACGTCCTTCACATCCCTGTGAAGCTGAAATCTTGTGCAGACTTGCTGTCAAAACCTGAATTCTACTCAGTTTTATAATGACTTTACATTTAGCCTGCATTTGCAAAAAAAAATAATCCAGATTTGGGACCAAAATGAAAATCAGATGTGCAGGTTGCAACACCCCGTTATCCCGCAGGGACACCTGGTTTGAGCAGAGAGATGCCTGACTTCCCGCGGGTGGCTCTGCAGGGATCGCAGCAGCCCTCCAACAGGCAATATCTCCTCCAATGGCAGAATCTGCACATGTGGACAGATTAGGGGTGTCTTCTGGACCTGCTCTGGAGCAAGCAGAAATTGAGTGGGTGGTGGCATCAAAAGCTAGCCTTAAAATCAGGGCACACTATAAATCCAGGTTTGTATCTCTTGCCCAGGGCAGAGATGAAGTCCCAGGTGCAGAATCTGAAGCCCTGCTAAAACTTTCCTGTTTAGTCTGACTATCCCACATTACAGTTTTGGTTAAGCCCTTAAAAGTAACCTGACCCAAAGCAGTGCTTTCCTAAAAAGTATGAAAAGAAAATAATTTGAAATGAATATTGCAAGTACAAAATCAAAACAAGCTTACTATTTAAGGCTGTCTGCATGACTGAAGAATTGTTTTCATTTTAAAACTGAAATTTAAGAGACCATAAATAAAATAATACTGTGTACTGTCCTCAGGCATTTTAGGAGAAAAATCACGATATTTATTTAGGAATGCCATTCATTGACCATGTTAACTCTTTTAGGTGTTTTCTGAGTATAACCTCACAACAAATTTTAGCATGTGTGTTTTTAGTGTTTATGGCTGGCATCTGTATGACAGAATAGACAATATTATTATGGATTATAGGATCAATAGTCCATGTGCTGAGAAGGATTTATGTAAGAGACCATAACAGCTTAAGCTTCAATAACTAACACATAACAGAGGACAGAAAGAACAGACGTTCACTAAATAAAAATAATAAAATTTTTCTATGCCAGAAAGGAAAATAATATAAGCAATGTTAAAATCAAAATGTTTTTTTTTCAAAAAGGTAAATAGAATATACACCGCTGCTTTGTAAGAAGTTGAAGTACATATTTGCATGAACTGAAATACACTTTGAGACCTGAAAGATCAGAACAATAGGAGCTTTTCTTGTCTCTGCCTATTTTATCAGCTTCCATGATAAAAAGGAATTTTTTCTTTTTCCCTGTTTGAAGCTCAAATCACAATCCCTGAGGGAATTCATGAGGCAGTGGAGGAGGTGAAAATAACCTTTACATTTGAATACTACGAAAGCCAAGATGTCACAAGGGTGTATTGGAGCTGATATTTCATTCAGGGTTTTTTTTGCCCTGTATTCCTTTTTATGTGTGGTAGAGCATTTCCTCTTTAGAGGAGGGAGCATCAGTCTAAACACTGAACATCCTGGCTTTCATGGTTTATAAAAAGAAGTAAATGTGATCAAAACTTTTTTTTTTCCCCTCAGAGATATAGCAGTAGGTTTGATTTCTTAATTACACCCATCATTCTGGAAAGGTCATAGTCTAATTCTGGTTACTATTCTGAGAGCAGAAGAAATAATTCTGGGGTTTTTTTCACCTGCTTTCACAATCGAACAAGGGTTCCTTCTTTCTTTTACAGGAACAGCTATATCCTCCAGGGATTTGACCAGCATGTGACTAGTCAGTCAACAGCAAATTATTTACAGTTTGATTTTCAATTACTTGTGATAACACAAATGCCTGAAAGATTGTAATCCAAGGACAAACCTCCCCCTCACTGAGACAATTTGGCTCGTTTAACACTGTTGCCGCATACTTCTTATTTACAAACAAACCAACCAAACCAGGTTAAACTTCTCTGGTTTTCTTTTGTTTGCTTTCTCATTCTGTGTGTATAGGAAACCCTGAGCACAGCTCGAAATAAAACCGCAGAAGAAGACATTTTGCTCATGACCACCAGTGACCCACGGGCTGAGAAACTGCCGTCCACATGGTGTATTGCAGTACCGTCCTTGGGATCCCAAAAGCTGCAGGCTGCAAGGTGCTAACCCTTTTGGTCTTGGTCCAGCAACACATTTAAGCATACACTCACCATTAAACACCTGAGTTGCCCTGCGGGCTTCGGCTGGATTACCCATGTCAGAATGCTCTGCTGGATGACAGCCAGAGCACTCAGCACCCTGCTCTGGTTTCAAGGGGGAAGAGTATGGAGAAAGTTCATCTGCTTGGTGGTGACTAACAAATGCCGTAGATGCTTCAGCCCTTTTTCTTAATTGCTGTCCTGATTTATTGCCTACTGCAGTCAATGGAAGGATCCCTTTGGCCTTAATGTAATTACACAAGGCTCCACATGATTAGCTAGCTAAACCTGTGAGTTTTCTGGTGAAATGACATTGCTAGCTGATGTAAATCTGGATCATTCCACCATTTCACTAGTTTATCCCATCCTGTGCTTTTGAGTGGATAAAGACGGTGCCAAAACATGCCCTCTTTACAAGATTAACAAAGGTACCATTATAGTAAAATCCAGTTGTAAACGTAATTTCTTTTCTTGTTTTGGTTTCCTCAGTTCCTCTGAAACAATACTTTGAATGCCAAACAAAGCTTTGAATGCAAGTGTGTTTGTAAATACTCTTTCAGAGTGCTGTTGTGAGTAGTTTATAGTTCGGTAGGATACTTCTTGCATCCAGTTCTTCTTCTTAGGATATGACCACTAATGCGATTCACCCCCTGTGGATTATGTCATTGTTCCAGCCAGCTGGTAGTTGGGGTTGTAACCCCTGGTGATTCTTCCTGCCCCAACAGCTCTGAGCTGGCTGATAATTTTGATGATGGGAATGTCTTCAGGAGTTCTTCTGGTGCGGATGCATGTTGCCTTACACTCATCTTTTGCCCGGAGGATTGAATTATCAGCTTTCTTCTTCCACCAAAGGGTAAGGGGTCAATTGTCTCTCTGTGGTTCCAAAGCAAAGTTGAGGCTTTCTCCCCAGATGCTCATATCCGCAGCGTACACCTGAAGAGCCCCAGAAGACACTTTCTGGCCCCCAGCTGCTACCGCTGGCCCCCAGGCAGGTTGGCAGCTAATCTGGCGACTTTCGTCACTCCATAACAATCAGTTTTGTTCCCTTGGGCTCTCCCCAGTGAAATGCGTGTGCCTGGTGTTGGCAGCAGCGCAGGTTTCATGGAGAGCAATGTCCTCATCGAAGGCCCCGCTGGCAGCTGAGCTGAGGCAGCCTCTCTGCTTGTGAAATCCTGTACCACAAGAGGGATCTTCGTGGCCCTGCGCAGCCTGCCCTGGAGGGGTCTTAATCCCCAGAGGGAGGAGGATGGCAAGAAGGCTGCAGTCTCACCTCACTCAGGAAATCCTTGCAAACCACTGCTTCTGGGAGCAAAGACGGCTCTGCTTCAATGTGTGCCAGGCTGCTGGGTGCCTGGAGACATGCAGACCCACTAGCCCAGCCTCCTCTTGCCCCCGGTCCCTATGCTCGTGGCCATGCCTGGGGGAGGCTCCAGCGATGGACCACCCATTGCAGCTCCTCCAGGTTGTGCTGGGACGGACTCCCAGCAACAGCACTTTCAGTGTCGGGCATCGTTCGCATAGAAGACATCCCAGAAATGTGGGGCAAAGTTAGACACTTCAGCACATGGCTATAATTCCCAGCACAAAAAGGGAGCTCACAAATACAAACATAAAGGAGCTATGCAAATACTCTTTTTCTCAAGAGTAGTCACTGGGCTTCACATTCTTTTTGAGCTCTTACTATAGCTTCTATTTTTCCTTTTAGCAACCCGAAAAAGAAAGATCTTAATCTTGTCCCCCAAACTATGTTCAACCTAGAGGAATGCTTGTTTTACTGCAATTAATCTTAAAAAGATCATGATTTTAGCTCATGCTGATATTCCTGGAAAACTGTAAAGTTGACACGAGTGGTTCTGGTGCTCCACTGATATTCTCTTTGTGTATTTTCTTTGGTAACGACATTGTTTCTGAACTCAAGTTAAATCGCTCACAGCAATTTTAGTCCCCTGAATGGTATTTTTGGCAAGCGCAATGGTTTCTTAAATGTCTTTACCTGCCTTTGTTCACTTCAGAAGACAATGCCCCTCATTTGTTATACGAATACAAAAGAATGGCCAGACCAGGTCAGAACGATAGTGCAGGTGACCCCGTGCTCTGTCTCTGGTCCAGTGAAGCCTGGTACGAGGAGTTCCCTAATGTTCCCAGAAACGTTTAGGAACTGGAGTAGGAAACGTGGGTCATTCTCGGGTGATCCTTCCCCCGGCCGGTTCAGCGTCTGGCTGCCGGTGCCTTGGGGACTTGCTGAGCAGAAGCAGGCTGCGAGGTTTAATAGCCATCCCTGGTGCAGCCCTCATACAACCCTTCTCGGATGCTTTGGCCTTGGCAGCATCCTGTAACAAGAAGTTCCACAGTTTAATTTCCACTGTGTGAAAGAGGACTTCCTCTATTTGTTTTAAGCTTGCAGTCTGCTAATTTCAAAGGGTGCTCTTAGTTCCGTGCTGAGGCAGGAGATGGCGGCTATTCCCCACCTGCCTTCTCCACATCTTTTAGGATTTCCACACCTCAGTCCTCCTCACTTGACTCCTTTCCAGCCTCAGCAACCCCAGCCTGTTTAGTCTTTTCTAGTACCATTGTCTTCACGTGCACCTGATCACACATCTTGCTCTCTGCGACTTTTCTAGTTTTCCTGTGCTGAGCCACGTCCTGCTGTGAGGGAAGGAAAACTCCCGTTTTGCTGTTCGCAATGTCCTTCCATGCTGTCCCCATCTGGCAAGTATTAATCCACAGGACACGCACCTCGGAGGTTTCCCAGGGACAGTGCAGGGCTGTCGGATGGACTGATGGGTCTCCCAGGGGAAAAGAGCTTTGCTCCTTAAATAGCGTGGTCTGCAAGGGCCTCTCAAAGCCAAACCCAGGGGAGGTTTTATCACTTTCTATCCCAATGGCTTCTCAGCTGGAGGCTCACAGTCCCCAGCGCTGCCTCCCAGCAGAAAGTATCCCAGCCAAGGAGGACACGTAGCGGGCATTGGGAGCTGCTCGGGGTACATGGCAGATCCCCAGTGCCCCGGTTTCAGCCCAGCACCTGCACTGGGTACTATTTTTATTAAAAGCAAAGATTCGGTGTGTGACCTCAAGCGATTTACCTCGTGAGCTGGGTCTTGCCCGGCAGAATATTGCCCACAAAAATCCCATCTGTCAGCCACGAGGGTACACAGCTGTCTCAGGCGTGCGGAGGAATTTGAAGCTGAGGCACCCAATGCAGCAGCCCCAAATGCCAGGCCTAGAGTCGTTTTAACTCATGTTACTCCATGGATTTCAGCTGAGCCAAACCTTCCTGGGGATGTCAGAGGAGGCGGGTCACAGAGCGGGCGCTTTGTGGCTGGCAGCCAGCTGGCGAGGGGAGCTGAGGACCTGGTCAAAGGACGGCAGTGACATTTACCACGGCGAGAAAACTGGCTTCTGGCAGTCCTGCTTCCTTCGCTGAAGAGACAGGATGGCTGGGCAGGCAGCTTTTGCGGGGGAGATGTGGCAGGAGGAGAACAAACCACTTGTTTCTCCTCGACTTTCCATTTTCCTCAGCTGAATAATGATCTTCCGTGTTTTCCCAGAAGGGGTACTGCTTTCTTCGAAATGTTATTGCCAAATATCTATCTTAAATGTCACACACACACACAGAGTAAAATGCATGTAAACAGAGCACTAGACATGAAGGGGTGCTGAGGACCAGAAGCTGATGGTGAAATGACCCTCCCGGGGTGTCATGCAAGTGCTGGTGTTGAGTGGAGCCATCTTCTTCGACCGAGGTATCTGGATGAGCATCTGTTGTTGCAGACTACATAATGGTATAGATTGAATTAATCCTTGTGACAGCCGAGCTCTTTGCCAGAAACAATAGCATCAGCTGGGAGAGTTAATTCCTAGCTTTGTGTTATTAGTCACCCCAGCCAACGCACATTCAAGGCAAGCAGCATGACAAGATGCTGTGCGGTATCTAATTCCTCCACTACTCCATTCTTCTTGCTGTCCCCTGCTTTAATTAGGTGCCATTAATCAGCACTGGTTAATGAGGAACCCATATCAAAATGTTCGGCGGTCTAATACAGCCGGAACAAGATCCATTCTTGCCACTTGAGCCTTGCGTGCCAGCCCATATGGAGCTGCACTGGAGTTGCAGCTGTTGATTCGGCAGCTATGAGCCCAGCCAAGCCCCATTCCCTTAAATAAGTGGCATTTCTCTTGCTCCCTCCGCCACAACAATGAAGGACTGTGAGCAGAGGACTGAGGTCTCATTCTGCTATTTGCTGTACAAATGGGAATAGGCTGGTTGAAACATTCAGAGATATTTTTAAGCCCGAAGTCGAGATAGAAGACGACTGGGATTTTCTAAGGCTTGTGAATACTGAATTCCCTGGAGGTTGGAAGGTGTGGAAGAGGGAAGGTGGAGAGCTGAAAAGATATTTCCTCAGGTTATTTCCATGGAAGTTAGGCAGCTAAGCTGCTTTACAGATCGGATTCAGTCTTTTTTTAAATATCAGTGGACATCTGTTTTTCTTTTAAATTTTTCTCCATGTTTCTTATCTGAAAGTAATATTAATCTTCTAATTTTGCACTGAGGGGTGCTTGGGCAGATCATTGACTGTGGTTGCCTTTGTAAGTCAGAAATATTTTAATTAGAATATGTTAATTACTGGATGTTCAGGAAGGCCACGCATAGAGCTCAGTGAAGGACCTGAGCCTCAGCAGTAAGCAAGAGACAACCACTGGGAAAGAGAAGAACATGTAAATATGGAAATTTAATTATTGTAAAATTGTATTTATTTAAAATAGAACACAAAACTATGGTAAATTATCCTCTTCTTCCAACTGTCCATTTCCAAGTGCATCTCTTATCCATGAAATACTGACTAATTCAAAACATACAGTGTCAATGAAGGATTGTTAAAGAAAGTGTGATGCTCTGCCACGTGATCAGGCTATTCCTGGCTACTGTTTACTCAACATCTGGGGCAATCACTATGGCACAAGTACTTCAGAGACAGAGAGAGTATCTTTTTGTTCCAGTTATCTACTTTTTGTTGTAGGTGTTTGCTGTACAGTATCAATCCTATCTTAAGATGTAGCCTTTTGTCACTTGAGATTATTCCACAGCCTTTTAGAAAACAAACTGAAAAACTCATAGAAATTCTCAGCAGATCATAGAAAATTTTATACTTGATTGCCTCACTTCTGGTTTCCTCCTTCTCCTCATCCATATGCAATCAATAGCAACTGCATTATGGAACAAGATATGAGCATTGGATTTGAAAACAAAACAGGGTTCTCTATCACAATCACTTATTATAGTTATTGTTCTTTGTTTTCTCCAAATTGTCTTTGTGAAAATGGTCTGTGACTTGCAGTAATTTTCCAAGCTTTCTAGTAACAGTGCACACTATCCAGCAGACAAAGTGGCAATGGTCCTGAGGAAGGGAAAATGAAAATTTCACTGAGCAACTGTGGAGTCTTATGTAGAATTTTTGATTTCTAAACTCTCTTTAGTTAGGATTTCTGCAACAGTTTCCTGCCAACCAACTCTGACACTCTGGATATTGCTTTGAATAATAACCCACCATACTTTTGGGTACCTAGCATCCCTGGCATCCCACATCTTATGTACAATGAGACCAATTTATCCCAGGCGTATGGGACTCACTGTGTAAAAGAGATTGAACCTGTCTGTGTTCACCATGTTCAGTGCATCTGGAACACGCTGTGATTGTTGCACATGCCCAGGCAGGCACATTGAGCCCATTGCACCCGGGTGGCACCAGAGTGACCACTGATGTGATGCAGAACTCCTCTGCACACAAACAGAAAGCCTGTGGTAGCTGGACCCAGTGTACCTGGTCTGATCTGCTCACATGGACAGCAGGACTTCTATGACCTTTTAAACATGTTCTGACAAATATTCTTTGTCATCCCCTTTCCCTCTTGTCTCATATGGTCCATTTCTCTCAGTCTGATAACCTCGCCCTTCGAGCCATTTCACCAGTAGACTTGTAGGATACCGCAGAGCATGGTCTCTGTTCATTGGAAAGTAAAGCATCTTGGAATTTTCCAGTTCCAAACCAGGTGTCAAAGAAAGAGAAGGAGATTTTTCTCTAGTGAAGATCGCTTTTCAGTAGAACATGTCTCTGATTATATTTTTCATAAAACACTGTTCTTTTCTAAGCCAGGTAACAGCTTTACTAGTTTGACATTGAAATGTTCTTAAAGCCAGCCATGATGGCAGCATCAGTAGTTTGATTCTTTATGATAATAGATCACTTAGAAAGGACCCCAATTACAAATTGTCCAGCCAGAGGGCCCAAGGTTAGAGAGACTGACCTCAGTCTGGAGAAGATCTCAAAGCTGGTGTATGTCATGGCATCTGCTGTTGCCCCAACTACAGCCAAAGAAAGAAAAAATTTTGCAAATATTTGTTTGAATTTGTCAAGGTATTTTTGACAGCTAGGTTTGAATATTTTACAGGCAGAGTAAATATGGTAACATGCAAATTTGCCATCATAAATATTCACAGAAGCCAGATTTGAAGTTTACCCATGTGGATATTTGCCCTGTAAGAGTTAGTACTTTCATCCAGTCAGTGCAGAGAAATTGTATTACTAGACTTCTGTGACCAATTACAAGTAAATGGTTACATGGACATTAACCAAGCACATCTGAAAAAAACCAAATTTTTTGAGGATGCGAGTTTTCTGTAAACACTGTGCTGAAAGCAAACACCTTAAATGTGTTTTAAATTTTGTTTCATTCTTAATTATTCCAAAAGTGCTAATCACAGCAATATTTCAAACATCCTTAGAGAGATGCCTCTTTAACATGGCTGTTTGTTCTATGTTGACTTTCTGAACCTTAGAGGCTAAAGTAGATGCAGAAGTGGAGATGAAGGATAACCTCATTAATTCATTACATTTATAATTTTAGGCATTTGTAAAACTTTAAAAAAGCATTTCATCATACATACTAGCTAGACTATACTAGCTATGCTCTATACTAGCTGGACTTCAATGTGAAACAATAAAGAGCATCACAATAAACAGGCATTTCCTTATATGAATAATTTGGTCTCTGAATATACTTGAGCGAAGGCTACTGAAATGTATCTGAATGTTTTGACAGTCAGTGCTTATCTGATGCTCAAAATCTATTTATGACATTCATTTCTATAAGTATCACAGAGCTTCTAAGATAACAGTGAAATGCATTTTTGTGTGACATGGGTAATCTTTCATCACTCTGTGGGTTATAGAATTCCCACAAAATGCCATAGTAAAAAAAGCTGCATCTCAGTGCAAAGAAAATGATCACAGTTTTTAGAACTTATGCATTCAGAATTGCTGCCTCTTTCTTTTAAAGATTAAATTCCTTCATATGCCTGCAAATAAAAAGTAATGTAATTTAGTTCAAAGTTATGTTTTTCTGAATTCAGCTCTTTGTGTATTTCTCTCTGTCTCTCTTTCTGTTTCTGAAAAGAGAAAACGAGGATCTGAAAATTCACCAGGGTTTCAGACTGCTGTGGTTCTGGTGGTGTAGATCGGCCTTCACTAATGAAAAAAATAATCCCCTTCTACATGCCCCACTTTTTAACCATCCTTTATTTTAAGCTTTTCAAGATGCTCATGTTCCTGTCAGTATCAGATGAAATTCCAACAAGATAAGAAAAAATTCGTGGAATAAATTTGAAGCAGAACAAAACAAACCAACACACACTTTGTTATTGAGAAAACACATCTTTCTGAAGAACAACACTTATTTTCATTTCCCTCAAAAAAGTCAATGTGCAATACTTCCATAGCAATGACCCTAGTGGAGGTGGTTTACTATTTTTTATAACACTGAAAATTGAGTTATCACTGGCTCCTGCATTGTAGAAACAGCCAGACAGCCTCTGAATGCTGTGAACACACTTGTGTTAAAAATTACTTGTACGCTATTCCTTACTGAGCTACTTCAGGGCATGCACGTGGTACTGCTTTCAATCTGAGTATCCACCGTTTCCAGTCATTGAAGCATCTGATGTCTGTGTTAGACTTTTCTTCTAAGAATATTTAACTACTAGAGCTAATGTCTGGGGGGGCATGGAGGAGCCGGAAAAGTCCTTTTTGACAAATCTAGGGCCTTAGATTCACCTGAACTGGTCACCTACCTGCATATATTTTAGCTCTATCATCTCATAATTGGTGCTGGGGTTATAGTGAAATAAATACTCAGTCTCAGGTTCACCAGTGTGAATGGCTTCTTTTAGTCTGTTGTTCACATCTCTAGCTGCCATCATTATAAAATCATATCCAAGCAAGCTATCCCCAGAAGATAAATCTTGTCAGCACAAAACTGATTTGTGAGCTCTGATTTATTTGCTTTGTTAGGCCTGCAGGACTTGTGAATCTTCAAACATTGTAGTCTGCACTTTGAGACCAGCCTGCTCTGAAGGCTTGGATTTTTTTCCCTAATTAGAGCACAATTAAGCTGTTACAAATACATTTGCGACAACATGAGATGAGTAATAAAAGACAAGAGGTCTGTCTCCCAGGAACAGTGCTACAAGGAAGCTGCAATGTGTTTATATGAGTTGATTTGAGCTCAGGCAACAAAAGTTTCTGTTAGGGTCAGATGAGATGCACCTCTTGGGTTGCTGGGGTAACTTTGCTGGCTGGGGGTTTATAAATTCATTACACCTGTGTTTTCAGAGCCCTTGAAATTCACTTTAGTAAATTCACACAGCATTCTTCCCTTTCACAGTGATTTTGCAGTTCCTCCAGATGCCAGTATCACAGCCTGTTTTTCTGATGAAGCAAAGACAGTCTAAAGAAGCATTATATTTTCGCCTGTGTTAGGATGTTTGTATTAGCGCTTTCACCTCATGTATTATGAGGAGGTATAATCCGAAAGCTGGAAGTGTCTGTGTATGGAGATAGAACCTACTCCTCTAGTTCTACTAAAAGTCCCCCTTACAATGGAGTGGCCACCTTTCAAGATCCCAATAAAAACTCAAAAACTTGTTATGCTTTCCTTTCAAAACCAAAGAACTCCCAAAAGTGTGACTCCAACCCTGTCTGCTAACTCCACCCTTCTCTCACCCCCCCATCACTACGATGCAAGACCAGTTCTGTCTCACCTGCCAGACCAACACCACACTCTGCCTCCCAAACCTGCTCTGCTCCTGCCTCACCACGAGCAGACTGCATGTGCTCCAGGGACCCCACACCTTACAGCTGCCTGGCTGCCAGTGCTGTGGCTCCTTCCGCTGCACATCTACATTGTGCAAGTGCAAAAAAACTAGGGGACGGGCCCTGCAAAGGCACTGCTCGAGACTCACCGTATCTCAGATATTTGCAGTATTGCTGCCACTTTCTTGGTACATGGTGCCATACAGCTGATGCAGCTGATGGACATGACTCTGCTCCCCAGAGTTTCCAGTCCTGCGAGACCTGAAGCGGCAGAGGAGTGAACTGCTACAACCAGGAGCAAGCCACCATGGGTGCCAGCACATTGAAAGGCCTATTGGAAGATGCAAACCTGGATAGTGAAGTCCTTCACCCGCCGTGTAGCACATACAGCTTCCCTGCTAAGTGACCTGATTTAATCCCTCTCCCAGGGGTCTGTCAGATAAAGAAGCTGGGAGAGGGGTGGATGTGTCAGTGAGCTGCACTTCGTGTGTTGTGGAGCAGCAATTTGGAGCCACCCTGCTGCAGAGAGTGACTCACTTTGACCAGACAGACTACAAGAGTCCGGTCTCTGCTTTCACAATGGCACTTCATTGCTGCAGGGAACTGACAGCCGGCTCTCCCAGTGGAGCCCCAGACATAAGTCTGCACGCCCAAAGTCTAAGGGACGTATTCCACCGACTGCCCTGCTGCAGGAGCCTCCCTTCACATACACCGTCTGCCAGGTATTCTTCTCTCTATGTTGTATGAGAGTGTCCAAATCTTACTGCAGTTGATTGAACTCTCTCCATTGCCCAGAGGGGTGATTGAAGCCAGGCCATAGCAGACACTGAATGTGTTTTGAGATCGGGAGTAACAAAAGGCCAGGCAAGTGAGGAAAAAGTTAGTTCACTAGATTCCGATAGAGACAACAGACACCAATACGAATGCAAAAACATACTGGGTATAACAGTACAGCACTGTGAATTGTGAAGCTGTGTTTATTCCTTTGAATTCAAGCAGGAAGGAAGGGATTTTTGCAGTTCTGGTGCTGGGCCAGCTGGTTTGCCTTTCCCTAGCTCCCAGCTTTTGTAAACGGGAACTGACTTCTGCTGGCTGTGTTGCCCAGCTCTGCCCCTGCCTGCCCACAGCAAGGCTCGAGCTGCCCTGTTCCCGACTGCTGCAGCTCTGCTCCCTGCCCCAGCAACACACGCGGGGCTCTCGTCACTCATCCTTGTTGTCACAGAGGGCAATTTTCAGATACACTCCTCTGTGGCTGCTTGCATGATAATGTACGCCCACACAGTAAGCGTTTTAAATCACCTGTGGAGTACAGCAAAAGTGGTCTCTTCTGGGTTCCCTGAGTAAATGAATCATGCATTTTTCCAAAGAAATACTTAAAAACCTTTGGACCCTTGACAGGTGATCATCCAAGGTCATTTACTGGGCTGCAAAATCTCTTCTATTTTTAACTCCTCATTAAAAACCGTGAGTTTATTCTTGCATTTTTAAAAATGCCTAGACCTTGTGGTAGCCCTTTGCAGAAGGCTAGGTTTTGATTTCTGATAATTGCTGGAAAGTGACATTCCCATTAATCCTCACTAGTACCATTTGAGGATTTAGAAACTGCTTTTAGATACAAGCACAGCTCTGCAAATCCCCTAAGACGGAGCCATGGGTAACGGGAATATAGAGGTCACTTGAGTCATGAATTACGAACTCTGCATCCTGTCAGATGGTATTATGGGGAGAGGAGAAAGGGAAAGATCTGTTTTTTCATTCCCTTTAAAAAACACTGCGAGAGTGGGGAAGACTGTATTGTTCACTGCAAGAAGTAAGAGTTTTTCCAGTTTGGCCAGGTGACCACATTAAACTGGCAACTGTGTCGTGACAGGACATGATAAGAAATCCAAGCCCAGATCATTTGGGACTAAACCGAGTTAATTCCTGATTGCAAAAAATCTGTCACCCAACAAGAAAAATTTGTAGCAGTGTTGTGAGAGCCATCAGTAGACTCTGCCTGACTTCTAGTTGCTCCGTTGTTCACACAAGGGTTTTGAGTCCTTGGAGCAGATCCTCTGGCAGAAAAAGTGTTGGCAGTCTCTTTGCGTAGCACTCCTTGTTAGTCACACTAATAGATGTCATTAAGGTGGGGCACAAACCTCCACTATTGTCCTGAAAAAGGATGGGGTGGACAAAGATGCCATCAAGTCACTGAAGCCAAATGGTACTGTTTTGAGGGAGACAAGAGGAAGGCCTATTTTTTGCCTGAGCAATACTCATGACAGGTTTTATTGCTTCCTGATGAGATCAGGTGAATAACAGTGTCATACTGTGTTGCCAAATGGGGTAAAATGTGGTGACATCTTGGGTGGTGGTGGTAGGGCTCTGCTGGGACGAGGGGTTGAAAGGCGGCTGTGAGACGTGGCCACAGAGAAGAGCAGGAAATTGCACACATTGCCGCCTTGGGCAGGTTGGCGGCGAAGAGGGAAAACAAAGCAAGAGCAACAGCCAAAATGCGATACAACTAGCAACGGCTCTGCCTCAGAAATATGGCTGGCCCAGCTCATAATGGTGAGGGTGCTGATCCACATCTCTTTGTCCCCAGGCACCAGCAGCCATGCATGGCCCATGCATGCCTCCCACCCCAGCCCCAGCAGCTGCATGGTGAGGGGAGACAGCAAGGGCTGAGCTGAGGAACAACACACGAGCGGTTTTGTTTCTTTGCTTTTCCCTATGGGAAGGCCTTGGTTACTGCTATCTGCTCTCAGCTGGAGCAGCTTGAAGCCTGCAACAGGGGAACCCACAAGGGGTGGCCACGGGGGAGGGGTGGACACCACGCACGTGGAAACCTGTTGAAGAACGAGTCCCACTGAAACACTCCAGGAAAACAGCTCTCTGCTACATAAGCAAATGTGCCCCTGTAATTCTCTATTTCAATCATCATGAATGACAGTATCAAGCTCTCTTTTGAGCTTTTTCATCCTTACACTGCACAGGGAAGGATAACAGCTCAGTTTTACAGAGAGGGAACCTGCGGCAAAGACAAGAGTATCCAATAGGCACAAGGTCACCATCAAACCAATGGTGCAGCTAACAACAGATCCAAACATATTTCAGTGCATACATCATATAAATATCAGCTCATTCTGCTGCTTGTGCTGTACAGACTGAACAAGAAATTCAATAGGCAAGTCACTACGCAAGTGAAGTTTGTTGTCTCCAATGTAGTCATGTGTTCTAACTGTTGTTTCTGTGGAAATAAAGAATGAAAATGGGCGGATTTTAGTTTTTTTCCTATTACATCTCTGTGATCTTTGGGTCTTGGGTATAATTCCTAGGATTTTTCTGATTCCTTTTTAAAACTTCCTCTCTTCAGCAAGGTGTAAAAGGGTTAATTTTTGCTTCCTGCAAAACCAGTAAAGTCAGCAGCTTTGTCCAGCTAAACAGTTAACACTTCAAAGTTTCTACTGGTCAGAGCTAACTGATAACAGCCTGAATATTCTGGTGCTTGGCTAGTTTATTACTCAAATTAAATATTTCAAAGGAATTCGGATTGGGACATCATGCCTTTGAAGTTATGGAAAGACCCCAGCTTAGAGTTACCATTTCAAAGAAATTTTTACAACAACTTTTAGACCAGCAATGTCACTGGTGGCCAGACCATTGATTTGCAAACTGGCTAGACTGATTAAGCTGGGATTGTCTTAGCTGAAACAACGCATTAGGTGTTCTGTGAATGGCGCTGTAAGACACCCTTGGAAAGGTGTTTTTAACTGGAAGGATGAGGCAGAATACCATGGACTTTCAGGCTGTGCATTTGCTCGTGTTATTCTGAAGCTGGTCTGAGACCAGGCCAGAAAGAGATATGTGTCAGGAAAACTTTTACAAAGATGAAAACCCAAGGAAAAGCAGAATTGGTCATTTCTGTCCAGGTATAATCAGAAATCTTAGTTAGGTGTAGCTCTCCTCTTGACCCCCTTCAGTCACATTGTGAACCTCAGCCTGACCATTGCAAAGCAGGATTGCTAACCCTAAGCATTCAGAATTCATAAGTCAGACATCCAAATGATGAGATATAAATTTTAAGACCTCAAGATTTTAAAATACTACTGCGTCATGTTTTAGTCTTTATTTACTTACGAACATGAACCTTTAAGTTTTACAGTTTAAATCTTTCCTCATATAGGCTATCTTTTTTTTCAGTTTTATCATAGCAGCAGCAATCATAGCTTAGGGTCTCTTTTTGATGGGTGTTGTATTAACACAAAGCAAAATCAAGGTCTCATTTCCAAAGGCTCTTAAAACCACAAATCATAACAAATTGCATGGCCTGAGTGATTTTTGACAACTGAGTCCCATTTTCGACATTTCTTAGACATTTTGTCTCCTATATCCTGTTGAAAGCTACACAGTCTTGCAAAGCTAAATGGAAAACAGTCTAAATAGTGTTAAAAATCTGAACCTTGCCATCTGAGGTCACCTGACATCAAAACTGACATCTTAAGAAGAAAAAAAACTGACTAAGGCAAGGCTAGTAAATAAATTATAAAGAATAAAACCAAGAAACTATCTTTAAAGAGACTCCAATAACCTCTTTTACTACCCACCAACACTGGCCAAGTGAATTTATAGGGTGAATTTAAGACAGACAGCACAAAGCATTAAATTTAGCTTACATCGCAGGATCTATGCCTTTGCTCCATAAGCTCTTTAACCCTATTTGTTCAGTTCAGTTGTTTCATTCTTAGGGTGACGGGAATAAACTTTTAGGGACATGTTTTCTATCAATGATATTTGTACTCTGTTTTCTGCTAGAAAGCTGAGATGAACTTGCCTTCCCTTGCTGTAGGCTTGTGTTTAAGTAGTTTATGACTGCATTTGAACATATTGTCAAATAAATTCATACATGAGACTGAGTCGAACTTTGTCAGTTCATTTGATCATTTTTTGTAAGATAGACTGCATTATTACTGTTGCAGGCTTGGTCAGTTCTTTGTCCAGCTCCAGACATGGGAGGGGCTGAACTGGTGTAATTCCCATGAGTCAGGTGTTATTAAATGAGAGCCTCACGGGAATGATTTACACACACAAGGGATTTGGCCGTAATGTTATAAAATGTAGACTTACTCTGCTCATCAGGTCATGAGGATACAGATCAAAGAAGGAAATGGATGTTTTTTCTGGCTTGATAGTATGGCATGCTTCAGTCAAAGATCAAAGGAGAATCATAGGAAACTAATGTAAGGTGGAGGTTGCAGCAGGCACCCTCTTACAGATGCCATGAAATTATACTGATGTGTAGCTTCATCAGTCAGAATGAAATTCCAAGCACAGAAGAAAATGAAAGGTCAGCAGGCAACCTCCCTAGCACTAATTGAACCCTCTGGGCAATGACTGACAGAGGCACAACCAGCATAAAGCTTTCTGGGTATGGTACTTGTAAAGAAATAAATCATTTGATGGATGCAGCTCATTTCCTGCCTACTATGCAGAGCTGTCCATGATGAAGATCTCAGTTCAAACGTATTTCAGAAGAGGAGGACTGCCTTCTGTGAAAGCTGAACCAATGTAAACCTAACAGGCAACTTCTATAGGTGTGAAAGGCTGCAAAAGGCCACATCAATCAACCCTGCTTTGACTTTATGGAGAGTTTTATGGTTTGGGTTTGGGTTTTTTTTGCTTAATTTTAAATAGAACAATAGAAAATAATAGAAAAGAAGCCATTCTTAGGCCAGGGTCTCAGCCTCTTCTCATGGATTAGTACAAACAGAAAGCCAACATAAGTACAACGCATCACCTAATTAAGCTTTTAGACTCAGTTTCCACATGGCTATAAATTATGATAAATGTGGTCCTGGGGGAATGTTGGGTTTTATGAGAGGTCTCAGCTTGCAGTGATACAACTCTGAACACAGCTGCACATGCAATGGCTGCTATCACATATTGGAAGCATCTTCAGTGATGACTCCAGGACTTGGTACTTGGCCTAAAAATTGTCTCTGGTGGGCAGCAGCCCTTGGCCTGGTCCAGACTGACCACCAGTCCCAACTGCTTCAGAGGCAAGAGAGCCCAGAGGGGCTGCAGCTATCTATTCTTCCTGCTGCCACCATTGCAATGCCAGACAGGCTAACAGGAGTCTCTACAAAACGCTGAGATCTGCCAGTGCTGCAGATGGGTATATGCACTTCAAGCGATGCTCTAAACCTCAGGCATACAAAAATTTTTCTCTGGAAATACCAAGGCTTCTGTGGTGCTGGCCCAAATGGTGCTGCTACAGACAGGCAATGTGGTATTTGTTGGCTTTGGTTGAGTTTGAGGCTGTGCAGGTAACAAAATCCAATCACACATCAGTTTTAAGTTGCATAATCTGTATAGGTTAATGAATTTTTTCATAGGTGAATGAACTATACCAGTATAACCAGATAACCCTATCCCCAGTAAGGGGGTTGCACCATATAAAATCTCCTAGTAAAATTAGGGCAGCACATAACTTTATGTACTGTCAAAGCCCAAGAAGTCCTTTCAACAGGTCGTAGCAGTTAGAGCTGGTTAGATTTCTGAATCCTTTCAAGCAAGAAAATTTCAATCAGTGGTTATTTCGCATAAACTGTTCACTGTGACTAATCGTTCTAACACTTGCTGTTTGTTATTCATGGTAGGGGAGTGTCAGGCTCTCTACTCCAGGGGCTTATTTTTCCCAAAGAGTTCATCTACATTGGCTTCCCTGGAAGTTAAAGCCAATGTAACAGCAGGGGAAATCTGTTCTCAGATTGTATGACTAGAATTTCTATAAATAGGAGTGACTGATGTAGAGCTATGAAAAAAATAATTGATTTTTCAGTGTGGCAGCTGAACCAAAAAATTGAGGGGAAAAAATAATTTAGTCCATCTCAGCTCAATTTGTTGGGCTTTTTTTTCTTTCTTTCTTTCTTTTTTTTTGGTCTGTGGGCTGAGCAAAATATTTCATTCAGCTTCAGACAGAGCCGTTCATTTCCCGACCAGGTTGTTTCTCATGAAAAGCTGGTTGTTGGAACGGACAGGCCAGATTTAATAATCATCTACAGAGTGGATGAGGAAATGTGGACATAACTCCTACAAAAGGGCTTGCCAGGTAGGGCAGAGAGACCAGGTTGCAGACCCCTCCTCAGCCCACTGGGACCCATCTTTGCAGCAGCAAGTTCCTCATCCACCCCGTGGTGGAAGCAAGTGATGGACCCTCTGGAGAGGATACACAGGGGTGTAGCATCTGCCCGGACTCCTCTTCAAACCTAACTGGCAAAAGAGGCATGGAAGCGATTAACCCAGCTGCCTTGCCTGGTAGGTAGCACCTTTTCCAGGGGGGCAGACAGCTCCTGTTTCAGGGACCAGCTCTGGAGTTAAACCTAGGCTTCCCAGGAACATGTCTCAGCATTTGATTTCAGCACAAATTATTCCCAAAATTTGACAAGAACAAGTTTAAGAAAGACAAAATGGCATTTTTCACAAAGAAACCATCAGCTCCATAAAAAATCACTTCCTAGCTGACTTTTGTAAAGGAATATATATATGAGAGTCCATTGCTAGGACAGATACTTTTCCATGGACATTAATGTGAACAACCTTGTATACATTTCTGTACATTAATCAATGAGAAGGGACATAAATAGCATCAGAGTAGTGCTTGTAAAAATTTCTCACAGATTCTGAGTGTTTGGAGTTTTTTTCTCGATAACACTGAGAACCGTCTGGGTTATCTCTGTTTAGTTAGATGGAGAACAGAGGCTGCCATGACATATGTAGCTGAGCCGATTTAAGAGCTGATTGTTATCAAAGGGGGGGAAGTCTCACTTCCCCTCCTTCACACCCTCATCTTCTTTGCCCACACAACCTAGACATCTCTTGGGCTGACAGAGATACGTGAGCTGACAGGTGAGCTTACATGAGCTGATTTAACTCATTTACCTGCAGAAAAATGGCCACTTTTTCTGCTAGCATCATTGTGAGCTGGGTTAAAGAGTGAAACAGCTCCTGGAGTGTCCTGGACAAGCTCCTGTCTGTGTGCCTTGTTGGCAAGAGAAGGGCTGGGGCTGCTCCATGCTGGTGCTGCTGTGGCAGAACTCCTGTTTGCTTTCCACACTCAGTCACTGGTTGCATTTTGTCATGTTGCACTACTCCTTATCTTCTTGGCAACGGATTATGGCTCTTAAACCATTGCTAAAGTTGGCGAGGTTCTTTCCAGGCACTTCTGTGGAGCTAGATAAGCATCCAAAAGGGCAGTTTTCCATATTGCTCTGTCTGTGAGTCATGCTATGTTTAATGTGCAGTCATGCTCATTTTGACAAAACAGGAGATAATTCACTCCCAGACAGGTCTTCAGAATGAACGTGAGTAGTCTTGTGATAGTCTATGTTATATACGATTATAGACATGGCTGTACTTGTTCAGAAAAGGAATTTCTCCTGAAAGCGACAGATGCATAGGAAAACCTCTTTCTATTTTCCTGCCCTAGATTTTCTTTAATAATAAGGGATGAATAGAGTTTAATAGAAGGAATGGAAGCAGCTGTGTTGCAATTAGAAGGCATAATTAGTATTTACGCAGAAGTTAGAGCATACGACTGTACTGGGTACAGGGAAGTCTCAAATGATGAAAAATGACTGGTTGTGTGGTTGGTGCTTCAGAAATCTGGTTCCTCCTGTGCAGCTAATGTTAAGTTAGTACAGTACACTGAAAATATAATCCCTTGAAAATCACTTTCTGGATCTGAAAGTAATTAATTATCTGTGACTGATTACTGTCTCAGGGCCAGAAAAGTACCAGACACCTGCTATTTCCATTCAAGCCACTGAGAATAGCTGGTGCCCTTCTTACTGTTAGATCATTCATGCTCTCTGCATATTCAGATTTGGTATTGTAGTGTATTGTTAGCTAAAATGAGGACAAGCACTGACTTCCCAGCAGCAACTGTCCCTAATGATGTCCTTATTCTAGGTTTGAGATAACAGCAGATCAAATACCTTTCTGTTTGACTGCCAGTTTCACGCAGTTTTCGAATTTAACATGAGACCAAGGGCAGAGCAGTTTTATTTAGTACCATGCTTTCAAACTGTATCTCCAAAAGCTTTACTGATTTAATCAGTATTTTTGAAAGCATGCAGAGAAAGGATGAGAAGTTTAAAATGGTAACTGGCTAGCTGCGGCGCAAAGAGATTTTCAGATCAGATCTGAAAAGAGATGGAGAAATTTGAGAGAGCTGTTGTTGATGCAAGAAACCTCAGAGGAGAGCAGTCAATAGGGGCGAGACTCTGCTCCATGACCGCTAACAAAGCCGTGCTCTCACTCTACACAGAAATGTGATTGCTTCCTGCTCCTGATAATCTCATGTGACTTCTGTTACTAAGCAGGGAGAGTGTCAACATGCTAACTGTCAGCTGGAAAAATTAAGTAACTCTTTTTGTAATCTGGTTAGTAAGGAAACACTTCAAGAGTAGGCTAATCAGATGGTAAGGTAGAATTATTAAACAAAAGCATCACTATTGGTTTCTGGATACATGAAACAATTGCCATAGCTATTAACAGTGCAGTAACTGGAGAGTTTCAGAATAGGGAAAAATCTGGTCCACAGATGGATTTTCTTCAAGGCTCTACCAAGCCTGAAAAAGCTGGCAGGATGGGTTGTGGATGCAGGCACGAATTCACTTCATTTAAGGACATGAGGACATAGCATGTCTGAACAGGAGTCAAAACACGGTAAGGGCAGGCTGGTTAATGGGCAGATATGGAAAAGGATTGGAGAACTCTGATGTTCAAAGTGGTGTGGGTGGTCTTTGCTGCAAAAACTCAATGCATCTGTCTTATGACCACAACATGCAATAAAAGAGCTTCACGACCTAACCTTAATTTCAAAATAAAATGGTGGAGCTTTCTTCCTGTAGCTCTGACACTGGTGTGAAGGTGGTAAACATCTGTGGGAAGTCTCTGTGGAAAGATTAAGTGTGAGAGAAACCTGTAGTGAAGGTCCCTGCTGTAAATCCAGGCAATGCCAGTACAGCATCTCTTATTTGTCCAGAACTCCTCCTAGACCTTCGACAGTTCCCCAAACGCAGCAGAATATGGCTTCATAGAAGTTATTTGCTACCATAGGAAAAAAAAAAAGGTTTTCTGTACCATAACCATTTCATAGGGTATCAGTAAGCACATTCATATGCATGATCTTTCCTTTTGGATGCTTCTCGCATTTGTGCTTTATCTTGAGCTAGTTGTTTCCTTTTCAGGAAAACTGAGTGACAAGTCCTATTTTACCAAACTTTTAGTAATACTAGGGAAAACTGTTTCCTCCTCTTAGACCATCCAGCAAACTACTCAGATGAGACACACCCCAGAACAGTTCAACTGGAAAATCTTAACCATGCTTCTGTTTCATCTGTCTTCATGTCCTTGTCAAGTTTTCCCACTGCCTTCAACCTCAGAGGGATGAGAACAGATATTTCCTTCTTCCCCTTCACAAAATACTCTTGTTGCAGCAGAATAATGACCAAAAGGCTCCATCAACACAAGGCAGATACCATAATTTCCTTGGAGATCTGTTCTAATGTTCATCCCCAAGTGGTCAGGCAAGAGCTTTGAACTCTTTCCCTCCCTACAGCTGTCAAGAGCAGAATACACTTTGTTCCCCTGACTATCATCACATGCATGGTAGGTCTAAGCAAGCATCTGTCTTCCCTCTGATATGAGCTACTGTAACTGCACTGAAGTTTCCACCAATTGGACCTAAGCAGATTATTAGGAGGGTGGGAAATATTAATCTAAATCTCTTTGCCCTCTGTACCAAGAATGGTCCTAGTGCAGCCCTCAAGAACAGAATGCCCTCCACCGAAGTAGCAAATTAATAATCTGGCCCCTAATATGGCCAGGGCATGCTGCCTGGGGCACCTAGGGCTTTATGTAGACTAGCACAGCCCAGGCAGACCTCCACAGGCTGTCCACAAAGTGCTCCTACAGACAAGTGGTGCAGCTGGGAGATGGCACCTGAGGGGCTTTCAGCACAGGGATCTCTGCACCTTCCGCCCCCTCTCCACGGGCTACCTACACAGCCACAACAATCAGCTGGACAGAGAAGGGAAGACTGATTAAAGGATCTGCACCTGCAGGTATGGCCATTTACAAAACACTCTCTCAGGCTAGTAACTGAAGAACCACTATGTATTTAGCAGTATTTTAGGAGTCAGATGATGGAAGTCCACTAGGACCCTACAGCAACAGTAGATGCTTGCAGCAGAGCAGCTATGTTGCTGCTACGGTTTATGTGCTGGTGTGACAGTGGTGCAAGATGTAAAGACCATGCCTTACCTCTTCAAAAAGGGTTATAAATTGGATGCTGCCTTTTGAACTGGGAAGAGGTGATTAGAAACTAAGTGTGGAGTCAGGATGAATGTTCCCAATTTCATCTTTGACATACCTGGCAACCTCACTTCTCTCAGCTCTAAAATGAATATAACATCTGTCCCCTACAGTATATTAGGTACTTTGTTCTTTTAGTTCAGGGCAGAAAAAAACCCCTGTGTCTCACTGGCACAGGGCATTGCTGTGCATGAGTTACCCAGGCTAGTAAAGCTGCATTTGTTCTGTAGTAAGAACAAATGTACAAAAGCAGCAATGTTGACTGGATATTTAAAAAAAAATAAAATGATCTCTTGCTGCTTCAGTTTTACTGTATTCCACCTAGAGTTTTTAAAGTTTCATGAAATTCGGACATTGGGGATTTGCGTATTCTTGAAATTAGGACCGTTTAAAAATGGAAACACCAGAAATTACTAGACACATGAAAGACTTCCGTAAGCTCTTACCACCAACTTCCTGCTGTCTCGAATTCATTGTCCCTTTCGACTCAGTGGTAAGTTCAGGAATTTCTGGTGATAGTGGCATTTCAAACCTGGCATTTGACACTTTTTCCTGCAATCTCTGTTTATTAAAAAAAGATGCACAATGCCTCTGCCATTATAGCAATAGTATTGATGGAGCTTCAATGGCCTAAAGACTTAGAAGCATGCCCAGTGAGGAAAGTTTAAAGCTTTTTTTTAGGCCAGCTGATATAGCTGGGGCAGGAGGACCATAAAAGATATATGGTCATAGGTCAGAAATAGATGTAGCTATTCAGTCTGACTTCTTGTCCCTTCAAGTTACACGGTGTCCGTTCCAAATGCAGAGAGCTTCCACACTCCAATAGTGCTGCCGTGTGTCTGGGTGGGCTGAGGACCCCACCAGAGCACTGATGGGTGGCCGCACTCTTTGCACCTCCTCCAATTCCCAACTCAGCAGCAGTGGGGGGTGCACCCCCCGACATGGGGGCAGACAGCCTTGTGAGATCCATACCATGCTGTATAACCTTTCATTTGCTGGAGGCCACATTTCTTACACAGTGATTGGCAAGATTCTGGTTGGATATGGTTTTTATTAATTCAGTGCTAGCATCTGGTTTTAACTGCATGTCTAGTGCCTGTGTCTAACTGCGCCACAGGTCATACAGCATGTAACTTCAGCATTGGCTGAATATAGACATACACCACACTGATTTACTTATTGCCTCCCCATGGCTAACTGAGTTCCTGGATAACCATACTTTTTAATTTTGCAAGGACAACGATGACATCAGAATACTCTTGCAACTGTTTGTGGTGAATCAACAAGTAGGAGACAAGACAATTCAATAAAGTAAATATTGATTGCTATTTCCTTTTCCTGTCTTCTTCCTCCAAGTATAATCTGCTTGTCAGATATCCAGGCTACTCTACCCAGTCTCCATACTTGTTGACGCAAAAAAACAGTGGGTATGTAAAGTGAGAATAAAACCATGACCCCCACTGTGGCCGTGGTTCTGCAATACCCTTCCTGCTGAAAGCATTTCTGAGTGCAACTGAGTTTATCAAGGCACAGAAAAAAAATCCAGCAATGAAAATCTGAGCTATCACATAGGGAGGCTTTTCACTCCATCAGGAGACACGTGGCAAGCTCTGCTAACAGCTGCTTTGTTGTAATCTCCATAGAGGCGAAGACATATAGATACTGAAACTTCTACAAGGTATCCTAAATAAGCTGAAATAAAGCAGGATTTATGGGGACAGGACTGAATATTTCTTTCTCTTTAATTCCTGGGAGGAGGAAAACTGCCTAGGATGATGTTATTTACAAGCAACATTTATTCTCAGTGGCTACTGAGAATATTCATTTATTCTCAGTGGAATCTTCTATTCTTGTAGAGCTTCTCAAAATATTAGGATTTCCATTAAAACACAAACCCGAATCTAGTTGCATTGAATTGACTTTTTTCAGGAAAGAAATAAAAGCTCAACATGCTGACTCCTTTGACTCTTATAAACACCAGCAGGCAAAAATATATTGCATCAAACTCATTTAGAGATTAAAGTTGGAAAGATGTGTAATGAAATCAAGGGAGAAGTTTTGTCAGAAAGAAGCACTTGAAAACTAGAAGAGTTAGACTAAAATTGCTGGTAGAATGGGAACAGATAATCAAGCAAGATCAAAAGTATCAAAACCCAACAAGCCGCATGCTGAAAAAAAGTTAGTAGGAAATACCAGATATTTTCCAATGCAGCTTATTGCAAGATGGCTTCAAAGTCTTGCTCTTTGAAGAGAAATCCTTGCAGGGGTGCGTGAGGAGTGTGATCACGTTGGCTGCTGTGGCCACTCTTTCATAATGGGCTGTGTTGCTCTTGCAGCACCCATCCCTCAAGCCCCAGCGAGGCTTTACAGTAACGAGCAAGGACCAGCTTGCAGTAGGGACAGAAGAGGGTGTTTGAGGCTGGAACACAGTACTGGTAAAGGAGCTGCTGTGGGAGGAGGAATCAGGGCTTTCTCCTGTCCACATTACCCTCCCTTACAGTATCAGTACAGCTCTTCCAGGGCAGAAGGTGCTGTATTCCTGCATGCAGTGCACATGATGGAGCGTGACTAATTTACTGTGATGGCATCTCTCGAGGTTGCTGCAAATAAGCACAATCAGAAATTCTTCCCCAAAGAAGGAGCAGTGGGCACTGGTGGTGCTGGGCATGGCAGTGCCTTGCACAGTGTAGTAACTCTATCAAAGGATGCCCTGAGCAGCAATTTTCAAGCTTCATGGTGTGGAATTTATGGAAACGTGTATTTCTCTCAGCAGTCAAATCTTCCCCACATGTCAATTCCCTCACGTCCTCCGTCCCAGCCTTTGCTACTACTCTTTTCTTCCTCTTAGTGTGTTTTCTTTTTTCTTCCTCTGAATGAATCACCTGACGATGAGAGGCCTCTGCCTGCAGTCACTGCTGTTCCCGAGCCCTAGCTGTTCCCCCGGTATCAGTTTCACACATGCTTTTCCTTGCAAGCAGTGTGCAGCAAGTGTCATTTGTCTTCCTCCATCTCCTCTGCTCTTGAGAAAAAGAACTTGCACTGGGGATATGGTCACATCCAAAAGATTTAGCAGTAGCATAGCATCATTACAGCTGTGATGCCCTAAGGGTACACACAGTGAAAGGCATGTCAGGAATGGCAATATGTTTTCTTGAGCCGACCAATGCAAATGGCAGAAATATGAAGCCTTTAGGTGCAGAGGGCCTTTCCCTGAGGGATTATTTACAGGGACAGTCGTTAGCTACACAGGGGACTTCTCTCCCTTGCTACCAGCTGTGCTGTGTTACCTGATGCATTAGTAATCACCATGCTGGTTTTGCACTTTCTTGTCACCTTTTGTCCTTGGTTCCCAGGAACATTCATGTGCCACCAGATCATCACAAGTCTGTCTAGGTAAAGGTCAGACATTTCACCCTTCTGATAGATACAGCCTTCTCTGTAGGGAGACACAAAAATAGAAGTAGGAAAGCACCAGAAAGTAGTATTTGGAGCAGGCTGAATAGACACAGCAAATTATAGGAGCATAAACAAAATACAAAAAAAAGATGACACCTATGCAGCATTAGGGCAGGTAAGAGATATCTGAGGTCTGCTGTATCTGAGGCCTGGTTCCCTAGCAGAAGTTCATTTCAGATGACCTTAGATGTCTGTAGAGCAGCTGAGCTAATCGCCCTGGACTCCCCCTGCAACCAGAGAGAGAAGTACATCTCAGGGTTGTGATGAATCTCACCTATAACAGGTCAGTGTAATAGTAGGTCAGATGCATCCTTCCCTGGAAACACGTGTTCTGCTCTGTTTGCTGTAAAGAGGAGTCAGAGTGACTAATGCAGACACCAGCAACCGCTTTGCAAACGTCTGCAGTTAGACGGAGGAATCCTGCCCTCCCCGCCCAGCTTGGCCCATAGCCAAAACCCACTTAAACAGCTGCCTAAACTTAGAAATATATTTGAGGTTACTCCCGAATTTGTATTGCGGGTAAAGTGTTTTCACTGATGCTGGGAGGCAGAGCAAGGGACAGAGGCACGGGTTTGTTTCCCCCCTCCCCCTCAGTTCATAGGCAGAGTAAATGCTTCAGAAGCAGAGACACGAAAAAAAAAAAAAGGCACCAGCATTGCTTGGGTCAGGACGGATGGTATGGGCTTGGAAAAGTAATACTGGGAGCACTTGTTATGGCTGAGGGCTGGCTGAAGGAGGTTTGAAACGATCTTCTTTGTAAATAGGTACGATTGCATCAGAGGACGTCTGACTTGTCCAGCAATTCTTCCTCCCCACAGAAGCAACCCGGCGGGGACCACCCGGACCAGTCGGCGTGAGCAGCTGGCACTTGTCTGTCTGCAGAGTGCACAACTTCAGCCCACAGAACGTCCTACAGTCCCTCCCATCCATCCCCAACCCAGGCAGGACTCACCGGTTTTAGTTACACTGGCAGGTTTTGTTTAAGTGACTCTCCAGATTAAAAATCTCTCTGAGTTACAGTTTCTTTCTCCTGCATGCCGAAATAAAAAATTCTGGCTTTGCCATGCAGTAGCGGCCCTTGGTTATTCTGCCGTCAAAGCCCAGCGGTGTCGGGGCACTGTAATAGGACTGTAAGGTAAGAGAGGCAAAAGGAGCCACAGGCAGGGTTTCTGTTTCTGACTGACGTGCCGAACCTGGTGTGAGGCGGGCACTGGTGGCCCCCCAGGAGCTCTGAACAGAGGAGCTAACTTGTGCTTGGTTTCATTACACAAGAGAAACCACCTCAGCTACTGAGAAGAACGAATCTTGGTGTAATGACACACGCTGGGCTGGGGATGGATGACCCCATCTCCATTTGGGAGCAGGCCATATCCCCCAGGTGCTTAACCCTACACGCACCTCAGGGCTGCCCAAAGGGAGTGCTCCTCCGGGGAGCTGTGAAGACCTGGTGGCAGGCAGGACTTGTTCTCTGGGGCAGGAACCTCTGCTTTTGGGGTCCACAGGAGGGGATGTTGGCAGTGGAGTGGGCTGGGCAGGCTCTACAGGGAGGAAGGTGGCTCTGCCATTCTGGTGCCATGCAGGTGGCAGCAGCAACAGCGGGAGTTTTTTCAGTGGCGGTGGAACACTTGGCCTAGCTGTATGCCAGCAGCTGTAACTCTCCTTTTTAATGTGACTTTCTGAAGAAAACCTTCCTCGTTCTTCTGTTTCTCCAAATCTACTTCTGGCTGTGAGGCCACCCTCCCTTAGACGATTAAAGAAGAGAACAGTGTGCAGCCTGGGAACACAAGGTACGCTGGTAAGAGCCACCTGTCCTGGCTGAACACGCTTGTTCTGCATGAAAACTGTGGGTGATTTGACAGAGGGAAAAGAGTGAACGAACTGATGAAGTTGTGGCAATTCTGCAGCAGAACAATTCTGTTTTTCAAGGTCAACACCAGATAAAGCACTGCCCCTTCCATCCCAGTGTCACTATGGTAGAGATTATGAGAACTGTACTCGCGGTGTGCCTGGTTTTGTGCAGATGTCCAGGTTGGGTTTCAGCCTTCTCTGTTGGTAAGCGCAGTTTCATTCACAGGCCAGTCCCATCCACCTCAGAGGGGCAGGTGTGTTTTGCCACCTGGGAGCAGATTCCTGCTCTTCAGGTTCAGTTTTTCACATTAACAAATCTGTCTGTCAAATATTGCTTTTGTAGCAAAAAAAGAATGGAGGCGGGAGGAGGGGGGAAGCCCAAGGAAACACTTAGACCAACTGAGCACCATGAGTTGTTTGCATTTAGCTTGTCAAAGCCATTGCTAATTTTCTGTAATCTCCTCACAGGGTTAAAAGACTGCTATCCAAAAGCATCCGTGTGAGGACAGACGCCAGGATTAAGAGGCACAATGTGCATTAGCTCCACATAAATCTATATATTGTTTGAGTCTGAGTTGAAGTATCATAGAAGAGCTGAAATGTGGCTTCACATGAAGGATGTAAAGGTGTTTTACCCCTCTCTGCTCATGAGGAAAGTAGGAAAAGGCACCCTCCCATTTATTTCAAGTGTTAGGAACGATTTGATCAGTAAAAACACCCATCCACTTTGCTTATATTTGGGGTAAATGGAAAGGGAGAGAAATGGCATCTAACAGAAACTGGAGCAGGAAAAAAGATAGAAAACAGCAGACAGTGAAGATGAACTTTCTGACTGCTGTCTCCAATACCCAGATTTTTAGAATAAATGCTTGCAAATAGTTTTAGGAAAAGGACAAGGCATTGTCTGTTGTCCTCCAGTACCGGAAGAGAAAGGTGCAGAATAATCTGTTCCCTCCCGATATAAAGTAGGAAACTATTTTCACAAGAGAGCAGTGGAATTAGGCTAAAATACGTGATATCTGCATGATAATATTTATACATCTTGAATGAGACTCTGGTGGGCCAATAATCTTCCATTCGGCAGAAGAGATGCATCTTTCTTCTTAGATCTGTGCCTGTTACCAGCTACGTTCAGTACTCCGGTAGCTTTATTCACATAGTATGTGAGGTACTGGAAAGAATAAATACTTTAAGAAAAATTGTCAGCCTGGGGACAGAAATCATTATCACTAATTGCACTTTACTAATTCAGCCTACTCTAAAGGAAAGGAGGTAATCTGGAACAAAGCATGTGGTTACTGCAGGATGAAGAAATTCTGCTTGGAATTGCGGCTCGCAGGGAGTGACTCATATTGCACAAACAGCCGAGGTGTGGGTAGCTCTCGCAGACAATTGCCTGTAATGACTACCGCGTGCCACATAATGAATGAAGCACTGAATAAAGAGCTCTCCGCAAGCTGCGGCTATGTGAATGACAAGCCTTTAATTTTAAGTTAGAGCCCTGCATCACAAATATTAGGTTTGATAAACACGTTTTAAAGATGTTTAAGTATATCCATGCATGGGGTAGAGAAGTAAGACAGCAGATATTGCATCTCATTTCTAGAATTTCAGTCTGGCTGTAGCGTTTTGAGAGACTCAAAATGTACTTCAATAAAGGCAAACCATAATTTCTGAAAGGTACGTTCCATTTTGGGTTTGATGCCATGCATGGAAAGGATGTGGTTATTATTTTTATTCTGGTCCAAGTTCATATTTTCAGATATTTCATGTATATCCTGCTGTTTGTGAATGTTCTTCCACTATTCTCCTGCAGTAGCACTACACAGATTTTGAGCAAAAAGGGGTATGTTCCTCTGGCACAAGTCAAATATGCTATGATGGGGCACTTGTGGCTGACATCAGACTAGCATCTATGGTTCCCAAACTGTATCTGACCTGTCCACTGTCTGGGGCTGCCTGGCTAGCAGCTAGCGTGCAGTCAGTAGAAAGGAATAGGTGGACACTTCACCCTCGTGTCAATATAGCCCTCAGCAGTTGTGATGATGTTTGACAGCTGAGCTGAAAATCTGCCAAGTTACTTCAGGTGCAAGGGCCATGCTTCACAAAGGCTGGACTCTGAAACAGACCAAGGAATACTAATTTATGAATTGTTGATAGTCTTCTGTTTGAAGAAGTATTTTAAATACAGTAAAGACTGTATCTTAGCAATCAGATATATTTGTAAAAGGTTATCGTGGGACCCTGTACTTCTAAGGACGATAACAGGCTATATAACGAATGAAGCACTGAGTAAGTAAAGACTTCTCCACAATACATCTTTTATGTGAATGTGAAGCCTGTGATTTGAAGCTAAGGCTTTCCCTTTTATTTTGGTTTGAAAATGTCCTGAGTGCTATGTTGCAAGATGCTTCTTGCAGTGCAGCCCATCCCTTTGTGTCACCACCTTGGCTTAGCAGCCAACATAGGTCAGCTGCTGAAACTGCATTTACCAACTCCAGAGTGAGTCCTGTTGTCAAAGTAGCCCCCTGTGAAGCCAAAACAACAACAAATCCAAAATGATTAGCTTACAGGAACAATGTGTTGCTCAGCACAAGTTTTATTCAACCAATTTCAGTCTATTTTCCAGGTTTTGAATATGACCGCCTTTAGTTTCCAAACCTATTTTCACCATGCTGAGCTTTAGCCACATCTGAGTTGTTGCTCTTCTGCTATGCCTCGATCTCAGTGTCTGACCTCTCTGTCTATGCTGTCTAGTATTTCCTGGGCACGGGTGTCCTGTCCAAATACTAGCTAATGAATATAGTCGATCATCTTCCTCCCACTTGTTTAGATGAGGTACAGAACTCTAAATCTCATGGAAACAAGCCAAGGCATAGGTACTGCCACTTCTGCTATGTACTTAAATCAAAACCACTTTAGGCTCCCTGATATGTGCTTTTTGTTTTGTGAGTCCTAAGAAAAAGAGACTGTAGTTTGGGGGAAACTTCTGTCAAATCTGATGGCCCTCACAGACATAGAACAAAACTGCTTCCCTTATAGATGCTGTTGTTGTTTCTGTGTCATTGCTGCTGATTTTAACAGCCCTGTTTAAAGAAGCCCATATTTTTAGAGGGAAAGCTAATGCTTTCTTGCCTTACTTGATAGCTTTTCTTCTCTTAAAAGGCCTGACAGGATCCATGATTATTCGTTGACCTCTTAATTTATTTTTCTTGTATGCACAGTCTTGATGGTCTAACAATATCTTCATTATATAATGAAGATTGCACTATACCCAAGGGGAAAAATCCATTTATGACATAGTTCTAATCAGAGAATCAAAAATAGGAGAACTTGAACAAATCCAGGACACCTTCACAGCGCAGGGTTAACTTAAGATCAATACTGGGAAATGTGTAGTCTTTGGACCTTGGGGAAACAATAGTCAATGCAGAAGTTTATGATGTCATTTATAAAAAGAAAGGTGATCTCATGTGTTATAGAATCACAGAAGTGAGAAATGGAAAAAATATACTTGATCATCTTGACTTCGTCTTAGGCTTGCTCTGTGCAATATATTTTCTGGTGCCTTCTCCAGATTTCTTTTAAAAGTAACTAGAGATTTACCATTTGCTGCAATCTTTATTCAGTTCTAGAGAATGGTTTTCATGCAGAGCTCAAAGGGGAACCTGAATTTCCTTTGTCTTAATGTCAGGTCATTTCCTCCAATTTTCTCTAGTAAAGACTGTTTGGCTCCAGCATTAATTACGTTGGAAGGATGGACAGTTTATCCCTGAGCAACGATAGTACTACTTTAATACAGACTCTTTAGGAAAGACAGGCCAACAAGGAGAGGTGGAGGAGTTGCTCTATATGTGAGGGAGCAACTGGAATGCATTGAGCTTGGCCTGGGGGCAAATGAGGAAAGAGTTGAGAGCTTGTGTGTTAGAATTAAGGGACAGGCTCACACGGGTGACATTATGGTGGGTGTGTACTACAGGCCACCTGACCAGGAGGAGGAAGTTGATGAAGCCTTCTACAGGCAGCTGCAAGCAGCCTCACAGTCACAGGCCCTGGTTCTCATGGGGGACTTCAACCACCCTGATATCAGCTGGGAAGACCATACAGCTAGGCAGGCACAATCCAGGAGGTTCCTACAGAGCATCGATAATAACATACTGATGCAAGTGGTGGAGGAACCAACAAGGAAAGGGTGCTCTGCTGGACGATGTATTAACAAACAAGGAGGGACTGGTGGAGGATGTGAAGGTTGGAGGTAGATTCGGCTGCAGTGACCATGAAATGGTTGAGTTTAGGATCCTGCGTGGAGGAAGCAGGGCGATAAGCAGGATCAAAACCTTGGACCTCAGGAGGGCTGACTTTGCCCTCTTCAAGGAGCTACTGGGAGGAATCCTGTGGGCCAGGGCTCTCGAAGGCAGGGGGGTCCAAGAGTGCTGGTCGCTGTTTAAATGTCACTTCCTCCATGCTCAGGAGCAGTGCATCCCCCTGAGAAAGAAATCGAGCAAAGGAGGCAGGAGACCTGCATGGTTAAACAAGGAGCTTCTAGCGGAGATCAGGTGGAAGAGAAAGGTCCATGGAATGTGGAAAGAGGGGCAGGCCACTTGGGAAGAGTACAGGAATGTGGTCAGAGCGTGCAGGGATGTGACGAGGAAGGCCAAAGCCCACCTGGAATTGAAGCTGGCAAGGGATGTCAAAAACAACAAGAAGGGCTTCTTCAACTACATCAGCAGCAAAAGGAAGGCTAGGGACAATGTGGGGCCGCTGCTGAATGAGGCGGGTGTCCTGGTGACAGAGGATGCAGAGAAGGCAGAGCTACTGAATGCCTTCTTTGTTGCAGTCTTCAGTGCCAAGGCAGGCCCTCAGGAATCCCAGGCCCAGGCCCCCAAGGAAGCCTACAGAGAGGATGACTTTCCCTTGGTTGAGGAGGACTGTGTGAGGGATCGCTTAAGCAATCTGGACGCCCATCATCTTTGAGAGGTCCTGGAGGACAGGAGAGGTGCCCGAGGACTGGAAAAAGGCCAATGTCACTCCAATCTTCAAAAAGGGCAAGAAGGAGGACCCAGGGAACTACAGGCCGGTCAGCCTCACCTCCATCCCGGGAAAGGTGATGGAGCAGCTTACCCTGGAGCTCATCAACAAGCAAGTGGAAGAAAAGAAGTTTATCAGGAGTAGTCAGCATGGATTCACCAAGGGGAAATCATGCCTGACTAATCTGATAGCTTTCTACAATGACCTGACTGGCTAGGTAGATGAAGAGAGAGCCGTGGATGTTGTCTACCTCGACTTCAGCAAGGCTTTCGACACAGTCTCCCATAATATCCTCCTAGGGAAGCTCAGGAAGTATGGGCTGGATGAGTGGTCGGTGAGGTGGATAGAGAACTGGCTGAAAGGCAGAACTCAGAGGGTTGTCATCAGCGGCGCTGAGTCTAGTTGGAGGCTGGTAACTAGTGGTGTCCCTCAGGGGTCAGTAATGGGCCCAGCCTTGTTTAACTTCTTCATCAATGACCTGGATGAAGAGTTAGAACGTACCCTCAGTAAGTTTGCTGATGACACCAAACTGGGAGGAGTGGTAGATACACTAGAAGGCTGTGCTGCCACTCAGCAGGCTGGAAAGTTGGGCAGAGAGGAACCTGATGAGGTTCAACAAAAGCAAATGCAGGGTCCTGCACCTGGGGAGGAACAACCCCATGCATCAGTACAGGCTTGGGGCGGACCTGCTGGAGAGCAGCTCTGTGGAGAGGGACCTGGGTGTCCTGGTGGACAACAGGTTAACCATGAGCCAGCAGTGTGCCCTGGCTGCCAAGTAAGGCCAATGGCATTCTGGGGTGCATTAGGAGGAGTGTGGCCAGCAGGTCGAGGGAGGTTCTCCTTCCCCTCTACACTGCCCTAGTGAGGCCTCATGTGGAGTACTGTGTCCAGTTCTGGGCTCCCCAGTTCAAGAAAGATGAAGAGCTACTGGAGAGAGTCCAGCAGAGGGCTACGAGGATGGTGAGGGGACTGGAACATCTCTCCTGTGAGGAGAGGCTGAGGGAGCTGGGCTTGTTCAGCCTGAAGAAGAGAAGGCTGCGAGAGGACCTTATAAATGCTTACAAATATCTGAAGGATGGGTGTCAGGAGGATGGGGCCTGACTCTTTTCAGTAGTGCCCAGCGACAGGACAAGGGGCAACGGGCACAAACTGAAGCACAGGAATTTCCGTCTGAACATGAGGAAGAATTTCTTCCCTCTGAGGGTGATGGAGCACTGGCACAGGCTGCCCAGGGAGGTTGTGGAGTCTCCTTCTCTGGAGATATTCAAGACCCGCCTGGACAAGTTCCTCTGCAGCCTACTGTAGGTGACCCTGCTTTGACAGGACGGTTGGACTAGATGACCCCCAGAGGTCCCTTCCAACCCCTACCACTCTGTGATTCTATGATTTTATGAATACAGACAGCACCACTATCAAGAAATAAAAATGCCAAGGCATGTTTCTTGAAGTAAAAATATGAGAGTCAAATACTGATGGTTACAGCCTTGTATTTGACAGGACAACTTGCACAGAAGAATCGGGAGTGGACAGTGGACTGTGCTGGTGCTTAGCCATGGCTGTTCTCACAGCTTGATTGAAACAGGATAGAACAGGGAAGAAAAGCAATCCTATCAAGTTGTCACCTGTTGAAAAGATCTAAATTAGAAAGGTTAAGGGTATAAAGGTAAAAATCTGAATGGCTAAAGAAATGGATGACTTTCCGTATTTTTGTGAGAACTTCACAGAGGTTTACTTGCACAGCGATTAGACTTTCTCCAAATCACAGTCCCTCCATGAATCTGAAGTCCGTCCTCTCCATGCCAGGGAATTTGCCTCTCAAGAGACTGAAAGCACTCAAACTTCAAGCATCTAATAGGGTACAGGTCTATATCTCCCCTGGGTTTCAGATTCAAAATATTTTTTCTTTTTCTTCCGTTATTTTGAAGACAGTTTCCTTGACATAGGATCTAATTTGGCCAGTTGCAGTACCAATGACAGAAGAATAAAATGAAAGAGAGGCAGAAATATTTCTAGTGAAAAGCTAGCCGTATACTTCCTTTAAAAATTTCATGACTCGGAGAACATCAGATGTTTTGAGTTCTCCACGGCTCCTCAGTGACCCCCACAGATGCTTCCTGCCTTGATTTCAGTGTGTTTGTAGCCTTTTGTAGGTTACTTGCATCCCACGCAGACATCCCTTTACCAACATCCTGTGAACCTCTAGCTGTGCTTCCTTGTGAGCACTCGGCTTCCTACAGCAGATGGGCGGGTTTTTCTGAGGCTGCTTCGCCGTAGCCAAGCATGCAGGGAGCTCGGCTCACCTGTACAGTGGTGCAAACTGCAGTAAATGAATGCTCTCCATTTGACCGAGGCAAATACATCTCCTGCAAATACGGTAACATTTGTCTTTGATCTGTAGCATTGACTCGGACTTTGCGCTTAAGTAGAGATAGTGAAGGCAAGTGGCTCAGGAGTGTAAAACCACAGCAAGACTCGGTCCCCACTGGCACCGTTCCACACACAGTTTATGCAGACTTATTCCAGCCTCTTTACTGCAAGTGCACGACTTGTTCCTAATGACAGAATTAACAGTGATTCACTGCTCGAGCGTGTGATCGGCCACCAGTCACCTGTTTTTGCAACAGTTCAGTCCCAAGCCAAATAGAAGCTTTCTGGCTAGTAATGGCATGCTAGTACACCTGGTTCGCTTCCTTGCAAATAGCTCCCAACAAATGTACGATACGAATCTTAACATAAACTTTACAGGAAGTTTTCAGCCAAATGTAACTGTTAGTCTGAATTCCCCTCTTTCCTCTCGTCCCCGAATGTTCTTTAACTCCTCTTCTGGGAACAACCCTTGGCCATTAAATCATAACTCTCAGCTATTGAGTTAGAAATAGGCTTGGCACAAAGGGTTACCAAAAGCTTACACAAACCAGTTTTTCCAGGTTGTCTGTGAGAGCGTGATTTAAAAGAGTGGAAAGTTACCAGAAGCAGCACAAAGACAGGTGTTAGTGGATAATCAGAAGGAAGGATCATAGAAACAACTGGGAAGCCCTAGCCAAGAGGATGAGAGAGACAAGCTTTCAGTTGGGGGTAGGAGGGGGTTGGGTACGGCAGGGTCTCTGAACTCAGCGAATGCAAAACACGAGTTGTAAAGGCAAAACCGGGCTCAATGTAAGCCATTTTGCTGTGAATCAGTATAGTTCCAAGCACGGTGAAGAAACTGAGGCAGACAAATGCACACAGCATATATTATTCATACCAAGAGCTATTTACTTTTCATTCATACTTTTCACTACATAAGCCTTGGGCCTTGGTTTTCTCTGTGGGGCACATGTGTGCAATGATATTGGTGTAGCATATGCATGTGCCTTGCGTGTCCACACACATCATCTCATGCGTGTCGCCTGCCACCCTAGAGTTAAGTGGTGAAGAGGAAGGCTTTGCTGTCTGCGGTAAGGGAGATGCTCAAAGCATGGGCCAGCAGGAGGCCAGCACCGAGTCTTGTGGGTAGGGAGGCAGACCACCATGTCTCAGACAGCCTGCTAGATAAGGAATTTGCACCACAACAGCATAGATAAAAATCCATGAAGAGGTTACCCGCGCTAATTTGGGTAATGTACAGTCTCCATGACTTCTTACTTAAGCCAAACAGGCTCTTTTAGCCAGTTCTTTTCTTTACCTTTGTACCATCACTGCACCCAAGGAGCAGAGGCAGAGGCAGCGAACACATGAAATGCCTGGTGACTTCCAGAAGTCAGAAGGACAGGAGGTGAGGGTGCAACGCAGCGGCCTCCTGAGCAGCCAAAGAGGGAGTTTGACCAAAACTGTCATTTTGAAATAAACCGCTGCCCCTGCTTTCTGCTCCAGGGCAGTCCCAGGGAAGCAGGGGCAAAGCCCTCACCTGCGGGCACCTTACCTTCTCCTGACCTTGCCCAGTAGGACTGCACCAATGCTGCTGTGAGCAGGGCTGCCTGTGGCTGCAGGGGACATTTGGCTGTCATACAACCATCAGGATTTCTTTTTAGTCCCTTGTGAGTTGTTGGGGCCGGAGGTGAATCCCACTGTATAGCTGGCAGCCAGCGCTCCACTGATGGTGCTAACTGATTTTCTGCTGGCTGTGTGACCTGGCTCAGGCTTAGATGTCTGCACTGCATTTGGCCACATTCAGTGAGGTGATTCCCTTCCTTTGGGAGCTTTTCTGTGACCTTTGCATGGAGGAGGCTATAGAAGTGCAGGGTGTTAGTAGGTGTAGTGACATATTTCTACAGAAAAAAGTGACCTGATGAGGAAGTTGCTGAACTAGGAGACAGGAATCCATTCACACGACTGAGGACATCCCAACTGGATATACAACTCTGTGTGTACAGAGGAGAGTATTGTCTCTCACCTTCTTCCTGATGTCTCTTATCAGTTTGGATCACAGAGGCTCTGAGACAAGGTTAATGTGCACATCTGCAGCAGCAAAAGCAGCAAAGCTCTAGTTTAGGTCTGGTTGTCGTTAGGGCTACAGTAATATGAATTACCAGATGGGCAGATACTCTGGACAGGTAAGACTGCCAGCCTTCCTCCTTCAGAGCAGCCTCTTGCTGTCAGCAAGGCCCTTTTGTCAGGGTGCATCATACGACATTTGGTTTTATCTCTCATATCGTGGATTAGATTCTTACACGGTTGTCATTTTCAAGAGGCATCACATCCTACTCCATGGCTGGTTTAATAGGCCAATTTGTTGAGTGAGCCATTACTTAATGTGAGAAAAAGATCAGGATTTAGTCGATCAGTGAATTGGCGTTATTAACCGTAATTCTTGCTGGACTTTATTGCATCTCCTCCTTCCTGGTTGCTTCCCATCATGCATTTTAGCCACAACCTTCAGAATACTGAAACAAAGATAAGCTTGCTTTGAATGTCTTTCTTCTTCTGAGGCTTTTCAGGCAAAGGAAGATGGGAGGGGAATAAAAAATCAGAATTTTTCTCCTGCCAAACCCTGTGTTGTCTGTGAAACCACACACCAGCCAACCCATTGAGAAGAGGCCACACAGTGCCTGGCTGGAGGCACGGTCTGTTTCTGCACCGCTTCTCTGCAGCCAGACGCCTTGCCTCTGGGCAGGCGATGTCCCAGGGGAGGGATGCCCTGCGCCGAAGCAGCCCGTGCTCAGAGGAGCCGAAATGGCAGGTGATGAGAGCAGCTGTGGGTGCTGCCCGTGTCGGGGGCCACCATCGCTCCCATCAGCGGGGCACTGCAGTCCCCCCCTGAAGAGGCAGCAGTGGTGACAGTGGCTCTGCATGGGTGCAGCCACCCTTTGCTGTCACCCTGTGCCCAGGGTGCTGCGGGGTGGAGGGAGGACATCTGGCAGGGCGCAGGCAGCCGCGCAGGAGGGGGACGGCTGGCTGCGGGGGAAGGGGAACGAAAGGAAATTCATTCATGGGAAGCAGAGAGGGTTATGGTCTTGTTTTTATTTTTAACAACGGGCAGCTGTGAAGTTTTACGCAGGATTATTTTAGGTCTCGGGCCAGGCTGTTTCATGCTTTGTCGGTGCCTGAGTTTCCCCTCCAGCTATCTGAATCCAAGTGATATTATTTGCAATTACTTCAAGAAAGCAGAAGCTCAGAGGGAGCGTCCTTAGTGAATGGCTGTAATTTCTGTGCTGTGGCTGCCCAACAGCTATTACGGCTCTGCTATCTCTGGCTGCCTGCCAGTGGGAAGGATTCCTTCCAGAATTAATTGCATTTCCCGCCTTATAGGTATTCCAGGGAGCGGGGAGCAGGCTCGCAATGGGTGTATCACCTCGCAAGTAAATAGCGACATGTCTTCTCATGTGCACTGCAGAAAAGCATTGCAAGCAAGAAGACAGACAAGTCACCAATTTTCAGGTCTTTGTCCATAGCCAAAAATTAGTAAAGTGAGGTGGGAAAGAGAAAATAACTTCAGTGTTAGACTCATTCTTGTTTCTGCTATGGAGGAAGCAGGGGCTGCTTCTACAGACCGTTATTCACAGTCACGTGCAGAAGCTGTCGCCTCTTTGCTTTACTGCGTGAAAGGAGGATATGCAAGAAAACTGCAAACTCAGGGTCTTTGGCTTTGTTTTATCTAAATGTTATTTATATAGAGCTACCTTGACTGTGTCTATATTGTCTGGTGAGCAGGTGCACAGATTTGAACTCGCACCTCATTGACTTGACATAGCCATGCTTGGGTGTAGCCTTTGAGCAAGGTTTGAGATGCTGGCTGAGCTCAGACTGCCTGTAGCACAGGCCCCTTGCTTGCAGCATGGGACAGAAGAACCACGCTATTCGCTAACTCGTCCTCTCCCACATATCACGTGTGCTTCTGTCCCACCAGCCACTGGTAGGAGGGACATCCAAGTCAGTGTGCCAGGCCACACGTCACAAGGGCACATGGGAACTTTTAGGGAGTCACGGCACATCCTGCCCATGCAACATGGGGGATGCACTATGCAGAGCTTGTGGTCTCCTCTGGTGATCAGCGTGGCCCTGGGGCAAGGAGCACAGCGAGCCTCAGCCCCTGGCCCAGCACCAAAAGGCGCTGCCTGGATTTGGCAGATCTGCGAGGTGTGTTTACGAAAAGCAGCCTGTCAAGCTCAATGGCATGATGGCTGCCCTGTCCCTTATCACACTCAGGAAGCAGTGAGCAGTGCCAGCCACCCCTGGCGTGGGCTGCATCTGTGCAGCTGTGCCAGGTCCATGTGGAGCCGCCACTCCTTCGTCTTCCCTCTGCACAGGAAAGGAAGGAGGCATCGCCAGAGAAAGCTCCCTCCCTCCCACCCTCCCTTGCTGTATAATAAGCTTACAGGGTGGATTGCAATCTGGCCCTATAGATTTCTGCTTGGTAACTTCGGTATTTTTACAAGAGGGCATGTTGAGACATTATGTGTTAGTAACATTTTCATTAGATGCATTGAACAGACCTGAAGTGGTTATATAGCAAGTACCAGGCAAAGGAAAAGAAAATATAAAGATAAAAGGAAAGGAGAAAAAAATACCTACAACAAAATCCCTTTTCTTTTTCTGTCTCTTTTAGCACCGAAGTGCCAAAGAACCCAGTGCTGAGACCTTTTGTAAAATGCCATGAAAATGTTCACGTTAAAAAAGACACCAATTTATTAAAGCACTGGGGTCATTTTATCTCCTGTCTTTTGGTCCTTTCCTCTACAAGGCAACAAAGAAAATTAGAAAATAAACTAACTGCTTACGTAACCTAAATGGAAACAGAAAATGCTGCTACTGCACGGCTCTTCACAGTCAGCTGCTGTCCTTCTCTGGTTCTGTTCTACTCACTTTTGTTCTATTGCACCAAGACTGATGTGGTATAATATTATTGATAATGCTTGTGTATGACAGGTTAGATAAATGAGATTGATGTTGTTTCAGAAGGAATTGATGGTGTTTAAGAAGGGACACATTCCTCTTTCTTCACAAGTAAAGTAAAACATAATTCATTCAACACCCTTAATGAGCTTGAGTGGCTACTCATGGTATAGTGCCCGTGCTGAAAACATACACTGGAGTCAGCACCTGAGCAGTGTTACAAGTCATGGGCCAGACCCCCCGGGAATTCAGATGTCTAACGGATGTCTTACATCCCTGTGTTTTTGCTCAGCTTCACATAACCATGGAAGCAAGTCAGTTCTCTCAGGGTCTGTGTTTCCACCCATGAAATCATCAAAGTACCTACACTGAAGCCTCTGTGTGTGCACTTACCCATCCTTGCCAGCAGCTTGCACTTGAGCACAAGTGGGAGTCGCAAACCTTGGCTGCTTCGCCTCTAGGACCCATTGCAGAAACTGACGGTAGGATAAATGGAATGCGATGCCACCTTAAACCCAGCAGTGGTGGGGAAGCCCACATAGGCAGCATGACCACTCTTCCCACACCTTCCCAACGCAGAAGCAGGGACAGGACTGTACAGACTTTTCACCCTGAGGGGCACATGGGAACTCATGAGCTGTACAGCACTGGAAGACAGGCTTACTGTTGCAATCTCTCCTAGCTAAACTGTTCTGCTTGCCATAAATAATTAAATGCAATAGGGTTGCACAAGCAGAAAGTGAGATTATCTTGGGAAGGCACTCACTTGGGAGACAGAATAGTTAAACTGAAATCCATGTTTGGGCATTTAATTATTTATACTGAGTGGAATGTTTTTGCCAGAAGAGATTAAGACACGCTCACGTAATTTAGTAGTCTGCTTATCATTAAGTTTAGCAGCGGTCAGCCAGAACATTAAGATGACTACTACTATATGCCTGCTTAAACTGAATCTGGTTTTTTGTTTACCATTCTTAAGTTGATAAAAATTCACAATGCTTACTTTGCGCACAGCTCCAACATCAGCAATGCAATCAGCATTGTTATAACACAGCATTAGTATTTCTCTGATAAGAAACCATCTGACTTTCCAGTCATAGCCACTGAATTAGTAAGAATTATATAGATAGATAGAAATGATTGATTTGTTGCAGAAAGGTGAAATTTTAAATTAACGTTGTCTCATGTGGGATGCAGTAAAAGAGGCAGCTTACAATATGAGATAGGTCATCCATACCAGAATATAAATCACAGATTTGATAATTTGTTAGAGATGCTTAAATGTGAACTGCATAAACAAAAGGAACCCATTTGTGTGATAGAAAATGTTTATTTATAATTGAGAATTTGCTTCCTTTAGCTACTGTCAACAAAATGACCTTGGTGTTAAAATATTAGTGGAAAATTTGATTTAGCTGGTGAGTGCTGCAAGTGGAAATAACTATTGTTGGCTGTTTGCATGAAAATGGAGAGCTGATGTGACAGCTGATTTGCGTGAACATGACATAGCTGAATTAACCCGCAGTAGCCAAGCATGATGAAGTCTGGGCTGCAGTCACTGGGAAAGCATTGAGAAGATGGAGAGCCTGGGGTACCATACACTGTCAGACAGCTTGAGCTTCTCACAAAACCAAGAGGTATACCTCAGTAATTTTTAAAGAATATTTCTGGAGCAATATAGCTCACTCAAACTGATGCTTTGCAATAGGCTTGCAGTATAAGATTCACACTTGTTTATCACTGTGTACATTCCTGCCAAGGTTGCTGGGCAGCCAAGGGTCTTGGCTGGCCAGGGAACATCCCGAGACAGAAGGGTACAGCTGCGTCCTGCACATCTGCCCTGCTTTGATTCCCTGCGGTTGTGTAGCCCCACTGCACCCCACAGCTGATCTCATACACTGTCTGAAGCCAGCACGTTGCCGTTGCTGTTGCCATCATGACCATGCAGACTCTAGGCTCTCTGGACCTTCATTCCCCTCCAGGGTCAAGCGGACTTCTTGCATTTTCAGGTGTGACTAGACCTTCAGAGGGACTGCAATGCAGAATTGCACATAGTGACTGCTCTTTTATGTTGTTAACTGCACTGAAATGTTGCTAAAACACAAAGGAGCAGTGTTGGTGTTGTTAGGCAGAAGCTATGTTGCTGATGTAGGGAAAGCCATTTATGTCAAGTTTTTCAGAATCCCAGATACTCTGGAAACTGCTTAAAACAGACATTCTGCTCATGTAATTTGTTTTGCCTATGAGGCTGTCTCTGATTTCACTCCTTCAGTGCTATTAGCACTTCTCATCAACTATTTCCCTGTTAGAGCATCAGTTGGAGAGCTTTTATGTGCTTGTTATTACTAAGAAAACTTCTTTGCATATCCATCACTTACGATTTCCCTTATCAGTGTTTTTCAGACTACATCTTGGCAGGAATATACCACAGGGCAGTACGAGTGTTCCCAGTTTCTGATTAAGTCGCTAGCCACACCAGAGTGCAAACCTACAATAACACCATGCCATGTTTTATGCTCATGTTAGACAAACAAACCGTTTAGGGTTGTTTCCCAAAGGGAAAAATGACAAAGCTGGAGACAAGGGTCACTGTCCTGGTTTGGACCCCACTTACCACATACAAGGGTCAGAAAGTTGTAAAGGGATCCTAGTACTCACTGATTTTAATAGTAGTAAACAGAAACATGAAAACCTTCTGAGCACTATTCTTGTAAATAGGACTTAAAAAGAGAAAAAATTGCCGTACGTGCCAAAAACTTTAAGGTCTCCCTTCAAATTGTGGTTTGCAACTCCTAAAGGAGGGGTGCGAGATCACATGTAGAATATTTAGGTTTCCTTACATCTGCCACTGCTCTTTAGAGTTACTTATGTCTTCTTGCACCTGCAAGCTGGGGCTGAAGAAAGGTGGAAACAGAGGTCCAAGGAGAAGGAAATCGTCTAGGAGCTTCTGCACTTGGCTGTAATAGTCTCCTCCGCTCCCTCCTCAACATGCAGGTTATATAAAGTTCTCTCAGCTTCATGGTAGTCTGAAAAAGGGATTTAGCTTTTCAGAGTGGAAATGGGGCTGATGCGATGCTCAGAAATGAGAGGACAATTGTAGTGTAAAATTGGCTTGCATGTGCGAGACAGACTGGATGGTGATGTGAAAGGAAGATTGTAAGGGCTGATTTGATTAAAAGGCTGTGAAAGCGGCATCTGAATGGGAATGTCTGGAATGAAAGGGCGTCTGGGGGGACCACTTTCCTGCAGGGTGGGGCTTTTGGTGTTTGTCTTTGCAGATGCTAGCTACAGAAATGCTAGGATTTAGGAGCACACACTCGGCTTTAAGTGTGGGACAGGCCGTATTTTCAAGGGTGCGCACAGATGCATCAATAATTTCAAAGATTTTAATTTTGTTTTCTGAAAGCAAGGGAATTTTTTTTCTTTTTAGAGGCAACGTGATATTTTAGGAGTTCTGTACAAGACCTTTTCAGTATCATGTAGCATCTGCGTACAACAGGCCCTCTTTTCTCTATTGTATTATCATTTAATAAAAGATTGTCTATATAATAAAGACAGTCTGGAACAGGGAAAATTCATGAATCTTACAGGATCATGTGAATGTGTTTCACATTCGGACATCACAATGAGTTCCAACTCAAAAAATGGAACGCTCAGATGTGGCCATAGTACAAACTATTACGCTTGTTATTAATGACAAAAAGAGCTTCAGGTTGACAGCTATACAATAAGCAAGAAAATTTTGCTCTTCTATGATAGCTATGTAGTGAAACTACATCTGCCATTCACAAATAGCAAACTATTTAAATATGTAAGATGTGCTCCAAAACCCTGCAGAAGCAATCTGCTGACAGCAGCACTGTGCATTGGCAAGGTGCCACCGGCAGGTGCCTACAGTTAAAGACACGACCTAAATTTTACATCTTGCCACAGATATTTAAAGAAGGGAAACTGAAGAGCATGTTGATTCGTAAAATGTACTGGCCGTTCCTTTTTCTTTTCTTAGCAACCTCTAATCAAATTGAAATTGTCTTTCTAATGAGTTCTTTGCTACCACAAACCCCATGCTTTATTCATGAACATTGTTGAGGTGCCTGGGCAAAACCAGTCATATATCATTACTCACATAGCTGAAATTTTTGTCAACATCTTTCATTTCCAATTTGTATCAGGACAGGGCTTGCACTCAGTTGAGTGTGCAGAGTGACAGGTTGAAACCTGAGCCGGGCTTAAAGCGTTTTCCACGCATAAGAGAGCTCCTCTCCTTTGGTGGGAAGTACACGGGCAGATTCTACTGCATGTGGTACTCAGCAAGCATTCACAATATTTATTGAGCATAAAGTTGCCTCCATTAGATGACTTTGTATCAGCGGAGTTATTATTCATATGTGAGCGACATAAATAATAGAGCCGGAAGACCCCACCGTGTGGCAGCTCAAAGCCACATGATATATAGGGATTTGAGTGGGGAGCATTAGTGTTATGCAAGTGATTTGTTAATGAAAACTTGTAATTTAAGGAACACTCGTTTCTAAGGATAGAGAAAAGGGTCTTTAAGTAGGAATCTTCTATCAAGTGGAAGTGGTGTAGACTGACTTTAAGTGTCTCTGATTTATATTTAATAAGAAAGCAGGAGCGCAAAGACAAGGCTTTCAAAAACTGGAAAAAGCAAGTCTGTCCCTCACCCAAGCCTCAGGAAATAAGGTCAGGCTCCAGGGGAAAGAAAAGGAATTTATGTAAATACACAAACTCCAGCCGGAGGTTTAGTTGAAATATTTCGTCCTTTAAAATCTGAAACAAAAACCTTCCACAGAGCCGGCTGCCTAGGTTCTGGGGTTTGGTAGAGTAATATGTTCCTTGTGTTTTTATTCATGTCACCATAACGAAAGCTGACTTGCTTTTTGAATAATATATACTTTATCTACGTAGTGAGAGGAACTGAGATGAACATCATTTACCCTAGGTTTATCTAAAGGGCGCCTCATACTAAACAGAGTGCCCATTATAGCTGTGAGCATTTTTCAACACAAGGAATGGAAAAGTAGAAGAAAGTACATTTTCATTGTAAGCAAAACACCTTAGAAAAGCTTGTGTCTCCTGCCTTGTAAGCGGCTGAAGGAGACAGTGCTCTGGCAAAGTACGTGCTAGGTTTGAGATGTCACACGGCCAAAGATCAGGACCTGGAAACCACGAGTCTTTCAATGACAAAACATATCTGCGAACACAGAGCAAAACAGGCTGTGCTGTGGCATTTCCCTCAGCAATGTCTGGATATAAAAGGAACACGATTTGAGGCTGGCCTTGTCACACCACCCCTGCTATACAGATGCTGGAGGAGCTGTTAGCCCATTTGACACCTTTTTCAGCAGCTTGTGCAAGGGACAGCCACCAGTTGCTGCTGGCATGCAGCAATCAACTTATCCCCATAACAAAAGACTACAGACTGCAGCTGGATTTGGAGAATAACTGGGGAGAAATACAGGAGTGGAGGGAGTTAAACTGTAGAAATGTCCCTGCTAAAATATTGCTTGTCATACAAGCTTTTAGGGATGGCTTTTCCTCTATCATCTTGTTCCAATTTAAATGATCTCAGCAACTATTGCTGCTAACTACTTTTAAAGCTTGTATAACAAAGAACTCCATAGTGCACCAGCCACCAGCTGATCAGGGCAGGCAATATTTGCCCTGGATGTGCAAGTAAATTCTGGCCGTGCAGTTCTGTTAAAACATCAGGAAGCCACAAAGCAGTTACATGCACAGCTTCCTCTCCCCTTGCTTGTCCTTGCTCGTCCTAGCTAGTATAGTCCCTTTGCAGTATGCATAGAAGATATCATTGCAATAGAAAACAAATGATTTAGGATTTAGCTGCCCTTCCACACGTGTCTCTTCCACAGATCACTTGGATGCAGGACTCTAACTTAGCAAAGGTAAGAGGCAAGGGACACCATAAGCAGTAGCAGTGTATTTTTCATGCCTCAACTACTGCAACTCCCTCTGCTACGGGCTGTTCATGTCCCAGCCCTCCAGATAAGCACAAGTGTCAAATACAGCTACCTGATTTACTTCACCGGTGCAAGGAAGCATTAACCACATCTACACCATTACCAACTAGTTGCATTGCCTTTCCATTCTTATCTGGGTCAAATGCAAGAACACAGTCCTCCACTGATCTTTTGTTTACTGTTATTAATGTCATTTTGGAGAATGAAAAAATGGCAAAATGATAGAGTATATTGCCTCTAATAGCAGATCATCCCAACAGTTTCTGCAGTAGAAATAGATCTTGGACGTGAGGAGGAGTTCTGTGAAGCTTGGAAGTCTAAAGGGTAAAATCCATATACCTTCTATACCCTCATCCCATTCTGGTGGAAGAGCAGAAGGAAGCTTTTCTTTAGGCACTTGCATTTCCCCTGACTGGAGGGAAATTCAGCTTTCAAAAGTGGAAGGTTCCATGAAATGGAGAAGAAAAGGTAGGCTCACTTTGATGTATTATTATTATACTAGAGCACAACACATTGCAGAAAATGAATGCCAGCAGTCATATGAGCATGCAGCTGGACAAAACATCTGTGTTTCAAGAACACCGTGGGAAGTGACCATATGCACAAGGAATCCTAATGCCTTTGTTCAAAGCTCAACATGAAACTATCACAGGAAGCCTTCCTGGTGATTAAAACCAGAGCCTCACTGCAATACCTGATAGCCAAGCAGGTATGAGCTATTTAGACACGGCTAAACCTTGTACCGATGGAAGATGATTACATCTAAATCTGTTTTCTTGGAAATCGAAAGGGTTTCATCTTTCTCTGTGCACAAACCAGCAGAAAGCAGTCCAGCTGAGAGACAAACCAAGGACAGAGTCGTTCAGTGCACCAGAAGCAGGTGTAAGACTGGGGACAGTACACATCCTCATGGTTTTATGGGACTCTGTGGGTATTAGGAACCCCTGCCACCAGCTGAGTTGTGATTTCAGTTGCAGGCCTTTATAGCCCAGAGCATTAATGGCTTTTGTTCATGGAGGAACATGAGCTGGGGCCTAGTAGTAATTAGCTGGAGTTCTAATAGTAGAACTGCACAGTGATGTTCAAACATGGACTTGCTTCAGCTAGTGAAAAACCCTTGTACCAATGCTTGCAAATAAAGCAGACCAGGAATTCTTTTCCCGGGTCTGCACAGTTATCTGCCAAGAAGGATCTGACTTGCTCAAGAACTGTAAATAGTCCCAGTACCTTCTAAGTTAACTAACTGTGCAATGGGCCAGCTGTTATCCCATGATTAGTTTGTGCACAGGAATTTTAACCAGCACAGTGAAGAGAGACAGAGCCCCGGTAGGATGCAGAGCTCCCTCTGCCCCCACATGTGCACCTGTAAGGAATCTGGGCAGGATCCAGACCTTGGCACTATCCACAAAACACATGTAGCTTCAAGGGGAAGGATTCATTTTACATAATTCATGTTGTTTGGCAGGTAGGTGCCCAGCCTAAGACAGTTGTGCATGTTCTTTCTGTAGTTAGTGGAGAAATATAGGCATTTCCATGAATGACTTGTCCCACTCAATTCAGGTAGCAGTCAATCTGATGTAGGATTTCTGCAGCTCTCTTCCCATACTTCGCTGCACACCCAAACCCTTGCACTCTTTCTTTGGTCCTTGACTAAATGCATGCTCAATGGAGCTGGTTCACAAAAAAATGTGTTCCCTTCCCTTCCCTTCCCTTCCCTTCCCTTCCCTTCCCTTCCCTTCCCTTCCCTTCCCTTCCCTTCCCTTCCCTTCCCTTCCCTTCCCTTCCCTTCCCTTCCCTTCCCTTCCCTTCCCTTCCCTTCCCTTCCCTTCTCCCCTCCCCTCCCCTCCCCTCCCCTCCCTCCCCTCTGCCCTCCCCTCCCCTCCCCTCCCCTCCCCTCCCCTCCCCTCCCTTCCCTTCTCCTCTCCTCTCCTCTCCTCTCCTCTCCTCTCCTCTCCTCTCCTCTCCTCTCCTCTCCTCTCCTCTCCTCTCCTCTCCTCTCCTCTCCTCTCCTCTCCTCTCCTCTCCTCTCCTCTCCTCTCCTCTCCTCTTCTCTGTTAGCTTTTGATTGGATCAATTCTCATAACTGGTTTGTAGTATAATTTTAGGATGGGAGTCTAAGCATGATAGACAACATGGACTAAATGCAAAATTTTGAGAAGATGCAAGTTGAGATTAACATTTCTTTATTTGTCAAGGTCATGGCTGGGAGGCTGGGGAAGGAATAGAGAAGAGGAAGGGGAAACCATTGAAATCCACACAGTTTTTGCAGGAAGCACTAACCCTGAGAAGCAAGTACACTTTGAGGTAGTCTGCCCACCCCTTCTTCTGCCTGGTGACCTTTGTCTCCCCTCTTAACCTCAAGGCTGTTACCCACAGCAATGTGACCTTGATAAAGTGAGGTAAGTCATGCACACACTCTCACCACACCGAAGAGACTAGGAGGGAACAAGGGCTGGGGAACTGTTGAATAGCAAGCTGTGTGAGAAAGGACAGTTGCAAAACTGTACAGGGAGGTCACACACAATTTGCTTGCAGTATGGAAAGCACCTCTTGTCTGACTGGTGCCCTAGTGTCTCAACAAAACTCAAGAAAAGCAACGTTCTTGCCTCAAAAAGCAAATATTGCTATGAAGGAATTTCCTTTGTTAGTTTTTCATGTTGTAAATCTATCTGTTTCACTGTGATTAGCAGTTGCAGTCCTTAATTCAGGCACTTAACTGTTTAATCTAGTCCTAAAACCAGACAGATTTTAGAGATAAGATAATTAAACTTTGACCCTGCCATCAGAAATACCACAAATGCAGAAAAAAACCCTGATGATCCACCCACTCCCTGGGCAAAATCAGTATTTTGACTGAGACAATTCTGCCTCTTGATTTCCTGCTGCCAGACTTTGGCCACCATCAATCATATTGCCACTCTTGAAGGTCTGCTCCAACCTAAATGATTCTGTGATTCTATGACTCCTCTGATGAGACCCCACCTGGAGTCCTGTGTCCAGCTCTGGAGCCCTCAGCACAGGAAAGATGTGGACCTGTTGGAGCGGGTCCAGAGGAGCCCACAAAAATGATCAGAGAGATGGACTTCCCGTATGAGGACAGGTTGAGAGAACTAGAGTTGTTTATCCTAGAGATGAGAAGGCTCCAGGAAGACCTTGTTGCAGCCTTTCAGTACTTAAACGGGGCAAAAGACAGAGACAGACTTTTTAGCAGGGCTTGTTGCAGTAGGAAAAGGCGTAATGGTTTTAAACTAAAAGAGGGTAGATTCAGACTAGATATAATGAAATTTTTTACAATGACGGTGGTGAAACACTGGAACAGGTTGCCCAGAGAGGTGGTGGATGTCCCATCCCTGGAAACATTCAAGGTCAGGTTGGATGGGGCTCTGAGCAACCTGGTCTAGTTGAAGATGTCCCTGCTCATTGCAGGGGGGTTGGACTAGATGACCACTAAGGGTCCCTTCCAACCCCAACTATTCTATGATTCTGTAATTCTATGATATTAGCTCATATCTTCCTCCATTTCAGTGGGACTGACTGTGGGTGAAGGTATGTCTGAGCAAGGATAAGTGAGAAAGAACCTGGGCCTTCAGTGGCTATAGGTAGAGGAGGGTCAAAAGAAAAAACTCTTTTGGTATTCAGCCCAGACTTTTCTCTCATTAGCGCATTACACTTGAGCCCCACGGAGGTCTTACTAAGCCTAATCCACTTACTAAACAGGATCCTGGTCCCATGCACTTGAGTGCAACCCTACAGTAGTTCTACTGGAGCTCCCACCATTGTTTTATTCACTTGACGAGGCAATTTTTATTCACATGAACACATTTAGAACTTGTTACTCAGATGAATAGCTCCAGATTTTTCTTCTAGGTTGGCAGCCTCAGCACCAGGTTCAGACACTTGCATTCACTTGACTACAGTGTAGGTGCTGTGAGTCTGGTGTACAGACTCCTGCTGTAGGTGGTAGAGAGCTGGGACTTGAGCAGTTGCCTTTACATCAGCATCTGGCGGGATCAAAGACACCTTTGATTGCTCTCAATTGCCTGATGGCACTGAACACTTAAATTCAAGCAACAGACTTGAGCCTTGTTCAGTTCAGCCAGTAGTGCTGAAAGAGGGATTCAGGACAAAAGCCTCAGTGCTCACTTGAGAGTGAAGTCAAAGGGGTCTCTAGACTCCTTGGACTGTACTGGCTGGACCTCCAAGACTATAGCTGAAGCATGGGCACGTAGCATGCATGTAGGCACCTGAGCCTCTCCCCAGTCATCTGAGGGTAGGTCTGTGCTCGTGTGTGCATTGCTCACACTTAGCTGGCTAGAGCTGGGTGGGCAGGTGAGTGAAATGCTCAGCCCACAGCAATACACATACTGACTCACTGCAGGCTGTCTTAATTTAGGCTTGACATTGCCATAACCATAGCCATGGGGCTTCTGGATGTGCTGAGCGGAACTGTCTCAGGACTGCCTGCAAATGCCAACCAGACATACCTCAGGAATTAGGATCTTTTCCCTCTTTCCCTTTTGGAAGTTTGACTAGATTATTGTTATATAGATAAGCTGAGTTTTCTATGTAATCTAATGTAAGTATGAGCCATTTGTTTTCCTTATTCTTCAGGGATTATGATGGATTCAATCTCTTTCACAACAGTTTGTAGAACGGTGTTCATTACCATCATTTGTTTTTCAAGCACATTCTTTCTGTCTGCGAGGTTTCACACTTTGGAGCCTTATTTGATCTGCAGTGTCCCCTCTTAAATCTAGCTCTGCCTATTTAATTTTCAGACTGAGTCAGAAGAATCCTTGGAGAACTCAGGCTGACATCCAAAAAATGTTTGCCAACTAAAGCCTCCCTTAGCACCTAAGTCTCTTGAGAGCAATGGGACTTTCATTCCTAAATTCTTTCCCCAGGGAAACAAATGTTGATTTTTCTATTTTATGTTTTTAAGTAGAACAAAAAAAAAACCCCACAAGAAGAAATATTCTGAACAATTTCATTCCAAAATATCCGCATATTTCATTTTGGTGTGTTTAATTGACATGAGCTCCGTTTCAGGTTACCTGAGGGTTGAACCGTATTTCTCTGTTGCGGTCCATTGCCCTGTGAAGTTGTGGGTTTGGAGTCTGGTTCTCTTACTTTTCCTGGGAAAACAGTTTGACCACAGTACTTCCCTGAATGATAAGACCTTCTTATAAGTGTTGTTTAGAAAGTGTTGGCCTGCAGGAACTCCAGCCTAAAGCAAAATATAAATGCTCATTCCTACATATATCAGTGACATAGTAAGAAAATTTAAAATTGATCAGGTTTGACATTAAATATGTTAAGCACAGTCTTCTGAACTAAGCTGAGCTTTTCAAAAAACAAAATTGAAAATTGAAAAAATTAAATAAAAATTTCTGCTGACCATCTCTTACTATAACTTACTGGGTGTAAATAACTATTTTCAGCTGTAGCACAACAGGTGACTCCAAAGTACATGTCATGCACCAAGCATAGAGCCAGATTTAGCACTGAGGAAACAGAGGCTGATTTCCAACCCTTTATAAATGTCATATGTCAACTGTTCACATGCACTAGCAAGCAATGTCAAGCTACATTTTAATAAAAACATAGATATCCTTGATGGCACTACAATATATGATGTTTTTGAAACCCAAGATACTTGTGGACTTGAAGCCATCTATTGAAGTTTATCAAACCAATTTGACATTATTTTTATCCTGCTTTTTCTCATGTGAATATTTCTTAAGAAAATACTTTCATTGTGTGACCAGATGAAGCAGTTCAGAAGTATAAAGTTTCTGAAGTATTGCAAATGTCAGATAACTGATTAATATGAGCGCATAAGGAAACATTACCACCTGCCCAGACACAAAGGCACCCACATTTGCCACCCACAGTTTTTCCCCTGAGCGACTAGCATCCAGTTTAACTCTCCCCAAGCCATGAGTAGACACATTCATGGTAATTATTGCTTTGTAAATTGTCACTCATGCCTGTCTTTTTAAAGGATGGCGTAATTTCAGAATCATATTACAGATATGTTTACTGGATAGTTTTTCTTAGATACCTGTCTGTGAATAGCTCTTCTTTAGGCTTTTTCTCTGTGGCTACGTCTCATAAATAGACCTTCAGAAAGTACTGTACATCGATCTTTTGACTTTCCACCTCCAGGTATTAGTGGGTCTTCTAACTCTAAGCTCTTGAAGATGCCATAAAACGGGGAGGATGGCTCAAAACAAAGATGAGTTTCAGGAAACCTTGGACGAGCTCATTGACAAAGAAAGATGGTTAAATTAAAAAAAAAATATAGGAGGTTATCATTTGTTTTAAAATCTGACATAGAATTGTAGAATAGAATCAGAGTTGTAGAACACAATCATAGAATCATTTAAGCTTGGAAAAGACCTCTAAGATCATCAAGTCCAACCATCCACCCAACACTACTGTGCCTCCTAAACCATGTCCTCAGGTGCCATATCTACACGTTTTTTGAACACCTCCAGCGATGGGGACTCCACCACTTCCCTGGGCAGCCTGTTTCAATGCCTGACCACTCTTTCAGTAAATAAACTTTTCCTAATATCCAAACTAACCTCCCCTGAAGCAACTTGAGGCCATTTCCTCTCATCCTATCTCTGGTTACCTGGGAGACCAACACCTCCTTTCAAGTAGTTGTAGAAAGCAGTAAGGTGTCCCCATTTTACTGACTAGACTGGCATTTTATTCTGGATCTTCTCTTGATTTGAGAAAGTTGCTCAGTCTAGTTAGTGGCACAAATGGGCATATAGTAGTCTGAGATATTCCCATATGAGAAAAGAATAAGCTTTGCTTCTTTGGAGTGCATGTGCTTCCAGATTCTCATTTGTACTAAATTAAATTAAATTAAATCTGTAAAATTTATGCTCCTAGTTAGCTTAGTGATTTGGGCAAGAAAGCTATATAGACAGACCTATATAGACACTAATTTGTAAGCGAGCAGGGAAAAGACAGGATACTGTTATTATTTTGCATCACCCTCTCTAGCGCTGAACTCCATTCTGTTGGATCAGGGACTCCACTGGTCCTTGGCAGTATGATGCCAGCAGATTCATAGTGGATTTTGGAGCTGATGTGGAGGCACAACATCTCAGTTCAGGGTGCCTCTGGTTCCTCAGGAGTCCTGTGGACCTCTCTCCAGGGCAGATTGGTTCCACAGAGTACACATATCCACAGGAAAATCCCTTGGCTCTAGCAGAAATACAACATTCTCCTCTCCTCTTGTGCTCTCCTCTCTTTATATTCTCCAATGAATTTGGCTGTCAAAGTGGCCATGCTTAATACAGTGGATATTTTATCTACTGAAAGCACAGCATTAGCCTCACAAACAGTACCTTGCACACAGAGGAATGCAGATTTAAAGCTGAGTCTTCTGAGATAACTGCACATATATTACATGAAAATGTGCAGGAAATCGGTCTGTATAGGTTTCCTGTTTGACAAAGGAAACACTGTAGAAAATCATAGAGCAGCCCAATGGCAGCTCATATAGGTCTGTATCACCTCTCCCTAAAAAAATCCCCAAAGAAGGGGAGAAAAATGCCATAAGGCATCCATCCAAATTGTCCAAGTCATTTTACTGTGTTGGGCTATTCCTGTGGCAAAAGAATGCTGCTCCCAGAAACACCCATTTCAAGTTGAGTTTGATTTTCCTTTTCTGCTGAATGCATCTCTGGCATTGTTGTCTCCCCAGGCAGAGGCATCCCTGCTCTGTTCCCCTTCGCTTGTGTGGAGACCGAGCCCTGCTATTTCTGAAGGATGAGGAGGGGTTAGTGCCAGGCAGACGTCTGGAATCATCCACACCAAACTGAGAAGTGGAGGCTTTTTGGAGACTTCCCCTTCATGAGGCATCACGTGCCTTTCCTAGGCAGAGACTAGGGCTGGAATAGCTCACAATCGCTTTGCCTTGAGTGAAGTGACTGCTCATACCCGGGCAAAGAAGTCCCAAACAACCTTGAGCAAAGCAAACAGTGCACCTACCCTTTTTTGATTATATGGGCTAAGAAGTGTGTTTGAAAACTCTGATCTCAGGTCGTGAAGACTGGGTTTCTTTTCCAATCTAGTTCCATTTCCTAGGACATTAGGACACAACTTTATCAGCTTTTCGTGAATGATTTGTCTTCGCCATTCCAGCTATTTTATCGGTGGGTTGCTATGGCATGGTTACAATGTGCTGTCATTGCTGTACACAGGTGTTGCTGCAAGGAGAGGTGGTTGGCATGCTGCTGTGCTCCCAGGGGACACACAGGTTGGCTCTTCGGTTCCCAGGGAGCTGGGATGTCTCCAGAGAGATGCGGAGCACTACGGGCCGTTTTTTACAATGCCTTCCAGCTGTCTGCAGGGCTGCAGTCCTGGTCCCACAGAGAACGGAGAGTGGCATACTCCTCAGGTTTGAAGTAAAGCTGGGTTTGATTCAAGGGCCTCGCATGGCTTTCTGTGCCACTCCAGGCAGGACATGAAGCAGAGTAGCTGACTCAGCCCCTGAGCTGGCCAGTTGGGACCCAGCTCTGGGCTGGAAGCCACGCAGCTACGTTAGTGCACTGCTGTGTCTGAACTGACAGACCCTGCTTCGCAGCATGCTCCTTCGCTTGTGCTTAGTTTGGACATGGTTTTGGGGCTGGCGGATGTCTGGTACCTGGGGAGCATGAAGACCAGGATGAGTCTGCAGCTGCTTGCACGGGCAGAAGCATCTGTCCCTCGCTTCACAGCCCTTGTGCAGTAGTTCCCTGCTCCCACAACACCCAAGGAAAGGGGGCTGTGGCACACTGTGAGGACCCCAGATATTACAGCTGCAGGAGTTGTATCAGAGAGGCAGATGTACTGGGGAGTTAAAAGGATGCTGGAGTCCCTTTCCTATAGCCCCAGGCACAGTGGCAACTCACAGTCTCTTGTGAGGGGGCTGCACAGCTTCATCAGTTGGCTTCTGCCATCCTGCCACTCTGACTTGGATACCTACACCAAAATAAAAAGACATATAATATATACAGAGCAGGTACGGAGGAGCTACAGAGGAGAAAGTAACAGAAGTTGAATCTTCTCTGGCTTCCCCTGTATAACAGGCCACAGTGATGTTCCCAGTTTCCACTGCTTTGAGCCTCTGAGCACTTTTGGCCGGGCTGCATCTTTTGTAGTTTGAAGACCAAAGGGAGAATCCACCATGCTCCTGTTTCATTTGTTCCACTGGCTGAACTCTGACGCTATTAAAAACCATATTTCCTACAGCAAAATAACCCCTGCCTTGAAAAATAAAAAAGGTATTAGCTGGAGACAGTTAAATCTGATCTAAATAAAATTAAAGAGTGAACTGTCCCCCTTCCAAGATCATGTTACTGCCCAAAACTTATCAAACATTATTGCTTCTGGCAGTGTCTGTCCCTCAAATAAAAGGACCTCAATTTAATGAACCACTTAGTTTCTGATATAAACTGTAATGAGATATTAAAACATATATGAGAACTGAAGGCTCCATCTGTCTTGTAAAAAGAAGTCTCACATAGCCACGTGTTACTGCACAGGCTTCCTGGTGGGAAAGCCCTTGCTCGGCCAGGCAGGATCACTTGTCATCGCTAGAGAGGGGAAAAAGGCAGTCTGTTCTGCCGCTTCTCCCAGTCTGACCAGTTCGCTGCGTAAAACCACTTTATGGTGATAGGGGTCAGAGCTATCACAGTTTATGGGGGACTTGAGATTATTTCATTGCACTGCTGACCTTGTGGCAGAGCACAACACCATGTTCAAGGCTACATTCCTTTTGGCTGTTTGAGGCACAAGTAATGCCATCCAGAAGACTTAGCACTGAGATTTTTGGTGAGGAATCTGTGCTCTGTCAGTAACCTGCCCTTGCGCGTGTGTGTTTTTCCCTTCCTCCTCTCTTATGGCCAATGTGCAACCTCTTTGGAGCAGACACTATTCCCCACTGTGTTTGTTCAGCACACAGTGGAACAAGCCCTGTCGACACTACACAAATAGTTACACACTGTTAAATATAGATGTCAGCTTCTGTCATGCCATCACCCACCGAGAATGTGTACGTCACTGTTTTCAAACTGCGATACAGCATTAGAGGAACTAACCAGTTAAATTCCTATGGAAATTGGACATTTTGCTCCAACGTTTCCCCTTCCTTTTGTTTTCAACCTTGCTTTCCTGTCATAAGTTATCCTGTCCCTTGCCCCATCCCTCACTGCTAGCTGCCGACCTAGAGCTTGCATGCGCGTGGAAGCACGGCGGCTTGCCTCCAGGAGCAGCACTGCTCTCCACAGCAAGACATGGCAACGCTGAGGCATTTCAATGGCACTTGTGCTCTCTCCCTGGAAAGCAGGGCAGTTTGCAGGCTCAACATCCTTGGCCCAGAACACGAAAATCTGTCCCTGGGTGTCCCACCGCCGTGGCCTAGCCAGGCTCCCCTACAATGGCAGGAGGGAGCTGGCTGCAGCCCTCCCCTGCTCGCGCCGTCAGCGTGCCTGCGGGCTCACGCTTCTAGCCCGAGTGCCTGCTCAGGAGAAACATCAGGGGGACATCCATCCACCGTTTATTGAACTCAGCCAACTGCCAGCAGCAGAGAGAGCAAACCAGCACTGCGGGCAGGCGCCTTCCCCGCGCAGGTCTAAGGACAAAGCAAAGGGGGAATGCAGAGCAATGCGGGCATGCAGGGTAATGGGAGGTGTTGGCGGAGGCAGCAGGGCCCGAGCTGGCGGGAGGCTTTTTTCGGAATGTGTTGGCGGGAGCAGTGCAGGACTTGCTGCCACCCAGAGCATGGAGGGAGAGGAGGGACTCGAGCAAGGGAGGAGAAACTGTAAGAACCATTTCAGAAAGGAAACGAGACCTGAAGAACAGCAGACTCCCCGTTTGGGAAGCCAAGCAATAAAGCACGGAGGTAGCTGAAAAAATAAATGGCTATTGCTCATTATATTCCTGTTCATTATTTGCTGGCTGAAAACAAATGGGGGTTGTGGGAAACGGAGGGGATTTTCTTGAAAGTTCTGGCAATGGGGGAGGACACAGAAAGGGGGGCAGGGTCAGGGAAAGGGGAAAAGGGAAAGGTTCGCAGCAGCGACTTCGCCGAACAGGTCCGATGCAGGCATGTGCCAGTCTCCCGGCAGGCAGGCTCCGCCACTGAGGGGCAAGGGACTTGGGTGAGATCAGAGGAGTGGAGCGGAGGATCAGATCCTGCCATCCGGATGCAGAAAAATCCCCAGAACTGTATGGTGTGCTACAGTGGCGTGCTATTCTGGGTCAGCATCAGGAAGCAGCCGAGGGAAAGAGCTGCCTAAATCCTACGGTTTCCTGATACACATCATCAGTTCCTCCCGGAAAAAGGAGGGCTGCCTTTTGTAGCACATCTGTCTAGAAAGCTGCCCAGGAGAATTCAGTATCACAACAAACCTCCTAGCCCAGTAACAGGCACTAACCCATTGTGCCTCAGATCCTTCTTTGCTCCTGTGACCGGAATCCGGGCACGTTACGAATTTCAAGCTTGCCTTGAAATAGCAGGGGTGTATTTAGTATAACATTTCCAACCAGTTAAATCAGACAGGAGAAAAAAGTCTGCCCATATTTGGCAGCAGAGTTAATTCATTCCCCAAGCTTAGTAGCAACCTGACTAATCAACTTGCATATTCTTGATTACAGGCTCTCACTTGCTTTTAAAGACAGACTTATCTCTGCAAATTGGGTGATTCTTTGAAGTTCTGTGTCTAGAAAGAAGAAAATGAGCAAGAAAGGATTTATTCCTGTCTTTGTTTACTTACTAGATATCAGAAGTGAATAATCATTTGTCTGTTTTTCTGTCTTTCTGGCGGCTTCTTCCTTTCTTCAGAATAATTTACATTAAAACAGAGATGTGTCTGTCTATATAAACATATATGGATAGCTTGCAGGACAGTGGCTTAACAATGCTGATAAAGAGAAACAGTAGAACAAGAGCCATGGTTTTCTGATTTTTCTGTCAATCCTCTTTAACAATTTAGATACAGGCACTTACTTGCCAGTTACCTTGCCCGTTTTCATAGCTGATTTATTTTAATGCAATGAGTATAATTTCCATAGAGCAGAAAGACATGCATTACTTTTCACATCTAGGATGAAAGATGTGTGTTTAGGAAGATGAGGAATTAGGTGAAGGAATGAATCAGACAAAAAGCTGAAATTCCCAGCTGGCTTTCCCTGTCTCTTTTCAAGCATGGGAATCAGGAAAGATGATGCTATTTCCTTTAATGAAAAAAGAGTTAATATTCAGACGAAAAGAATGCCTGTGATTAGTCACTGCGATTTAAGGTTTCTGGAATGAAGCAAGTCTGATGCCATATATGGGGAGTTCCTTCCTAAATTGCGTCATAGTTTCTCAGCGAGGTTATCTGCAGTTAGAATAAAAGGTTGGGTGTTAACTTCAGAGTGTCCTAACTTCTGAAGGTTGAGCTCTGTCAGCTTTTGCCGGGAGGTTTGATCTTTTGCTGTCTTTGAGCTGAAGCCTGGTAGCCCAGGAAGGAAGATGTGTAGTGCTGCTTATAAACCCACTGATGCATAGGTTCCCTTGCTGATTCTGATGTATGGACTAGCGTGGGTGACATGTGGGACACATTCACTCACTCTGTTTAATTACCTGGGTTGTATTTTTCCATTTCTCTCTTGGGACCCAGCTTCCTGGTAATTATACAGATGAAAAAGTGCCATCTGAGGAAAATAACAGAAGGGTTCAATGGTACTGGTGGAGAAGTATCTGTTGAAAATAGGATTCAGAGAAGATGAGTAAGGCTTGAATGTGCTGGTGCGATATGAATGAACGTGTCAAAGACATGTCAGTTGCCATCGTGTTCTCGCATGCATTTAACAGCAGGCCTTGGCAATATTTTCTCATTTAAGAGTTTGTCCCTTTACTTTTCTGCCACTGGAGATTCACACCAGTAGAATTAGGTCCTGCAGAAGCAGGGAAGCGATTCCCTGGGGGTGAGGGAGAAGGCGTCTGCCTAGAGGAACACTACCAGACAGAGAACTGGCTTCTGCTTGAGTGTAGAGACAAAGTGGGTTTTTCTATGAAACAGATAATTCTGTTTTAAACCAAATTCTGTTCTAGCGGTTAGGACACATGAGGATAGGGCAAGGCTGGGGAAGAAGGGGCTCCTCAGGCTTTTGTTATTTTTTTTCTGCCTTCCTATAGTTTTCCTCAGAAGCCAGGCAACCTCATGCAGCTGGAGGCTTTCGTCACCCATATTTGTACGGCTTTATGAAGATGTGAAGAGCATTGTGCACTGGGGGAAGCTGTGCCAAACAAATAGTAGGTCTTCATCCTTGAGAGTGAAGATGAATGCAGAGACATACAAACCCAGAGAGCCTGATGGGCTTGTGATTTGAAAGCAAGAGCAGCAATCTTCTGGCAACTTTTCACAGGAGTAGCCTGACATTCATCTGTGCCCTGTCCCTTGTGTACCCTGTGCTTGTGTAACTTGTGCAGACGTGAATGGGAGTTTTATGGGTGTGATTGAAGGACGTTGATGTCAGAGGGAATTCCTTCTATTGACTTTAATGGGCTTTAAATCAGGCACCATTATAGCCTGGATTTGCCAAAGTGATTAGTGACTTTGGATTACCCTTAACATTTGTGAAATCTCTTTGTGTCAGAGCTCATGTCAGGCACAGTTCAGTTTGAAATACACGTAAATAAAGTACGCACGCACAAAGTGTGCCTACCAGTGTTAAGAAGCCAATTTATACGCATTATAGAGCTGAATCCACTCTTTGCAAAGAAAATTCTGGTGTTGTACAAAATAAATTCCAACTACTGAAATGAGATTTGGGGAAAAAACCCTGGACTTGTTTGAAGAGAGCACAGCAGTGCAGCCAGGAAACAGGATACACTGACAGAATACATCTGCTTTCTTCATTGTCTCTGTATTTGGGCGGGTTCAGCAGGGGCATTCCAGAGGGCAAGCCACTCCAGCCAAAGTCTGCTGATAGAACATCTGTTTTGCCCCAGATTTTCTTCTGGATCCAGTCTTTTTCTGTTTTCTTCACTTAAGCTGCAGCCCTAAGATTTAGGCCTAAGTCTCCTGCACCTCTGTGCAGCATTGCGGGGGGCCAGGGACCCCAGCCCTTGTTACACCTCCAGCTCTTGTGTAACCAAGGGCTTGGCCTCTACCTGTTAAGAGATGTGCCAGGCACATACCTCCATGTCTGTTGAAAAAACCCCAAGCTGATCAGTCTCCTCTGCAGAGCATTGCATAGTGTTTGGGACATGGAAGGGTGCATCAACCACTCTGTCTCTCTGAAAATCCACCCTCTGCTGCTGAGAAACATCTCCTGCTGCAGTGACTTCAGCACTCTGAGACACCAGCTCAACCAAGACCTCTTGAAAGGAGCTCACGGGGGAAGCTGAAGATTGTGACAGCAGATCACGGTGCAGACCTCTGTAGACATTTAAAATGTGTCTGCCCTAATGGCAAAGATGACTTTCATAGAAGCACAGAATCATTAAGATCAGAAAAGACCTCTAAGATCATGAAGTCCAACCGTCAACCCAACACTACCATGCCTGGTAAACCATGCCCTCAAGTGCCATATCCACATGTTTTTTAAACACCTCCAGGGATGGTGACTGCACCACCTTCCCGGGCAGCCTGTTCCAATGCTTCACAACTCTTTCAGCAAAGAAATTTTCCCTAATATCCAATCTAAACCTCTCCTGACGCAACTTGAGGCCATTGCCTCTCATCCTATCGCTAGTTACCTGGGAGAAGGGACCAACCCCTGCCTCACTACAACCTCCTTCCAGGCAGAGAGCGATAAGGTCTCCCCTCAGCCTCCTCTTCTCCAGACTAAACAACCCCAGTTCCCTCAGCTGCTCCTCATAAGCCTTGTTCTCCAGGCCCTTCATCAGCCTCATGCTCTTCTCTGGACATGCTCCAGCAACTCAATCCCACATCAGGCCTGGCAGAAGGACCAGTGTACCTGAGCCTCAGCTGCTGAAATCCCTTGCCTGGGCCCCTGAGGATGCAGTTTCACATTAAACCTCAGCAAACAGGAGACCTTTCTGAATGGTTCTGCTTGTTGGCCCTTCCCCCTGCCTTGAACTGGACCTGGTAATTTTCTGGCTAGAGGATAGAGGAGGTAGCAGATGAGCTAATGAAAATTACTCTGTTCCTTCCCCCCCACCCCCCACCCTGTTTTGCAGGGCTGTTTTTTGCCAGCTCAGCTAGCTAAACTGACTCACCCTGTGACTGTTGGAGCCCACACGAGAACGGGCAGGAGCACGAGGTGGTGGGACGACGGAGGAGCGGGATGGCTGCTTTCCACTGTAGCTCTCTCTCCTATCACACTAGGTGTAACCTGAAACCAAAAACTTACTTCAAAGCCACTTTTATCAACCATCTAAAATACTACATCCGGAGGTGAACTGTTTTTCAAAAAAAAAAGTTGACACCCAGCGCACCTCTGGTCAGGCTCCATCTGCCAAGATCCCCCTTTGGCCTGTCCTGCTGACAGCTGCCCCCTTTGCCTGGGGTTTCTGAAAAGGGACCATGGAGCAGGACACGGGCCAGATGAAGGGGGCTCAGTCCTGCCGCCCGCTCTCTGCGGTGGCTCCCTGGGCTGCAGCCTTGGCCCAGGAGCAGGACGTGATACGAACTGCCTCCATGGCTGGTATGCAGGTATCCTACATCTTCCTTGGTGGTGGCACATCCTCTCACATGGTAGGAGTGAAGGCACCAAAGTGCCTTGGTGACAAGTTTAGCTGAGGTCACCTGCCACACTAAGCACAGCCACCCGTGTCCTGTGCCAGGAGACATCTGTGTGCCGGGCATGTTGTGAGACGCACGGTGAGTCAAAAGGACCAGACTGCACGAGCTGCCCAAGAAGCTGCTACTTGCTCTCTAAACAATAATGTCTAAGCCTCACCAGCAAGTTGGAGCATTTTGATGCCCAACCCCCCACAGATTTTAAATAGCTAAAGGTTTGGCTGTTTGTGTGTTGTATAAGGTAGACTCAGTTCAGTTTCCCCACTTCCCCACTGTGGCCACATTTTCTTCTGCATTTAAGCCCCTGTAGTGATCTTGAGTAGTCCCATCCTGAGCAATCTGGAGTCTGGAAAATGTGAGTGGGAATTCCCTTAGGCTAAGGAGCAAACTGGATATGAGAAAAGGCTGCCATGGGTGTCCCAGGTGCAGAGCAGAGTGAGTCTGCAGCTGATGCGCATCAGATCATGTATTACAGTCCTCCGGCATTTCACTTTAATGAAAGGTTGGACTGACCTTGCATATGCACAGGTACTTGGGGCGGATGCAGCTGAACTTTCACCTAGAGTAAAGAAATTCAAGATAAAACCAGAATTCCCTCAAAATCTGCCGGGGTGAGGAGAAAGGGAAATGTCTGGGAAAAGTAGGCAGAAGATAGCCCTGAGCACAGGGACAGCACGTGATGTCATTACAAAAGGAAGCTGTAGCTGCTGTTTTAATGAATGAAGCAATTCAATTCTGTGACGATCCTGTTGGTGAGCATTAAGCATGTTCAAGGCAAACCTGCCCGGTCTGGCTTTCTGAGGGGAGAAAAGAGGAGGAACACTTAGGATTTGACTCTAAAATGGGCTTAAGGATCAGATTGGTTGCCCTGTTGCTCAGTCTGATCAGGACTAGGATAATTCTGTGCAGGGAGAGAACTACAACTTGAAGCACTTGGAGAATTTCATAGTGATAAACCAAGGTATCATCTGCAAAATTTACCAGCCTCTAAGCTAGCAGGCAGCTGAGAAAGAGTTTCTGGGCTTTCTTTTAAAGGTTTAAACATTTAAAAGCAAGACACGGTGAAATGTATGCATGGTTTCACTATTCCATGGAGGATGCTGTAGGTGAAATTTAGCGGCAAAAGCCCGAAGCAAACACTAAGTCTTACTTGAGGACTTCATGCCATAGAGGTTAAATCAAGCAGCAGACCTACTATATATGATGACTGCACAGCGGTATCTTGGTGAATGTGGTTGCCCTCCACCCGAGCAGAGGTGACCATTTCGTGCTTCTATGAGTAATGCTGGCTTCGTTTGGTAATGGGTCCAAGCGACGCTTCTTCTCTTAGGTTTGGGGGCTCCGGGATCAGGGCTAGAAAAATTGGACGAGTAAGTCCTGTTCTGTTAGTGGGGTATGTTGAACTACCAACCTCTGGAAACTGGTATTTTTTGCCGGATGTGGTACTGCCTTTCTGTCTCATGGCGGGAAATGGCAGAGAAGCTTGCACTGACACAAGGTGTGAGTGATCCAGTCCCAGCCTTGCTTGTTGCTTTCTGCTTGGGAAGGGTTCCAGGAGTGCTGTAGCCTCAGCAAGTGACAGCCATGTCCTTCAGCTCCTCAGAACAGCACTTCTTGGAAGCAGTACCAGCTCCTGCGTGCCTTTTTTGAAGGGTGCCTGGTCCGTCAGCTGAAGGGAGACGCTGAAATGGTATGTGTCAGTACAGGTCCCTTGTATTTCTGTGCTCTACCTGACGCACTGCAAGCACAAACCTCAGAACCACAGAAGCAGCATCCCCATTGAGACTTCACAGGAGGGCAGATGAGGCGATTCTTACCTCTGGGCTGGTTTATATCAGTGCAACTTCCTTGACTTCAGCCTGGGGTATGAGCTTATGCAGCCGTACATCAGAGGGAGACGTGGCAGGGCTGACCGCGCAGGCTGCAGCAGCGCAGGTCCCCATGCAGGCGAGCGTGCCTGCACCGGTGCCCGCCTGTGCAGGCCAGGTCTCAGCTGCCCCCAGCCCGCAGCGTCCCTGCTCCCCACGGCAGCGTGCTCGGCGGCTGCTCCCACACATCCACGCGCATGGCACCGGCTTGCACTGACTCACGCCTGCTTCTCCGGCACGTTCCTGGGACACCGCTTGTTTCCAGGGGGAACAAGCTGAGGAGAAGCCATTAGGAGGGGATCGGGCAGGGGATGCAAGCCATCACAGTAGAGCGATTACTATGCTGCAAGATCATTCTCTTGTCCTCTAGATTCCTTTTTTTTTTTTAAAAAAAACCTCACTGGTTTGACAGTGTGAGCAATATTTCTCCTCAGATTCTGGCAGCTAGCAACCAGCCTTTGCTCTGATCTGAAGCGTGGCCATGTTCATTATTTTACTGAGGCTGCAAACGAAGCTTTGTTGGTTTATCAGCCTCACTAAGAGGTACCAGTATCTTGTGCTTTTTTTTTTTTTTTAGGAGGTGGAACGATGCTTTGCTTTAAAATCTCCCACAGATGTGTGCATTTCAGCTTCTGGTGGCATGGCCATTTGTGCCAAGTGACTTCAGTTATTCTGATAAGTTATACGCTGCTTGAAATTGAGCTAACTGTAGATCCTTCACTCTAGATGTGCTAGAAAACTACTGCTCTAAAGAACTGAGCTCAAGCTGTGTGCAACTTTTATCATGAACCATAAGAAACAGGAAACGTGTGTGGGTTTTCTTGCAAGAACCTGACATTTATAGTCGCTTTCAGAGCAACAGCTAGTGAGATTATGCAGCCAAGCCCCACAGCTCTCAAAGGGGTACATTTATCAGAGAGGCTCCTGTCCAGCCTTGGTATGCCTTTGAAAGAGAGCCACTTCAATCTGCAAATTGTGCTTTGTTTACCTGATTTTCTTCCCAGTGGTTTGTCTGTTTTCATCTCCACCGGGGTGCTAGGCAAACCGGGATCAACCCTGCTGTCCCGAAACTCAGGGTCAGTTCCAGGGAGCAGCTGGAAACAACTTTAGGTGTGCCAGCAACCTGCGTTTGCCAGTCCACACATTCATGACTTGCCAGTTCCTTCCTCATTGTTATCCAATGGGATCCCAACGAAACAAAACCCACCTTTCCTCCCACTCCACGTAGGCCAAAGAAAGGACTAAGGGTTATGACTAAGGGTTATGAATAGTCCTTCTTGGCTCTCGCCCTCCGCTGCCAACCAATAGGCCGTATCATAATTGCCATAATCCCTCTAAGATGGGAAAGGGCTGGCTGGGGAGGGGTGCTTTCAAAAGGGCCTTTCTTAAGGCACTACATTCTAATTGCCGTGCTTGGCTGCTTGCTGAAGGTTAAAAATGAGTCTCAATAGCAGAGATTACAGTGGCCATGAGGAGATGGCTTGGGGAGTCTAGTTTTGCTTTCTTCTTTCTCTTTTTTATTTTTTAACATGCAGCGACAGTATTTATCAGCGGAAGAAGAGTAATGAAACAGAATGCTACAGCAAATAACACTTATTACATGTTGCTATGTATGCTTTTAGCAAAGACGTGTATTCAGTGTCACCAAATCTTTATGTGAAAAGCAAATGGGGTTCTTGATGAAAAATAACTTGGGCTTTGGAGTTTTCTGACAAACATAAGAAAACCATGAAAAGCTGAGATTCTTCCCAGAAAACACCATTTTGAAGAAAAAGTGATATATTTTTTCAAAAAAGGAATTTCAAATGTTTTCCAAATCATTATTTAAAACCCTTTTTCTGTTAGAGGTTTTCTTCTTACAGTGCTCAGTCCCATCACTGGGGACAGATTTTCAGACAGGCTTACCTTCCATTGCCACACCAGAAGCAAGTGTCCATGAATGCAGTGTAGCTGAGGGCACTGAGGATTTGGTACTTTTTGACATCTGGCTACAGTCGCTCCACTTGAAAGTGCGGAATACCTGAAAATTTTGCCTCCTGTCTTAAAGGCTCATGGCTGTTTGAAAGTAGTTTTACATCTAAAGTTCAGCTCCTTCAGCTTCTGAATTGTGAACATGGGAGCTGAATAGCCAGCAAGCTGTATGCATGGGCTCACTTGTCTGCCACTTGGCTGTATTTTCTGTAGAATCACTAACTGAGTACTTCCCAACAAAACCTAGTGATTCATCAGCCTTCAGATATTGCAAAGACAACTTTGCTTCCACCATGACAGATACTGGAACTGAAGGTGAAAAATGACCAACCCAAAACTGAAGTAACAAAAGAGAAGTCTTTTTTTCTTAATTGCACTGCTTTTTATTTTGCCCTAGAAGCACTGGAGTTAAAAAAAGGCCTAGTACAATAACACCTCCAGGTCAGTAGCTGATGCTAAGACACAACACATCAGGTCCAGTTTTCCAGCAGGAACAGTTTGATTGTCTACATATTGAATTGTTCAAATGCTGTAGAAATCCACACAGGCAGAAGGGCCAGGAGGTGCTCCAAATGTTTTTACATACTGAAGCAAGGCAGGTGGGAGCAGGGTGAATTTGCAGAGGGGTATCTGGCCCCTCTGGGAGGCTGCACTAGCTGAGCCCCTGCAGCTAAGGGTGGTTATGTGCCGCTCCAGTTTCAGATCTGCACAGGAAGTTCACGATGCTGTTTTCTAATTTCTCTCTTGTGCAAGCTCTCTGCGTAACAGCCTGCGGCATGCCACTGAGAGAGACTTCCTGCCCACTTGCAAGGATGATTTGGACACTGAAGCTCCTTCTGCAGTGTTTGGGTTTTTTCCTTTCTTTTGTTTTTGCCATAGTAAAGCCAAGCCGCAGAGTCCACACCACTGAGGCAGCCAGGCAGCTTTTTGTCAAATACATAACACAATTTCAAACACATTCACAGGTGATAAGCAGCAGCTCTAAAAGCATGATTAATAACAACTGAAGGCAAATAAAAGGACAGAAAGAAGAAGTATGGAAAAGCTGAGGAGATAATATATGGTTGTCAGCATAAATAAACTGAAAGTAAACTTTCAAATAGAAAGCTCTAAGGCATTCTTCAAAGCTGGGATGAGGTGGAGATACCAGAGCACCGGGTGGCATGTAGAATGGCTGATGTCTTCCTCGCGGGGCTACATGGAAGCCACTGTGCCCGGCTGCACTTCTCAGTGATGCTGTTACATCCCAACTGCCTGTTGGGATGCACAGCCTTCCCTCTTTTTCTGCCAGTGTCTGGGGGAAGTCTCGGCAGCCAGGAAGAGCAGTGCTCTTCGGCAAGAACATCTCCCCCCACCGTCTGGTTTCTTGAAAGTTGGCACCACGAAGCACGGTGCTGAGCACAAGTTCAGATGCGGCCTGGGAGAACGCCCACTTCCCCGGTCAGTGTATCGCCGCCCTTTTCCCAGCCAGCTTCAGTCTGGGTCACATTCAACCTTCCCCAACGCTGAGGATGATTTCAATATGCCTGACAGTTCTTGGTTGCAGATAACTGCAACTAGGCTTGAAGCAGAGCACAACTGGTGAATGTCAGAGCAGCTAGGTTTTGGATGCATTAATGCATCCAAAGAATAAAGTGGTTCCTAATTCAGTCAAGCAGGAACTTAAAACTGCGAGCAGGGTTAACGTTACTTGCTGTATCAGGCTCTTGCTCAGGCTGAGGCTTGCAAGACCCTTCCAACAAGTTGCCAGGCTTGCCGTCTCTGGTTGGAGGGAAGAAAGCGAAATGGCTTTTCAGTAAGCGGGGGGGAGGGAGAACAGACCCACCAGTGCCGATGGCAATATTTTCCTATGCCTTCTTAGTCTTGTCCACGGTGTTCTCTAAAATATGTGAAGATCGTTGAATTTTATGTGTAGATGTTTGGGCTGCCAAGTCAGTTTGGACTATGAATAATAACTCATCGATGTTTCACTAGAAAGAAAGATTATAATTAAAACCAACTCTAAAAAAGATTTACATATTTTGCAATACCACAGGAATGTGGTGGTTTATTATGTCAGGTCTGTCAGAATAGGATTATTCCTGTACATGTCAAATCCTAGGTTCCTGCACACTCACGGCAAATTAACTGCAAGAAAAAAAATAAATGTGCCCACTGCTTAAAAATGAGTTAATTCTGCAGAAAAAGCTCATTTGACTGCTTCCCTGTGTGTACTTTTATTTTATCCCTAGCTAGGCCTTATTCCCTCTCAGGAAAGATTTCAAAAGTAGTAAAAGCTCTAACAAGCCCAAAAACAGAAATGAAAAATGATCTTGTGACCAATCTCAGTTTTCCGTGTGGTCTGAGGGCTTGGTCCAAAACCAGTCCAAAGAAGGCACCGGCTGCGGGCGAGGGGCAAGCTGAGGTGAGCAGTCGAGGTGGATCTTTGGGAGCCAGGACACTGAGGGTTTGCTGCCAGCACTTCCAGACCATCATTGCAGTCTGAGACATCTGCAGCAAAGCCTTGTACTGAGGCTTGGGTTAGAATAAGTGGCAGCTTTCTACTGTTTTACCAACTATTTTACATCTTCTTTGAAGGTTTTGTGCTGGTCCAAGTACAGAGTAGTCTCTACTGAAATACTTCTGATATTATATTACCAATAGCACTTATAGAAAATCAGGTCTTAGAAGCCAAAATTTCCAGAGGTCACTCTTGAGGCTAGACCAGTTACTGATGCCCAAGCTAAGATCAGGACTATGCGTTTTTCTGTCTGCTGGCTGAATCAAATTACACTTTAAAGAGATTTTTCAAGTCACGTTACTTTTTTTTTATTAAAGTGAGATTTTTTAAATTGTGCTTGGGGGAAACCATGTATATTATTTGTCCTAGAAGGAAACGTTGAATTGTGTTTTCAGGATTTACACTTCTTTATTATTGCCTATTGCTCCAACTGTTGTTTTGAAAAGCACTGGAGATAATGCACTTTTTCTTTTTATTAATATATGGTTGCTTCCTGAAGAAATCACCAGATCCTTTAGATTCCAGGAATAATTTTTGTCTTCCCATAAGCAATAATTTTGAAGAATAACAAATCTTTCATCAAAATACCTGAATGTTACCTGGTTTACAGAAAATGTTGAGTGCGTTTTGTCTGCAAAGCTGTTAGTTCTTGGTTTAATCAAAAAGGCCACCCCAAAAATGGTAGCTCTGGACGTTATTCAAGACAAAAGCCTTGCAAGCTGGTTACGGTGTTATGATGGATACACAGTCCTCTTGTTACTAAATACAGAATTATGGGGCTTTAGATAACATTCTTTCCATGGGGGACAAAGTGAGAGCATTGAGTAGTGGATTTATGATTCAGAAAACATTCCACAGCATCAACCAAAAACAACAACAAAAAAAGGAATATATAAAGATCTGGAACATCAACCACATATAGCACCAAAAGCATGCAGCAACTGTTCAGTTCTGAGCGGAAAAAAACTGTAGAATCACTCGGAAAGTTGATGTGTGTTGGGTCTGTGTGGGGGTCAGTGCCCAGCAGGAGCTCTGGTGGAGTTGACACGTGTCTGGTGGTGTGGATGTCCGGCTGCCACCATGCCCACGCTCCCATGCAGCCTTGCCAGAGAAGGGCAGGCTGCAGAGCCCCGCTCCAGCTGGGGTGCCCAGAGCAGCACCCTCCAAACAGGAGGACATAGGACCCTCAGGAGTGGGGTGACACCAAGATTTGCTAAGCTCACAGCTGGAGCTCTCCCTCACCCAGGCATCTCAGGGACAGCCAAATGGGCATAAGGCACTGTGGCAGCCAGGCAGGGGTCATGGCCCACTCCATCCCCTGCCAGCCTCGGTGGGTGTTAAGCCTGCCACTGTCCTTCTCCTTTGACTAAATCTACAGGGGGGCCTGGTGATTCTCCTCCTGATTGCAGCACTTCAGATAAAATTTTGCTGGGACGGCTCTGGACCCAAACATTAAATTAATTAGATCTGATAACTCAGTGTCTCTATTATGTCTCCCATTTCTGTGCATAGTTTGTTTCAGCTGCAAGTTCTTTATAGCAGCATCTGTCTTTCATTACATGATTGCATGGTGTCTGGGACCGTGGAGCAGTTAGGCATAAAAAGACGAATGAGAAATGTATTTAATATATTTAACCTACATGTAACTTTGTTGTGCTGAATGGTGGTAGGGAAGTATGACCTCCAAATAAATAGTCTGCTATTTATTCATGCTGATTTTTATTCACATCTGGTGTACTGTGGTAGTTCCTCTTTGAAGCAAAAGTGTATCATTGCCATATGAAAATCCCAATGACCTGAAAAGAGGAATTTACCAATTGCTGTATTCCTGTGCTGTGCAGTCTCTCCAAAAGCCTTGCAAGCACCTTTCATTCTGTCTGGGAGGGCATTTCATGTGTTTGTGTGTGAATCGTTGCTAAAAGAAAGATGCATTCTCTCTCAGGCTGTGGAGCTGGCACAGGTTTCCTCTGGAAAACATCAGGGCTATCTGAATAACAGCTACTCCAAAATTGCCTTGCTAGTGTGCTCAGCTCCGCAGGAAAATGAACAATGCATTTGTTACTGAAAGTGCCATAAATTATATATTATTTTGCTTACCGCCTAGAGACTAATTAAAAAGTCATTTAACTGGAAAATAAATTATGTGGAAAACATAAATTGAATTTGCGTGCAACAAGATGGTTCAATAATATAATCATACATAAAGTTCATGGTAGAGAGCTCTGCTTTGTTTCTTTATGGGACTTCTGAGGTAAATTGCCCCCCAAACTCTAATGAACTGCATATACACACACTCTCTCATAAAAAACTCCATTTAATGGTCTGTCAGATATGGCTACTCTCGTATCTGGATGCTCTGCTTATGTAAATGTCTTTCTGGTGCTGCTGCTACAAGAGCTGAACACAGTTGCAGTCAAGCCCAGCTCTGAAGGTAGCTCTGTAAAAGACGCCAGAGATGGCGCCTTCTCCGTCGGGTAGGAGGCACATGTCTCATTACCATTAGTTTTTCAGCCCTCTGCTCAGCTACACAGAAACAGTGGTGGTTACTCACAGCAGGAGTAGCAGGTCCCTCCCACACACAACAGGCTGAGGCAGGTAATACCAGCTTCTGCAGAAAATGTAGGCAGCATTATCACTAATAAGCCTGATTGCCTCAGTTTTTCGGCTAACAGAAAAAAATGTGGCATGAGCAGAACAAACAGAAATTGGGATCATAGCATCCTTTGCTCGGAAGTTAGCATAGCCCTGGGCTGAAGGCAAATCCCTCAATATCAGCTAATTGGGAGATTTTGCAGTGAATCGGGAACTTGTGGTTCATTCCTATCCTAGACACGCCTGTGGGGGTGGCAGTGCTGTGGGGTGAACAAAGGATTTGCACTTGGACCAGCCAAGTCCCTTTTCTTGTCCTCCGTTTTTTCATCTGTAGCAGTGGCTCAACAGCCATCAGGATCTGTTGGTGAAAAGCTCCATCAGCACTGTGCGAGGCCATGCCACGGATGCCGGCAGCATGCTGCATACCTGCAGGCAGCTCATCCTTAGCCAGAGAGCAGGGAGAGACTCTCACGAATGACTGAAAGCAGGAGAGCTGAGCTGGTGAACTGGAAGGACTGGCGCAGTCCCTGGCAGGACACGTAGCTGACACCAAGGGCTTCATCAACACACCAAGCCCCCTGAAAGACCTCGTGTTTGCTCCTGGGCAGGCAGTATGAGCATGCCAGTCAAGGGATGTTACCCTGCAGAGGAGGGACAGTGTGCTTGCCCTGCAGGCAGGGAGCCCAAAACACCACGAGCGAAGGAATGTCAAGAAGAAAGGGAAAGGATCCCCAGGTTGTAGTCCACCCAGAAAAGTTGAATATGCTTTGAATATGAATATGACACTTCTTCACTCTGAGGGCGATGGAGCACTGGAACAGGTTGCCCAGGAAGGTTGCGGAGTCTCCTTCTCTGGAGATATTCAAGACCCACCTGGACAAGGTCTTATGCAGCCTGCTCTAGGTGACCCTGCTTCTGCAGGGTGGTTGGACTAGATGACCCACAGAGGTCCCTTCCAACCCCGAAAATTCTGTGATTCTGTGATTCTGTGACACCAGCCAAGTCCAACACTTGTGGAAAAGCTGCAGAAAGTGAATTTGCTGATAAAGTTTTACAAGAGTTAACTGACACCCACAGAGTATGTATGTTGTGGGGGCAAGGATGGCAATGTCACCCCTACTAAGAGCTTCTGTCTGGGACTGGTGGATTACACTGCAGCAGAAGACGCCTGGGTTATCAGTGTAGGAACAATTCAAATTCTTCCTCCTTTTGAGCTGGATGTTGGTCTACGATAATGTCATTCCCATGACAGTGACATTGAAGGAAAAGCCACGGACAGCAGGGTGTAAACAAGTAAAATTCAGGACAGACCATGTTGCTCTCTGTCCTCACCAAGGCGTTGTGTGAGCTCAGCATTACTGAAGCAGCAACAATACATAGCGGAGAAGGAAGAAATAGTTGCTGCATTTGGAATGTATTGGTCTGTTGATCGTTTTTAGGAGTTTTCATTCTTTTGATAGACATGGGGCCAAAGCAGAAGAAGAAACATTCGAAACATTTGAGCTCAAGGACCGCAGTGCCAGAACATACGCCCTTCACAGAGGGGCTGAGAGAGAAGCTGGGCAGTCTCACTGCCTCGCCATCTGTAGCAGAAGAGCCAGGACTGGCCATCCCAGGAAAAAAACCAGGTCCGCTCACTAAAGAGACCCCAAAGAAGCAAACGTTTTGCACCAGCCAAAATAGAAGCCATTTCTGCAGAGATGACTGGTGCTAAATATATCTCAGTGCTTGAAGCATCAGCAGGGCTCTGGCAGGGGCCCTTGGATAAACATTGCACAGCGCCGTGGCCGTGCAGCTCTGCCCTGGGAACACTTTTGGGTTCCTTTCATAACCAAAGGTTTTTCACAGGAAAATAAGAGATGGGAGGGAACTATGCTTTTTAGCAGAGCATGTCCCCAGGTCCCCAGCATCTTTGGAAACAGTGATAGTGGCAGTTTGTGCACCACAGCTCTAGCAAAGCCTAGGCATTTACCAACAAAGCCAGAGAGGGCAACTTCAGCCTTAGCTGCTCGTGCACAACATGTTTTATCTTTGCTTATGAGAAAGCACTGCTAAATGAATCTGGCCATAAATAATTTCTTGCCTCTGGTGAACAGGGAGGTGATTTTAAGTTTGTAAGTATGAATTTCTAATCAAAAAGAAGGCTAGTGGGAAAATGTTGTGCTTCCAACACACTCTCTGGAGGTTTTGATGAAAGTGCTGGGGAGTAAAATGCAGAGTTGGATATTGCTATGAAGCACTGTGACTTGAAAAAAAAAACACAAACAAGCAAAATCCTGTCAAAGTCACAGACAAAAAGTAGATTGTTATTACCAGAGCAGAAAAAGATGCTGCTTAAAATAATTGAGATTGTCAACATGGGGTGGCTGACACAGCGTGTTCCCCAGCTCTTTTCACAACTGAAGGGCATGCTCTTGGAGGTCTGCTAACAGACACTTGGCTGGCAATTCTCAGATATTACCAAAAATATGTGATAAAAGTATGCATGGTTTAGGTATGGAAATATTAATGAGAAGGATCAGGGGTGTTTTCTATTAGCTTCACAGGAGCACTAATGTCAAAGAAGTTCATGTGGCAAAAATGCAAGACTGTCAAGTAAAGGAACTGGTTTTGCTATCATTGAGAAAAATTATCATTTTTTTAGGGAAAAGTAGGCATAAGTAGGTTTGACTTCTTTGAGAAAAACACCATTAATCCCCAGGACAGAATTATTAACTTTCATAGTAGTCAGTGTACATCTGAAATAGTAAAGCCCGACTTCACAGTTTGGTTGGCAGGGATATAATATGTGACATAATATTACTATGGATATATCAACACTCATGTTATCATTCCTCTGTGACTGTGAAGTGAAGAAGGTATCACAATAATAATATGTCTCATAAAAATAGCATGGAGTCTGTCTCCAATCTGTGTTTATCGCTGTTACTGAATGAAGCTTCGCTAGTAAAGCATGGATTATCACCTACTGATTTTTGGTTTCCACAGATAAAGTTAGAGCTATGGTACTTTTTTCTAAATAGTAGTTTTGCATGATTTTCCCACCAGCAAAATCATACAGTATAAGCTGTATTGGTAATACAGCATGTACACTATTGTATATGGTGTCCACACATGATGAGCATTGAAAATACAGGGTTCCAAGGTACCAGAGGTGCGCTGAATTTGGTCCAAATGTTGCAAAAAACCTGACTAAGCTCTGGGAGACTGAAACAGGTGAATGTGCTTGCCAGCTGTAAGTAAAACCAAAAAGAGGCTCTCCTCCGGGTGGGTGATGGCAAGCGTGGCTCCAAAGTGGAGCACTTTAATCGTGTGACACTGCCAGGTCTCAGGGAGGGTCACATCCCAGCAGCTTGTGGCTGGAAGGTAGACTTGGTCTGCCTGGAGGCCTCTGGAAGCACAAGGGAAGTGAAAGAGAGATCCTGTATGTGGGTGCAGGAAGGAAAGAGGGAGCTCAAAATGTTGGAAGGCCCCCAATATGGACTTAAATTATTAATATCATGTATGTATCTACTCCTGTTTTATTTGTAGGCCTCTGGTGACTTGAACATATGAAAAAATATTTGTTTCCATCATAGCCATTGGGCTTGAGTTGTTTGATTTTCCATTAAAACAGCATCATGTTATATGCATTTTATTCAAATTGGACACAGAGGTTTCAAATATCCAAAGAGTAAAAATAGGCAGACTTGTAAAGTGCACTTCGAGACAATTTCTTTTTTTGTCTGGTTTCCAAAGGAAATAACACTTGTGCAACCACATTTTCTGTGTGTATCACTCTGTCTGCTTCTCTGCCTGTCTGTGTAAGGTCTGAGCCCATTCACAGGTGCCAATAAAATTTGACAGAGGGGCAGAGGCATCAATAAAATGTGTCATGAATGCCAGTGCCTAGGAGGAGAAGGCTCTACACCAGTGGAGGAGAAAGGCTCTAACCACGGTGTAACAAATGGGAAGGCTGCAGGCTGAGCTTACAGAGTCAGGCACTACCACACCAGAGTGAATACACAGGAGAGGAAGCTGTGAAAACCCTACTCAAAGCCAACGCTTTAATCAGAGCTTGAACCTCACTAGACATAAATTAGCCAGAGGACAAAAGCCTAGAAGAAACAGATTTTCGTGAAACTACCTGAATAATGCAGTGCTGACATATATTGGGTAACCCGGCATTGGCCACGGCTTGGTTTTTATTCAGTTCAGGGTTGTATCAAAGCGGTTTGGTGGCAAAGAGGTTAGGCACTAGCACAACCTACAACAAGCTATGTTCATTTCAGTTACGTAGGAATGTGCATGAGATCTTGGTTATAGCAGCTGCTTGTGCCTTTTTTCTTCTGCGTTTGTAGCAGGAGGAACTCACTCTCTGGGGATCTAGGCTGACCTCACAAAACTGTGTTCAATTTTGGATTTGAACCAAAATTCTGGTTTCCAGCACTGGAGGAACTTGGCAATATTCCCGGCTGGATTTTCTAATAAAGAGAGTAAAAATGGCGTTTCCATATGGTTAGCAGGAAGCCGAAAGCACCTGAGGAGCTGGGGAAGAGCTTCACCGATGAGATCACTTCACCACTCCCACCCTTTCTTCAAGCAACAGTCAGTTTTCTGTATACAATGCATGCAGGACGGAGAAAGACAGGGGACAGGACTGAAGCTTAGAACACACGTCCCTGATGAAAAAATCTGTGAATGAAATGCAATGCTCAGAGTCAAGGGATACCAGCATGTGTGTTTGCCCTGGACTCCTCTACACTTTTGTCCAGTCAAAAGTTTGAACACATTGCTAGAGGGGAAGTTAGAAACTGCTACATTCAGCTCATATTTCTGCTTTTATCTCTCCCATCAAGCTAGGAGAGAACGCTGAGGATAGCCTCAATGTTCAACTGCACGGTTGCACAACTGAAATTGCACTTGTTGCCTTTCCTTAAGTAAGGCTTGCCTGTCAGATATTTAAATGTATCCGGGCCTGGTCATGACTGAATAAGCTGGGGCTAAGGCAGGTAACCATGTATTTTACATCTCTTTTTCTGAGACTCTTTTTTTTTTGAGGCATTTTCTTATGTTGTGCTTTGTCCCTTTGTTCTACGATGCTTCAAATCACACACTGCTGTGTAGTTCTGGGTTGTAAGTTAACTGTTTTCCTCTTCTTCACCCCACTCCCAAATATTGTGCCAGCAGTCACTAAGAAGTTAAGCTATTTGACAATACCCAGTCACACCACATTGACGAGAAAAATTTAGCTTGGGCTCTAAAGTTCTGCCACCCACAGACACTGTACCACTCACAAACATGTTGCTATAACCTTGTCTTCTTCCCATTATTTTCCTTCCCCCTTTCAGCACGCAACAAGGCTGTGAGCCCTCCATGAGAGAGGCTCCCCGCCAGCCCCCCTGCCCTGCCATCCTGCCCCCTCGCTTGTCCCCGCTCGGAGGGCTGCGGGAAAGCCTTGTGCCCCTGCCCAGCCGCTTTCCGTGGGAGGCAAGGCACACAGGGCATGAGTGGGACTGAAATCATATTTGCCTGGGTCCCAACCTGCAGTGCAGTCGGGACCTGCTGGACATGTTCGCCTCTACCTGGCAGCTGGGAAGCACACCTGGGGTTTGCCGCTTCAAGATAGCCCAAAAGTTGCCAAGCGCATATTTTAAGACAGTCTGCAGTAAATATAATGTTGAGTTGAAGCATTTAACAATTGCCCTCCTCTCACAGTCCAAATAACAAATGGTATAGTAGGTAACATATCCTTGCATGCAGCTTTAAATTCTTCTGTATGAAAAACACTCAGAAAAAACAGAGGAAATCCTGAAAAAAAACCCCAAGTGGAGTGGATGGCATGTGTAGAAAACTTGAAAGAACAAAATATGTGCTAATAAAACAGCTGGTGAAACAATGACCAAGGCGAACCCTGGTAATTGTCCACAACAATCTGAGAGTGTAAACAGGCAAGGGAGAGGGAGAAAGAGGGGGAGAAATTATTTAGCCTGGCAGTCAACAGCGATTTGGGGTTGCGGTGCCACAACAAAAAAACAAGGGCTGCCAGAGCCCCCGCAGCGGGTACACGCTCAGTCACGCAGAAATCTCCTGGCTGGGTCAACCGCTTGGAGGGGAGATGCCCCGTTGCGCAGGGCCAGCTGCCGCGCCGGCACAGCGGCGATGCGGGAGCCACAGCCGCTGAGGCTCTGCACCGCGTTTTTGCCTCCCAGATGAGGTTGGGAAAGTAGAGCCCATTGTTCCTGGGTCTTTAGACGCTGCTTTACTCACTCACCTCATTTCCATAATGCTCCCTGGCCTCCCAGTAGCCAAACTGATTTGATGAACACAGTTCTGTGTGTTTTAGGATTCATTATTCCCCACATCCCACCCTCTCAGTTTTGTACGAGGTAATCTCGGTCACTGTGCAGAAAGATCCTGCTGGAGCCTCAATTAAAAACTATGGGCACAAAATAAAAGCATTTTCCTTTGCTCCTCTGTGTGCCAGCCACATACTACTGCCTGCCCTTCTGTTTCCACTGAAAACAAACAGGAGGGAAGCAGACGCCACAGCCCATAGCACAGAGATAGGCAATAGCACGGCTTGGAAGAACAGTGGAGGAGGCTTCTTTGCATTTAGAAAGCCTGGACCCACGGAAAATATGAAACTGAGATTTGAGAGAGTAAGAGCGAGTAAAGGAGTTCTTCGTTCTCCACCCTCCCATCCCCAGGCATGTCTACATTTCTCCGCTTTGTTGCAGCTGAAATGCTTGATGCAGAAGGGTTACTAGCTCCTTGGTGCTTCTGCTGGGTGGTGACCTAGATGCTTTTCAAAGACTTGACTCAGCCTTCACTTTGCCGGCTCTTGGTAGTCTAGGGAAGAGAGAAACCACAGAGAGGAGCCACAAAAAATGTGTAGTCTCTTCAGGGAACTTTTGATTCATGTTGAAGCTGAGGTACGGCATGCCTATAGGAGGCAACCTTGATTTCTGGATGTCACAGGAAAGTTGTGGAATCATAAAAGTGTTAGAGTTAGAGGATATCACCAAATATTTGGTGGTATTCCCCACCTTCTTGCCAGCACAGGTCAGCTCATGCCAACAGACCTTCTAGTTGTCTTATTTATCCCCAAAATGGGAATTCTTCACCTGGGGACTCTTCATAGATTGTGCCTTTATGATTTTTTTTTTGTTATTCAACTTCTGGATTTTTTTTCTCTTCCTTACCGTCTTATCCCTAAACTGGTACCAGACTAATAATTCCTTTATCTCTCTTCAAGCCTGACACCACTATCATCATTCAAACGTACCGCTCTGGTGATCCAGAAGACATCTTTTCAACCTCAGTGATGCCTTTTGGTGGGTACAAACTTTGCTCAGCAGTACATCACGTTTAAGACCTCACAATCTCCCCTACAAATATTTGCAGGTGCTCCTTCAGAGTCAGCAAGAATGATATATTTAGTTCCTTCCAATAAGTCACTTGCTATAGCTCATTAATCACTGTTATTACCCTCTCAATGCGTTTGGTGCATGTGGCAATATGGCATTTGAGTACTTCTGGAAATAAGACAGCTCATTAATTGAAGCAGTGTCTGAAACCACTTTTATTTTGTTATTCATTAATAACTCCACAAGTAGGTTGCAGTTCACAAGAATCTTTGCAGAATTCAGCAGCACCATAAATATTTGTGAAAATAAATAATCATATTCAAAACAACATTCCAAATAGGAGGTCATATTTGTACAAAAGATTTGTTTCATCATTATTTGGTTTTGTGGCTATTTCAGCTATTCAAGGAATACATTAAATATTCTCCTCTAAGGTTATTAGCCTTGCTGTTTAAACAGAGGCTATATGTAAGAGCTATTTTTTCAAGTGAGGAAGGTAAAACTTCTGTATCCAAATTCTTTTTGCTATAATTTCAAGTGATGCATAAATTCACGAAAATCATAATTAAAAAATGCAAACAGGGTCACTAGTGCTTTACAAACAGAGGTCTCATTACTAATTTTATGAACTTGTTTTTCAGTTCTTCTGTGTAAAAGTGTATTTAGTTCGAGTGACTTCTCTTGTGGACAGATATAGAAAAAATTCTGTCCCTTCCCTACTCAGGAATGTTTTGTCTCTGTAGGTGACACTAAATATGCATTCATAATTGTGTACTGCAACTCCCTATTAAAATTTGTCCCCGCTGTTTGATGTTCGACACTGCTCTCTCTCTGGATTCCTCCTTCACACATACAGTGTGACCTTGAGCTTATTGGTGTAAGGCATCCTTGGGCAGACCATGACCATCACCCACAGCCTCACTTTTCCTTTCCTCCCATGGGTTGCTTTCAATTCTGATGAATCGGAGGTGGATTTATTAGAAACGGTGAGGGGATCCTTGTCCCTCTTCCTTTGTTGAAGTGTCAACACGTATTGCATTTGAGTGCAAAGCCACAATATTGGAGATTGGGAACAGGAGAGAGCAGGTTGCAGGGAAAGAGAGCCTCCTCTCACGCTTGCCCTGGTGAGCCCTGGCATCCCCACTGCTTTCAGGCATTCAGCACTAGTCCTCACACCACATTCGACCTGTGGCCCTAGCAGTGCCCCGCACTGTCTTTTGGGGGACAAATTCAGTGACCCGTGTTCAAACAGCTCCACACTGGTCCTGGCTGTACCAGAGAGCTTAGGTGTTCGATGGGGTCTCCTGCTGCCAAACCTGGGCTCCTCCCCTGAGGTTTTGCCTCTCGTTCCCCTCACTGGCATTGCATCTGCGCTGCTCCTGATGCATTGCAGGATGACGACAACCAGTTGACAGATGCAAGAGAACTTCAGCAAACAAATAAGTTATTAGTTTGACCTCAGGATGGTAGGCTCTAGTGTAGCTTGTCTTTCATTCATCTGTGCTCCTCCAGTCACCCTGCCGTTGCTGTCTGGGGAATGTTCTGTGGCATGAATCTCAGTTTCTCAGTGTTCCTCATGTTGGTATCAATGCATCAGCTCTGCTGCACAGGTAAAGCAACAACAGAAAGAAAGATAAGAGAAATGAGATTACGGTTAATAAACTTCAGCAAATGACATGAAAGCTGCAAGCTTAATTTGGGCTCAAAGATCTGAAAGGAATATTTCAGCAGTGGCAGCATCTTCTTTTGGGTGTTCTATGCACTACATGTTCAGAGCTCTGCCATCCTGCACTTCAGTAGATGTACTTCTGTACCACAGATTACATGGTGCTTAAAATGATTATGGGGAGGAGAAAAAGAACACTGGCCTGCAACAGGGAGATGTTTTCCTCAGTCTGTTACTGTGGGTACAGTGAAAGTGAATGCAGCGCTCTGACCTCAGTGGGCACTGTTAGACAGTAAAGACAAAACGTTACAAAGCCAAACATGTTTCTGAGACACAGTCGGTACATCCGACTTCCTCCCCCTGCCCCACAGCAACCAGGCATCTGCAATGGCGAGGAGGAATTGCAAAAGAGCATTTCTGTGTGGGGAAGTACATATGTAGGTTAAACTGATGCTCGGAGGGTGGCTCTCCTCCTCTGAGTGCCCACTGAACCTCCTTTCTCCCTCTGTGCTCCAGCAGACAAGAGGCAACACTGCTGCGCTACACATCTCGCAGGGGCAGCTTGCACAGCTCTGGTAACACCGACTAAACCCTGGTTACGATGCAGGCAGCAATCTGCGTAGGAAGGAGAGCTGGCCATACAGCCATATCCCCTGGCTCCTGGCCAGTTTTCCCCAGGTTTCTCTACACCTGTCAGCAGTGTGCTTGTGCTGTGGGAACATCCTACAGCGTCACCAGTCCCTTCTAGAAAATATTGTGGCATTGCATTGCTTTGCTTTAATCCATTTGGATGTGCTAATGGCAGGTATCAAAGTAGAACATTAAAATACCTTTAGCAGTAGAGACTGCACTGGACCCAATGTCCTTGACCAAGGAAAGGCAACATTTATGAAACTGGACATGGAAAACTTGGATTTTAGGTCTAAAATACTTTTTCTGATTGCATGAGTTGTATGCTGAGTTGTCTCTTAAAAAGTCATGTGCAGATCACTTCAATCCACTGCTAACTTGCATTGATATTCCATTCGAAAAGTTTCTATGTACCAGATGTTATTCCAAGGTTACTATAGATATCTTACTTCTTATGGGGAGGAAGTGTTCTCTTAGATACAGCTGTGGTAATTAGTAGAAAATGTTCACTGGCAAACGGTAATTAGCAAACAATTCTTAAGAAATAGAGGCAATCGGGCTCTGCGAAAATTCCTCCAGTGAGATCGCAGACTGGAGAGAGGAGATTCAGAAAGCCAACTTTTTAGAAGCTTAAAAAAATAAGAGTTAATTAACACAGAAAAATGCTTCAGCACAACAAACTGAGGCTGCAAATGTGTTTGAGGGATGCTGCAGCCCCACCAGTAACCTCCTTCGCTCGTAAAGATGGTGCATCCAAGGGAAGGTTATACTTCGCAGGTTTGCCCTGTGTGCCTTAAGAACAGCAGTGAGCTGACAGCCAAGGAAGCAGGCAGGAGAATACATAAATAACTGCTGCTGTTTCCACACAATTCTAAATGCAAAGCACTGAGGGACATCAGGGCTGGCATGTACTACTCGCCACAACTGGAGGGAGGGGACAAGAACGCAATCACAAAATTGATAGCTCTTTCAAGAAGACCTTGGCAATTTTAGCTCTGCATGGCTGAAAGGCTGGACTTTCAATGTGAGGACATCTTACTAGGTAAGTATATATTCATCTATTCTCAGGGCAGCATAAACAAGGAACTTCTGTTTCCGAAACAGCCCCCTGTCATGCAGAGCAGCTGATGGAACAAAGAACCACATTTGTGCATGCTCAGAGCGGCACCCGTGAATGTGCATCACTGCCGGAGCCTGGTGCTGCTGGAGGGGCATCGCTCTGCCTGCACAGAAATAATCCTCTCACCACGCTCCGTGGTGCAGCCAGCCTCAACATTCATATTTTGCTTCAGAAGAGTATATCGGGCGAGGATGTGAACGGAAAGGGAATATATTGCATGTGAAGTTGACGGATTGCTTCATACTTTACTCAACATTAAAAGGCTGATCGCTTTTTTTCAGCCATGGAAGTGCAAGATCTCTTACTTTACCACTTACTATTCTACTTTCACCCATGCCAGATACCATTTCCAATCACCCCTTTCGCCCTTGGGATACTGGCAAGACTCAGGGCTGGTTTTCTCTTCACGAAACAGAAAAGTTGACTCTGCTTCGGGACAGCTGGGACGTAGCTGTCAGTTCCTTTTCATTATCAGCAGCACCCAGCTGGATGTCTGGAATTCACAGACACTGGGGGGGTGGGAATCATGTTTGCTTGAATTTTAAAAACAGGTTGCTCGCTGGGAATGAATACCCTGCAACAGTTGCTCAACTTTGCCTCTCTGAAAGCAAAAGTAACCCCAGAGGCTGCTAAAAGCAGAAGAGAAATCAAACTGCTCCTTGCTCATCAGTTCAGAATTTGGTTAGTGCTTGAGAGTATTGCTTTTGCCGCAACATAATCTGCACATGAAATATTTTTTAAGATGAATATCCTTAACAAAATCAAAGCTAAGGGGAAATCCCAGATTCTCACTGCTTGAAAATTAGTGCCTGTTGTTACTAATTCCTTGTGAAGTAAATAACTACGCAGCTCTAGCAGCTTCGGGATTTGCATGAGCTTTGGATGAGAACCTATCACTGGGCATTTTAAAGTTAAGGCCATCAATGCTGTTCTGTTTGCCATACACCAAACGAGCAACCTTCACTTAATTCATAGTCCAAAGCATGGGATTCGTGCAGTGGCACTGCCACCTGGAAAAAGAAAATTTGCTGAATTTCTCCAAGTGGGGGCTGGCAGCTGGTGTCTATGACAAGAGTTTCAAGTATTTCCCTCCTTAATCCAAATTAGCAAATGACTCGGAGGAATCCTTTTACTTACTGGCTTCTCAAGTCAACTTCCCACTGCTAAACTAAGCTTGTCGTCTGTGACAGATGAAGGCAGTTCCCTTCTGGGACTTCAGGCTGCCCTTAGCACAGGGCTCCACTTCTCGTTTTGGCCTTGCTTTGAAATAAATCTGGTTTCCATATTACCTGCAAGGAAACAGCGTGTCAGGAATCCTGGTGGAGACTTCCTCAGACATCTTTCTCCCTCCTTTATTTTAGCTTGTTGGGCTTTTTTTGCTTGGACGGCCAAAAATAGCTTGGGCTAGCTAGGTGGTCATTTCACTCCCATTTCTTAGGAGTCTGAGCTATTTTCCACTTCGCTAAAGCTGTGACCGTCCCTCAGTTGTTAAGTCTGGGCTACATCTTACACTTAATACACTCTTCATAACGACTGAGACATCTCTGCCTGTTCAGTACTTCCTATGTAACGAGTTTTACTAATATGCTGAACTAACTATCACTCAAAAGCATAAGCAAATGGTGAGCTTAAATAGTTAGCTCTAAACACTTGAAAAAATAAACGAGTTTCTTTTGTAAAAGATCTTTTACATATAAACCAAACTAACCAACAAAGCCACAAAACTACTTGTATGTGTAAAAGTGAGTAAGAGTCTCATGATAAAATGCCTAAGAATATGAAAACAGGGGATGCCGTGAATGTTAAGGGGCTGCCATCCTTCTCACTTCTCAGAGCCTGCATGGAAAACTGTGGGCTCATTCCAGCTAACCCGTGTTAAACATGATTTATACCAAGGGTATGCAATTGCCTTCAGTGTAACTGTTCTAAAATCCCAGTGTAAAAGCTTCTCCTGATGCTCTTATATTCTTCACACTTGTGCTAGCTCAGCTGGGACAGAGTTATTTGGTCCTGCGCAATTCTAGTGAGCCAGTATGCAGGTCACAGCTAGGAAGTAAATAGAAATTTTGCTGGTATTTTCAGAGCATTAACTGACAGACACACGGTCTTTGGGAGCTGAGACACATGAATGAAGTACATTGGTACTATTACTCTTCAGGATCTTTAGGGCAGGAGCGAAGTGAATCCCAAAGTTTCAGCAGTTTTTAGCCCCTGCTTGCAGTGCACACTCTAGCCCTATGTTGTTTTTTTTCTGAAGTGATTATATTATAGAGTCAAAACATCTCCCTTCAACTATGTTGAATAAGACTATTGAGAAATGTAATCTCACTTCACCTTCCCCCACGCCTTACAGGATACATTGTGAGGCAAAACCATTCTGTCCCCCCCCCAAACTTCTTGAGTTCCAGGTGTATATTTAGAGATGTGCTTGGCCTTCAGAAAGGCTGCTTCTCTTTTTCTGAATCAGGGTCTTGGTCAATTAAAAAGTCAGCCAGATTGATTGCTATGTGAATGTCTTTTGGTGTTATTCTCTCTGCAGTGAGGCTTGACCTCCTGGTGTGTGCACATGTGTCTACTCATGGTCACAGGTTATTTTAGAACAATCATGTGGCTTGAAAGTCCCAGCCCTCAGTCCATCTTCCCAGAACATGGCTATATGGTATTGAAGTCCTGTGGCTAGAAAGGCAAGTGGGAGCAATGTGAGGACTGTCAGCTTTAGCTAAGTTTGGTGCTGAGCACAGCAGAAAATCCAGTGTACTGGCTCATACCTGAAAAAAAAAAAAAAAAAAAAAGTGTTTTATAAGAATAAGCAGGCTGGCTACCTTGTTTTGGGGCCTTGACTGACTTTGGTGGAAAAGTTGCAGCTCCCATTTGATTCTTGCACATGACCCTGTGATGATCAATATCAGAAATATATGCCAGCAATCAGGTGTGATTTGGACATAGCCTAGGCAAAAAAGCAGCATTTCTGTTAAACAAGGCATAGTTCCCAGCAAGATGTTTGTCCCATTCTTTTGGGTTTATGTTCATGTCATGCCAACTGTGAGAACACAAATTCTCAGGGCAAAATCATAGCATCATGGATAAGCATATACCAGATGAGGCATAAAGTTTTCTGGGACAATGTTAACGCTCCAGAAATTTTCACACACATTTGAATCACAGAATGGTAGAGGTTGGAGGGAACATCTCAAAGTCATCCAGTCCTTCTGGTCCAAATCCACGGAGTGCATTTCTACCAGATCAGTTCTCTGCGTCATTGACCAGCTGGATTTTTTATGTGGTACTCAACAAAAGAGACCAGCTCACTGCATTACTGAACTACAGTCTTACTGTTCTTTTTAGGTGTTCCAAATTAATCTTTTTTTTCATTTGTTTTAAACATGCTTAGGTTACAAGGGAGTGTTAGAGTCTGACAAGATGATCGAGATGCTGTGTCTTTACTACTGCATAAAAGGCATTCAGGGACTCATCTCCCACCGCCAAGCCAAGTCTCACGGTCCCCTCCAGAGCAGATTTCTGTTGTTGGAGTGGCCTAAACCAGGGTTAGGCAGTGAGCTAGCAATGGGGCAGAGCAGGTGATCAGGGTCCAGTCTTGTGTGTCCTCCCTCCTTCCCCTTTACCTAGCAGTATAGTCATGCTCATAAATAGTTGCTGAATTCCTTCATTCTTGTGAACTATATTGAGATATAAACAGGCAAAGCTTGCTTTAAACTGCCTTGATGGTTCCCACAGTCCTTAGGATATTTGGCCACAAATCCATTCCCAGCATAAAACACAGCATCTTGAAATGATCTGCTTCATAATCCCTGCACTCCTCCAACAGCTGCAGGTGCTCCAGCCATACCTTTATCTTCCTTACTTTTCCGCGTTCTTGACTGCAAACAAGAGGAGCAGAACTCCGAAGTGCTCCTAGTGTGGAAAAGAGCATTTCCTGACTAAATCCAGGCATTTTAAAATGGTACAAGTGGGGCAAGGACTTCATAAATGACCCTTATCCTGTTCTCAAAATGTGAATCAGTGGTAACTCCACCGTCAGGAGATGAGCTACAGAGATAGAAAACAAGGAGAAAGTGCAGGCATCCTACAGTGAGTTTTGCAAAGATTTGGCATGAAAATATGCAGGAGTGTATTTGGAATAGGTCCTAAATGCACAGAAACTTCTCAGAAGCCGATCTAAGTTCTACCATATTGAAAGTATTTTGCAAAAATCAACGTGAAAAAGACCTATTGGGATTTGTTTTTATTTTTTCTTCAATGGCTTATCCATTCCCATACTTCTCATCTGCTGAGCCCAGCAAGTGGTCTGAAAAGTGCACCTAGCTCCATCCAAATTTCAAACTTGACTTTTCTAAAGACAAATCAAGACCTCAAATTCACACACCATTTCATAAGGTCCCCCATTTCTAAAGCATAAAAACTATGCAATTACCTTCTTTGTAATTTCTTTGTATCAAATTACCTACTTACTTGTACAACAAATACCCTGGAAAAAAAAAGGGATTCAAGGTGACTCAGAATTTATCTTTAGACTCCAAGAACAAAGACATGTAGGAGGGACCCAACAAAGAACTGTAAGTATCACCTTCTATAGCACTGTTGAAATCAAGAGGAAGGATCACTAAATCCTCTACAACGCCTGGCAAATAAAATCTTACTTCCCTCAAAATCCACCGAGATTTTTGTGGAGTTTACCCGTAGAGCCTGAGAAATGATTAAACCGAACAGGCTGACTCAGTGTTTTCCAGCTACCTGAATTCTGTGCTGCTGCATTGCTCTCCACAGCAGTCCTTCAAAACAAAAGGAAAACTTGCTTTGTCAAGGAGTTAACGCATCCAGGCAGGATCCTTTCACAGCTGGGCATTGGAGAGCTGGTGTCAAAGCATTGCAATGAAATTCTGCATGCTTCTGCCACAATGCGCTTGTCCCACTAAATGCCACATCATTCTGCAGCGGCACATGAGCTTGTCTTATGGATCGGTTTCTTGGGGCTGTGGTCCGGCGAGAGTACGTGCTGTCATGCAGCCGGGGGGGGCACGATGGTGTTGAGGGTGCTTCGGGTGTTAAACTCACTCTGAGCCTCGAGCATATGAACAAGGGATGCTCTCCATATGGGGAAGCACTGACTGAAGAAACACTTCTATGGTGGCTGCTGAAGAACATGTCCCATGGTGGATGCCTCCTTCTTAAACAAGATGATTTTATTAAAACGGTTCTTACCAACTACCAGTAGTTATTCTGTTCTAGTCAGAACCAGAGCAGAGTGTATGAAAACCAGCTTTATTCCAAGTGTCTGCTCAGTCTTACGGCTATCCTTCAAATTCAAGCTCTTAGTGCAGATTAATTCCCTAGGAAGGCTGACAGCCCAGCTGTGGGAAGGGCCCCATCTCTGGTGCTCCTTGGGGCACTGAAGCAAACCAAATGCTTGTCACAGAAACAGCTCATAGCAAGGTGAAAGAGGAGCTGATGATGTGCCAGCTTGGTCTCCACCCTTCCAATCTGGAGTAAAGTACGGTGGTTTCTGGGCTGGATCAACCAGGAAAACACCCAGTGGTTCGCCTCCTCCTGCCTCGCTCCTCCCAGCACTGCAAAGGTGAGCCTTGGAGGTAAGGAGGTGGTTCAGATTCTTCTGGTTGACTGACTCTGGGCAATCACAGCAACATTGGAACAAACACAAAATCTGTCACCTGTCTCGCAAAAGCACATGATGACACCAGCAAAAAACAATCGATGGGTACTTCTTTCAGGACACAGAAAGCACATCATGCCCTGGGTGAAGTGTCATTTAAGAAGAAAAAAGTAAGTGAGATCTCACTTTCTGTCCATAACATAGCAACAACTCTGTAATGTGTGGCCTGGTTTCCCATATATTTAGAAATGAAAGAATATCTTCTTATGATAAGTAGCACCACATGCAGACAACCCTTACGCTCAATTGTGTCTGCCTGAGGAGAGTTATTTTGGTGTGTCACAAAAGATTTATTACGTGGTGGCTTTTTTACTGAAATTAACAGCTGTCTTTTGTTTTAATTGTTGTGTATATAAAGAAAATAGTCATAAGACATTGAGCACTTCTAGCTCTTAAGGGCACTCCGTGTTGCCAAGGAGAAAGTCTGAAGTTTGCATAAAGCAGAAACTAGAGCAGCCTTAATTTTGCAAGTGTGTAGTAATTTTGCTGTAGCTGAAAACTCCAAAAGGAAGCGTCCTCTCATTTCCAGCACAAATCACTTGTTTGTGTGACTTCTTGGCACACAAGTGCAGGGAGAACTCGTAAGGTACTTTTCAGCTAGCAGGCATCCATTTCCTTCTCTGAGGCAGCAATAATCGTCGTTGAAATCCATCTTTAAAAACAGGAAGCTTTATCATTATGATTTTCTAGCAACCTCGCCCTTTCTTGTGAACCCGACCCTGGCTACAAATTGTCTGCTTTGATTCAAGCACGACTATTATAAGACTGAAGCACAGGTATTTCCTATTTTGCTTTAAAGCACATACGGCGTGTGCTTAGAAACAGCCCTGCTCAGGGTGATTCACTCAGCCCTGAGCAGGAGTACTGCTTGATGGAGCTTTACACAGGAGACCCGTGTGTTTATATCACGCTTCTGTTTATGTTCTATTTCTGTGAAATAGAGGCAATGAAGCAAGATCTCTTGCGCTAGGAAAATATTATCTGAGAGGAAAGCAGCAGGAAAGTGCTGAGGATGAATTTGCAAGGACCGCAGCACAGATGATGTTTTTTGACATATAAGCAACAAGTAAATGCCTCTCCTGGCACTACTTTGCAAAAGGGTTTCTCTATGTAGGAGTGTAGCAGAGTTACTGCGGCGGTGATGTTTTCAGATGCATTTAGTCCCTTCTCGAATGGATCCCTGACAGCACACGCAGGGTTGGATACTCATGTGCTTGGTGGTGCCGGTTGCTTGCTCCCCAGGAGACGAGTTGCCAGCTGAGACCACTGCCCACCCAGCACCACCCTGCAGCATGGCAGGCCTCAGCTTGCTGGGGAGAGCCACCAAACCCCCCAGTCCCACTCGGTGTTTCTGCAGCAGAAACATCCTCTGAGATGCCCCAGGCACCGGGCCACCCTATGGGAGAAAACCCCTCCACTCTCCGCTGCACAGGCGAGCCGGTGCCCAGCTGCCAAGCCCCTGGGCCGTGTTAGCCTGGGAGACTGCTGTCATGTCACTTTAGTCTCAGGCTTTTGGCTTTTGCTGGCTGTGAAGTAATCCTGGGGTGATGATGGCAGAGGATGGGATATTGGCTCGGGTGCAAAACACTGCCAAGACTGCTTTATCCCCAGGAAGTCTCGCTTAACGTCTCTCTAAATCAACCTAGGGAGCGGGCATTTAAATGGCTAATAAGCAGACCCAACAAGAAATACTTTGCAAAGGATAGTAAACCAGGTCATTGTAGGTTTAGTTGTCTCCAGTTCCAGTAGAAAACAGTGTATCTGACACTACTTCTTACAGCGGTTTTACTGCTTTCCTACAGCAGGCTGGAGGCAGGTAATGGGAGGTGGTCTGGGAACTTAGTTCCCATGTTCCCTTGTACCATTTGGATAACCCTAAACCTCTTGTTTCTCCTGGGACCTCTCCTCTCTGCATCTCCCACCCCAGCACAGTGGCCATCCAGAGGAACATCGTGCAGGGGTACAACAGTCCAAGCGCACCAGCTCCATGCAGGGCACATGCATTGACTGAGTTACACCGAGGCCAATGCCTCTAAAGACAAGAAGCCTTGGTTTCCCCTTCCAGCACAGGCGGCACCTTCTTTATGGTACTGTCTGTTCTGTATCACCGTGTCTTTGTGGCACGTCTGCTCTGCACAGACACCAACCAAGTTAGCTGCAGAGCCAGAAGCCAGGGCTGTGCTGGAAGTAACTACCCACCTTGGTAAAAATTGCTGTTAAAATCACAGCCAGTTCCTGAAACAGCTGACAAGACATCCTCCAGCAAGCTCCACTCACGGGCTCCGCTGTTGCTGTCTCTTGGGGGCAGCTGCCTGCACCGCCTCCAGTGCTCACCCCCTCCTTCCCCTCCGCTGCCCGCAGCCTCCAGGCCCCTGCCCTTCGCTTGCACCCCCCGGAAGTCCCCCAGCATCTCCAGCGAAGGGGCATGTGGGTGCGAGCCGGCCAGGGTGCTCCTGGTGCCATCATGAGCACCTCCGAAGAGCCCTGCACGGAGTGGACTCGCCTGGGTCCCCCGTGCACCCCGGCATGCTCGGAGGCGTCTGGGGAGCTGCTGAGGAAGTGACAAGGGCCGGCCACAAATATAGGTTGTGTCCCAGCTGTGAACTTTACAGCCAGGAACTGCAAAAGCCTTCTGTGGTCTAAAGCGTCATTTTCAGTGCTTTTTGTTCTCTGGGGTTTGTTTTGCTTTGGACACAGCAGAGATCACTGATAATAGATGAGAAGAGGGGAGAGGAGGATTTCTCATTTGCAAACACAACACTCTGCTTCCGGCAGAGGAGATTTTGCAAATCCTCTGCAGGCAGGGGAGCAGAAGCTCACCACGGAAAATGCACTGGACTTTACGCCCACACTACCTGTGCGATGATCCCCAGCTGGCTGACAGGAACAGGCTCTTTCGAGCTTTGTTTCTGCTTGCTGTCACCAGGAGGTTTTGATGATGACCATGTCACACCCCGGGAAGACGTGTGTAACTGCATGACACTGGGCAGAAAGCATTTCAGGGGGGAGAGGAAGAAAACAATGCTACAAACTAGGAAGGAAACGTGAGAACAAGCAAGCTGGGCCACAAGTCTGAACTCTTTCCCCTGAATGCCTTCTCATTATTTGACTAGCACTAGAGAAATCTAAAGAGCCTACTCTCTGATTCCTGGATAAAAGCTAATCCATAGCATGGACTGTACTTGCATATTTCATATTTTTACCAGTGCATATTGGGCCTGAGCACTCTGCTTGCATGTTCTGAGAGAAGTGTGAAGAACCAGAACAGCTGAGACTCTGCTTATTGCAACAGAGCAATCAACACAGACCAGGTCAAATATTGCTTGACATTGGTTTTTATATTTCTGCTTGTTATAGCCTTAATGGATGTAGTGCCCAGCAACTTCATCTGTGGTTTTTTCTATGCATGGCTCCAACCAGAGAGCTTACTAAAGGATTTTCCTGGTCCCGTTAAGTAGAAGCTGTGCGGAATATGGACGTGAGTGATCAAATAAGAGAGCAAATGAGGCAACACTGCTCAGCACAGCAAGCTGAAGGCACCACTTCCCTGTTGCAGTTCAGATTTTTGTAGGCAACACAGCAAAGGACATTTTTAAGGGTGCATTCAGAGAGCTGCACAGTAGCCTGCTACTGGAGTAGTTCTCTAGTGAATGCACCCCAACTCTGAAAGGAGGTGTGGGGGGCTGGTGGGCCTGGGATAGACCATATGGGGCTCTGGTATAGAATCGTAGAATCATAGGTTGGAAAAGACCTCTAAGATCATCAAGTCCAGCTGTCAATGCAACACCACTGTGCCTACTAAACCATGTCCCGAAGTGCCACATCCACATGTTTTTTGAACACCTCCAGGGATGGTGACTCAACCACCTCCCTGGGCAGCCTGTTCCAATGCCTGACCACTCTTTCAGTACAGAAATTTTCCCTAATATCCAACCTATACCTCCCCTGATGCAACTTGAGGCCATTGCCTCCTGTTGCATGGAGTTGTTGTGACCCAAGTGCAGGACCCGGCATTTGGCCCTGTTGAGCATCATACAATTGCCCTCGGCCCATCGATCCAGTCTGTGCAGATCCACCTGCACAGTGTTCCTATCCTCGAGCAGATTGACACTCCCACCCAGCTTGGTGTCATCTGCAAACTTACTGAGGGAGCACTCGATCCCCTCATCCAGATCATTGACAAAATGATAGTGAAGTTGTGCGGCACTTGCTCATGTAGTCACACCGGGGTGCAAGTGGTGGGATGTAGACAAAATGGTGTGCCAGGAAAAAGGCAGGCCATGGTAAAATCTGATAATGGAGGAGGGAGAAGCGGCTGCAGAGGCTGCACCTCTAAAGCAGAAGGGTAGTGCAGTTGGTGACAGTTTGGGAGGGAGAAACAAGAAGGGATAAATAGCCTCCTTCCTCCCCAGCCCATACGGTATACAGTGATGATTAAGATCTGAACTGATTTATATTGGCTGCAGTTATTGCTGTCTCATATATCCCAGTTCTTCACAATGTAACCCCCTTCTCACACCCTAACCATCACTCTGCTCTTATGATCATGATTTTGCATAAAGGAGCAGGCTGACTTTCCTTCCCACCCACACACACTTGTCAGGCTTTTTGTGTACAATAGTGATTCTTAAACCCTTGGTCACTGAATTTTTCCTCTGAAATCTTTGAAATCACTCTTGACAATATTGTTCTCTTTCTAGCCTGCAAAGCACTCAGGAAAGTCACGTGTGAAGCTACCTTTATTGCAGTTAGTGCAGAAATTCGAGATTTGCATGTGGTATGTCCCTTCTGTCTCAGCAAATTTTTCCATTTCCTCATGCAACAGGGATGTGCATGCACAAATCCTGGCTTTGCGCATCCGATGTTGTACGTGTGTCAATCAGGCACATGCAAAATCGCAACTCTGTCTGAGAAGCAGGATCCAAGCAAACAGTGTTAGTGGCAATACCTTGCATTGCTGTTCTCACACATCTTTGGCCATTCGAGTCCTTGAGAGTTGTCTTGCTCCTGATACCATATGACTTTTAAAAAAGAAAAAAACGCCCTCACCTTCCTTTTTCTGAAGCCAAGACTTGGGCTACACAGACATCAATCCAGGAAACCCAAGAAGGATGGGAATCTTTTTAAGCAGCATTAACAGGTAGTGTGTAGGCAATTAAATCGTTATCACAGTGTTTAAGCCAGGTTGGTGAATTGCATAAAGGGAGTAGGCAAGAAAGAGGTAGAAAAGATACCATTTCTTTTGTTTTTTGAACAAACCTAGAACTGTATTCCAAGCTCTTTAAGCAAACTGAGTAGTTTCGGATTTTATAAGGACAACTGAAACTACGTAACACTTGCAAATGCTGCCTGTGACACAGCCCCTGTGGACCCGAGAGGAGAGGCTGTTCATGATGAGGTCCCATTTCTGACGTGGGTAGAGCGTTGCACCCCGGCTGGCCTGACCCACACATGCTGCTGCTCGGAACAGCGGTCTCCCCGCACCCTGCGGGTGCCTTGCTTCCCCACCGACCAAAACCAGTAAAATGTTCACATTACCAAAGGAAGGGGTTAATTTAGCACCCTGCAGTCAGAGTGCTGGCACAAGGGAGGGGAGCAAAGGAGGAAGAGCGAATCCTCCTTTCAGCATCGGCTGGCTGTACCATGGATTTGCACCCTGCAGTCTTGCCCACGCCTGCCTCTTTGTTTCCTTCAGATTGTACACTCCATTTAAACCGATTAACTAATGGGATACAAATTCACAATGCACCCATGTAGCAATGAAGCCTGTATTAAAGAAAAGCATTTTAAACTCCTTGTATCACTGGCTTCAGCAGAGCGAGCCTGGCTCCAGCTCAGCCTGGTGCCCTGGCCCCCTGTGCTGTGCATCCCTGCTGCTGACAGAAGCTCTCTGCACTCCCACCCAACCCCACCAGCTTCCTCCGCCCCCGCGGCACAGTCCTTGTGGGGGTCCTTCTGCAGTGGGGGTGCTGCTGATGCAGCTTTTGTGACCCCAGCCTCAGCTTGCCACGCCATGGCATAGGGAAGGTGCTGCACAAAGCTGGAGCTTTCCTCATACGCTCTTTCTGCCCCTTCATCCTACGGACACCAAAGAGGAAAGGGGTCCCAAAGATGGGGGCTGAGAAAGGCTGGAAACAAAGGTGGGATGTATTTTCCCTGATTCATGTCAAATTTATTCTACACTCCTCACTTTGAGAAGAACTGGTCTATCTCATATTCCTTCAGCACTCTGACTAGGCTTTTGGTTTTGATTAAAAGTAACCACAACGTAAAAGAAATTAAGACAGCCACTAGATCTTTCTCTGTTTCCCTCTAAGAAGCCAATATAGATGAAAGGAAGAGTTAATGTCAGGAATTTTCCCAGATGAGTTTTCTTTTGATGTCATAGTGCAGTCTATATTTATTAATGATATTTAATGCCTGCTCTCAGTTTAGTGACTTTTTTTCATAAATTTATAGAAGCATGATGAAGAGATGTTAGTGTTAGAGTTGCATTTCAGTCATCTCAATTATCCTGGAAAGGTTTCCAGCAGCCTGGATAGGAAGAAAATAGAAGGTTTAATGACATCAAGGCACAGGCTGCTGATACCAATGAAGGACCTCTCACTTTACAGCAGCAGGTGAAAGATACACTTCTGCTTTAGATGGAGAAGCATTTCTTGCTTTAAAAGGTGAGAGAGGACACAAGTGCATGTTGTTTCTCTCAGAAAAGTTTTTATTCTCACTTATCTAAAGGAAAGATGGAACTTCATCAGACTCACTTTTAAGCACTGAGGAAATAGTCAAGTTTCAGAGTATTGGCATCTTCTATTGAGCTAAAAGTTGCCTGATATTTTTATCCCTCCAAACATTTTTTAGCATCCAAATTTGCTTTAGGTGTTTTCCCCAGGCAATTACGCAAAGAAAGCAGCCCAGTACTATTCATTTGTCTTTATGTTGCTTCATGCTGTGCCTGGTGGCGGAGTGTTGTTCTTCAGTTTCCCATGCTTTTTCATGAAAAATGAGAGCACTGAATTCTTTGCTGGACAATGCAGTTTTCTGCAGTTGTGTTTGTTTTTGCAAATTAAAACTCTGGTTTAGCACAGTGTTAACTTTGGACCTAGCAGCTAGTATTAGTACGGTGTAGATCTGGCTGCTGCATTTCTCCAGGTAAAGCACAGCTGGCAAGCCTTCGATCCTAATGCCCAAACCATTTTTTCTCTATAGCACAGCAAACAGAAAAAGGTTTGGGGATTAAGTTCATCCACCAGGCTTGCTGCGGTGGTTGAGCTCATAACCTTGCTCAGTGTTAAGAGGGTGAGGATCCCTGAGCGCTGGTAGTGTAATTTTTGAAGAAGAGCAGAGGGGAAGCACACACCGAACGAGAAGAAGAAGAGAAAACAAGTGGGGGAAAGAGACGAGGGAGAGGAGAGAAAAGGAGAAGCAGACAGAGCAAGACAGAGAAATAAGTAAAAGGCAGCGGCTGGCTGGAACCGTGAAAGCAGAAATGGAAGTGAAAGAGGGGGTGTTTCGGGGGGCTGCCCAGCACCGGCCCAGACATACCAGGTCAGGGCTCCTTGGCCACTCAGGCCGCGGTGCGATGCCCTGGCACGAGCCTCGAGAAGCGGTCCCTCTCCCTACTGCTTCTCAGAGACATCGCTGCGCCGACCAGCCACCCAAACAGTCCCGGCCCGCTCTCCTCGGTCAGGCAGAGAGGGACTGAATGAGGCCCTCTGGAAAGGGAGGCTACCGCAAAATAAGGTGGGAAATCCCTCCTGGCTAAGGGAAACAGCTGGGAGTCAAAACACGCAAAATCTCAAAGCTTCCTGTCACCACTGTTATTCGTATCACCCCTGATCTATTTTGATGCTGAAGTAGCTTACATACGGCTGCCCCAGTTGGCTGAAGCTAAGGCAAGACTGAAACAATCAAAGTACAGCACTTCCCCATGGTCAGTAGACTCCCAGCAAGCAGCCAGTTTACTGGGAAAGAGGATCCTTGTGAAGTCACGGCCATTTGTTATTTTCATGCTGCTGCATCAGCATTTCTGGCGTCTGTGTCAAAGAAAAAAGTCAGTTGCCTGAAACAAGATCCTGTTGATCTGAAGACTGAACTAGCCCTACCAAAACCCTAACGACTCATTCCCATATCTTCCTTATTTATTCACTAGTCAAGAAATGTTCCCCTTGGTTTGCCAAATTTTCAGAATTTTCAGTCCCTGGGCTGTAAGTTTGGAGGGATTTTTTTCGTGGATGTTTTGACCTTTTTTTATTTTGTTCCCCTTTCGCTCTCTGGTTACGTCGCGTGGCAGGGCGGAGTGGGCAGGAATGTGCTCGTCTGGCCTGTGCACATTTTCACATTAGGCAGAGGCAACTTGGAAGGGGAAACTCTCTTCGGGAGCCCAGGCAGCACGTCCTAATATTCAGTTTCTCTCATGGCTGTGGAAGATGTTAGTGAGGCCAGTGCCGCTTATTCTGAAGTATTTGTCAAGTTGTGCTGCGTGAATGCAAAGGAACAGCTGGTCTGAATTTCTCTGGAAATGGTTATCTCTGAGCAGATTTGGCTCATTTCTTGAATTTCTGCTTTGGTTTTGGTCTGCCTGGTCTCTGTGCCACCACACTGCTGGGACCTCCACACTCGGAGCAGAGCTTCTTTCTGGAAGATGCTGGTGATTCATACGCTCCTACCGTGACTCTCTGCCGCCCTCTGAACAACTGCTTCACTTGCAGAACAAAACCCAAACCATAAATAGGAAGTTCATACCCAGGTTGCTGGCGTTGTAGAACTGAAGTAATACATTAATAAATTAATCATGCAGTCAGCTTAGACACTCTCATTTTTCCTCACAAAAGGTTTGCGATGGCTCTTTTGTTTGGCTACTCAGTACTCTTACACTGCTTTGCAGGTTGGTAGCTTCACCTGTCACTGAAGGTGTGGAGCAGGACAAAGCATCAATGACAAACATAAAGCTTTTAACTCAATAACTCATTTAACGGCAAGAGCTCACCAATTTTGAAAAAAAAGTGTTGTAACTGAATTGCAGTCTTGATTCTTACAAGCTCAGATTTTAATCAGGCTGCTAATTTCTCCACTACCTGTCAGACTTGTGTCTAAGCCTACCACAAAAACTCACTCCAACCCTTCTTTTTCCTGTGATCTTTCCATGCAGATGCTCCGCAGTGAAGCTGGTCCCTGGTGAACCCAACAGGGATGAGCCAGGAAATGAAATGCTGAGAATCTCAGGCTTGAGCTGGAAGGCAGCCAGGGCGCACTCCGAAAGCAGGCAGCAAGGCTTCTGCCTTGAATGTAGGTCACCGCTCACTTATGGAAATTCACTGCTCACATGAAGAACACCATGAAACAGCGCTTTAGGGAGAGAAGGCAAATGTGTAATGCTTTCTGTGTGGTAATTACAGCGGTGTGAGGGGGAAGGCTGCCAATTGCTTTGGCTTTCTCTACTCCATTTTCATCACCTCTGTAGAGGCGAGGCATAGGAGTGTCTGACTTCACTACAGAGATTCCTCGAGGGCACATTTCACTTAGAAGCATAGTTTAAATGCAAAATTTCTTGACATAAATGAGGCATCTGCCTTTTGTCTTTTTAAACACATTACGCTCAAGAAGTTGTTCCAGGCTGAACTCTATTGTCAAAGCGAGGAGCTGCCTGTGAGCTAATCTCCCCATTGCCTGCAGGTCCCTGCCCACAAGCCTGCCCACATTAATGGGGATCTTTCCTTGCTTGTGGAATACAAAACACACGCACACACACAGATGCTCATTGTGGAGATCTGACTTCTGATGAGCTCTTCTGAAACCAACTACAGAGCATGCTTACTGTTTGCATGTAACCACAGAATTACACATGCTGGGTATTGTTCTCTGAAAGCAAGGAAGAAAGAACTAGTTTGGTTAAAATTAGAGACGACAAACCTTTCTTTGGTTTTTATTTCCCTCAGTTGTCATAGTCATCAGAAGAACATCCTCTCTCGTCTCTTGTTTAACCCCAGGACAGTAACACCCAGTTCTCTGTCACTTCTCCATCTCCTGTTTTGGAGCTCCATCACCAGTCACTTAATGCCCCGCTTTGCTGCCCACTGTCATCGCACCATGCTGTCATCCTGTACCTTCAATATACCTTAATGCATTTCAGGCATGATGATGCAACAAAAAGATAACTGTTCAAAGAGAGATCTTAACAGAGCTCCCACTGAAAGACTTGTACTGGTGCTTCAGTCTCACAGATGAAGCAACCGAGGTCTTTCATAGCGGTAATCTGTTCTGAAAAAACAGCATCTCCTGTAATTAACAATCTTGTTCCTGCCTTTCCATCTTCCACATTGTACATCCTGTCCCTGTGCATTTATACTGTGTGTTTTTCCTAGTCCCTGCATGCATTTCCCTCTGTTACACTGAATCTTATTATAAAAATGGCTTTTCTATCCATTGTACCACTAACAGTTGCACTTTCCAGGAACGCACTCCCAACAAATAATGTAGTTTGGCTGTACGAAGCACACCAGCACTAAGATTAGCCACTCACTGTAGCTTTGGGCCTGAATCCAAAGTTGCCCCATGTCTGTGACAGCAGATACGAAAAAAAAAGAGCCTCCTATCCACCAGCAGAAGAGGGCCTGTGGCAGGAAAGGGTGCTGCTTGGCAGACAAAAGTAGGACATCAGGCCCCAATCTCATACTGTCTCAGTTCTGGCTTGATGTCATGATTATTTCGTCTTGCTGGGAAATACTGTGGTTAGAGAGATGGTGCATCTCAGTTCAGTCACTCTGAGCCGAGAGGAGACATTCATGCAAGTGAGTTTCAGATCCCGAGTCTGATATATATTTAATGCAATTTTTAACACAACTGTCAGGACAAAATACTTTACTGGCCAATGACCAGTTCTAAAGAAATACATTCAGGATTTAAGGAGGATGTAGGTACCTACATCCAAAATTATATTGCAGAAAAACAACACTGGCCCTGACTCATAGGGAATTCTTTTCCTAATACTGTTTTAAATTTGTCCACCACTAGAAATGCATCTCTGAGCATGCCTACTAGTGCCTTGCCACTAACCTGGTTGAACAGGTTGCCATCTGAGCCTGATCAGGATTCACAGACTGGAACAGAAATTTTCTGTTCTGTTAGGAGCCAGACAGACAAATTTCCCAGTTCCTCCTCGTCTTAATACAGCTAGTTACAGTGCTTGTGAAAATGGCCAGCTATTCATTGCAGGAGCCAGATGCACCCACAGCTCTTTCTGTAAGATAATAAATACTGAATTGCAGTTCTTCTTCTGGAAGGCAGTGTCACTTGTGCTCCAAAAAAAACCCCCGCTCAAGCCAGAGCCTGGGCTCCAGCACTCAGCTCTGCAGTAACTTGGTAAATCACTTAACATCCCCACGCCCCGGGTTGCTGAGCCATGGTGCAGGCATGCTATGGACTCATCGGATGCTGAGAAACTCCGTTCAGGGTTTGTGCAACGACACATACAATGAACTGTCAGTGGGACTTGCCTACAAAGACTCTACCTCCAAAGTACAAGTCTCCACCCATTTAGCACAGGAATAGCTCCATTAGATGACAATATCAAGAAGTGATTGTACTTTATTCAGACACCTATAGGAGAAGGGTATGATATAATTTCTGATATCATAACACGATCACGTACTATACATGTGGTTATTGTGCAAAATTAATGAAATGCCCTAAGATCCTTAGTGGAAAGAGCTGATAAAACTTGAGTTCTCAGAGGATAAATTATTTATGATCCGCCCATCTGAATTATTTATGCTCCGTTAATTTCTATGCCCTAGAGAGATATTTCTATTATGCAGCCCTAGTCGTCTAAAAGTTGGATATCTAGTCAAAATTGATTGTCTAAGGTCACTCGACAGTGGAAATATGGGCAACTCCTAGCTTAGACACCTCCCTTAGACTCTCCACATTGACCAGAGAAGAAGTTGAGATGCCTAGCTCTGATTAGACAGCTACCTTCAAACGCTATATCCGTATATACCCTGGTTATGCAATTAGACCCTGGTGCGGGTGCACAGGAGAGCCTGTTGCTGCCCCATGCACCCCTCCAGAGCTGGGCTGGGGCTTGTTGCCAGCAGGGCCCCCTGGCCCTCCTGCCCCCGCTGCCAGGCTTGCTCCACAGCCACTGGCACCCGGCCGAGGCAGCACGCAGGTTGGCTGACAGCAAGAGATTAATGATTTGGGAAAGGTGATGAAGATGGGGTGAAGGAGAGAGAAGAAAAGAGATGGAGAATGAGAAGAAGAAAGCGAAAACACAAGAAATGGAAAACAGCTGCAGGAAAGACAGCAGTAAGGGGAGAAGGAAAGAAAGGAAGAAAAGGTTGTCCGGGAGAAACAGAAAAAAAATCCCTGAACGCCATTTGCAGCCATCATTTAAGGCTGGTGCCTGGCACTCCATGCAGGAGGATGGATGGGTGCATGACCAGGCAGAGCCATCCCCCAGAGTGGGGCATGCGCTTGCCTCTCTGCCCAGTGCTGCCCAGCTTCCCTAGCACCCTGCCCTGCTCGGAGAGGCTTACTTCATGAACCACAATGACAGCCTGGCATCGTAAATGGCCTCCCGCCACCGAGCTCTCACGCTTCCATCCTCGTACGCGCTCGTTCGTTATCGTGGCTGGGCATGTCAGAAACGCGGCTGCCAAAGCGAAGCTGTTGGAGGGAGGAGAGGCGTTGCTGCCCCTTCCGCAGCCCGGCACACGCCACTCCCCCTGCGCAAGAGAACGGCCTCCATGAGGCACTTACGGGAAGGGCATGAAGATTACCGGCACTTGGACGTTCTGAATATGCAGATTTATATTTGGAGGCTCTTACAAATAAAAATTGTTTTAAAGCAATCACATTAATCAGGGCCTTTTTATGCATTTGCTGCAATGAGACACAAATTAAGAGAGTCACGAGTTCACACTGAATAGAAAGGTTAATCAAAGCAGCTTCTTCTTTTGGCAGCTACATCCTTCTGCTGGTCTTTGCCAGGAAACATTCACTTCATTGACTTCATTGTTTCTCTTTTTTTTTTTTTAACTATATATGTCCAACCCCCTATTCTCAGGTTTTCTAAAAATTATAGTTATAACACACCCATTTTAAGTACCTGGAGAAGAGAATGGTGAACCTGTAACATTTCAAAGCTGCTTTGACAAATGGGTTTTCAGCTTCAGTAGTTTTGACTGAGACTTTTCTATCTGTATTATAAAAGGCGCTGACTGATCCTTTGTTGCAGGCATTGCAGGTAATCCCTGTAAGAAAACCACCTGAGCCAGCAGAAAACTGCAGATCAGTCCCAGCCCATCAAGAAGCTGTAAAGGCCTGTTGTTATATCTGTTCCGGGGACATTAGCTCTTACACACTGTCCAGATGGGAAGCATTTGGAAGCATTTTATGGACAGATTCAGCATTTAACAGTGGGTTGACTGCAGACTGCAGTGCAGGATAGTAGCACCTAAACCAACTTTCGACAAACCTGTGCCAATTTAAGATGCCTTTTACCCGGTAACATTCACCTCGGGGAAACACAGATGTTGCCAGCGCTCTCATTCATCCAAGCAGACCACCTCATACAGCTTCAATCCCAGCTAAGCCGTCACAGAAGCCCTGATGGCAGAAGTTGCAAGAGAAGCATTAAATCAAAGCACCACCATTCATATGGACAATATCCCTTTGTCCTGGAGCACTGCTCCTGTTGGAGATGGAATGAATCTGTCTGTGCAAGGCAAGGCTTGCAAGTGGGGCAAGGTTTGTAGGGCTTCCCAGTGCGGCAAGGCTTGTAGGGCTTCCCAGATTCTCCTGCTGCTTTGAGCCAGTACTGGGACAAATCCAGGTGGTGATACTTGGTCCTCTGGCACAGCAGCAGTGCTGACCTTGGCTCCACTCTCTGCCATAAGCAGCACACTTCCCATAAGTCATTAATTTTTAACTTCCTTCAATCTGTGCCAGGAACTGAATTGCTGTAAAATAACACATACTGAATTTGAAAGAGAGTCTGAGATAAACCAAGAAATCACCTTTCCTCGTTGAAAGGATTTTACTCTCCAAGACCTAGTAGGTACAGTAGGACTGTTTCACATCCCATCATCTCTATTCTTCCTTTCTAGCTCCACATTTGTTTTTTTCTCATCACAGAAAGTCTCTAATAATTTTCTTCTTCATATTCTTGTGCCATTTCCAGACTTAGGTCTCTGAATGTTCATCTTGTTTAAATTTATCTTTCTCTACTCTTTCCACTACTAGAAAGGTATAAGGGCTAAATGAGGTCAATGAGAGTTTAACCCTACTATGTAGTTGCACTTTTCCAGTCAGGCCCTAGTTCTCAGCCTTAAAATTCTTCCATTAAAGCTTCCCCTTCAGACTTAGATAGATGCAGTTAACATGCCCAAAATTTTCCTAGAGAAAGGCAGATTTCTGAGTTTCTTCTGGCCTGATAAAGTAAAAACCTACTTTTGGCTCTGCTCTTAAGACACATCAAGTGGTCATGCTGTCTGCTTTCAAATCTTCGCCTGAAGAAAGTGAGTTTCCATCTTGGTTTCTTCCCATGTTTAGACATTTTCTTTTAAAATTTCTAATTCATCTAACATGTTTACACAGAAGGTGTAGATGAGTTCAAAAGCCTACTTTGAGTGTTTTGCTTTGTCCGTGCAAAGCAGTAGACTTTATAATCTCATTGCTTTTACTCCTTATTTACTGTGGCTTTAAAAGCTGTAGATACCATTGAAGCATGTTACCTACATCTGCATTACAAGCATTACTCATGCTGCCCCTAACATTCAAGCGAACTCAGTGGTGACATTAAGCTGACTGCACTGCAGCAGAAGCAGGTAAGGTCTTCCACATCTGAACTTAGTCACAAGATATCTGTCTGTTGTCCTTGTGTCACAGGACTCTGCCCTTCTGACTAGCTATGAGCCACCCAAAGTCTCCAAGACAGATAAAATACTACTTCAGTCACAGGATGGAAAGATTCCCTACTGTGCCAAAACCTATAACCACCCAACCCCTTGGGAGGGGCTGGCAGTTTTGCTGGAAGTCTTGATGATGACAGCTTGTCCATCCAGGTCAGGTAAAGGTAAATGGGTGGAGTAGCCCTGGGAAACCTCTATAACACACGTTGTTAATAACCCACTCAGTAGATGGTTTCCATCTTCCAGGCAGTTCGATAACAACGTTTCACAGCACTTCATCTGGAGAAGGTCAGGATTTCTTCTGATTAAATGAGATTGGTAGTCTGTGAAGAAATGTAGTTTCCTTGCAAATTGAACAGTTGCTGAAGAGGATCAATTTTAGTATAACTAATCAGGAAAGGTCTGTTAGATACAGAGGGGGAAATCTCATCTCTGAATGATTTTGATTTAGTGAGGGAATGGAATTTGCATTTCCTACTACAAAAAAAAAAAAGGAAAAGGGGAGAAGAGAAAAAGGAAAGAAGGGAAGGGCAAAGATCTGATAAATGTTTGAGAACATGGTCTAATACATATGAAATTATTGAGCTGTGAAAATAAAAGTTTATTCTGTTCTGCTTAGGAATTTCGGTTCATAAGACAGACTTCATTGCTCTGCTAAAATACAGCTTTTCAATGGACTGAACATGTTGGTAAACATTACAAGCTGTGCTCTGAAATACTTTTATTCTGCCAAATTATTCTCCCAGTTTCTCTGGTCATCTCCTATTATCTCTTTAGTGGACACTAGCTAACAAATTTGCTACATAAACTGTTTGTCTCATTGGTGTTGTAGGATAAAACACAGCCATCCGAGATGTATCTCCACCGATACAATAATTCAAAACTACTTGCATGACTTCTGTGCTGCCTGTCCCCACAGATATTTTACTTTGCTTCACAACTGCATTTCCAGATTTTATCTTACTGCCACTTACCATAGTATTTGTTGTGTGGGTGTATTGCTAGTGAACAACGCCTAACTAGATTTACTTTACAAATGCTGTGAGCTTAAACAGCAGTAACTACTGTGAAAGTTATCGTGCCTTATCAATGTGCAAACACTACATTCCTACCCACATGCCTCTTGCAGAACTGTGGGTCTGCAGACAGGCTTTGGCAGTGCTTTAGGCTGCAGCCCCTTTCTCCTGCTCAGCTACCGCGAAGGCCTAGGCAGGGAATTAGACATCCTTATATGTTTGGGAAGATGAAACAAGGGGTCCAAAAGGTATTTAACCAATATTCTGAGTTTGTGTATGCATGCATCACCATGGTGTACGTCAGCAAAAAGTTTCTCTATCCAAGAAAACCCTTCTTTCTCCTTTCCATCCCTCCCTCACCGCTACTGGCCACAGCTCAAGGGTACAGTACAGGTCACCTACAGCACACTAAAGGAGTAGGAGACAGGGCTGCAGCATATCACGGTCTACTTCTTTTGCTCTGGCAGAGCAGCTCATGAGGAGCTGGTACGAGACGACACCAGTCCTGGGGATGGTTCAGAGCTGCCTTTGCATCGGCAGCCCTGTCCTTGCTTTTCTGCTCCGACAGTCAGCTCACCTCAGAGCGTGGCTGTGCAGACAATTTTTAACAAAGCCCTTTGAAAATTAGCATGGCCATTTCCACCCAGGAACCATGTGAGCTTTACTCAGGACATACACTGAGGTACATGAGGCCTAACTCTGGGAACAGAGAGATGGTAATTTTCTTCAGCTAATGGAGAATTTTGTCCCACACCTTTTTTCTGTTCAGTTCCTATTGCAATTTCCGTCATCATCAGACAAAAGAGACCTTTAACTCTGGCAGATAGCACAGAGGAACTAGGAATCCTTGTTCCTTATTACAGCATTAGACTTCGCAGTCCCCAAGCTGTTATGAAACACTGCAGAGGGGTCACAACAGGAAGTACAACCATCAGCAGCAAGTAAAATAAAGGCTTTCCTTCCTATTCTAAGATTTCAGAACTTCCTTATCCTCCAGCTCGAAATCCTCTTACAGCTGTTGCATTTATTTCAGGGATTTTTTTTTTTTTTTATTCTTATTTCTGCCTGGGCCACGCTAAGGACCCACCACCTGCTCGTTCCTATGGCATCCTCAATTTGCATCAATAACAGGCAGAAGGAAAATAAAGATGCAGGTTAATCAATTCTCAGAGGAGACCTTGAAGCCTCTGGTCAAAGGTCTGCAGACTGCATGAGGCACTAACTCCCCTGGCTTCATCTGAGCTCCTGCCGCAGCTCTGCGTCTCGTTCCTCCAGCCTCATTTCTCTTTTTCTCATTAGACACAGTGCTGCCATTCAAGATGGAAAGTAATATCACAGCCTTTTTAATATGTACCTGTTGACTCCCACACAACAGTTTAATCAGGTTTTGATAGGGTTTGGAGGCAATCTGTCTGTTTAGAGGCCGAACAAACAAAAGCTGTCTGAGAAACTGCTCTCAAAACCCAGAAGAGGGATTATTTCCAACTAGGTGCAAAGCCTGGGTCGGATGCTATTCACTTCATTTATATGAGCAGTCAAGGAGTGAATGGCACGACATGACTGAGCTAGGTAAGCAGGATCCAACCTATTATTTTCAGCTCCCTGAATACCCCTAGTTCTCATTCACTGAGAGTCCCAAGGATCTTTTGACCACAGTCAGACAACACAAGCAGCAAGTTTAAGCACGGGATTATCTGAGCAGTTAAAGTTAGGCACATGCTTAAACGCTTGCGGAGTTAAAGTTCAGAACAGCTCCTGGGGCTTGGTCTTTCCTGCTTTCGTTCGTGGGCATGGAGGAAAGTCTTCGTGAAGATGTGGCTGCTTCTAGCTGTCATGAAGATTAATATAGCACAGTCCATAATTTTTTGTCAGCTGGGGAGATTACTGTGTGTGGGAACTTCTCAGGATGCACAAACAGAACAAATGGCAGTGATCCCCACTAGCCAGATTTCTTTTCTTTCCTTTCAGGCTGACTGTCTGCATGGGCAGAGATGAAAAAGGGCGATTGCATAAATCCCAGGAGGGTGGATGAGAAAGCAGGTTCCCAGGTATATCACAGCCAAGTACCACCACTGTTGGCAACAAAAGTGATGGCTGCAGGGCTGTGGGCAGGAGAAGAAGCCCAACAGTGCAGGGAGCATTGGTGTATGGTGCCAGACCAGCATGCCCACCTTGATCCCCACATTGTACGTTCAGTACCCTGTTTTAGCTGGTGTGTACAGCATTGCTCGATCATCTTGGCCATATGCAGGTGCAGCATTTCTGTGTTCATTTGGAGAAAAAAGACGGGGAAAACATAGTGTGCGAGGCAGGCTGAAGCGGATGACCTTTTCACTTTATCCTTAGTGCTCTGAAGAAATCAACACTTGATCCCATGCCACAGACAGCTGGCAGGCTCCAGGCACTCTCCCTGTCCCCACCACGTACTTCCACAGTGCTCAGCTTTTGCTTCAGGGTCCCATACCTGCTCCAGCAGGAACAGCCCCCCGGGCCTCCCATTGCACAGCAACTTCTGCAGCTCCAGGATTACTGGGCTCTCGGGGTCCAGGGCCTGCTGGTTTTCGCTTTACCAAGCTCCACAGGCAGGATGCAAAATGGCATTAGGGGGAGGGCAGCAGGGTACCCGGTAACCCTGTACCACAGCCTCTCCGGGTCACTCAGTGGCTATTCTTAGCCCTGAGCTGTCAATCCAGCGGCTACTTCTTTGTCTCCATGAGTCAGGTAAAGACTGCAAAACAGCTCCCAAAGGAGCAAGAGATAAGGGGCAAACTCATCATCCTCCTTCAGAGGACGTGAGAAGACTGTGACCCAGAATGGTCAGCCTCCATCAGCCTCTTTCAGCCTCCATCCATTCTGCCCAAATAGGCAGCAGTGCCGGTTTGCTAGGAAGTGCTCAGCAAAGGAAGGTAGCAATAGAAGTTTTAAATTGTGTTTTTTATATCACCCACTATAATAATGCCCAAAGCCTGAGGATTCAGTTGACAAAATCAAAACCATAACATTGCATACATTCCCCTCCTAGTTAGCCCGCTGCCTCAGATTTTGTAGCCTTTACATTACCCGTTGCAGGCACTACACACACCCCCACACAGTAATCTCAGAACAGATGTTCATTTCGCAAACAGCTGTTCTGCTTGAAAATGGCACCGCTTTGGCTGCCTGTCCCTGCCCCAAAGTGAAGTTCTCTCCCTGAGCTCCACAGCATACATAGAAAGGGAATTCGTGCAAGCTCCCCTTCATCTTCTTGAGAAAAAATGCACTGGGTTAGCTCATCCTGCCCAGGACAGTGCTGATTTACAGGACGGGTAATGCAGTGAAAATTAGGCTATTTGAAAACGTTGCACATTAGACATTTGGAGTCTCCAGACCCTGTTACAAAACTTGGCCTTTGAAATTTATCAGTCAGAAGTTCTCTGTACTACCAATAAATTATTCAGAATATCTTATTAAAATCTCACTGTGAAGTAAAATGGTGCTGTGTGCAGACAACCACATTTTTTTCAAATCCACTCTCCGATTTGACTCCAGTTTTGGACATTACGACTTCTTGTGTCTACAGTTATGAAAGTTAGCAAGATGTCTTTCCCAGCAAATCTGAAGGAACAATACCTGACATGAAGAGTCCAGTGACTAGATTTAAGTGCAGCACAGAAAAATGTCAGGTCATTGAGATTCTTACTGTGTTCCTTGTTAATATGCAGCTTCTTTGAATGCACTACGTAAAACAGGGGCAGCAAACTTCACACAAAATAGTAGCACTACAAAATGCAGCTGGATTAGAAAATAATGGATCTTCCTTGAGATAGGTGTTTGCCTGAGAAATTGCAACTGAACAGTAAGCTTTGTGGATAAATTAATTTTTTAACAGATAAAAGCATCTGAAATAGGAGAACTTTAAAGAAAAACAGGCACAATTTGCACCAGCAGATGTGTGCACTTATCCACAGAAATTCAGACACTGCCTTCAGCAAGTCACTCTGAAATACACTTTCTTCCTCATTTATCTTTCTTTTTTACTCTTGTCACTTGTGCATATCCTGTAATATTTTTATTAGTTTATCTGCTTGTGATTCTGATGAAAAAATAATCTTTTCAATCTAAGTTGAAATAGAATTAATTAAGCCAAAGCCGTACTGATATTCGCATGTAAATGATGCTCATTGTAAACAGTTGTTGCAATACAACATAATATTTTGCAGGTTCAAAAAAGACTATATTTTTATTGCAAACTACCTTTTTTATTACTTAGGTATGTATTGTACTGTAGTGCTGAGCGCATTCATTAAAATTCTCTATGATGTATTATTTTTCCATATTTTCTGTAGCCATTATTGCTTCCATACAAGGGTACATTTTAAAAGGTAGTCTGCAATTGCTCATCACCAGCAATTATTCCTAATAATGTCTTTCAGCCACCTAGCTATTTAGCTAGACATATGTAAGGTATGACACACCTCACCGAGGAACGAACTGTATTTTATGGTCTTTTTTTTTCTTTACAAAATCACCTCTGCCTAGAGACACACTGAACTGATTTTGAGCTCCTGAAAGGAGAGGGAGGTAAAGCAAGAGCAAGCAACATGGTGAAAGAGCTGGTGAACAGGGTGATCCAGAGCAACAGTTCAGATCTCACCTCCTAAGGTATGCTGGTTTGCAGTTCATTCCTATAATCACTAGCTGGCAACGATTCTCACCATTCCTTTGTGTTTACAGCAAAAAAAATGTTGTTCTTTCCCAGTCTGTTAATACAGATTATCAACCCCTCTCTCCAGTCTGTCTGAAGTGTAGATGCCCTGAAAAGGGCTGGAGCGCTTCTCCTTCTAGTGCGCTTCATTGCACATAAATTGGCAATCATCATGTGTGAGCTCATCTTATCTCACAAGCTATGCAGGACCGGGCCAGTTCAGCTCTTGCGTGGTATCTTTGAGAAAACCCCCAGAGCACAAGAAAGTGTAAGTCATCATTTGCTGTGGGACTGCCCTCTATTCGAATGATTTAATTACTTACAGCCAGCAGGCAGGCTGGATCGCTAAGGCTGCACCCAACCTAGCGCACCCTCACCCAGCTCAGCCTGGGGGTCCCCAGCTGCTGCTTCCACAAAGCCCACGCAAAAGGTGTCCCAACCATGGTGCCTCTTCTGCAGGACAGGCGCCTGGAGCGCAGTGCTGTCCGAGGCTGAGTCCACCACCAACCCCAGTCACAGCTAACGGGCGGGAGAGGTGTAACCCAGCCCGATCCATGGGTCACTGCCTTCCACACAAGCCACAAAAGTCTTTCCAGCATCCTAACTCAAATGCAAGGGCCACTCTACAGATTTACAGAGAAAATGAGAAAACTAGCGTAAGCATCACCATTCTGGGGGCGTGTGTTAGCAGTGAGTTTATAAAGTGCCAATAGAGATTTCTCCCCTGTGTTCGTGCAAAGTTTGCATTTTCCCTCTCCCAGTAGTCCCTCCTAATCTGATGGGGGGAAAATCTGCTTATGGATCTAATTCAGGTAATTAACCTTGAGCAAATGAGCAAGGCATGCCAAAGAAGCTGTCAGCAGTGCCCACCCAGCTTCTCGTCTCCTACTGTGGCCAGCCTCTCAGGCTAAAGGCAAAGGTAGAAATCCCCTCACATATCTTCCCCAAACTGGTTACTCATTAAGGAGGAAGCTGGCAGGTGATGTTTCACAAGTTCGGTTTCTAAATCCAGGACTGCCCGTATCACTACCCTTATCCTCACTATCCTTATCCTCTAATTTCAGTCATCCTTCTCCCTCTTTCATATGCACTCTCCAAGTAATGTATTTAGGAGAAGTAATCTTACTCTTTTCTAACTTTCCTTTTGCTAAGCTGAATAGGCCAAGATCCAGTAATCTCCTCTGATTAGTTACTCTCAGTTCCCGCATCACCTTGGTAGTTTTTCTCTGGTCCCTTTTCAGTTTAAATTCCTTTTTTTTAAAAAATATAAAGCAACTCTAATATTCTCCAGGTATTCATACATATGCCTTGTGTAATTGTACCGAAGTTTCCTTTTTTCTGCTGAACATGCTTGGATTGATGCATCACAGAAGCAGAGCAATGTAGGACTGGAAAAGGACTGCCTGAGACTACACTAGCCATTCACTCCTGCTCCTCACAGTCCCTAGAGATTGAATCCCAGCAGTAACACATTGGTGGTTCACAGATCTTCAGCCACCGATCCACATTCCCACTGTCTTCCCTGCTTCCTCTGTCACAGGGACCCTGCCTCTTGTGAGTCCATGACCATGGCTTTGCACTTTGTGCTTCTATAATTGACTCTGTTCCTGTTGCTCTAATCCACAGGGTCTTCTGGTCCTCCCTAAATGACACTCCTGTCCTCTTCAGCATCAGTGACCCTCTGCCACTTCATATTACTGACAAACGCCTTAAGCTTAGACCAAGTTCTTGTACGAAGCTCAGTAATGAATGAATTCGATCGCTTTGGTTTCCAGTTGCATCCCTGAAAAATGCCACTAGTAACCTCACTCATCCTGGCTCCCCTTGACGAGCTGACCTGCTCCCCACTCTAATTCCTGTGTGCAACCCACTCACCTCATCACATAAATGCTTGCAACTACAATTTCAGTGATGCTCAGTGCCCATGAACTTGTTCACAGAAAGCACAGAAACCAAGTGTTCAGTAAAATATTCTGCAGGGTTTAAAAACACAGTTTTTTGCTTTTGATAAAAGTAACGATGAAAGCAAAACCTACTCTAGTAATCTAGGGTAAAGCTGATGTAGGAAGCTTTATTGTTTTAATTCTTCTACATTAAAGGTCTGAAGACTGAAATGAGAACTTAGGAGATATAAACACCATTTTTCCTTGTTTTCCGGTGAACACTAAAATTGACTGAAGACGAGCTATCTCTACTCAATATAAATAATATTAAGTATAATAATAATAATACATTCTCAAATGCATTAATGACAACAGCAAATAATGAGAATAAAAAACTAGAGAAAAATATTGAATGGTGTAAATATCTTTAAAAAGTTTCACTTTGGTAAAATGATTGTTCTGCAATTGTGCAGCTACTGAGTATGGCTTAAAAGGAAAGTCATGTGCTTTAATAACACCTTGGAAATTGTTGTATGGCAAATATTTATTGAAACTTCCTCCATCCTCCTCAATTTCTCACTCTCTTTGTAAGACTTGGAAATGAATTGGTTTTGTAAACTGTAAGCGCGAGAATTTTGAAACAGCTGATCTTCACAGCATATTGCAGTCATAAATTACTTTTAAAAAACTTAAGGCAGTAGTCTGGTATAGGAATCAATACATTATTCAGTTATGAGGAACTGCCTCCAGAAGCTATTATTAATGGGAGCAAAGCGCATTAGTCAAAGAGTTCTTCTAACATTGCATTATTAATACAAAACCCACAAATTTTATGAGATGAATTTGCAGCAAAAAGAAAGATGGTAGGATATCTGATTCGTGCCAGCCACGATATGAAAAGAAATATATTTTGCATGCAGCCCTGTTGTATCTGTGAAAATTGCTGCCAAATTGCCACTGAAAACATCAAGTCATCCTTTTGTTAAGTTTTCCATTTATTTGCTAAACCACTTATGAAGGTCTACAATCAACAGCCTTTTCCTGAATTATCTCAAAATACCATTCAGTGAAATTCTCAGATCATTTCATATTAAAACACAAAAAGGCAGTTTTATGGTTAGAAAGCAATAGATTTGTAGATGCATACAAAGTTTAGCAGCTCTGGATAGGGGATAGAAATAGGGAGCTGACTTTTGTGGGTATTCCTTCAGTTGTCCCTAAAGCTATCACTCCCTATCTTTCAGAAACATTGCTTCATGCTTGTTGCTGACAGGCCAGCTGAAATACAGGATCCAAATCAGGGGACCTCAGCCTTCCTCCTGTCAAGGGGCCGCAGGTCTCTCCCGCCAGCCTTTCTCTTTAAGCTCTTTATTACTTGCATGTTGCACTACTTCAGACAGTGCTTTGTCAAAACAAAGGATACCGCTCCTAAAATTTTCTGTCCTCCCCTGCCTTCACAGACCTCTCCTCTGCTCCTGATAAAAGATCACGCCTTTGGTGACTTGATGCAGAGAGCGCTTTAACCCGCTTGCAGCCAAGGAAACCTCCTGCCCCAGAGCTGAAGCTTTGCCTGTCCCCTTCAGAGGCAGCCGGCATTCGTTTAAGCCAGTCAAGATTTTAAGGTGGGTCACTATGGGGTGTAGGACTGCCCCGTTGCCTTTGCCAGCCCAGCATCACCTTGCTGGGTGCCCGGGTGTGCTTGCACCCGTGCAGAGAGCCACGCCAGTCCTCTCCGCCGTGGTTGCCCTCGCTCTGCCCAGGGCAGTATTTGCCAGAAACTGAGCAAGCGTGGTGAAGATGAGTGATCGCAAAGCTTTTCACACCGCGCAGTAAAAATGCACACCGTTCACTCATTTCACCGAGCGGGGAGGATCCAGTTCACAGATCAACACGCCGAAGTCAGCCGTGCAGGTGGCCAGACTCTGAGGCGTGGGGCTGAGTGTGGGGCAGGCAGCAGGAGCCGCAGGCAGGAGGAGGGGAATGAGCCACCCTCCTCTTCCTCCTCCTCGTCGCCGCACCGCTCCCAGATTTCCATGCGAAACATAGGAGCCATAGGGTGCCCTGATTCGGTTCCCCCTGGTGAAACGCTGTTTTGGGGTAGATGGTGCAGCCCTGCTGTCAAGGGTCAGGGCAGCTGCTGAGCCCCAGGTGAAAAACAGGGACGGATGTGGCTTTGTGCAAATTCTAGGTGCCCTGTTCCTCTGACCAGCAGCCACAAGATGAGACTGATGGAGGGAGAGCCTAGGAGATATGAGGGGCTGCCACTGGTCCCAGGCGATCAGATCCCTGCTCTGGGCTGGGGCGGGCTGGCAAGGCCCCTTTTGCTGCTCTGGGCTCCTTTTTATGGAAATCCTAAACGTGCCTGCATTTTTATTGTCATATTCAGGGTAAATGAAGAACAGTTTAGCTATTTGGATGTATCTTTGGAAGGAGCAATTTTGATACAAATACCATGTCTTTGGCTTTCTCTGAGCTCAAGCTGGCGGCAGGGAAGGCGAGCAGCCATCTCTCGCTTCCTCCGGCTGCTGAAAGGAGCTATTTGCAAGCGTGTGCTGTGGGGAACAGAGTCACTTCCTTACCATGTTTGGCCAGACAGAAAGATTGCCCTAAAGCCGGAAGCGTTCGTCATCGTGCAGTTCAGGAAAATATTTTAAACATCTCTTTTGCCTTCCTGCTCCCTTTTTTTTTATTTTTCCTTTTTGGTAAGGGAAGATGCATACAATTCTACGTTCTGTTGTTTGAAAACAAAAGGCTGAGAGGTCTCAGCCTTGTCTCAGTAGCTTTATTTGACAAAGTAGGATTCTGCAGTTGAGCTGAAACTGGCTAAAATGCAATGCAAGCTTCAGCAAACGCTCTCAGGGCACTGAGCAAAGCGGTGGAAGGACCACAGCACCTCGTGTGTCCCTGCGTAAGTCAGTTTATACTACAATTGATGCAAAACCAACCAGGATATGAAAGAAATTAATCGCCGAGCATGAAAGCAGCAAACACTGAGTGAAGCACTGCTTTAAAAACCTCTAGTTTCAGCACTCTACATGAAAATTAAATTAAAATGCAGTCATTTTCCATTTTCAAGTAAGCGTTGCTGGGATGTGTACTGCTAGCTGGACATCAGTTTAAAATGCTATCCAAGCTGTTACTTCTGGCATTTTTTTTCTGTCTCATGAAAGGTCAGTGCCTCGAAGAATTCAAATTAGTTTCGCACCTTGGGAGCAGAGTGCCTATTAGTGTCTTTCTTGGTGTAAGCAGCGCCCATGGATGCGTACAAAAGCCCGGGGGTCTGAGTCCCATCACTCGCTGCTGCGTGCCCATTTGGGATGGGAAGCTGATGCCAGCCCCTCCGCCACCTCCGTTGCCGGGCTTCCCGCTGCGAAAGGGCTCTGCGAGGGCTCGGTGGGTGCAATCAGGGCTTAAACCACGGTGCTCCGGGTGTTGCTGGCACCACAAACAAGCAGTGTGAGCCAGAGCGGGCCTCAGGCTGAACTGCAGGGATCTAAGTAAGGTGAAGGGTGCCAAGCAAGGCTTCTAGGGCATGTTCCGCAAGGTGTTTGGGAGGGGATGTCCTCTTGTCCCAGCTGGATGCCCACGTGCCTCCTGTCCCACATGCACACTTCCTGCCCCACAAGAAATGCCTCTGGCAAAGCACGATGCCAGCATGACGGCGTTTGCAGGAAAGCACTGGTTTTGCTCTCAACGCGCCTTTTCCCGGCAGAAAGACATGCGGGAGGAGAGGATGATCCCGAGAGCAACGTGCAGCTACGTGTGCCCCAGACGCCTGGCCTGAGATGTGCGGGGCCGTGTGGTGCAGCCCTGCAGCTGCAGCATGAAGGCTGCAACAAGAGCAGATCCGTCCCTTTCCCAAAGACAGTCCCACACGTGTCAAGGTGCTTTGGTTTTTCCTCCTGCAGGACTGAGGCTTGGGAGGGTGTGCCTGCTGCTTTGCTCATTTCAGAATCCTGTGCTAAATAAATCCTCATCTATCGGTCCGGTTGTGCTCTTGTCCTCTGCTGCAGGCTGGTGGTGCTCCCTCCCAGTGCCGGGGAGAGCAGCCCCGGGGAGCAGGATGTCTGTGGAGCCATTCCCCCTTGGCTGCTCCGTACCTTTCACTGCCCTCTGGGAAAGCAGTTGATCCGGCTTCTACCGGGGAAACATTTCAAAGGCAATTATGGGGAAGAAAGAGCGATTCTTTATTAATACTAATAATAGTAACGGCAGCAGCAGCAACAACAACGGATAGCATTCATCGTTCTCTGCACTGAAAGGCTTTTAGCGTCGTCTGCCTTAGCTTTTACATGAACGGCTTCTGGGAAATTAGAGCTTATTGATTTCCCTGGGATTCATCCCATTCCCTGGGATTCAGCCCGAGTTTAGGAGGATAGTTGCTCTGCAACCACAGCTGCTTCGCAGGGGAAGGTTGGTGCTTCCCCACCTCTGCAGATGCCCATGGCCTTCCTCAGAGGCCACGTGCAGACGTGCGGAGCCCCAGAGTCCTGCCCAAGCCGTAGCCAGAGATCGAATGTGCAACCCTGGGAAGGTGGTGTGAGCATGCCAATTGTCCTCTGCAAGTCCCTGCAATGAGAAGGAGCAGAGGAAAAGCTTTTTTCTGACTACTGCTGATCCTATGCAAGGACAACATTTTCCAGCAAACTCTTTTTCCTGAGAAAATGTTGGATTCTCCAAACATCTTTTCCAAGTACCAGTCTACAGAGAACGGTTACTCCTGTACCCAAGCTAGGAGTTCCCAGTCACTTTGGAGCTGGCTCTTTTGTCTATCCTCCAGCTGGCTGCTTTCCTGCTGTGAAACCTTCAACATTTTCACAAGATGAAAGTAAAGATTCCTAGCCCCACCTCTTCACAAACCTGTGTGACACTCTCACGCCAGGGAGAAGTGCATTTTCGACGGAAAGGACAGGATAGCCTGACTGCCACCTGTATTTACCCTCTGCATCTCATCTGAGATCACATGCCACCTCATGTCTTCCACCCTGAGGCTCAGTCTGGCCTTCAGCCTCATCCAGTGCAGCCCCTGCCTCTTAAATTCACTCCCAGTTTCCCCTCCTTTTCCTGTTTTGCACACATTTTCTCTTCACTTCCTGTCACACTTCAGTGCTCCCCATGCTTGAGAGCAAAACCCTTGATAGACGTCACTGGCGGGTACTACCATGAGCACAAGAGAGCTGAGGTTAACCATCAACCTTTTTTGCATCCCATAAGCACCTGAAAGATGAGCAGCAGCATTTTAAAGGACAAAAGTTTAAACCAAAGACTTTGCAGTGCTGGTGGTAGCATCACCCAGTACCACCATCACCTAAGGGGTAGCTCAAAGCCTGGTCCTGACCACCACACCTGCGGAGGTTTTCTGGTGGGATTAAAGACAAAGGAGATCCGGGAGCACCAGGTACAGCCACGCATTATTTGTGTCGGTTTTTGCCTTCAGTTTATCGCATCAAATATTACTCAGTTTATTGCCTGGTGGATCCACAGTTGCTCTGCGTGGCGGTGGTGACTTGATAGCAGTGCCCTGCCCGAGACAGCACCATGGTGGCTGCCCCACCTCCACAGCCTGAGACTATGCCCACAGGTTCAGGGACCAAAATGCTGTGGGGCGGCTGTGGGAAGAAAAACCCTGCCGGGTGGAAGCTGCGACATCCACTGTGCACCTGCCCCATAGCCTCTGAATCATCTCGAAAGCAGAGCCCTTGGACCCCGCCATGCTTGCACAGCCACTTGCCCAGCCAGACATCACCACCCTCACGGCGTGGCCACAGGCTAAATCCACCTTCCCACCCCCTCTCAACAAACGGGGTGAAACAGAGGTGCTTCCAGAGAAGCACAGCCTGACTCATGTCACTAAATACAGACAACGGGGCTGGTTTCTTCCTCATCCGCTTCTCTCCTGTGCAGCAGAAGAGCTCTTGAACCAGCTGGTCAGAAGCGGTGGCAGGGTTTAAGGTGCTGCTCACTGAGGTGGCTGACAGAACTGGCAGAAACCACTCCAGCGCCCCTTAAATTACCTGTGACTCATCCTTCTATGAAGCCATACCCCTTTCGTGTTTATCTTTTTTATCGCTTTTTATAGTGTCTGGTACTGTGCTTATTCTTGTGTTTTATTAGACTTCCAGGTCAAGGATTTTGAACTTGTTTGTCACTGTATTGTTGCACAAAAAAATTACACACACCAGCTTGACAGCACAAAATTTTGGTTTTCAGTGAGGATTTCAATATTGCCTGCACAACATGTAGTTCTCCAGGTGTCTGAGCACTTCTGGAATGAGCACAGATTTCCTGCATTTATAATGAACAGATTATATACATTGTCCTCCTAGAACGTCCAAAGTTCCCTCTCCATGGCCTCTGACTCCATCATTTCACAGCCTTCCTGTATGTGAACCCTTAAACCTAATCCTTTAACATTAGCCTGGCTGAGACAGTATTTTTGGTTTATGTTTTATTCTGCAGAACTCCAGAAAACAGGGCTGGAAGGAGCTTTGAGAGGTCATGAGGTAGATAAAGTCAACTCTAGCCAAATATCTCTTAAATTAAGATCAAATGGCAAGTAACTTTGCAAGCTCACAGCATGCTGGGACAAGGATATCTGCAGAAGGAATATAGGTCAAGGACACTAGTCAGTATGGGTACAGGCTTGGGTTTGCAGCTTCAGGCAGGAGAGGATGCCATTAGCTCCTCAGGTATATGAGATCTTAGGTGGATCTTCTCTATTACAAACACCAGAGTCAGAAGGATGTCCCTGCCAATAGCAGCGAATTAACAGTTGTCATGGGACTTCAAGGATTAAAAATTATACTAATGCATTGGGTAAGAATGTTGAAACGCAAGTAACACATTTGTTCTCCTTAATACTTTCACAAGCTTTTAAACGCTGAAAGTTGAAGAACTGCCCAGTTGTCTTTGAGGCTGTTGTACCCATAGTCACTGCAGGAGCGTACAGTCACACACAGCAAGATGTGAACACAACTGAAGTTGATCTGTGACTGGGTATTGCCTGCCTGGTGTAAATAACGCCAGCGTAGTCATCACGTTGCCACTATTCATCCCACTCCTCGGAGAAGTGGAAAGACTGCAAGCCACAGGCAAGCAACGCACTACAAGGAGCACTGCAGCACTGATCTGATATGATAGCTCTAGTCTAGTAACACACCTGGTGAAAGAGCAGGGAAATAGTTCATGCCGTGATGATCATATGATGTAAATTGTATATGGCTTCTGCTGCCCGGTGCTCATGCTACTCCCTAGCACGCAGCTGCTAGTTTCCTGCTTTCATGCCATGTGCTAGATTATCACAGAATCATAGAATAATTTAGTTTGCAAAAGAGCTCTACAGGTCATCTGCTCCGACACCTCACTCAAAGCACGGCCAAGCTTGCGGTTAGAACAGGATGCTCAGGGCCCTTGGATCTTTGAAGATCTCCAGTGATGGAGGTTCCCCAACCTCTCTGTTTCGAGTGTTTGACTATCCTGATTGTCATAAGCTTCTTTCTCGTATCTAATCAGTTGCAACTTGTAGGTAGAAAGACTGGCTCCATCTTCTCTATAACATCCCATTAAGACTGGGTTTACTCCAGGCTGAGCAAACCCAGCTGCTCTCACTGTCTTTCCTCTTCTATCACATGCTCCCATCCCTAGCTGTTCTCCACTGGACTTGCTCCAGTATGTCAATGACCTCATTGTACTTAGGAGCTCCCCAAAACATTTTTGCAGCCGCAATTTCCAACTCTCCATTGTTTTCAAACTTGTAAGAAGATCAAGAATGGTTAATCAGTTTATTTAAAGGAAATAAAAGGAAAAGGCATATAAGGGCAGAATCCCTGGGCTGTCTCTGCATTTAGCAAGACAGATGGCTCAGGTTCCACCTGTGTCTCTGGAGGCAGATGCAGCCCAGATCTAAATGGGGAGCTGCTCAGTTGCAGCCATGTCAAATGCTGAGCATATGTCACAACTGCTGGTGTCAAAGGGAAGAGGGGAAAATAGAGCTTTATAATCCTGCCCAGGGGTCCTGAGCACCATAGCCTCTTGTGGTGTCTCCTATTTGCTGTAGATCTTAAAAGGACAGGGAAATTCTCCGTGGTCATCTGTTAGGTAAGTATGTTTCAGCAAAGGATGAAAGTCTCCACAATGCGTAGCATCTCCTAATGGCTTGTTCTAGAGTAAAATCGCCTTCATGAAAGACCATAGAAGCAGAGAAGCAGCACCAGCCACTTGTAATGCAGCAAAGTTCATGGAGAGGCAAGGACCTAAGCAGCAGCCCACACAGAGGTGAGTACAGGAGGATGGGGAGGATAGTAGCAGTTAAGTACCTGCCTAGATTAATGGAAAAACTTAGACATGTCCCTGTCTTTTAGAGGGAAATGCTTCTCACTCTTGGCTTCATGGAGAGCCTCAGCACTGTACTCACACACCACTCTGCCCAAGAATTAGACCCTGACCTCAGCTAAATTAAGTGCTGGGATCTTACGCTTAGCCCTTCCAATAGCATATCTCAAGGTGCATCCCAAGGTCCCATTTCTAATAATGCTGCACAGCCAACACATATTAATACAATCAATACATAGCAATAATGCACAATCATCATCACATCAATATGAGATGAGCTTCATACCAGCTTACTCCTTGATTAACACACCAAGAAAAGTATTTACAAAGCACACAACCATGGGCAGCAATGTCTATGAAATATACCCAGGTGTCTGGACAAAAGAACTGAAAAAATGTGCATTTGGAGTGTCCCACTGACTTCTCACATGGTTGTCTTTGACAGAGAAGCTTTTTGGTGCTTATCGAAGTTCAGAGTCTTTTAATGTATCTCAGGTTGGGCACTCAGACTTGTGCTCTGTCTTACTAGACAATGAGAAAATTGTAAGTTGAGCTGCAAAAACATCTAAAAATAAAGAGTAGTGGGTCTAAGCACACTGCTACATACTGCTGCCACAAGAAATTGCCAGCGGTTATACCACAGACACAATCGTTATATCAGTGATGTCCCGTTGGTGGTCCAAAAATAATGGGACCATTGCTAGGCATGACTCAAGGAAAAAGGATTACTTTTGTAGCTGGAGAGAACCAAAGGGCACCGCATCCATCTGCTTGCCTTATGGCAGGTTCAGCTTGCTATTTGTCGTGAGTGGCGTAGTTTTGAATGCTGCCTTCTGTAACTCGCACCTCTCATTTTGCCCCTTGGCAGGGAGCTGGCAGCTCTGAGTCAGCCGAGCCCTGTGGTCCCCGCTCGAGCAGCCATACATTACGTCTCAGCAAGTCTCGCTGAGTACACGGGAGTAGGAGTTGAGGAGAATCCGCTTCTCAGAGGGTGCAAATTACACGCTTAGCAGGCCAGAGAAGGTGCAAAGCACACCCAACTGTGCTGTACTGGAGTCAGCTACACTCCTTCCCGAAGGCTGCTGCCTTTCCTTCCCTGCCGTGCAGAGCCCTGTGCCGCGGGAAGGGAGAGGAACGGCAAAGCTGCGAAGGAACAGGCTAAAGGCAAGGGAACAAATAGCTGCTGGAACTAGAATTAGCGTCTTGGTGGGAGGTTCAGAACAAACCTGTTATACTTAGCCTCTCTTTCAGCTGTTTCAGAGGAGGACATTAGATCTAGCGATGAACCCAACAGGTAGCACGTAGGAGCGATACGGGCTGAAGTAGCAGCCACTCTCTCTTTCTGTCACTTATTATAAGTATACTTACATAAGTGTACTCATTATTTATCAAAGACTCGAGTCCCCAGATCCTTCAGCATTACAATAGCCAAAATGACAAGAGCGCTTGCTGACTGTTTAGCACCTTCAGAGAACAAAACAAGGAGGAAAGTGGAAAATCCCATTCAACTGATGTGGAAAGCTGCAGCAGCACTGCAGGCAGATCAGCTTCTCAGGGCTTCCAGCCTCCCTTACTGTTGGAGGGCCCCAGTACTTCTGCCCCCACTCCCCTCCTGCACCTCTCTGTTGAGCTGGCACAAATCTTCATGCAACTGTCTGGAGTGCTGGAGCAGGGAAATGTTCTTATCAGAAAAGAAAACAGCTTTGAGCGGCAGTTTTTCATCTCAGTTGAGGTCACCATGTGCCCATACCAACAGCTCTGCCAGCTCAGTGGACGAAACGGCACTAGCGTGGACGTAATTCGGCACGGTTTGGGAGTGAGAGGGAAGAGAAGGCAGGACTGCTTAAACTTAGCTTGTTGCTAAACAAATAAGCGCGGCCTAAAGCAGGTGAAACCTGCTTGCCAGGCTGCTCCCGGGGACGAGAGCTGTGGCTGATCTTCCTCTGGCATCGCACCGGCGTCTGCTGGCGTGTGCCCTCCTGCGTGCTCCCGTCCCAGTATCGGCGTGCCCCTTACACGCTGCTGCTCTGCCGGGGACACTTGCCGCTGGGGGAGACTTGTGAAAGGAGGCAGGGACCTCTAAATCCTCCTCTAAATCTTTCCAGTGGAGCCACAAAACCCCACATAGCAGATTTCAATGCTTGGTTTTCTAAAGTACCTTTTTAGCCAGGATTCCAGGTGAGAAAATTTTGAGAAGCCAAGCACAAAAATAAGCTCTTGTTAAGTTCTTGTTAAGGAGAGTTGTGTCAGCTTCAAGGTCTTGGGCTGCATTTCCTCTTTTACTTCATTAAATTTTGCTCACAGAAAAATATTTCCCAGTAAGCTAATTGGAAGTATTATGAAAGCCTGATGGTTGATGGTTCATAAAAATGCATGATAAGGCTGCCTGCGCCTTATCAAACAAAGGGAAAAGCATCCAACACAACTACCCAATCAAAGAGAATCAATTTCTAACTAATTTGGAGATACCTTTCCGTAGGTTCACCTTATGAGAACAAAAGCGATAGGGAAGTTTCTGGTAAAACCTCATCCAAAATGGGACTACAGGAGCCAGTTTTTCTCAGAAGCAACACAATAATGACATAGGATAATGGGGAGTTTTGCTAACCGTGAACAAAGGGATGAAGGGGAAGGGATGTGAGAATGCCCTGTAATATAGAAATGAGCTGAGCCTTTCATGAATAGACAAAAATTGACTTAGGTACACACTGAATAAAGCCTATATTGAATTACCTAGTGGAACAGGTGACGTGATGCTTATTCCCCAAACCACCATAATACCTACAGATCCCACTGCACCTGGAACAGTGTGGCAGACTCCACAGGGTCCACTTTTTCAAATCTGTCCTAAGCCAAATTTTTAAATGCTCAGTTCTGTAAGGACAACTTTACAGAGCAACTAGAACTCCTACTGAAAGCCAGGGTTTCAATGCATACATGTGTCCAACTGAACTGGCTATTTTTGCAGATCTGTCCCTACCTATGCAAGTTAACTGATTTCTGAGAGCTTACGTAAACATAATGTAAAAGATGGTCCAGGCACTCAGGGCAGTTTACAGTCAAAACAAGAGAAGTTAACATTTCCCTTTTTTTTAAAAAAAAAAAAAAGAAATACCTGTTGTTGATATTGTTAACACTCTTAATTACAAGATATACACTACAGTCCCCTCCTTTGGTCAGTTTGCGTGGACTTTCTGGGATCCTTTGCTTTCACAGTGTCTGTCCTTACAGACCAACACAAAGGAGCAGAGCACAGAACACTGTAAATCAGGAAACATATGTGAATAACTCGAGAAATAAAAGACAGAGAAGGAGAAAAACCATATTTATAAAGGCAGTAGGGCTAGGCAAGTGCTAAATTGGGTATATAAGGGTATATATTGCCCTATAAGTGCATCACATAACTATGAAGGGCTATACTTAGAACCTTTAAATTTAATACTGTGGGGCTTACATAAATGTGCTGCTAAATGCAGCGTTCACCCAACATATGAACCTATATGAAATATCTCTACTAAAACAATTGCACAAGATCTAGAAAAAAAAAAAGAGAAGACCATCAGTTAGATCTTTTTATATGGGAGATCAGCCATGCACATGTTTTAATGCTCTTTTAAGTTACTGGGAGAAAATCAAGACAGCAAGAAGTTACTGACAGTAACAACCCTTGATATTTGGTTCAATTGGTTGGGGTTTATGAGACATATTTTATAATGTTTTTACTAAGATTGGTTTGGCTAAAGTGGACTAAATTTTTATGCTTTTGCCCTGAAGTCAAAAGTTGTAATCAACCAAATAACATTCATACAGTTCAGTTCTCATAAGAGAAAACAACAAGGCATTCCCCTGTCCTAAATTTTGTCTTCTAAATGATGGGAATTCTAGATAATATTGGTACCTGTTGAAATTATATCAAGGATATAAATCAAAGAAGCATAGTGCCTAACAAAAGTGTACATTTGTATGGTACGAGCTCCACTGCTGCTCTAAAATGACTGAATGATTACCATTAAGATAAACTAACCAGAAGACCCAGTAAAGTATAGATGATAAAAGTGAGGTGAAATTAGAGGCTCGTAAGACATCATGGGAAAAAGGCAGTTATTCATTTCCAGTCCTGTTATTCTGCTGCTAAGATATGACTTCCTACTGTGAAGCAAAATCACTGGTCACAACTGAGAAAAGTATTAAAAAGATGAGAATAATAAAACCACTGCCTATCTGAAACTTCATTTAATCCTCATATATTCATGCCTGCTTTCTGAAGGTGGTAAAGTATGTATATTCTTGTCAGTTAAACTACTGACTGAGTTAAAAGTGTGGGTTTCTTCAAAAATCATCATTGCCTTCAGGGATAATGCATGTATGATAGGATGCCTGAAAAGCAAAGAATGAACACAGTAGGACCTAGAGGAAATAAAAGGTGGCACCTTATGTGTCTAAGTGCTGAGTTCCCAACTTTTGTTTAGCTCCAGACAAACCCTGAGCTAGAAACAAAACATTTCTCTAAGGACTGATTGTGCAGCCTCATGTTGCTTTCTTTCTTTGGTGAGTGTGTTGTCCGCTGCTGAGAGATGAGGAAAGGAAGGACTCCTCTTCAGCAGGGACCAGCCTCCTCACCCGTGAGAGACGGGGATGGCAGTGAGGAGCGGGGATGAGGATTACTCCCACAGAAGAAACATTATCTACCTTCTGCTTGCAAAAAAGGGTATCCATGCTTGCATTTTTCTGTTCCTAACCAAGCCTAGTAATAATCAAGACTTGGGGTGGATACAAATTTCCACAGCTCCTCCGAGCTCTGTTCATGGAGCCACCCATCCCCTGCTAGTCCAGCTGAGTATTTGAAACATAACTCACAAACAAAGAGTGCAATAACAGATTCTTGTTTATAAGGATATCTGCACCATCTATTTTAGCCTGGTTTAGTGATCTAACTTCTGTGCAATTTGAAAGACCAAAATTAGCAGACCAGTTCCCTTTTAAAGTCAATAGAGACGTCTGCAGTAGCTAGCTGAACATCTCCTTGCTTGTAGAGATAACACTGAAGCATGGTTTAACATCAAAAATATTTGTCAGCTTGGTCAAATACATAGTAATTCTTAAAATATTACCAAGAATGGTATATGCAAATTAACAGCCAGTTTTCATCTTCTGTGTATATCATTTGCCTTAAGCAACACAGTATACACTCTAATAAATCAGATACTGCAGAATTACACTAGAGATATTTCTTCATCTGTCAAGTATTATAATGCTTGAATGTTCATAAGGGCTCCAGTATGTTTTCCTACCTCACTGGAAATGCTGTTTTGCATACGAGGAAAGAACGCCTGCCTGTGATATGCCCTTTCTATGCAAGCAACGACCTGTGGACAAATTGTGCTGAATTTGTAATAATGGCCAAATATAGTGTAATAATCGTTACTACCAAAAGCAAGAATAGTGGCTGAAGGCAGTGGGCAGTGCAGTACCAGATTAAAAATCTATACTCTGCATCTATGGAAGAAGCAATCTATAAGGGCCCATGAACATGAAGACATATCAGAAAGGATAATTTCTCAGACTTCATTAAACCTATTAAAAGAATTCAGTGTATACGACTTAAATTCAGCATGGTGTTATAAATAATTCACATTTGCAAAGACCAAAGCACAGGCCTTGATCACATAATAAATTTTTTTATCTGAGCAGAGGAGAATTGGGTACTTAGTCCTGCCAAGTCTTTGTTCACTAGCGTGGCATTTACTCATGTGATTCGCCCCTCCGGTTACTGCCACCTTTACTGAGCCTGGAGCACACCCGTCCCATAAATAGCCCTCCACACAGGTGCAAGCTGCTAGTGATTTCTTCCCAATCATAAGCTTTTATTAGGTTGTTCTGTCTAGCGGTCCATTTTCTTTTAACACCGATGACATTTTAGAAAGACACCACGCCTGAAGATGTGTGTGATTAAGATGCCCATAATACAGCGCTGATGTAAGCTGTATTACTTCTGTATAAAAATCAGTAAAAGGGAATTTTAAAATAGATGTGAAGCACTGCATGGTACTTCAGTTTTCTATCTGTCTCTTCAAGCCACATGCAACTTCTTTTATTAAGGATGACTGGTGAGATTCTCTGTCCCAGGAGAACCAGTGCTCCAGGCAGTCCCCTCCTTGCTGTCCCTGGGCCAGCAGCAAGTGACAAAAATGACTGGCTGCTCTGGATCACTTGCCAGAGCTGGGCATGAGGGGATGGCCCTTTTCCCCTGCCCTCCTTTGTGGGGCCACGCAGGAGAAAATTGCCAAAGGCAAGACCCTCGCTGGGGCTTGCTGCTTCCCTGGGTGTGTCCAGCTGAGGTCATGATCGCCCTTCCCATCATCTATGGCTCCATTTTGTCACCTGTACTGGGGTGGACTCCCAGGAAGTCCTGCAGAAATCACAGTGGTCTTAGGCACTGGACAAGGCAGTGGTCAGGGCAGAAAAACCTCCACCAAATAGTACAAGCCTTATTCTCTGGGCATTCAGAAGCACACTCCATTCGGAAATTGTATCTTGTGCATCTTGTGTGTGTGTGTGTGTGCACGTGCGTGTGTGAATCCTGACCAACAGCAAAGCTGTCTCCTGTCCCTGCTGACTCTAATAAGAAGCAGATGTGACTCCACATGCAGATTTCATACACGTTTGCCTTAGCATATATGCCAGTCCTGCTCCATACAGTCTGTTAGCTGATGGCATTGCTGACAAGAAGGACATACAGCACCTCCACATCCCTGCTGTGCAAGATAAGCATACAGTGCTGGTATAAAATGTAATGGATTTCACTGGCACAGCCTGACCTGCAGCTCACAGGTGACATACTGAAATAATTTAGAGGAATCAATAATCTGCTTTAGATTGCAACTATTAATATGTGCTATTGCTCTTTCAAAACCCTCTGCAATGGCTTCCTTTCTTTCTCTGTAACTTCAGCCTCCTTCTTTCTTTCTCCTTCCATATATATCCTTCATATACACTTATCTGAGCACTCCTGGAGGATGACAAGTAGGAAAAAAAGATATACCGAGACATAATTACTCCAGTATAGCTAACAGAAAAGGCCTAGATGTTTCAAATGTCAGTAGATCTGAAGATGCGTGGGCAGGATTTACAACACTAGTATGTTGCCACTGGTAACTGACTGCATTTTTAACCTTCCCACTGCTGGCTAGCAGCGTGAAAGAGGGTGAGTCTAAGGACTTGGCACTAGAAATATACAAGCTCATTAAAAAATCCTAAAACTTATCGTTGCGAAGCTGAGAGGAACAAGGGGAAGGAGTGCATAAAGGTTAGATAAGAGCTCCGTCTTCCTGATGGGCAGCCTACACAGCACCTGACCCTTCCAGTTTGCTGACATGCCGTTGCTTCCTCTGCTGGGTCAGCTCTGAGGGACCGGTTTTGGCCATTCCAGAAAGAGGGGAAAGGAAAGACTGAAGATTTTACTGGAGTACTTTAAAGGCACAGACATCTCAGGCAGAAGATATCTGATGGAGTCCCACTGTCAAAAAGTTGGCAGCAGGCTCCTGCTGAGAGAGATTTGGAGACACCAAGCAATCTGGCAGACTATTAGACTGTATAATGGAGTCAGACATATAACATGAACTAAGGAGTAGTTGCTGGCAGGGGTGGTACCCCCACAGTTTGGGTATGACGAGCAAGGACTGAGGAGAAGACCAAGCTTCCTAGACACGTAACTATGATATTATGAGGGTGCCTGTCCAGAGGGAGGGGAACAAATTTAGAGAAAGAAACAGGATTCAGTGAAAAATAAGAATATGTGAAAGGAGACAGTGAGAAGAGAAAACCTAGAGATACGCAACTGCAGTTCATATGCCACGCAAAGAGAGGGGATACTCCCATTCCTTCTGAGAAGTGCTCATTGCAACAGAGTCCTGCCTAAGAGGCCCCATACAAGCCAATGTCATAAACGGGGGGGAGTTGCAAGCGACTAAAACCACATTGTTACCCTTAATTAGCCACTCAAATAAAAAATGACCTGATGTGCAGCTACCCTAAACATCTGGAAAACTCATTGAAATGGAGGCAACCACACCTGCTCAGCACCTTGGCATTTCACACGGCCTTTAACTTCAGCAAGGAGGGAAATCTCATGGGAAGTATCCAACTGCTCTGTTAGTGTTATCCCTAACTAAGCATTTAGGAGCCTTTCAGGTTACCAGACCGAAAATGGTGTGAAAGCATTTCTGGTCTCAGAACACTGTCTGCCATTTTTTTTATCTCAGACAGCACAAACTGCAGATAGATAGCCACAGTGCGGCCTTTGCTGAAAACAAGCTCTGTGCCTACCAGCTTACAAAGTCCAGCTGAAAAGGATACAGAAGAGACGGTGCTCATGCTGCAATGCATGTGATTAAACAGCTCTGTTCCATTTAAAGGCCTTTCAGAGAATGCCAGACTGTTCCCAGTTTTAACCTTTAAAATGCAGCAAGGACTTTGAGAGCTACTTTGGCATTTCTCAGCGTAACCCACACCTCCCACATACAGCAGAGATGACTTGAACAAGCAAGGCATCAGGGAAGCTGCCGTATATGGATATGTACAGCCTATGGACGGACCACTGTAAAAGGCTGCATCTCTCCCGGAAAGGTTTTTCACCTATATTCCTCTTGGCATCACACTAACTCCTCATGCTGAGAAGTGGTGTCATCTGTAATAGCCTCACTTCCCCTCTCCACTTAATGCTGGCAAGCTGACTACCAAAAACAAAGCAGGCAGCAGATTTTTGTGTGTCTCTCAGAGTGGTAATTAAAGTTGCTCAAAAAAGACAAAAATTCAAGAAACATGACGCTTTTCCTGGGACTGATGTTCTCTGCATGATCCAAGTGAGCGCGATCTGCTTTTGCTGTCACAAGCTATGGAGACGAGCCTGTCTGGGATCCATCTATCCTGCCCTAACATGTCAGAGCAGTGGGGTAGGAGTTATCTTATTCCTAATTCGTGCTGAAACAACATGGTGGGGACTAAAATCAACGATGCTTTCACTAGCTCACCTCATTTCTTGTAATGGTTTGTTTGCTACTGCTAGGGAACAGGAATGTTTGTATAGAGCACATAGTGCATTGCTTTCTCACAGAACTCGTTTTGATATGCCTTCACTGATAACTTCTCATGGGACCTTCTAGCCTTTGACCTAACCTAAGGACAAGATTTTTTGAAGACCTAGGTATCAGACTCCCAATCAAGAAAAGCCTTATACACAGTGTAGTACCCTCAATCTAGTAATTAGATTATTTAAGTAATGAAATTATGTATGAGCTGGTTTGCCCCATTCTTAGGATGCCAAGCAGCCCTACACGCAGCACTGAGCCTGGGTTGGTAAGGTTATGGCTGGTCTGTATTCCTGCATAGTATTAGTAGGCGTCAATCATTTTACAATGCTTCTCTGTGTGGCTGAAACTTCATAACGAGGAGCGTCACTGCCTAGCATTTCCCTCAAAAATAAAGCCATGTTGACAGTGCTTACAACATGAAACATATTTTTTCTAGGAGCTTCCTATATATTTTAAAATGTATTTTTCAAAAGAAGTTCCAGGAAAGGACTGAAACTAGCAAGCACAAATAACAAGAAAAGGCTTTTTGGCCATCTTTGTTCAATTCAACTAACCAGTTCCCTCTGCTCTTGCAAAAGTCTCCTTCCATTGCCTTTCTTGTTTTAATAAAATTTGTTCTCTGTGTTTCTTCTGACCCCAGGGTGGCAAAGAGGTAGCAGTGCCGCCCACTCTTCTCACTGCTAGGCAGGGCAGCAAAAGCGCGGGATCAGGGATCGCTCAACATCTGGGCATCTCTGAAGGGCAGCTAGGGCAACGTGAAGGGCACTGGAGCTGCGTGCTGGTTTTGGCTAGGATTTTCTTCATAATAGCTGCTATGGGGCTATGTTTTGGATTTGGGCTGAAAACAGTGTTGATAATATCAAGGTGTTTTACGCTTGCAGTGCTCACACAGAGTCAAGGCCTTTTCCGCTTCTCACATCGCCCCACCAGCGAGTGGGCTGGGGGTGCACAAGAAGCTGGAACGGGACACGGCTGGGACAGCTGACCCCAACTGGCCAAAGGGATATTCCTTTACCTATTAAACTGCCTTCATCTCAACCCACGAGTTTTCTCACTTTTACCGTTCCCATTCTCTCCTCCATCGCACCGGTGGGGTGTGAGCGAGCAGCTGTGTGGGGCTTAGTTCCAGCTGGGGTTAAACCACAACAAGCTGGTATGACAGGCATGTGGGAGCCCGCAGCACCCAAAAACGACAGTACGCAGCCAGCACCAGCACTGAGGTGGGTTGGAGATTATCAGTTTTTGAACAGCAACTTGCAGACCATCTAGCAATGAAATGAGGTGACAGGAAAGCTGAATAGAAATTTTAAAATAAAAACTGGCTCAGCTGCCCAGGGGAGTGTCCTGGGGCTGCCCCCAGGAGCCCACCCTATGATATTGCCATATGACACTGTGGGTCACCTGCCCATGCAGTCCCTCTTCACAAAAACCCAAAATGGTGTGAATAAACCTGCTGTGAGCCTGGAGGGTGCTCAGCATGCTGAAGATGGTTTCTTCTTTGGGAACGTAGATGCTCAGGGCCACATCCACTTTTCTGACTGGGGATGTCACTCTGAAATGGCCTCCTTTTCCTCCCCACTGATTGCTCTCATTATGAATTTAGAAAAAGGTGCAAAGAATGGCATTTTCTCAGGCAATTCTCTCTTGGGAGTCCTCTCTCGGCTCTCTTTTCTTCACTGGAGGATCAGGCGCCTATGTCAACCCTAGAAACCCAAGCTAATTTTTAGTAATAAAACCAATGGTGAGGATAGGGCGAATCATTGGGGTGTTGCATGCATGCAAAGGTACAGCTGCACATCGGAAGTTTGGCAGAAGCAGCCATTTGGCAAGAAGGGAAAGCAGGCAGTCACATTTTCAAGCGAGACTATAGTCTATTGTAGCCTTGAGTCTACTTCATGTACAACTCAGCCATGCTTGCTGTGGGCAGTCAACATTCAGACCTCTGATTTTACCAAATCCGTGGCCACGAATCAGCTCTGTTCCCGCAGGAATGGTTTCTTCACTACACATGTCTTCGTATCCCTCATTTTGTGACAGCCTCCAAGGTGCTGTCATAACACCTTGAAAAAATAATAGTGATGAAGTCCAAACAGGCATCCCTTTGGCCAACTTTACTGGACATCAGGGAGTAAACTAGTATCTTCCTTTTATTGTCTGAGTTTGATATGGCCACATCCTTTCTAAGTGATGAAATTACACACATGACATCCTGCAAATGAATTAGAGAAGATTTCTTTCTATTTTTCTACCTGGTTTTGATATCAAACCTTGGTTTTGATAATTATAACCGTAAAGTCTCAGAGAGGACCATAAAAGCCTCTAAAGCTGACTTAAAATTATTTTTCGTCCGTAGTGTTTTACAACACCAAATTAGGACCCTTCAGAGAGGTAAGCAGGTCTTACGAACCATTTGCCAAAAGGCTTAAATCTCCATCCTTCAGGAACTACCACACCACATAAGACCTTGTCATATATTAATACTGACTGCTATTCCAACTGCACAGTGGGTCAGTGTCATTTCTGAGAGGCAGTGTCCAGTTTAGGGGGAAGGATGAAGAATATCCCTCTGTTGGCCCTATCTTCCTACACAGGCCAAATGATACAAAGCAGGTGAGGTGAAACAAGATGCATGAAAAATTAATCCAGCAAGTGATTTTTCATATTATTTTGTAGCTCCAAAATTCACTACATTATCTTTCATCAAAATCTAGCTGTGCAGTGGGCCTTAAACATAAATTCCAAAGCTGCAGGTGAAAGTTTGAAAAAATATTTCTCCATTTCAAAACATTTTAAAATGCTATACCTGAGTAATATAAACCATATCACATACAGTTATATGTCAGATGGAAAAAAAGCACCATAAAAACACAAAGTAGTATCTACGAAAATTTGTAAAATACGTTAGGTGAGATTTGAACCATCGGAGAGTCTGAATTTCATCCTTTTAGTCTAGAGAGAGAGATTTCAGCTAGTTCTTCTGTCTTATTTCAGAGACCCGAACGTTGCTGCTGTAGCTTCAAACTGGTAGAAGAGACTAACTAAATTATTCATTGCAAACATTACAGAACGTGAAAATACATTCCTCTTCTTGGTTTGGGTGTGGGTTTTTGTCTTCAAACACACCTCTTGTCAATTTGTAAGTGTACTCAATATTCATCCATATCACACAAACAAAGGGCACTGCAAATGTGCGTTCATGGAATATGCTATGTCTACAAAGCCACATGAGATTGTTTCCAGGCCCAAATTTCAAGCCCTGGACCACACATCAAAGATCAAATTATTAGAATGACAATAGTCGGAAAAAGTTTCTGTGTCACCAAGAAGCCTTTGGTCAGTGGAATGATGAATTTTTTTTCAAGACAATGTTTTGACTGGACGTGTTGAGAATATTTGGGGACTATTAAAATGCTGGAAATATATTTAAATTAGAGTAAATCCACTAATTCATTTGCAAAATATTGCTGAGAGAAAAATCTATGTTAGGTAAACACTAAATCCAGAAAACCTGAGGCCATAGGAACTCTGAATTAAAAAAAAAAAACAAGCCACAAATATTTACTCTATTTAGAGTCTCACTCCGCCATTCTTTGTATATCACGGCCTGAAACTAATGCTATAGATTTGACTGTGCTTTGCCATCAGCACCCTGTTATTGTGAGGGAGCAGTGGTTGGAGAATCTCCCAGTTGCCAATTCTCATTACATTGCATGAATCTCACCATGCCTGACAGTTCTCATAAAGCCCAAGCTCCAGGAGACTGAAAAATCTCCTGAGAATCCCAGTTTTTGATTACAAGGAAAAAAAGGAATGTTGTAGTCCTCATGATTGCAGAAACAAGAGAAAGAAATTGTCTTTGCTGTGCTCCCAATATGCTGAAGGCTCATTAACCCAGAGGCAAAATCAAACACCTCTCAGAATCCACTATGTTTCATTTTTTTTTTCCTAAGCAGGAAGAAGAGAAAGTCAGAGAGGGGTCTGACATTTTTAAAACCTGGTAAAAGCAATACTGGAATTCAAGTCATTAACTTCAGCTGAAAACAGAGAGAAAAATGGGCTCTCGTCGTAAGGCACAGAATTTTGAAATAGGTGTGTGGTAAAGAACAGAGCTTTTTAAAAAAAATCATCATATCACAGGGACAATAGCAAATTAATCTGTCAGACAGCGTGCAAATACTGGATAAACATTGTCTGGAATTGTCTTTCTCCAAATTAACAAAATCGCCCGTTTTATTTACAATTCGGTTGCCTTGCCTTTTGAATCAAAAATGCACAAAGCTGGTGCATCAGATGATCTCACGGCAGGCAGCTCTGCCAAGACTCCATAGGTTGCTTTGCATCACCATCCTACTGTATATCAACGAATAAGCACGAGCTGCAATTTTTTATTTCTTCGCACCTGTTTTAGTATCAGCCCTGGGGAATTATTGCACTGAACGCTGTGTTATGTCCTCATTGTATTTTATATGATGCTTGGATTAGCACATGGTTCCTTGTTAACAGGACTATGTTGTGCAGCAGCTATATGTGGCGGCCATATATGATTACAATATACAATAGGAGCTGCTCATTTCTACACTGTTTCTAGGGAAGTAAAGGGTTACTAGGGGAAGTGGTGTTTTATCACACATTCAGCATTGCACAAAAAAAGCTTAGAAGACCAAAATGGTTGCATTAAAGTCTCCACGTCTCTGTAATTAATTTTAATACCACAATGATCTATTTTGGATATTGTTAGCATATGTTATCTGTCCTCTATATGCATGGTTAATGGTATCGGGGGAGGTGTATGAAAGAGAGAGAAAATCTTTTCTTAAATATTGAGAAAGAATAATTTCGTTCAGTACTTGAGGGCAGAGCTACTCGTCGCATAGCCTCGACGGAGCTGCCTCTCTGCTGGGGGCGGGGAGGCAGCCCACCAGACGCCGCGAAGCCTTCGTCTCGTAGGGCTGGGATAATGCGACTGCACAGTGTGTGAGAGCAAAAACCGTACGTGCCTTTCTGTTCCTGATGACCCTTTTTCATAACCAGGTTTTGGGCTGTATTTTTTTTTTCCCTAGTCCATTTGTTGCTGGTGAAAGTTTCTAAACTGACAGCTGAAGAGATTTGTCTCCTCTAGCAGCCACAGCCAACAGCCAGGTCAGACACAGCCCTGAACATTGCAAGTGATCCATCCGAGCGTTCATGTTTCATGCCATCATTGCGTTGCTGTAAAGTAGGTGTCAGATGTGACCCCCTCAATATTGCCTATGCAAAGCGTGGCAAAGATCTGCCCCAATGTTCTCTGAACATACGCAAAGAGCTGAACAAGGAGCAAAGCAGGGGACGAGAAGCTTCCACAACTCCTGAATTTGACCTGTAAGGTTTACTTTCCGGTTGATTTTGTTATTCAGTCCTTGATGCCAGCAACAGAGCTCCTAACAGTAGTAGTAGTTTATTGCCCTGACTCCTTAAAACCGACCTGAGCATCATCACCCCTTCCCATGCTCCTGAGGCCACCAGGCAGGTTGCAGATGGTGGTACCCTTTGGCCAGCACTGTCTTCTGGTCACTTTGGACTTGCAATTCTGAAGTCAGAGGCCTCGTATCTCATGGTGTTGCTGAATTATGCCAGCTTACAGCACGCACTTTCACTGACTTACACCGAGCTGCGTATATCTCACACTTTGCTTCTCTCAGAAATACATTGCTTTGGTTTTCTTCCCCTAAGATGAATCCCCAGTAAGCAAGCACTTGCTTCGACTCCTTTGCGCACGTACAGTTTCAGACTGTACACTTCTGAATTTAGTCATGTTACATCCTGTTTTACCTGATTAAGATCTGTAGCTGGGAGTTGATTGTTTAATTGACTTTTCAGAACCTCAGCTAAAAGTTTCCTATGCCTTCCCCATTATATATAGGGGAAAAAAATGAAGCTCGAGACATTCACAAGAGCAAGAAATGGTTTACTTCACTCTTTAACTCATTAGCTTAAATTACTGTGAGGTCCTATGCTACCAGGACTTCCCAATCTTCCCATGGACTGCACCAAAACATCTCAGGCCTGAACCCTAGCTTCTCATCAAACACTCAGTTCCGCAAGTTTTCCACTGCTGGGCGGCTGGGGACTGCACCCACAGACACACAGTGCCCCAGGGCTCCCTCCTTCTCCAGCAGCACGGACACCCACCAGACCTCCACGCAGGCGAGCCCCGCTGCCCTCACTGGTGTAAACCCAAGGACAGAGCTTGTTGCTGCATTCGGATGCTGCAAGAGAGAGGCGATAGGATGAAACCCCCAATCTGCGTGACCCCCCCATGCCCCCCAAGTCAGCAGCCTCAGCAAAACCCAGGCTTCCCCAGGGGGACTAATTTTGCTTTATAGGAACTGATCAGAATGAACATAGGCTCAACCCCTGAAGACACAGCTAAAGCACCACAGAACTGTGCTCACCACCCTCCTACAGGCTGACAGCATTTTTTTTTCCAGAATGTTAATTACTCACTTCAAAGTGAAGTGAGTAATAGATTAAATCCGTGACTACTGAAGTCAGCTCCCACTGACCTCCCTGGATCAGATTTTACCCGCTACCATTTGCGTAAAAAACAGCCAGAAATTGTCCCAGGCCTGAATGAACTGCCATAAACCAGCAATGTGGAGTGGTGCTATTTGCATATAGGGCTTACGGTCATCATCTTCATTTTGTACGTTACTATGAGGTCTTTGCCCCCAAATGGTTACTTTTGAATTAGTAAAGAAACTGGAGCTTTTTATTCTTCGATACCAATTCTTAGGATCAAGTAGCCATTAAGAGATCATAGAAGTGTTCAAAACATAACATTTCAGCAAACTGATTTTTATTTGCATTTGACATAATCCACTAAAATAGCCTTAGGATACTAAAATGCTTATGTTCCATCACGGACTGGAAATAAGAATTACTTCTTCCTTTAAATACTCTATCAGCAGAACAAGCCTTAAATCAATCATAGATTTATACAACCAACGTTGAATCTCTGCAACAGCACAGAACTGTTCTTATTAAAAGAGCGATGCTATGGGCGGGGCAAAGCAATAAATGTGGCCAAATTTTTCACCTTCATCAATCTCTACATTCAAGAAATATTGAAAGTGATATACTCACATGGTAACAAATTGTAAGACATGCAATTTTTTTTACTAAAAAAAATTTAGACTTTGTCTAAAACCTAGCTTTGAGGAACATAAATTTATCTATTGGTGAGAGCACGTATCAAAAAAAAAAAATCAGAATGGTGATTGAGGATTGAGTCATCTTCAAAGGTTTCATAGTATCCCATGTCTCAGTATCGGCTCTTATGCTTCATCTCCTTTGATACAGTTCTCCAAATAGAGGACATAAATACCATCCAGGTTTTAAAACATTTTATTTGCATATTAAAAAAATTGTGCATTCCAATAATTAAAATCATTTGAACAAAAAAAAAAATGGCACTCGATTAACTGCATTTTACAGCTCGCAGGACCTTGGTACAGCTTTGCATTTATTCGTGTGTTACTCTAGTTTACTGTAGTCCCACCCAAGTTCTTCTTTCATCAACATGCAAGCTCTTTCATGCCACCAGGACCAAAGCCAGACAGGCAGAGGGAAAGGCAGCGCCTTCATTCAGTGTCAGTAGTTCTCTCTATTCTTTTGGATGTGAAAGGGGCAGTACAGTCATTTTAAACTTTATCCAACCTCTTTGCATCTTACAAAGTTAAACAGCTAAAAGAAGTAAAATAAGAAGGCAATGCTTGTGGAATGTACAGTGCATAATTTGGAAGGGCAGATTTCATTACGATTCACCGGCTTGCTTCTCCTGTTCAATTGCTAAAAAGAGGAAAAAAAAAAAACGGAAAAGGAGAGAAAAAAAATAAAAGATCGAGAAACTGAAACGCATTCACGTGCCAGTTCCTACCATTTATAAAAATACGCATCAAAATACGCATGCATGGAAACAGAAGCGTAAATAATTGTAAATTAAGCGCTACCACGCGGTGGGCTGAGGTTCTGGCTGTCTGGCACAGCCCCCGCCGTGTGCCCTCCCTCCCCCCCTCCACCCCGCACCCCCGGCTCCCCGCCGGCCGCCCCTCTTTGTCTCCTCCCGCCCCCCCCCCCCCGCCCGCCCTGCTCTGCCCTTCCCCGCCCGCACTCACTTTCTTTTGAAGGCAGCGGGTTTTTCTCTTGCGTCTCTGTCTTCTTCAATTTGGACTTGTCAAATTTCTCGATCTCGGCCATGTCTGGTTTGTCGGACATGTTGGCAGGTGTCTCTGCGCAGACGAGGGGACAGCCCCGTTACCCCCGGCCAGGACTCCCCGGACCTCCCCGCCCAGCCCCCCCCCAGCCCGCCGCGCCCAACGCGGGCAGCCGAAAACTCAACGCACGCCGGAAACCAAGCCGCTTAATCCCCGGCATATTTAAAAACAGTGGTCAGATTAATAATAATAGCCAAAAAACGGTGTTAATTTAACCCAGCGCCGAAGGCAACGCGGCTCGCCGCCAGCCGCCGCCGGGGGCAACTCCCAGCCCCTGCGCGCTGCGGGGCACAGCAGCGGGGAAGCGCCCGGCGCTGACCGCGGTTTTACCTCGTTAAGGGAAAATTAGCGAAAAAATAAAAAGCCCTGGCACGGCAACAAAGCCGCCGCGCACGCCACCGCCCTACAGCGGCGCGGCCCCCCGACAATACCCCCCCCCCCCCCCCCGCAGACAATAGCCCCCCCCCGGACCGCAGTCCCCCGCGCCCTGCCCTGCCCTGCGTCCCTCCCGGCAGGTGCTCGCGCTGCCCGCGCCGGGGACCCCCGCGGTGGGGCGGGGGGGGGGCGGAAATGGGGGGGTTAGCGGCGGGACCCACCGGTGTCTCCGCGCGGTGATGCTCAGCCCTGCCGCTCGCTGCCGCCGCCGCTCCGCACGCCAGTATAAAGGGCGCTCGCTGGCGGGGCGGTTTTATCCCCGCGCCTATGCAAATGGAGGTGATGTCACCCGCTAACCATTTTGCCGCTTTCCGCCTTTTTCTCTCTCTCTCTTCCCCCCCTCCCCCCCGCTCCCGCCCTTGCTTCCTTCCCCGCCCTCCGCCGCCCAGCCCACTCCCCCCCCGACCCCCGCACACGCAGCTACACACACACACGGGCGGGGCGGCACACGCACGCCCTTAAAGCCGAAAATCGCCCCGGTCCCCCCCAGCCCCGGCGGCGGGAGGCATCAGCGGGACGATTCGGGGCGGGGGGGTGCCGGCCGCTGCCCCTGGCTCCCCGGCCCGGCCCTGCCGCCCCGGGGCCGGTGCGCGTCCGCGGCGGTGGCAGAGGGGCAGTGGCGGGGGGCTGCGCCCGGCCGGAGGCGTGGGGTGGTTCTGCTTCGGGTCTGTGTGCCCGTCTCCCGGCTGAGCAAGGCCGGCTCGCCCGGGGTGTTACTCCGGTTTCCGCGTTTGGAAGGAAAAGGCGAAACCCTCGCCCCCTTCAGAGCTCCCGGAGCCGCTCCCGTCTTCCCTCCCCTCCCCTCCCCTTCCCCCGCCGCCTTTGCAACCCTGCTGCAGGGAGAGAAAAAAACCCCGTCCTTGCCCTTGCGGCCGCGCTGCAATGGGAAGCGGGAACCGACCCCCCCCCCCCCCCCCCCCCGCCCAGGCCAGGCCGCGCTGCGGGGCCGCGCCGGCAGACGACGGCCCCGGCCCGGCGCGCCCGGCCCCGCCTGCCAGGCGCTGAGGGCCGGGGTCGCGGTGGGTCCCGGCTGGGGCAGGCTCGGCGCCCGCGCTGCCCGCACGGCGAGCCCGGGGGATGCGAACGGCGAGCCCGGAGCAGCGCGGGGTGCTGACAGTGGGGAAGCCCAGCTGCGGGCGGGCAGATGCGGGGGGGGTTATGGCGCGGCCGACTCGTTTCTGCATTTGCAGCGTTGGGTTGGGTTGGGTAATAAACTGAATTCTCCACGTGAGAGAACCGAAACACCGGGGGGGGGCGTCGGGGAAGTCTCGGCGCCTTTGTCTGGGCGCAGCCCTGCGAGGGAGCGGGGCCGCGCGTGTGCGGCGGGGGGTGCGGGGCGGCGGGAGCCGGTGCGTGGGAACGGGCTGGGTCTCTGCTGCTTCTGGGGCACCCGTGCGGGAACCGTGCTGCTCCCTGCTGCCCCCCCCCCCCCCCCCCCCCCCAGGAGCGGGTCTGACGGGGGGGTGCCGGTGAATTCACAGCTCCGAGTCACCAGCAGTATTAATACGGTATTAATACAAACTGCAAATACGTTTCGATAAACTCCCTGGGGGTGCGGCTTCCTCTGTTTCGTGGCTGTCCTCTCCTCCTTGGCCGGCCGGCCATTTTTCACGGCATTTCCAGAGCTGGAATTTCAAGGGAGTAAAATCCTTGCAGCCATCCCAGTAATACTTGCTGCAGGGAACCAGGATTTCCAGTCAGCCCGGGGGCTTCCGAAGGCCGAGCTCCTTCACGCCTGGAGGTGGGGTTTCCTCCTCTGGTCCATGAGCACCTCCAGAACTGAGCTGGGCAGGGTGTTACCGCCCGGAGAGATGGCGTGAGCCAGAAGCCTTCGTACGAGCCAGGGAGAGGAGCAAGGCCAAGGGAATTGTCTAGGAAAGGGAAAGGAATATATCATATAATTTGGGAATTTTTACGGATTTTCATAACAGTGGCTTTGGAAGTGTTCCTGAGGGATCTTCTGTGCTGGATACCGGCTGACTCTACTAGCTTTTGAGCAAGTTTTGTAGGAGGAGTTTATGGCCTTTTACTGCTTTGACGCTTTCGAGCACTGAACCTCGTGACTGGGAACTGTGAAATTTCTCCGATGGGCATTTCATCACCATTGCCAATGATGTTACAGCCTTAGACTTTTCAGTTTTGTCAAGAGATGTTTTTGCCTCCTAAGTGAGGGTAAATTTAATATAAATATTCTTTAGAACTGTTCTTCTCTGTGGCTGCTGCAGTCGCTCACCTGCGTGTCTGAGCAGATCAGTATTCCCCTGACCTCAGTGTGGGAAGTGCACTCCTGAAGTTAAAGAAGAGTGGATGTCTGTGGGACTGGGGTCTGATTTTTCAGAAGCCGCTTGTCCAGTAGCAGTACTTGCCTTTTTTCGCTTCTGCTTCTTTTGGGACAGAGCCACAGATCCCTTAAATCAGTGTAACCCACAGCCTTAGATGGAGCTTTGCCACTACCTTCAAACTAGGCCCCTCTGCTGAGTTTAGAGTCAATTACAGTTCTGAGAGACGGAGAGAAATCAAATTTTATGCTTTTGCTGCTGCTCTGCCTTCCTATATCTCCATTCTGGTGGATTAATACTGAGACAGTCACCGTATCTTAGAAATGTCATGTGTACTTTACTACACATATGAAGACAGTGTTGTTCCGCTGAAGCAAAATGAGGGTGTTGCATCTCTGTGGCAGGACATAGGCTAATTTCTGTAAAAGCAAATCCTCTTTATAGCGTTTTGTGTTAGTGGTGTAGCTACAGGAACTGCGTATCTCCATGTCCTTTTACGTTTGCTTCTGTTTGTTGCTGTTCGGAGAATGCAAGGAAGGTGTGTGTTCATACAAGACTGCGCCGTGTCAAATAACTTCTGGGGATAACAAACCCCAAAGCGCCCTCGGACAAGGCAGAGCTGACATCCTCAGTAGGATCCTCATCCTAGGCCAGATGATGTAAAGGATAGCTAGCTTAGGAATTCTTATTTTGGATACTGATGAGCTGCTCATTTTTTTTAAATTGTTTTATTGGGTTTTGTGTCTGCAGTTTCTTAAAGTGATTATTGAAAAAAATATCAGTCAACAAATATTTGGTGGTGTCATACACCTCTAGACATGCACTCTCTCAGCCATTTGCAAGTTAAAGGAGAGCACTTTGCAGCACGTTGCTGATCCCATTTGCAAGGAGGAAATTGGACCCTCGCTAAGGTAGTTTTCAGCTAACACCTTTGAGGGTTTGAACTGGAGCAAGGCTGCAAGTTTGTTCTTGCCTTCTAGGAAATTCATGCAGTAGGAAAGGTAGTTAGGTGGTAAACCATGATTCTTGTGTCTCATTTGTATGTCCCTGTTTGAAGCCTTGTAAAAAAATCAACGCTCCTTTTCCAGGTAAGTATGTACTGCTCCCGTTTACAAAAATGTGATGATAAATGACTTGCTGAAGGCGATGCAACAGGGCTTAATCAGATATTAACAGATGCTGGTGAAAGTGTCTGTATCTCAAATTGACTTCAGCCGGCTTTTCCATGAACTCCGTTCGAAGAATGTTTTGAAACATAATTAGGAGCACAAATCTTCTAACCTTATGCTAATTCAGCCGTAGAGTATATGCATTTATTGAAAAAAAAAAAGTAATTAGGGGAACATGAAATGTCTATGTGATAAAGCACCCAAGATTAATTCCCATTTCAGCTTATTATTCATAATGAGGTCCCAGGCACATCAGATGACTACGAAGATAAAAATAAACTCTGTATGTTAATTTCTCTATCATATGGAAAATAAATTAAAGGAAGAGAAGCCAAGTGATTGTTTTCCACGTCTCAGTTTCACATGTGAAATCTTCTTTTCAAATGCTTGACTCTCCGAGAGAGAATGCTTTCTCTTGCTCCATATACCGCTAGAGGAAATGGGAGCTGGCAGCCATCCTGAGAGTGTAAGGGAAGAGGCAATCCCTTTGGGTGGTTTCTTGCCGCGCTTCCTCGCTGCCAGCAGCAGAAGGGTGTTGATGGTGACATCAGGGTTTGGGTGCTCAGTTGTTCGAGCGTCAGAGCACAGTATTTGTGGTGTGTCACACACCACCAAATGCTATTGACCAAACAAAATAATGAAGAAGAGTAATTGATTCAAAGCGCAACGTGTTTAAAAGGGGAGCCTTCCCATCCCACCTCAGCTGAAGAGGGGTTGCAAAATGTCTGTCCTAACTGGGCAGATACTGCCACTAATTGGCTTTACAAGCAGTGGCATTTCCTTCTTTTACTATACTTGACAAAGGGAATTTTGCAACAGGTCATGACTTTAAGAAAGTGGTGCTTGTGGGAGAGGAGAAGCCGGGTTGGGAAGCTCAGATTGCTGCACGGGAAGCTGAATACCCTTGAGCAGCAGATGCTCATCTCCCACACCAATCTGCCTGACTCTGCTTTCTCAGCCTTCCCTATATCCATAAACAATTGAAGAAGAGTATTGAGCCTTTTTTCTAATGCATGCAGAAAGCTGTGGCAAAGCCACAGTTTGGCAGACAGGCTATTTGATACTCTGCGTGCAGGGCTGCCTGCATACGGTCGATAACAAAGCAAACGAGATGAGGCCTTCAGCTGTGGTTTCCAGCATTTGAGGGATGCTAAGAATTTATTGTCATCGTGTTCTGAAATGTTTAATAAATGGAGAAGAATCAAGAGAAGTACATTTCCAACTTTCAGAAAGGTTTCTTTAAGTTTGCAGGGAACACCAAGCTTTCAGTTATTTTTCTTCTGTGTTTCACACAGGGGATGTTTTGCAAAGGCCTGTGAACTGAAAGCGTCCGAATGACCTGTTTTGGCTGGAGTTCCTTGCTGCCAGATGCGTGTGCAAGCACTACATTTAAAAGCTATCTCTAGAAACAGTGGTTGATTTGTAAAGTACCTGAGAGAACTGAAAAAAAACCCTAGTACATCTCCTGCCAGAAGAAGGCATCTCTGTGCCAAATTTTCACAAGTGCTTGTCATCACTTTCTGAATTTTACAGCAACCTTTCTTCCCTCTCATTTATATGAATAAAAATAATAATTTTGAAAGTGTGTAAGTGACAACATCAGCATAATGCATCACAAAAGCGTAATGAATCATTTCTCCTAGTGCAACTCAGCAACCCCTTGATCCTCAAATGTTAGGCTTCTCCCAAGTAGAACTGCTAATTATACGGCACGTGCATGGGTGTCAACGGAGATTACAAATTGGAATCTCAGGCAAATGGGGAGACCAGATTTTTATGTTAACATTGAATATGAGTTTCTTTCAATGCAAAGATAAAGCTAGATATACATTCAAAACACTGTGGCCTCTGTTCAACACACAAACAAGTCCATACGTACAAAAGACAAGGTTGCCATTCTTATCGGAACTCCATTGAAAAAGGAATGGCCAAAGTAAACACACAGAATGAGACAATGACCAATGGCATCAAACTGCCCAGGCTATTGTATGGTCTTTGGCAGTTCCTTTGGGGATTGCCAATCCACTTGCTCGTAAGAAAGAGCACAAGATAGGGAAATACCCGTCAGTGAACATCTCCAGGATGCCCATGCTGCATACTGTACTCATGGATGAGTTGCAGAGCAACAAAAGGTACCTGACATCATTAATTAGGCAAATTGTGTTGTTGCAACAGTGGGGTTCCCTCCCTCCAAAGCTGACATTCTCAGGACATAACGTGACGTGGTACAGAAGAGTAGCATGAGGCACTACGCATGAGCGTAGAGCAGGATTCATTTATTTATCTTGGAGAACAGCACTACCCTTGAGACCACACCTGTGCTATGTGCTCTGTATATCGCTGTCTCTGAGCTGGTTTTAAACGAGTGGTGACTTGGAACTCACCCCAGGTTTATTGCTTTGTGTTGATTTTCTTGGGTGGGTTTTGCCGCTTGTGCTGAATGCTGCTAGCCGTATCTGAGGCATTTGCTTTAAAACCATCTTAAGCATATTCAGCTATCAAGCTCCTTTGTGTTTTCGGCTCCCCAGACCCATACAAGCACAACAATCTTTTGTCTCTTGTAAGATTTTAGGCAGGCAAGATTTTTCAAAGTATATGTGTGCATTTATCTATCTAATCTATTTATTTTTTCTCCACCAATCCCATGTTAATTTAATTTATTTTTAGGGTAAAAAAAAAAAAGAAGAAGAAACCAAGCTTGCCACCCACCCCGATGTGGAAATGATTAGGGGGTCTGCTCAAAACCCGACTTGCCTCCTCAACATTTGAGCTTTCACCAGGGTGAGGAGTGAAGGGTGCAGCTGTTGGGGTAAAGCACATCCAGTCATTAAACTTCATTGACGTGTTGCTTTCTTCACAGTGCCACTTTGTAAAAGACAAGGGAGAAGAAGTGTTGCTTGTGAGTGCCGCAGCCGTGTATTTTAGTTGCCTCTGGTGTACTCCGCAGACGGCAGGGGCCAGGAGCGTGTGTGATGGGGGGGGTTACCTTCTCGAGAATGACAGGCACAGCTCTCGCAGCGTGAAGGCTTCATCACTCCACCAATGTGTGTGACAGAAAAGGTTGTTTTGCCACCCACACAGCTCTGGAAACTTTGAAGTCCTTTGCCCTCACCTTTCAAGGCGGAAGGGAGCTACGATGTCTGAATGCAAACAGAGGTGGGGACCGGGAGGGCCATCTGTTGAAGCAAAGTCACGTGCATGGGACATGTGGATTGAAAAGGACCCCGTGCTGGGCAGGCATTTAGGATTTTCCCAGGTCTGTCCATGTCTCACTTTTTCAAGCAATCTCACCTTGACTAGTGTAACTGTTGGGGCAGTTAAGACAGGTGGGCAGGGGGCTCAGGAAAGCACCACTTTGCCCGTGGGAGTGTTTAAGTCATTCCACACAGACGGATATAGACTAGTGCTAGAGGTTAAAGATTGATAAAGTTTGTGATTTTTGTGTTTAAAATATCAGGCTAAGATAAATGCATCCAAGGACATGGTCATGTTCTTCTGTCTGAACATGAGGAAGAACTTCTTCCCTCTGAGGGTGACGGAGGGAGGTTGTGGAGTCTCTTCTCTGGAGATATTCAAGAGCCGCCTGGACAAGGTCCTGTGCAGCCTGCTGTAGGTGACCCTGCTTCAGCAGGGGGGTTGGACTAGATGACCCACAGAGGTCCCTTCCAACCCCTACCATTCTGTGATTCTGTGAGCTGACCTGTGCAGGAAAACAGTGGCAGGGACAGAGAGAGTGGAGTCCATTCTCCCTTGCAGGAAGAGGAGCCCTCAGAGTTACTCGCAGGTTGTGGTCGTAGCAGGGTCTGTAGCATCTGCTTTTTCAAGTCTCACCTCTGTTGCTCATTATCACTGGGTACAAGTTTGTTTATGTCCAAGAGAAACAAAAGCATTCCCTGGCATGTTCTAAGGTTGGTAGTAAGTTACTGCACACACGCACAGGAAAAACAACATCAGTAACACTAATACGTATTGATGTAGTGGGATTGTTGCCAGAACATGTCACTGCAGGCAGGTGGGCAGAGCTCATTTCTGCAGAGAGGTGTACAGCTACTTTGCACCTGAATGCAAACTATCGCACTGGAGCAGAAAGAGCAAAAATGCGTAGGTTCCAATTTTTCGGTCCATGGATGTTTTGCTACCGATATTAGTAAGGCTGGGATTGAGTCCAACTTCTATTTATTGCAGTTATTCAACGTGCCATAAAAGGAATGGATGTGAAACTGGGGATGGCATCAAACTTCCCAAAGGGAACGCATCTCAACTTATATGCGTAGCCTCTTTATCTTCTGCTGATTAGTCTCTGACACTTGTAATATGAGTTTTGTTTCATAGCTGTGGTCTTGATAAAATCAGAATTATGGGATGAGAAAGAGGAGCAGCCCTGTAGATTGAACTGGATGTGAAAGTTGGTTGCCCCTCCCCATAAATCACGCAAATGTTCAGACCCCGTGCTGTTCAAGTAGAGTTTTGTCCACTAGCAAAGAACTGCTGCCACCAGTGGGCTGTGCTTTGTATTGACACACACTTTTAAGGCTACACGTCTGCCGTACTAAGAGCCAACATATTCCAAGACTCCAGGTCTAAAATGAAGCCATGCCTGCACAGGGGAGTTGAAGGGAGCCATGTACCAGATCAAAAATTCCCTGTCTATCTCTGCAATACATGCTGAGCGTAGACATTACTATCTTAGTTTAGACACACTCGCAAATTCCATAAGGGGTAGTTTTCTCCCAATAAATTTCACACCACATCTGCTAGTGTTAGTCCTCCCACATGGCCTGATTTGGCAGAAATACAATTGTATGTGTATAAATTGTAGGTATCAAATTTTTACTTGTGATTGCCATGGTTTGGCACTGGTCGGACATCAGTATTCAATGAAACACAAGCTGTGGACACTGAAGGGTAGCTTCAGCAGAAAAGATACATACGTGTCCTGAAACACACATGTAAGCCTCAGCATCTTTGAGCACCCAGTGTCTCACTCTTGACTAAGTTTATCAAAGATCTAGAAATGAAATCACTTCACAATCCTGTAGTGCCCGATCAGACCATGGCTAACAAGCACTAGGAAGCCTGACTCCTCAAAAATTTGAATGTTTCCACCATTTCTCTGAAAATGTGGCCAGAGATTGTGGTGATGATAATCCTTACATATATGTATAGGTACCAACAACATATATATATACAAAATACATAATATATAATATGTAATCAATATGATATACAACAGAAGCATGCAGCGTAATATAATATTACATATTATAATGTAACATAATATTACAATACTGTAATATATATATAAAATATTGTTTTACTTTATGTTGTATTGGCTCCATGGTATTAGTTCTATGTCTTAGCCTGAGGGTGATTCAGATTAACATCTTTTACTTTGCTGGAAAATATCCTACCCAGGCAGTAATGGTTAATGTAGCATATTCAGTTTACTCACCACTAAAAAGAAAACAAAGCAGCGGGGCAATGGAGAATCGTTCCTATTTGGATGGTTTACTGACATGGGTAAAATTACCTAAGAGGACAAGCTCAGGCTCCTCAACCAAAATGGATTGCCTGAAAAGATTCGTCATCCTGCAGCATCCCACCCCTCCTGAGTGCTGAGGGTCGCGGTGTGTGCTGCCGTTTGTGTGACAGAGGCACAGTCCACAGTCTGTTCATCTCTCCCATCTGCATCCCAGGAGCATCCACCCTGCCACAAATTTTCACCCATTAAAAGATGGTACTGAATTGAAACACAGACCATGCAGTGGATTCATGCACAAACTTAATGTTCACACACAGTTTCCTACTATCACCATCTTTGCTGCAAAGTTGAAAAATCTCAAATTTGCTGCACATTCTTCAAGGGAGTAAGGGCTAGGACTCTGTAAATCTGGGGTGGTTTTCTTGTAGAATGAGTAATGCTTTACGTTGGTCTAAGGAGACTCTCTTGTGACCCTGCTTCGGCAGGAGGGTTGGACTAGATGACCCACAGAGGTCCCTTCCAACCCCTGCTATTCTGTGATTCTGTGATTCTGTGCTGATGCTTGGGCAGTGTTCTAGCAAGAGCTTCATTTGTCACTTGCTGGTGAGCAAAACGGCTGCTCCAATTCCTGCAGTGAATCTAAACCCATCATTTTGTTCGGTGTTTGCAGCTCCAACACACTGCCATGAGGAAGGCTCAGAGTGTTAAGGAAATACTGCTAATAATTAGATAGTATGCTCCTTTTCTAGAATTCCCTAATATGAGGAATCTAAAATTATATATGCTCTCCCAGATTAGTATGAGGTTGCCAGAAAAAGAAGAATGCAACTGTATTAATAGCAGCAGGAGGGTATTCTGTTGGCCATCTGAGTGAATCCCTAGAATACTTCAATAAGAAACTAAATATTTTGTGGGCGTTTGGTCAAATGCCTTTCTTCAGCCCGCACTACTGGGCACAATTACTTCAGCATCCTCTAACTATCTACAGTATATGGGGTTCCAGCTCCATGATTATGTAATCCATAAATAACTTTGGATTTGCTGACTTTGCTGACAGCTGCTATTTACACAATACTTGGAAAATATGATAATTTATTTCAAAGGTGAAACAAAGATTTTGTAGATTAGTTTTTTCCATTTTTCAAAAGAAAAAAACAACAAAGCCAAAGACAAAACCCTACCATTTATGGATTTTTTCCTTCCGAATCAGAAGAGAGAGAGAGCAAGAAGTGTGAAGGGGCTCATTCGAGAGGAAATGCTGAGGCTTTGCAGTTTCCTGCTCTTGGTGAGAATGAGAGACCCAGTGATGGGAAACCCGCAGTCAGAGAGAAGGACACTCACTTGGTATGAATTTAGTTTGTAATATTGTAAGTCAGTAAGTGACCCCAAAAGCTTTGAAGAAGCAGATCTGCTAGGACTCATTATAGTCAACTGCTGGGCAAGTACTTTGGTGGGTAGACAGCACTGCATACATTTTATTTAATTGAAAGTTTATATGGGTTCATTAGCTGAATTATAATTGGAGTTTTAACATATGCTCAGAAAATATTCGATGATGTGTTCATATTGCTTCTGGAAAATATTAAGATGTTGCTTCCTAACACATTAGAATAAGAGAGCTAGAAGAGCAGAAGATAAAAGAGAATCACTAACTACCTTATGTTTAAAAAAAGCCTATGGGAGAGAGCTCTTATGGGGGACTCTGAACTCAGCTACTGAAGTGGAGGAGCTTTTCAAACCAGTCCTCTTTCCTTGCATACAGCTGCATTTGCTTTTTACCTGCCCTAAAATCATGCCTTTAATGGTAATGACTAGCAAATCAAGCACCATTAGGGAGAAAAGAAATTACCATGAAATAGGGAGTGAGCAGGTAGGTGTTTGCAGGGCATACTATTTTGCTGAGGTAAGGCCAAGCGGAATTGTGCATGGGTTGTATGAATGCATTTATGAATGGATTGCTTCAAATGAGCTATCCTATGCCATTATGAAATGCTTTGGGCAATTTTTTGGACCCCAGCCATTTGATTAGCTCTTTTCTTTTGTATCTGGAACTGGCCACAGACAAAAAAATCACATGTGGGACTGCTCTTTTTATTTCAGGCATTGACTCTGAGTCTTCTTTCCAATATCCAAAGCCCCTTTTGAATCAGGGAAAGATAACATGAAAAGTCAGCCAGCATAAGAAGTCATTTATGCTAATTAATCTGGGTAGTTGCTCATCTGCACCCGGCATCCATAGTAACTTGCCTTGAATTTAAAACCTTAAAAGCCTCCATTATTTCTTCTGCACAAGCGAAGATATGCTATGGATAATATCTAAATTAGTATTCCATTAGCATTCATCTTTGTCCTGTATTTTGGTGCCAAAATAGATCAATTTTGTCTCCATCCCCCTATTACCACCAGACTATGAGGAGGGCTGAGGGGGGGTTGATGTCAGCTGAGATGGGGGACCAGAGGCTACTTCTGATACTTCTAGTCAAAACTGTCTTGGGGAGAGAAAGCTACTGTATGTTTTAAATTAATGGACAAAGGAAAGAAACGAAAGATAAAGGAGGTGAGAAATGAAAGACAGAGGAGGTGCTGGTCGTGAAGAAGGAATGAAGTATCAAGTGAGACTGATCAGCCTCCCTCAGAGAATGGATTAATTATTTTCTGACACAAATTTTTGGCCAAAGCCTTTTCTGGGGGGGTAAGAATTCAAAAGACACTGTAAAATGACTTGGTATAAATGGGAATTTTGGATAAGTTTTCTCTCAGTATCTTAAATAGTTTATATAAATCTACTACTTTTCAAATGATGTATTTAAGCACTCTTGTGGTTGCTTAATATCAATATTGCTCTGAGATTTTACAAATACATCAGCAGCATTAGATGGATGAAATCCAGTCTGCCGTAATTTAGATCCCCAACATAGGCAATGCTTCACTGAACATTTAAATATGCAGACTGGAGAGCAGGGGAAAAGTCCGCCTTAAGGCTGAAGTGTTGCTGCCACGCTTCTGAAGCCTACGATGGGCTGCTCAGGAAGCCTGCAGGGGAAGATGCAGTCTGCTTGTGATCATGTGTTCTGGTTTTGACTGTGGAGGCACCAGAGTCATCTCCCACAGGTGGTCCATTCCCCCACAACTTCCACTGGTGCTCAGGGGAATACTGAGCACCCCTGTCCCCCCATTCGTGATGTCCCCTGGCCCTTTGCAGAGCTGAGGTATATGCTGGTGCCTGCTCTTTCCACCGTGGTTTCCAAGGATGTGGCAATCTGCTGGTAGACAGAGCTAGTCAGCCACTGTGGGGTTAAAACTTTATTGTAAAATCCCAGGAGAACATCTTAAACCTGATGTGCACCCCTCACTCAGACCATGGTCAGATGGAGATGTTGCACAAGCATGAGTGCAAGGGTTAGGACAAGGGGCAAGAAAGGGCCTGGCTGGAAGCCACAGGATCTCCCATGTCCCACACAATTGCTGTATCTCCTATGATTTTTCTCACAAGGTTGTTGGTCTTATTCTCTACCACTCCCTGATTTGGTCAGTGAGACCTGTCTGCCTTAATATGGGGCATGACAGAGCAATCAGTACCCACGTTCATGAAACAAAAACTTCTGACCAAATATGAGTGGCTAAAACTTAAGTCCTCCTAAGAAATTTTAAGCTAAATAAGAAAACACCTTATGCCTTTGGGCACCTATGGGATAAAGCAATCTGTGAAAATAGGTGAGATATAGCTCACTGTAAGACAGTTACATGATCTGGATTTTGAGGATATACTTCTGGTATTTTGCACTCATCTATCCATTTGTTTTGATACCTGAAAGATACTCTTTTTCTGTCAGCCTCTAACATTGCTGTTTAAACTGTAAAATGTAGTAAAAATCAGCTAATAGGAAGAAAGTTACAAAAGTATTCAGATGTTTTTGCCCTATATCTTGTAACTTCACCCTCACATTCCCCCAGCATTTTCTGTGAGAGGCATGTCCCAGGGATATCACAGCCCATTGCTAAGTGAAGAGGGAGGGTGAATAGCAGATAGGGCAGAGAAGGCTGAGGTCTTTTAGTTCTAGTCTTTCTAAAAGGTAAACTGTGCCAAGGACGTAATCACATTAATTTAGGCAGATGAAGACAGAAGTGGAGTTCAATCTAAGGGAAGACTGCATTAGACAGTGTGGCTGAGTTAAATGTGTTCAAGATGAATCATTCTGATGAATTTTGACTTAAAATACTTATGGAGCAAATCAAAGTAATATCTTAGGCATAGGGGGTTCTTCAAAGAATGTGGAAAAGACAAGAGAGGTCTCTGAAATGCAGTGAAGGCCAAAGGCCATACCCATTTTAAAGTGGTATAAAACAGAAAAACACGGGAATATAGACTTGACAGCCTAGCTTCATACCTCAGAAAAAAAATCAAGTACCCGGAAGATAATTTCATGATAAAGAGCTGCCAATAGCGATTCAAGTCAATCCAATTTCTTTCTTTGGTTAAGGGGAAAGCAATAGGTGTAAAATGTCCTGACTCCACTAGGGCCCCTGAGACCGCTCCTGTGTCACCTTCTCGTAAGCCTGCTGAGGAAATACAGCCAGGATGGGAAACGTATATGAAATGTGTCCACTAAGAGGAAGAATCAGCAATCCATTTGAGAGGGGAATTTTTTGAGAGGCGATTTTTATTAGGAGCTTGGAGGACGCAGTCTTTTTCAAAAAACCAGAAGTGGTTTGGAAACCTTAGTCTTGCTTGCAGAAAGAATGGATGGTCCCTGATTGCCATAGCTGCTGTTGAAAGCATCGCAGAGCATGCGAGTCATCCTACCTAAAGTCAATCTGCAGCTGTAGCCGAGGCTTTTCCCACAATCGGTGCAAGGGCATCTCTTGGGTGATTCATCCCATCCAAGGATAAAGGTCGAGGATAAGGGAAATGAATCACTCCCCAGAGCTTCCTCTCCCTGCCATCCCATTGAATGTAGGAGAGTATAAAAGGACTAACTTACAGTAGCTGCTTAACTTTTAAGTCGTTAACATTAGGTGAGGTGAATCCCATCTTTAGTAGCCACTTAATCACCCAGATTCTCAGAGGTATTTGACAGTAGATACTAAGTGGATCTGATAACATGACCTGCTATCTGTTAACTGAGTGATGAGGCTCCCACGTGAAATAGGTTATACGGGGATCTTAAGACTCTTGCTTGTTCCTGCATTTTCTGGGTAAGTCACTGGGCTCATAAGGGCTCTGGATACAGTAGGAAGGCAGGATCATGTTATCATCCGTTAGTTTTAGTTATCAGCCACCCAGAAGGAAATACAAAACTTAGGATGTAAGTCTGGGTCACAGTTTGTGCAGTATTATAGAGCTGAGAGGAGTACAATTTGCACAAATAAATCAATGGAACTAATGCTGATCCCCTGCCCTAAACACCCTCTTCCCACATAGGCCACGATGGTGTTAGTCATAGAACCACAGAATTATAAAACACGGAAGTCTTTCTTCTGAAATGAAGAGCCCCAAATTGTATCTTAAAGGAAACAATCCTTGAATGGAAAGACTTCTCTATGCCTTATACCCAGTCCTTTGCAGACATTCAGGAGGGGTGGTGCCTCCACAAATATTGATAATTCTGCTGTTAAAGAGTTATATTGATAATTCTATTAGCATGAAATAACAAGGGAGGAGCAGCAGACCTTTCTGCATTAACAGCCAGGAGAGAGCTCTGCTACCCCACAGGATTCTCCATGCAGCCTTTCAATGCAAGCTCTGTTCTGTTTTTTAAGGGCTTTTTAAAAAACTTTTCTGCCATGTTTCATCTGTGAACCCAACCTAGCCTAAACCCGCAGCACTCGCGGAAGTGGAGTGGGATCTTGCGTTCGTTTTCTGTGGCTTGGTTGCTAAGGCCTGGAATGAAGAAAGCCTTCCCTGCTGCTTGGTGGCACAGCCAAGCCCCGTCCACACCGAACCCCACGTTCCCCTCTGCCAGCCCTTGCACCTCCGTGGCTGCAGGCACCGGTCGCTCCTTGTTCCACTCATGGCAGCTGGCCACGGCGAGGGGCTTGTGTCCAACCTCACCGTCACCTGACACCAGCGCGTCCTTCAGCAAAGACAACGGACAAGTCATAGGGTTGATGCAATGACCAGGATTTTTAGGTACGAGCAGCTCTCTCAGTTGGGTCAAGGGGTTGGTTTCTCCCCTCCGCTTGGATGGAGATTGAAATCGCAGCACGTGGCAAGGATCACCGAGACCAGGAGGGAGATTGCCCTGCTGAGGTCCACAGGTGGGACCAAACTTCAGCCCTCTTTTTGCGAGGGAAGGCTCTCCGTGGTGTGTGTCGTGGCTCTGCTCCTCAGCCAAGGCGCTGAACCCCCTGGCCACTGTGCAGCAACCGCAGGGCCAGCTGCTGCTGAGAAGGACTGGCCTGAAATGCTCCAGCACGTAAACCTGTTTACTTCATATTGTAATGATCATATCGATAATGGAACGATCAGAAATGTACACGGTCTGAATAATGATCTGGTTAACAGATGCCAGTAATTAAAGTAGATGAAGCAACAGTTATATGCTTACATGTTTGCTTCCCTAATCCATATTTTAAAGCTTACTCAGAATCTTTTGCAGGACTATACATTTTCTCCTGTGTATTTGACAGCACAGGGAATGAGGTGTTTGAAAGAAAGAGATGAGTTGTTCCGTTAAAAAATACCTAACCCTTCTGTGCTGGCAGAATGTGAAGGCAAATGCCTAATGATATTGCTGTATTTTCTCTATCCAGCTGAAACAGTGCTCTGGGGCAGGCAGCCCACTGCTGGTGAGATCCTTGAAAGGCTCCACAGCTTGATGGAAGTTGCAGTTAAAATCAGAGCACCCGCCCTTTGGTGTCATCCAGGCAGTTCCTGCTGCAGGAAAAAAACAGTCCATGCACACTTCTTTGCATGTTAGGAGATGCTTCGTAAGGCATGGTGAACTTTACAACTTCGTTTTTTTAAAAAAGCATATTGGTGTGTTTATTCCCATTTTGTACAATTATTGCAGAATGAATGGATATCTGCTTCTCCTGAAAGGAGATTGTTTATCTCTTGTAGTTCCATGAGGAAAAAAGTGAATCCTGAGTTTACTTTATAGGTCACAATGTAAATTCTTCAGGCCATCAAAAGCCAAAAGTTTCAATGGAGCAAACTGTCACCCTGCCACACAGTTTTACGAGTGTATGTGTGCATGTTCATGTGCACATACGTGTGTGTTTTCATGCAAGATAAAATATAGCACAGTTTATCTTTTCTCATGGATGCCACTCTTTGCCTGGTCTCCCTTCTTCTCCAAGCCTTCTCACACATTCCCAACTGTCCTGTTTTCTTTTTCTCTGCGTACCTGCCAGATTCTTCCTCTGCCCACAGAAAAATTTCTGGCATGTCTGTCGCTTTGTTTATATAGTTGCCAGCACAACAGTTCTCACTTCCTTCTTAGTTTTCTAACAATAATACCAGACTGAATTTGAAAGTACAGCGATGCTTAAAAATAGCGACAAACTTAAAAATACCAAGGTAGGAAATACCAGACACAAATACTTTTATTTCTTTCCATTTCTAAGCAAAAAAGTCTTGCTTCCCTTCATTTTCTCTGCTTGCGTGACCCCTTCAGAATCACAGCAGCCAGCAGCGCTCTGCTGAATTTGCTGTACATTCATTCCCTGCCTCTGCCTGACCTTGTCACGCTGAGGCTCTGAGCGAGGCTGCTGAGCTGCCGTTTACATGTCTCCCCATCCATTTTGCAAAAGAAACTGAAAGAGAACTACGGAGTGCAGAAGAACGTTTTTTTTTTTCTTTTTTCTTTTTTCCCATTTAGGGATGTCATGCATACTAAGCCAAATAGTTCCTGACATAAAAGCTCTTAAAGATAAGGTTGGGATTTATTTTTTTTAAAACAGTTGCTTAAAGAGTTAGTCATCTAAAGTTGGCCACTCCAGGCTCGCTCTATGCAGCCATAAAGGGAAATGTGCGCTTCCAAAGGCCAAAGACCCTAAGACTAAGGTAAGTGTCTACGGTTGGTCAGATAAATCCTCTGTGGAAGCATCCGTTTCTCCCTGTTGACTATAACTGGAGCCCAATCCACTCATTAAAATTACAGGAGGCACATCCCCCACTTGATACACCAGTGAGATATGTAGTCCTGCTCTGCTGTGGATGGAGGGTTACCAAACTTAAAATGGTTGATCTTTTGGTGAGTGTGGCCAATGTTCTTTGTATCTTCAACTGATAAGCAGGACAGTTATACGTGTGTTTGTAAGGTGCAAAAGTACAGATACGGTCCAAGCAGAGTTCTTGCTAAACTGTATCATGACAGGTTAAGTGGATGTTGAATTCATTGCTGTAGTGGAGGCCATTTGTGTTTTTCTTCCATTTTCTTGACTGTATTTACTCATTCCATTTGCCTGAAGGATTGCTCCTAAGGTTTTCAGGCTGCATGTTTGAGCTACATGCTATGTTTGTTGAACAGACACCATAATTTGTGGGTGAGAATTTTTTCCAAAAAACAATTTTCAGTATCCCCCCTCAACTTAAAAAAAAAAAAAAAAGATTAATCTCGATACAACATGTCTGAGAATTCCACAGCAGCAAACTGCTAGTGCTCCAGGTAAACCAGTGAAAATAAACTCCTCCAGAGAGGCATATACATCTTTCAGAATCATTAGGATTTTCTTTTTTTAAAAGGAAGTAATCCTAGCAGTAATTTGGATATTAATTATGATGGTGATCTACAAAAGGACTTAATAGTTGGCTTGACTTTAAACACACGATTAGTCTCACTGTCTATTCACATGCTAAACGTAATACTTATGCACTTTGTTGAACATAGATATGCTGCCAGAAAGTGTCACTGTAATTAGATTGTTCCAGCAATGCATATATGAACCTTACAGCTTAATTTCCCTGATTAGCATGATCATTATTAAGGGCACTTTCTTTCAGAGAACGTAATTGTTTTTTATAGACTGTCTTTAGTAAAGAAAAACCCCAGCTTTTGCATGGAACGGGAGAGTGCCTTTTACGATGTTGTTGAGGATCACAGTTATATTTTTAGGGAAACACTACACTCTGCAGGTGAAAACTCTTCCCCATCTTGTAACACGCTGGAAAGGTCTTGGTAAAGCAACACAGATTTTCTGTAGTGAGAAGTTTATACTTGTTAGCCAAGGAAGTGCATTGTCTGCAGCATCCCTATGAACAGGAACAAGCCTTCTTTCTTTCCATCTCCACTTCTTACTTTCTAAAGAATATCCAAAAGCTATTCTGTAACATTTACTACAGTAAAGAACATGTAGCTATACAATAAACGCAGGTTGGCTGTTCACATAAGTTGCAGGGCTCAGTAGAAAGTTCCATGTCAAATTTAAATGCCCTTTGCCATTTCCTGATGCTAATCCCACAAACTGACTTTCCAGTCAGAAATAGGAGCCGTCAGTTACGCTCAGCCCCAAGCCTGTGCTCCTAGGGCGAGTCCCTTGCCGCTTTACCCTCCGTCATCACTGCCTTGCAGCCGTATCATCTCTCCCGAGTCTCCGTTTTCTGATTTCTGGCCATTAGATGGCAATCGTGACCATCATCTGCTTCCCGTGCTGATGTCCTCCGATGGCCAACGTGCTCGTGTACCCACACTCCTAAGAAAAGCTTTTCTCATCCCTTGCTGCCTTTCCGTTTCTAGCAGCAGTAGTTACACAGAGACTGGTTACACCTGGCGGTGGGTAACCTGGGAGAACGGAATCGCTTGTACTCAGAGGTACAGTGCTGTCCTGGCACAAGAAATGCGCGCTCCAACTGGAAAAAGCATCATTGCACGTTAAGGCTGAAGGGAACTCTCCTCTGTATGGTTTTCTTTCCAGTTGCCCTGAATTTCAGTAAGTGGCAGGTCTCTGGCTTTTTTCTAGGCATACAGTAGCTTTGTGGCTATGAACTTAAAAAGTTAAATTGCTTCATTGCCAAGAACTGGGTTAAAGCAGACATATGATGCAAAGTATTTTAGTTGAGAATCTCTGTCGCCATTCCCCCTTTTGGCAGGGGTTTGAAGCTTGCCAGACGAATCATCCCGAAGCCTCTTGCTGCCGTTGCCCAGATTATAGCCTCTAAAGAAGTCTACAGTGGCAGCAGAGACTGGTTCGTGTTTGGCTGCAGCACTTTCTGCCCATCCCTGCCTGCAGAGCTGCGGCGGGGCTGCAGGCGCTCCCGCTGCGGAAGGTGCCCACTGGCATCACCGTGAGCAGGGGGCCCATGTGCCTGCTTGGCCGTGCAAGCCCATGCTCGCATGCGTCCTGCTCAGGATCAGTAGCTGTGGTGCAAAGCTGCAGGCTTTGGGCAGCTTCTGGATCCACGCTGGAGGTGGTTGTTGTTACCTGGCCCTGGCCACCAGCAGATTTTCCGTTTCAATTTCAATTCCCCGTGTTGGCAGATCCTCCCGCTCTTCCCTCTCACCTTGGGGAAGCCGGGTGGTACTTTGTAAGTCCCCATTCAGTGTTTAATCCTCAATTTTCCCTTCAAGTGGTCCCAGACTTCCAGCACATCCCTGTTCTGCCAGTGTACAGGTGGCAATGGGAAGGCAGGATAACCCTTGTTTCTGTTTAACTGGAGGAGGAATGCATGACCCATCGGTCCTGGGAACACCCTTCAGTATGAAGCAGAGCCTCTGCCTTTGAATTCTGGGGCATCCTCTCTAGATGGTATTTGCCGGTGTTAAAATCTGCCAAAGATCAGCTCATAGCCCTTTCCAGGAACACATCACCAGGGAGACGAGCACACTTGCATTTTTAGGGCATCATCCATGCCCCAGCAGAAACACCAGTGGCTCCAGAGGGTTAAGTCTGGGTGCAAGTTCTGCTTAATGGGCCTCAAAGCAGGCTGGGTACCCTGTGCTCCAACTAGAATAGCTTTTGTTCAGGTACGTATGTTCCTTATGGCAACAAATAGAAAAGCACTTTTATAACCCTATCATAAATATGTATTACCTCTGCTCTCAAGCTTCTTGTCAACAGCAACTGCTGCTGATTAGCTCAGGATTTGTAATGCATCAAATAGCAAATTTCCAGCTAGTGTTAGTAACCCACAGCTACATAGACAGGAGCTCCATTGTTTTTACAAGTTGCAGTACTGGGTACTGGGCTGAGACACTTCCAACAAACATCTCCTCCTTCTGGCAGTTCTGCAGTCCTCACTAGCCACCTGCTGTCAAAGTGTGGGAGCCTGCCAGGCTGGGCCAGTTCCCCTGTTCCACAGTCCAGGTTCAGACTATGTACACTGGAGGGGAAGCAATCCTTTTGTCTTCCCAATGTGAAATGGCTCTGTCTGATACCCTCCAAATCCCAAACTCAGGCACGTTTTACTGAAAATCCTCCCTTTTCTTTCTTTTTTCTCTCTGAATGACCACCTCAGCTTAAACTCTTCCATCATCCAGAAGAGGTCTTCCGACAGCTGCTGTGGTCATCGTACCTCCATGGTCTGGCAGGTACACGCAAAGCTCATGAGCGTGCTTAGCCAAAATAGCTTTATGTCCTACACAGAGTAAGGGTCTTCCTCTTGTGGCCCCAACATGTCATGTCAAGTTGTCTGTATTGCAAGGTCAGTCATCCACAAAAAGCATTTTGCTTTGTTATTTTGCCTGAGTTGGGAAATACTGATAGCTTTCCACTGCCTCCTAGCTCTGTTGCCAGGATTGCAATACTGGTGAGGTTCCACCCATGTGAAAGGTGGAACCTCTGAACCTCATGAAAGGTGGATCTCGTGAAAGATGGAACTTCTTTCCTTCACGGAAAAAGGCCAGAGCTTCAGGGTGTAACCTGCCTGCCAAAAGGCTGAGCTACGTGTTTTGGGTGAGACTGGGTCTGGGGAAACATGTGCCCAGGAGATGTGGTGGTGTTTGGTGAAATGGTGTGGTTGAATCTGGGAGGAGGGGAAAAGAAATGGCACCTTGTGGCTTAGCAACAATGTCACCTCATGCAATGAGAAAAGCTGAAACTGTAAAGCGTTTTCAAAATCTCGAAGGCTTAACCTCCACCTTCCAAATTTGTTTGCAGTATTTCTAGCGGTATATTTCTACGCCCATACTGTGAGGAAATTAGTCAGCTTTTATGCCACTTCTAGAGGGGCTTTCCCTTAACTGACTTTACAATTTGTTCTGATGGGTGTTTGTCACATTAAAACACAAGTAAAAATAATGGTGTTTGATCAGTTGCTGGTATATTTAAGGGATTGTTTTTTATAAGGTCTTGATGTATTTACACACTTTTGCTTTTGATATTGATAAGAAAGGATTTATGTTGAAATCAGAAAACCTGGCAGTCTACACTGTTGTGGAATATTTCTGGTTTTTAATGGCCTTTAATATGATATCCTTTTTGTCTCCTGAGGGATTGAGGAAGTGATGTGGATTTCACAAAGCAGAGAAGACAGTCAAAACTGTCTTTCAAAGAGGGCAAAGCTCTGCTTCTGGGGCAAGTAAAATATGAGGAAGGCAAGTCAGAAGTAGTGATATTTGCTAAATGGCTATTTTACTTCTTTTTCTTTGATATGAAGAATATTTTTAAGTTCCCTGGATGAAGAACAACATCCTTGTAAATCTCATTGTCTTTAATAGCATGATAAGACAGTAAATACAACATAGGAACAGGACATTTACCTAGCAATAGAAATATATTATCATTAAAGACCAGAAACGATGAATGCACAGTTTTATACATGAAAACTCCTGCATGTTTCAAGATTGTAATTTTGCCCCAGTTGCTGTTCATAAAAAGGCTGTTAAAAAACAAACCAGAAAGTCTTGTTGGCTTTTTAACAGAAATGAATAGAAGAAAATTGCAAGCTATGACACTGCACCAGTAGATGGTACTGAAGAATATGCAGCAGACTTCTGGTTTTTCAGGACTAACATGACAGTATTGATGTGTCCAGAAAATGGCTTTCTCTGTGTAGATCTTACCATTACCTGTTTCACTACCTTGTTGCTGTCACCAATGCTTATAGAAATAGATTTTACAATCTTCAGGGTCACATGGTGACATTTGGTAGCATGCATTATTGAGCTGGCCTATAACTGCAATTAAAAACAAGAAATTAAAAGAATCAGTCACTAAAAGAACTTTCTGCCAGTCACAGGAGGATGGATTTTGTGACAGAAGCCCATGGAAATGTCTTGCTCCGGAAAGTCTACCAGAGGGAAGACATCTCCACTGAAAAGGGAACAAACTACTCGAGGTAGACATGTTTAAACATAGGACAGCATATTAAAACATAATTTTGACACTGTTCCCCAAAGCATCCTCCTGGAGAAACTGGCTGCCCATAGTTTGGATGGGTGTACTCTCTGCTGGATAAAGAACTGTCTGAATGGCAGAGTGCAGAGAGTGGTGGTGAATGGAATTAAACCCAGCTGGTAGCCAGTCACAAGTGGTGTTCCCCAGGGCTCAGTTTTGGGGCCAATACGGTTTAATATCTTTATCAATGATCTGGATGAGGGGATTGAGTGCTCCCTCAGTAAGTTTGCAGATGACACCAAGTTGGGCAGGACTGTTGATCTGCTCGAGGGTAGGAAGGTTCTGCAGAGGGAGCTGGACAGACTGGATTGATGGGCTGAGGCCAACTGTGTGAGGTTCAACAAGGCCAAGTGCCAGCTCCTGCACTTGGGTCACAACAACCCCATGCAACGCTACAAGTTTGGGGAACAGTGGCTGAAAAGCTGCCCAACGGACAAGGACCTTGGGGTGTGGGTCGACATGAGCCAGCAGTGTGCCCAAGTGGCCAACGGCATCCTGGCTTGTATCAGGAATAGTGTGGCCAGCAGGAGTAGGGAGGTGATTGTGCTCCACTACTCGGCACTGGTGAGGCCGCACCTTGAGTACTGTGTTCACTTTTCGGCCCCTCACTGCAAGATGGACATTGAGTTGCTGGAGCATGTCCAGAGAAGGGCAGAGGCTGGTGAGGGGTCTGGAGAACAAGTCTTATGAGGAGTGGCTGAGGGAAGTGGGGTTGTTTAGTCTGCAGAAGAGGAGGCTGAGGGGGGACCTTATTGCTCTCTACAACTACCTGAAAGGAGGTTGTAGTGAGCCAGGTGTTGGTCTCTTCTCCCAAGTAACTAGCGACAGGATGAGAGACAATGGCCTCAAGTTGCAGCAGAGGAGGTTTAGACTGGATATTAGGAAAAATTTCTGTACTGAAAAAGTGGTCAGACATTGGAGCAGGCTGCCCAGTGAGGTTGTTGAGTCCCCATTCCTGGCGGTGTTTAAAAAATATGTAGATGTGGCACTTCAGGATATGGTTTAGTAGGCATGGTGGTGTTGGGTGGATGGTTGTACTTGATCTTAGAGGTCTTTTCCAACCTATGATTCTGTGATTCTATGATATTACTGATGCACAGGCTACTGTAACTAATGGCATCATGGAGCAAATCCTATTCAAGGGTCCCCAATCCAATGTTCCATTCTGGCCAATAATTAAACAGAGATAATCAATCATGTTAGTTTGGCTGGAAACTTCAACAATGAAGCAAAACAAAAATGGGATTTCTTTGCAGATTGCAAATGCACTGATAACTGCTGGGGAACTCGCTCTTTCTACCAGCGACCAGTAGTGACATCTTAACATTAACAGGCATTAACAGGCTGCCCAGGGAAGTGGCGGAGTCACCGCCCCTGGAGGTGTTCAGAAAGCATGTAGATATTGCACTTCGGGACATGGTTTAGTAGGCGTGGTGGTATTGGGTTGATGGTTGGACTTGATGATTTTAGAGGTCTTTTCCAACCTTAACGATTCTATGATTCTGTGATCTCACAGCAAACATTAGTGAGAAAGTTCCCAGTTTCTCAAGTTTTCATTAAACATCATCGGAAAGGAAGATAGGAGGAGTATGTAAATAATGATACTTGATCTATTTTTACCACCTCTTTAACAGCAAGGAAATGAAAATAAAATATGAAACTACTTGTGGAAAAACCTTGAATCTGGAAGAGTTAATTTCTGCACTGAAACAGGCTTTTTTGTTAAATTTAAAAGGTTAGTGAAAACAGGTAGTAGAAATGCTGTAGTTTTGACTAAACCTTTTACTGATTATGTTTAGAAAGAAGTCTGGATGTTGCAAATGTTACACATTTGAAATTTTGAAAACCAAATGATTTCACATACTGGCATAAAACTTAATTTTTAAAAAAAAATATTTCATCAATTTTGTTGATAAAAATTTATAAAGACTGGAATTAAGAATTAAGCAGTTCAATGGTAAATTATTTCATTAAAATTTGTAGTAGTTTGTTTTCCAGATTTTTCAGTTTATGAAAACTTTCAATAGTTACAGGTTTTCTATATTTGTTTGGGACTAATTGCTTAATATTTCAGATTTTTTTTTTTTTGCAAGGTAGAAGCCTGTTTCTGAGCTGCTAATACTATAAGTAGCGAAGTATTGGGAAAACCACTTTATTATCTCTTTTCACAGTTTTTTCAAGTGTTGGATAAATTGAAAAATGCATGGCTTCTTTAATTCCATGTAGCTGAGGGAAGTGTGGATTTGGTGCCTTATCTCATCACTCTTAAATCGCCTTCAAAATTATCATTATGTCTTTTCTAATCTTAATTTATGCAATCTGGTTCAGATTTTCCAGGCAACCTTTGGGAAGTCAGAAACTTTGAAAATCTCTTCCCTTATGAGTAGCTTGGGAATGAACCACAGATGATGGAGACAGAAGGACAACGCCTTACGTAGTGTAATGATCTGAAGCAGACAGCAAGATGGCAGCAGAAATATTCACACTTACTGGTTTAAACATCAAGGGTACCTGCCCAAATTCTCAGGCTCCCCTTACAGCCAATGGAGATGGTCGTGCTCCCAAACATTAGGATCTGGCCCTTTTGGAAAAGCTTCTCTCTCTGACTCTGGAGGAGTCAACATAGCCAACATAAGCATTTACAGTGCCACATAAGAACATTTTCTGCTTGTGAAAAAGAGATGAATGGGCTAATTATTCTAATTGTGCAAAACTAAAGGCCCTCTGGAAGTGTAATAGTTTAGGAGCAGCATATGTTATTAGTGTTGTTTAATTCAAATAGTCTCCAAAAGCACATACCTATAACTGTGTCCCAGCTAATCTACTTGTGCTATTGTAATTGCACGCAGATTTTTCCACTAAGCTCAAAGAAGACAAGCACAAAGCACAAAGAAGTTACATGGAAATTATTTTTTCTTTTCTGAAATTCAGCTTTGAAGCTTGTAAGGTTATCATCAGGAAGAGAGAAAAACAAAGACCATTTTTAGGAATATTAATGTCTTCTTTTGGGAAGACAGAAGTGTCTCCCTGATAAGAGAAATGTTGTATTCCTCTAACACAATTAACATTCTAAGGAGCAAACAGGTAGGTGTCTGTTGATGAAGCCCCTGAGTGCCTCTTTGTGTGCTTCCTCTGTGTTTCTTGTCTATTATTAAACAGCTCTATTTCAATCACTTTAAATAAATGATACTTAGCTGATGATATGAGCCATGAAAAGTCTGGACTTCAACCACTGCTTTTGTGCCTTCAGGGAATTAAATGAGAGAAAGTATAAATCCAGTTTCCGTTAGACAGGAAAATCTACTGAAAGACAAGCAGGTGGTTGAGTACTTTGGCAGACAGGGAACTATTTGAACTGTAAAAAATTATTTCAAAATGAAATAATGAAAGAGGAGGAATAAATTAGTTGAATGATAGACAAAGATAAAAAGCATTTAGGAATTCCACTGGAAAGTGAGATCATGACTACTTAAGCTGTGTAAATCCATAATATTTTTTTTTTAGCAGTAGAATGCTGAGAAAACTTTTCCCCAAATCACTAGTATATTATAAAACATATGGATATGATCTTCTATTTCTATAATATTATCACATTTCTCATAAAATGTGGCCAAAGATTTATAGTTTCTGAGTCTTCCAAACTTCTGCAGTCTTATCAGTACAAACACTACTTTCCAAAGAAATTTCAAATACCTTCACAACTTGGGTAATTTCTCCATGCTGATAAAGCTGTTTCTAAGACAGAAGTTCTTTTTTCTGTCCCATCACCCAATGGAGTCTGTATAAAATCTGCTGTACTAGCTGCTATTTTCTGCATCCCTGCTGTTTCTAGACTACCAGGAAAGGCCCTCAGCCTTGCCCCGCTCCCAAGCCCTTTCCTCCTGGCACAACAGGACCTCCTTTCCTCCAGGCCAAATTGAAGCTCAGTGCTTTCCCTGCTGGTCACTGCTGCCTCTTGGGTGTCCTATGCAATATGTGTGTTGCAGGGAGTGTTTTGTGTGGCCGTGGATGCAGAGCCAGGGACTTTGTCAGACAGGGTTATAAGAACAGTCAAAATAACAAAAGGAGAGAAAAAGCAACATATTGGTGAAACCTCAGCCAGGCATATAAATTTATGTTCACTATGCTCTAACCTACCTAATGTTCTGGTATCACATACATGAGATCAATTGCCAGTTATGGGATGCTTATATTAACATTTACATACAGCCACTTTGGGAAATCAGGACTTGCACAGAGATGTTCAGGAGGATTCCCTTTGAAGCCCAGTTGCACTAAATAATTTAACTTATTAGGCAAGAAGGCTGCTTGCTTTATGTGATGAAGGTGGCTGTAAAATCAGAGATGAATTACTCTGCTGGCCTCACAAAAAAATCTCATCAGCAAGCTGGGATAACTTGTCAAGTTGAAGCAAAATTACCTGAAAGGAGGAAATGCTGTTGACAAGATTATTATACATATTTTAGTAATACAAATTATTATTATTACTATCATTATATTATGTGTACTATTTATTATATCTAAGATTTTTCTTTTCAGTTTAGATGCTTTATTTGAGGGTTTAAGACTGTGGTCTCCATTCAGAAAACACTGTATTTCATTGTTGTTTATAAATAGTTTAGATAAATGCTGTGGACCATCAAGGAATTTCTAGCGGGGTATTTTATGAAGTTTGTTGTCAAGGTACACCAGACTACAAAGGTTTTTAAAATGATCTACATAACTGTTATCTCCATCTTTGCATAAATAGCTGAGATAGTTTCCATCAAACACTAGCTTTTCTAGATATTTGTTGACTGAAGTAGTCTCTGTGAGTGTAAAAAGCCAAGTTAACGAGTAGTGGAGGTTGGACGGAACAACTGGGATCATCTAGTCAAATCACTGTTGCTCAGAACAGCATCAGCTAAGGCAGGCTGCTCCAGGTTGTGTCCAGCTGAGTTTTGAATGCCTCCAAGCATGGAGACTCCACCACCTGTTTCACCCTCATTTTTTTTCTTCTGAAGACAAGGGTTGTGGTCCTGCTTTTTGCTTTGTTCCCTCCACTTAGAATCCTGGTATCCACCATCTCATGGTCACTGCAGTCAAGGTTGCCCCTGACATTCATATGCTTGACTAGTTCTTCCTTTTTTGTAAGTACAAGGTCCAGAAGAATGCCTCTCCTTGTCAGCTCCTGAATCACCTGTGCCAGGAAGTTGCCATCAATGCGCTCCAGAAACAAGATGGATCGCTTGTGCCCCACTGTGTTGTGCCTCCAGCAGCTAGCAGGGTGGTTGAAGTCCCCCATGAGGACCAGGATGTGCAAATGTGAGACACCTTCCAGTTGTCTGAAGAAATCCTCATCCATTGCTACTTCCTGATCAAGTGGTCTGTATCACGCACCCACTACATTGTTACTGATGTTGATCTGCCTGCTGATACTGACCCACAGGCTCTTAGCTGGCTTACCATGTTTTCTCACATACAGAATAACTCCACCACCTCCCCATCCTGGCCTGTCCTTCCCAAAAAGCCTGTATCCAACATCACAGTGTTTCAGTTGTGTGAGCTGACCTCCCACATCTCTATGATCCTGATGAGGTTGTAGCCCTGCAACTACACACAGATCTCTAATTCCTCCTTTTGTTCCCCATGCTGTGGTCATTAGTGTATAACACTTCAGAGAGACATCCACATGTGATTTCCAAAAGAGTGTGAGAGCTTCCACCATCATTCTGTGCTCTTGGAAATTCCTTACTCATGTGCATACACTTGCCGTACACCTGCTTGAACCCTGTTTTGTTGCTTTCAAGGTCTTAAAAAAAAGAAAGAGATGGAACAGCTTATGTATTCTCCCTGCCACAGTAAAGTACTGCGTATTTTCACCAAGATCCAACACCTCTAAAGCAGGTAGTTCATGAGGAGCATAATGAGAAACCAAGACAGTTTACGACTAGAGAAATGTAAATATTTCAAGTTTGGTTGGAAGATAAAATTGGTACCATTCAGAGCTTGGCTAACACTATTAAAAGACAAATTCATACACAATATCCTCTAAACACCTTCAAATTTGTTTGTCAGTGAAGGAAAGCATGCTTTGAACTTTGAAGGATTTATCAAAGATGCTGCACTGAGTTTTCAGCAAAGAGATATCATTGCAGGGCTTATCTTCTGGCAAGGGCATATTATTTACTCCAGGTCTGTATCTGTTTTTGACTGATCTGCTAGTAATAGCACTGTTGTTGCTACCCTGTGATAAAGGTGATATTTTTCTGCCAGACAAAGAAATTGTACTTAGCTTAGTGAAAGACTGAGATCAACTCGTTTGATAAATAGGGCTCCAAAACTGCAAGTCAGAATATTTTTAAGATTTCTGAAGAGCTTTAGCTGTTCATTATAAAGTCCTTGAACATTAAACCTCTTAGATACTGTTACTGCAGGGAAGCAGGTTATAGGAGTTGTTAGACATGTTTATATACCTGGGATTGCACTTTTCTTCTGTGATTCAAAGATGAGTCAAGACGCTACAAATGGTGCAGAGTAAAAACTGACCCCAGGCCATATCTTTTGTGGAGTAGTTGAATTCAAAAGGAGTAGGTTTTACCCATAAAGCCAGCTGGGAGCTGTAGTTGGAGGGAGGCTGCAATGTCACCCTTGTACTGAGTACCGGCGAGCAGAGGGCAGGGTTGGGTCAGGGGTGCCCAGGTGCGACCTCGCACAGCTCCCACCACCCCGGGTATCCCCACCATTGGAGCCTGCACAGCCCGGGGGCAACCAGTCCTGGCCCCCGGGGAACAGGTCCTCGGGGAGGGGGCAGTTTTCTTGAGCCTCTGAGGATGCTCTTCATGGAGAAGTATGGTCATGAGGTGTGGAAGAAGCAATGCTCTGTGAGAAAAGGGTTGCTATTTGTGTGTGGGGGAATGTTGTTTGTTTAGGGGGGCTTTGGGGTTTTGGGTTTTTTTTCACGGATTATTGTAAAGTTGATCCTCCTCCAAACAGATCTGCTGCTGTGCAAGTGCTGTAAGAAATATTGCTGACGGAAAATGTGCAATTATTTCTCAAGTTCAGTGTAGTTAAGGGCAATGGAAACCCAGCTGGTATTTTACATAAATGTTTTTCATCAGCCAACAATTCCCTAGGATTTGCAAAGTTAGCAAAAGATGAATCCACCATTTTCTTGCATAAATCATGAGGCATTTCAGTTGCCTTTGGATAGTGGTTCCTGTCTGGTTTTATTTTCATAAGCTTATTGAGGCCCTGAAAAGAATCTTCGAGAACTTTCTCCTTGCAGTTGTCTGAGAGTTTCAGTTCAGTTACATCTCCATTCTCTCCTTTCAGGTGATGCATACTACAGCCAAGAATGACAGAGGCGGCATTTTGAGTACTTGAGCTCAGCCAGAATTTTGGAATTATCAAAGTACAATTCTTAACAGACTCCTGACTGAGGCATTCAAGTTTCCTTTAAAAAAGAGACTTTGATTTTGCTGTTAACAGGTACTTAGCTGCAGCTTTTAAGAAGTCATATCATAAATACACATATTCATGGACTGAGATTTTTCTAAGACATTTGTATACCTCGGTTTTGCTATTCCATGAAAACAATTTAAAACAGAGACCCTAGCAATTGAATTTGAATGCATGGAAGATCTGTGAAGCACAAGGATTGCAGAGTTCATCTGGGTTTTCATTGCTACTATAGAGAAATTAGCTACCTCTCTGAATAAATACCAACAGCACAGACAACGGAGACTACTAAACAGAAATAGGATTTATTGCTAATGGAAGATGAAAATGCTAAGAAGCCTTTCATCTCTCTGAAAGACTGATCAGACTTTTGTTACTTTTATATGTTTGCATGTGGGAATGTGTTTGTATTGCTATTATAATGTTCCAAAATCAGTCAAAGACAGTGAAAAGGCTCTCATTGAGTGTGCCAGACCAGATTTGTAGCACCAGCATTCAAGCGTCTTTATTTCCCTGCTCACCTTTGTTTCATTTCCTTTTTCTGGATGGAAGAGTAAGTATCATGGAAAGAGAAGTGTACCAGTCTCCAAACTAGAATAGTATTTTGAAGCACAGTTACATTTAGGAGGAAAGACAAAGTGAAAAAAAATAGGAAATGTTTAAGAACATTTTTATACAAAATAATACATCCATATAGTTAGAAAGAAGCCATTAAAATGTTGAAGACAAGGTTTAGAAACATACAAAGAAGACGAAAAAAGGAGAAGAATGTAAGATGAAAGAGATAAAAGGACTATAATCAAAAGATAGTCACTAAAATTGTGATTAAGTGATTATATGATAGCTATTCAACTGGTCTGACCACAGAGAAGATTGTGCTCTTCAACTAGAATGTAATAAAACTGGATTTAAAAACATCAAGAACAACCAAACATATCAAAATACTTAATAAAAGCATTTGAATTTTAAAATAGTCTGAAACAAAGATGAAAAATATCCATAAAGCACAATTCCTATGCTTCAATGGCAGCACTTGATATTTTATTAAAATACAGTGTTATCTGTACAAATATACCTCTAAGAAATATTGGGAAGTTCTTACATTTTTCACCATGACAGGGTTACCTGCAAGACCTCATAAGGCAATCCCAGCTTGTGTAATACTAAAAAGCACACATTTTTGTAAAATTTTTTTTCCAGAAGCATAATGATTTTCCAGTCAGGAGCTGTGAGTTTGATTGCAACGACACATACACAAAGCTATGCATGAATAGAAATCAGTGCTAAGGAAGAGCAGACTCATCCTTTCATTTCTCAAATTCTTGGCAGCATGGCATGTGCTTTAAAAAATGAAAATACTCACCCTCTTTATCTCTCTGCCATAAAAGATGTCATTCCAATAAAATTAGCAAAAGATATATGCATCATAATGCCAAAACTGAAAGCTCTCTTCTAATGATCAACTGAGCCAGAGGGGCCAGTGTGTAGACAGAAGTGATCTGTGGTTTTCTAGTGTTTGTCCTGGAGTAACTGAAAGTCACGCTGACTTTAACAGAGTCATTTATATACTTACCTGGTGCGGGAATATTAGTTCTAATGACAAAATACAGCCAAGTGGGACGTAGCAGTATGATGAGCTGTTACATCAGGGAAGATCACAAAGATGGTGACCCATTCAGGAGGTAAAGCACAAAGGATATGAAATGATCTGAGCATTGGGCCCACACAACTCCACATTTCCCTGCTTAGCACCTTAAGTATTTATGTACATATTATGTAAGGCTTGATGAACTCCAGCCTCAAGCTTTCTTTATATACTTGTGGGTTTATGTCTATTGCTCTCACAGGTCTTAAAAATAGAGTACACAATGGGCATCTCCAGAAACTTTCACTGATTATTGAAAATATTATTCTGCAGGGCAATGCTGACAATTTTCCAGTGAAGAGCTAGCAAATAAGATAAGCATGACCTTAAAATGCCCAGACTAAATATTAGAAATTAAAGTACAAATAAATTTTATTTATTTTATGTACAAAGCTACAGGCTTTCTACACAATTGCAGTTGCATAATTTGTTCCACCCAGCCTCAGACAGCTTTAACAGTTCCTTTTCTTTTCCTTCCCCTGGACAAGCTATTTAGAGAAAGAAAGTACCCAGATGCTTAAATGGCTGAAACTTGTTCCAGTCTCAATTTTGGTAGCATTTGGGAAATTGTATTGCTTATGATTATGTTTGATGTTATGAAGTTATCTTCATAGCATTTACTCTGAAAAGAGCTGTATCGTTAGTGAGTTCATCAGTGAGGATGCAGCTCACTGAGATGTTTATGAAAGCCTGATAAAAGAGACGGAGACACATAAGCTAGAAGCAGGCAGGCTTTTAGAGCACGAGAAGCTGACTGCTTAGCTCTGAGGTATCAGACAGGGCCATCCATGGGCTTTCTGTCCGCTTACCTGAAATAACCGACTAACAGATGACTAGGGAAGGATGAACAAGAAGCAGGGACTTCATCTTCTGGGAGCTGGAAGATTTCTGCTGACGTATCCTAATTTTCATTTTGCTTTTTTAGCGAAAAGAGTGGGATGTTCCCATTGTTGCTGGGATCGTGGCATGTTAGCCACAGCTTCAGTGAGATTTAAGGAAGGAAAATGCTTAAGCAATGCTGGACCCAGGAGAGTGCTAAGAGGAAAGTAGACTCTACCATTCAGGAGAAAGCTTGAAACAGAGAATCTGCACCATGGAAGTGATTACTCAAGAAAGTGCAAGACTTTGAATTCTGGCCAACCTCCAGAGGTTTCAATGCCTCACATCCAAAGGCTGAATGCAATACTCCAAGACTACCCTGACAACAGGATGTGTGCAAGGTTTTTCTGCTACCAAAGGAAGGTAAATATTTGTTTCCTTACCTCCCTGATAATCAGGGCAATAATTATTGTCTGGCATTTGAGGCAAGCTGTTCCCACTGCACCCAGATTTCAGCATGAATTTGAATGAAACCTCTGAGTGTCTCTTCCACTTTGCTAGACACAACTGTTAAGAAAAATATCACAAGTCATAGGATTTGCAACAGATCCCAAGTAGGGAAAGAAGACCAGGAAAAAAAGATGAAAAAAAAATCACTCTAAGGTGTTTAACTGCAATTTCCTAACCATGCATTACCCCACCCTCTAACCAGAGAAGCAGAAAAAAATAATTTTTCATTTTTTTTTTACCACTGACATGAGGACAGGAGTCAATCCTGGCCCTGTTGTATTAACGACAGACGTAAGCACACCAACATCTGCTCAGACTGGCGGTTTGATGCATAAATCGCAGGATGTGGGCAGGATTGCAAGCATGCCTCTCTCCCAAGGTGTATCTCCTACTGCTCGGCACAAGGATGCCTCCATTCAAAGTGCTGCCTCTTTTGAACTCCACCTTAAGGTGCCTTTCTCTGTCCCATGCCCTGTAGGACAAACCTGTCTGAAGACTGTGAATTCAGCTCCCATAGCTGGCTGTTGCCTTAAAGATCATTGTCTTTTGGGGCTTATACACCTAGGCCCTTTTGAGGATTCCCCTCAGCTGGACTGGAATTAATTAACTTTATTATGCCAGGGTATCTGGTCAGCCAACTTCTATGATAGTTTCACACAGGCAAGAGAGCCAGATAAAGCCATAGCTGGCATGGCTGAATACCAAGGCGCATAGGGGGAGCAAACCTCAGAAAATGATCCTAATCTTTGCATGCAGCCAATGTGAGAAGGGCAGAATCGCTTGATCAATAACAATATCTTATCAATAATTTTAGTAGCTTGAATACTGACTGGGCACTTTTCTAGGGGATCCTAGCAGGTCTTCGCTTGCCAAGATGAGGCTCCCTGTGTCTTTCATCTTATTATCTCAAAGCACTTTACAGATACAAAACAATTTGCAATCAGTTCTCATTATCTGCATTGCACAGATAATGAAGGCAAAGGGTAGAGAGACTTAGAGAGTACTCCTGGGTCACACAGAATGAGCAAAAAAATGTCTGACACATAGCAGTAAACACTCTTAAAAGCAGAAATTTCTCTGAACCTGAAGGTGATGCCTTTTCCTACATCCCTCTTAATCTGGCTGTACTGGGGCAAGCGTTGCCTTTCTGCTGCCTGGACATTCTGTGCCCAGCTCCCATGACCTTCCCCTTGGGCACAGCAGAACTGGCTTCCCCCCCTTTCCTCACGGCCAGGTCAAAGATTGGTGAAGTTTGGTCACCACTGCCTCTTGGGTGTCCTGTGCAACGTGTGTGCTGCAGGGAGTGCGTTGTGTGGCCATGGACGTACAGCCAGGCACTTTGCTGGACAGGAGAGGCAGGTGTCACGACCAGCCCAGTAAAATAAATGTTTTGTGATTGCTGTCACAATGATGCTAATAACAGTAAATAGGAAATTGTGTGAAACCCTGCAGACCAGCATAGATAGTGTCTGTTTGGCCCCAGGAGGTGCTAGTGCTTTTTGGACCCCAGGAAGAAAAGCACAAGCACTCTAAAGAAAGTTAACCGTGTTATTAATATCCCACAAAAAGTGATAACAAGTCATAACATCTTATGTCCCTTCTGATGTTGTGAACCCCAAAATGATACAGCATCAGACAGACCTCTGGGCACGGCATGGCCCACAGCCCAGACTCCCTGTCATGGTAAGGTCCACCTGCTTGTTGTCTTTAGAGTTTTTATAGGATTTTCTTTGAAGCAAAGGAGCTCTATTAATAATTTTTACTGTGGTGCAAAAGGATGTTTATATGAAAACATGCTGCTTTACTTCAAGATAAAATCAAGGACGTGCTGGTGGCATCATCCTTGGTGACAAGGGGGTGCTGCCTACAAGCTCTTCAGTTACAACTAGCCAGCTGCATTTATCCTACAGCAAGGGATGTGAGTGGCATGGCACAGTCCTCAAGGCCAAGTTGTACATATAAAACAGCATGGCACAGCTGCTTGGGTAAACAGCTACATGGATCGCTATCTCCCCGATGTGCAGTGGTCTGCCAGGTAGGACCCCCCACAGGGTTATTGTTTGTGTGGCTAGATGGGGCAGCAGTCTGTTGTTGCTGCCTGTAGTATGAAGGTGTTAGCAGGCTGTGTGCATTTGATGAAGTCATTATTTTGTCAGTTTCCCTTTTCACTACACAATTTTTCAAGCCTTGCAGATTGATTTACTCTCTTAGCATGATCAAGGTACTGAGCACGGCCTTTTTCAACAGCACATCCCACAAAAATCTCTGAAATCCAGTTAAGCCTTGTCAGCAGAGTGAGCCAGAAATCTCCAGGTGAAGCATCAGCAGTCACGATAAGGCGAAAACTCTGCTCATACAGCATCACAGGAGTAAATGCACTGCAGAGTGCTAAGTCAAAGGCTTTCACTTTGTTGCTTCTCACAACTAGCATAGTATGTATGCTTCAGTGGGGATTGTTATTTGTTTAATGTGGGATATATCAGGATGTGTTAGGTTATTGAGATGCTTTAAAAATGTGTCTTTCCCTTATCTATCTCTTGCCCCGTAAAACTTTGAAGTGGTTTCATTTGAACGCCAGTTACTCAGGAGGATTGCTGCTTGGGTGGTTGTCTCCGCGTGTAGAAAAGGCGTTCAAATGCAAGCTGAAAACCTTCAGGCAAGGGAGATTTTCCGTAAATGCCAGCTGAGATGTGAGTCCTGCCTGTTGTGACTGAAGTCTAATACTTCTAGTCTTCTAATTTCTTGTAATGCAAAACTACAAGTAATATCCAATATACTGTTTGATGGACAGATTTAAATATTTGAAATCCCATAAATTGAACTCGGTGCTATTCAGAGTCTGACTAATGCAATTTGTAGACAAATTCAATCAGGTAATTTTCCCAAAGCTTATTAACTGATCTGAGTTTAAACTGATCTGAGCTAACGAATGTGAGGCTTTTGAAGCTCTGATCCAGTGCTTTGCAAGTTCAGGTATGCTGTGGTCTGAGAGTGGATAAGATAAATAGTCCATGTTTTTATCCTCACAAGTGCATGAAAAGCTGAAGCAGTCATCTTTTCACAAATTTAAATGTTTTTTTTTTCCCCCAGCAGATTCTAACAGACTAGTCTTATCTTGCTCTAAAGGTGACATCTTGCTAATCAATTTCTGTGAGATTATTAACACTTTGAAAGAAAAGGAAGTTGGGTTGTTTCATAAAGTTGATCCCAGAAGAAAAAAGCCTGACTTTTCTAGGGAAACAGAGTTTTTGAGTGATGTTCAGATAGGTCTTCAAAAACGTACCATGGAAGATTTAATTATTTTCAAGATGCTAGAGAAGAAAAAGACTGTGTGAGGTTTAGACACTGTCAGTATATGTTTTTTTTCTCAAAATTTAAAGATAACTTCATCCAGAAAGGTCAAACTCTGCAAGAATTTTTCAAAAGCTATTTAATTCCTTGTATAATTAAATGTAAGACATAAAACAGTTCATTGGGTCATGCTATGAAACCAGATGGCAGGTACAATAGTTAGAGAAAGGCTGGTAAGAATTCGAGTGTTTAATTTGTGTTTTGCAAAGCCAGCAAATGTTTGGATGGAAGTGTTACCCATGCAGGACTCATATACAAAATGAGCATTATAGCACCTCAGATAATGCCTGCTCAGATCAAGAGCTTCCTTATTAAACAGTATATTTAAATCCCATCGATGAATGCTCTTTATTTAGTTAAGCAAAGCTAAGTTCTGTTCCTGAGGGGAGCAGATGGAGAGGTGCTCTGGTAAAGTTGCTGAAGAAGAAAGAATGGTTAAATCAGTGAGACCTGCAAAAGCCCCATCTCCTAAATCAAATTTTTTTTCATGGGGATTGCTGTAGTAACAGTTCTTGCTCATACAGAGCTCCTGTAAATAGAATTCCCAGAGTAAACCGCTGGTAGTGCAAACAGCACTGCTGACATTTAATCCTACTGTGGAAATGGGAGATGAAAAACCCTTGGGTACTTTGTGTGGATTGCTACTGAGATGTAATTTCCCTAATTTTGTTAAGTTAAAAAAAAAAAAAAAGGAATAGGATATGAATGACCTGACACTTTATGGTTAAGGTTATTCTTTAAGATTTGTGAACTTTCGAAAGATGTCATCAGAAACTGCTTTGATATGGATATAGGCAAGTAGCAAAGTGACAGCATTATCATTTATTTCCATTTATTGTTAAAACCTTCAAGCTTCAGTGAGAGGCTGTGAAGGAACTGATGATTTCTACTTCTGCAGTACATGGCAGTTTTCTGGGGTAATAGAAGTTTTCTAGTCCATGAGGATCATGAAGAACAAGCAAAAGAGATAGTATCGGATGCAACCATTTTATTTCAAGGGAAAAAGAGTCTGAACAGATTTTCTCCAGAGAGAACAGCTGGGTGAATGGCCCATTAATAACAGCAGTAATATGATAATTCTGTCCTATAGTTCTAATAATCACATTATAGATCATTTTTAATTACACAAAGCATGCATTTATAAAAAGGTCACAGGAAAAACTGTTAGCTACTTTATAAATATCATGGATTCCGGTTGTTTATGGGTTTAATAAGTTTTTCCGTCCCAAGGTTAAAAAGATTGCATTAAAGGAATGAATATTATCTTCGGCTGCTTTCATGGGCAGCGTTTAACTTTGCTTATACTGACTGATCAGTCACATCAGCCCATAGTCAGGCATAACAGAAATAATTTGGAAAGCAAAACACTTTGTGGTGAGGACGCACTGTCCACATTATGCACATTTTAGGAAGGATTTTTTCAGAGAGATGCTGTAGTCTGGTCCTTAAACTGAATGACCATTAGCTGTGCTTCTGCATAGTGTCTTCCAGCTTTGTTCCAGCTGAAAGAAAACCAGAGGATGTGTTTCAAGACTGTTTCACATGGTGAACTGAAGCACAGCAAGGACAAGCAAGTGGGAGAGTTGCTTCCAATTGCATTCACTCCATGTCTAAACAAATATGCTGCTGTAGATACAGACTGTGGCAAGAAATGGGCATGTTTGTGGCTTCCTGCCCTAAAAACGTTCAACTGCATGTAGCATGTCATGTAGAGACAACAGTGACAGGACAAGGGGTAATGGTTTTAAACTAAAACAGGGTAGGTTTAGGCTAGATATAAGGAAGAAATTCTTTACAATGAGGGTGGTGAAACACTGGAACGGGTTGCCCAGAGAGGTGGTGGAGGCCCCATCCCTGGAAACATTCAAGACCAGGTTGGACAGGGCTCTGAGAAACCTGATCTAGTTAGCGGTGTCCCTGCTCGCTGCAGGGGGGGTTGGACTAGATGACCTCTAGGGGTCCCTTCCAACCCAAAACTTTCTATGATTCTATGATTCTACGTCTAACCTGAGGAATGACATCTATCTGCTGGATGTGAATTGCTGAAGCAGAAAAGTAACGTAGGTATCCTCTCCAGAGGAATATCTTCAGCTTGACCTTATTCCTTTGTTTTCAAGGACATGGTATAGCAGTTAGTTGCACTGGACGCTAGCCAGAAATAGCTTGTTAGGACTTTCTCCAAAGCCTGTTCAAGAAAGTGCAAAGCCCTCTGGAACTATGTACACCAAGGGACTTCCACACCATGTTACCTGCTTCAATGGAAACAGAGGGAAATTACTCTGTGATAGTTGTTCACATGATGGTTAGAAACCTCAGAAATACTGGAATACATTCTGAGTCCTTGGGTTTGTCCACACTGAAGTCAGAAGTTTAAAAGGTCTTAGTGATGGACTTAACTGAAAATAGATAACACCCCATCTTCAGCAAAAACATCAAAAACCAAATATTTTCATCTTGTCAAAGAGATAGAGAACTGAACTTTGTTTAGGGCTTTTTGGAACATAAACGTCATCTCTTTCCATTAACAGATGGGTGAACTGAATAGCATTTGAAACAATAATAGTCTCTGCAAGCAAAGATAAAGTATCTTCATGTAAAAAAATTTTATGCTTAAGTATTTTTAGAATCATAATATAATTTTCAGTTGTCAGTGGGTTTTTTAGATTGACTCTGAAAAGAAAGCTGGTTTAGTACTAAGGAATAAGAGGTGTATTTATTAAAGCAGCTTCCAAGGATCAAATTTTAAAGTGATAATTACCAGAAAAGACCCAGAAAGTAATTCCTCTAGGGGATTTTAAAGAGGATGGGAATACATAAACATCTAGATTCCTGAAAATCTTCAAAAGCTGATAGTAAAAGTTGGGAAATAAATTAACATGGATGAATGGCAGAGGGGGGAGAGAGAGAAAGGAAGCCAAAAGAGCAATAAGCAAAAGCTTTAATAAAAATGTTGTTCTGTATACTTACACAGCAAAAATGAACTAGTGGAAGAATATATTCTCCACTCAAAAACCTATAAGATCTAGTAAAAAAAGGCATGTAACACATCAAAAGGGACAAGTAGAACTGTTCTCTTTACAGAATGGTCTGTAGGATAAGTGACATATATGTATAAATCTCAGAAAAACAGAAGATGAATGTTCAATCTAAGTACAAAGTTGTCTAATTGAGGCATTAAACAAGACACACGAACAATTCTTATTTTTTTCACTACCACGGAATTACCTGGGTGACTTATTAACCTGCGCTTGCACAGGACTCAGCAGCAGAGATTGTTGTCGACTGTTTGCTCATTAAGGTGAAGGCTTTTCTAAACATATCCCCAGAGCTGATGCTGATGCCACTTACCCAGCAGTACAATTCATGGTGGAGGTGCTCACTGTCAGACTCAGCAATGTCTGAATTCCTGACTACGCCGAGCACACTGTTGGAAAATAGACGTAGAAACCCTGCGCGGCTGCTGCCAGTGATGTTCTTCCCCAGGCGGTGTTTGGAAAGGAGGGGCGAGGCGCAGGCAGCCTGCCCACAGGCAGCTGCCCGCAGGCAGCCCGGGGGGTGAGGGAGGCAGCTGGCACAGCCAGCATCTGGCTGCGGTTTGGTGCTACCTGCTCAGCACTGTTGGCCATGCTGGTGCCGGTACCGGCCTTTGTTGACTTGTTGCGAGGAGAGACAGGTCAGCTCCAAACTGGGGAATGTCCTGTCAGAGATGAATATTCTGCTGAACTGCTCAGAAGATACAGCGTAAAACACTGCAAAGGCAGGAAGTGTTGTTACTCACTGCATGCTCCTACTCCTTAGTGCATCTTTCGCCGCATTGGCTGCCCATAGCATAAAAAGGCTGTATAGGCTTATAGACTGCAAGCCACTATGGTTATTATTTGATAGCTACAGACATATGACTTCATTGCATGCATGCACAACTTTACTGGCTTGCTCCTAAAGCAGAGGAATCTCAGAGGCGATTTAAAGGAGCACTCTTTAGGCTCAAATCCTTAAAAGTACTGAGGTGTCTAAATTTACATTTCAGAGGGAGCAGCATACAGAGTGAAACATAAGAGTTAGTTCTTGGGCACTTAAACTGCAGCTGTGTGCGACGTAAGCACCAATTTCAGGAGAAAGATCTGAAATAAGCTCTTCCCACTCCAAAATGTGTCTCTGGCACCTCATATTTTGAATCAAAGAAACGATGTGCACCAAGGCACATCGCCTCTGTGCTGGCCTCCTCTCTGAGGATAACAGGGAACCAAAATTTCAGTAGTGTCAATTTTTGGTCTCTTTGCTTCTATTTGCCTGGTGCACTTCGTGTTTTGGGAGACTAGCAAAGTGGTAATGTTTTCATTTTATTTCCAGCAGCAGCATCCTTCCCATCCAACAGCTGCAGACCTAGCTTAAGGAGGAAGTGTTGTTCTGTGTAAATACCTCCTGGGGTGGTTTGTAAGCAGCAGTTGGCGACTCCAGACTCTGCATGGAAGGTCAAGGGTGAGCAGCGCTGTTCTTTTTGAGATGGTACACTATTCTTTTTCCTTAAAGAAGAAAAACATATGCCTAAAAAATTCTTTAATATGAGTAAAGCTATTCAAACTTACATATAGAGGACTAGGCTTAACTATTTAGTTGTTTTTTGCCAAAAAGGAATTCTGGCTGATCCAAGTTTACTACCTGGTTTAGCAAAGACAGAAAAGATTCACTTCCCCCATTTCTGTCCAGGCTCAGTGTTTGAATTCAGCAACAGAGACAATAGGATTGTTGGGTTGTGGTGACCAGGATTCAGATCCCTCCTCTGCATATGGGTATGTCAACACACAACTCTGGAAAGCTAAAGGTATAGGATATTCTGCATTGTTCCTGCTCACCATTGCACTGAGTATTCAAATGTGACATACTTACTAGAACAGTAATAGTGGTTTTGGGGCTGTTTACTTTCCATTCTGTACAGGCTTTTTCAAGATGAAAGATTAAGTTGTTTTATTTCAAAATTGTTGCAACAAAATATTTTTACTAATTTCAGTTTTTAGCTTCAACATCTTCTAGCTTATTGAACAAGGTTCATAAACCTGATGTGCAGACAGGTATTCTGAATACTTCACCAAATACTGGACGGCTATAGTAACCAGGCTCACTCCTGTAGCTTTTCAGTTCAGACAACATGAGGGAAGTCACTCTTCTGATGATAAACTGAAGCAGATGCTCAAAGCAGCTCCAGCGAACTTGCATTCTGATGAGAGGAGTGTTAGCACTTCTCTGCTTTCTGTGGGCACAGTATAGTATTTTCATACTATTAAAAAATATTCTGAATTGCTGATGTCATCACACAGATTTGAACGTGAGCTATGGTTTGATGAAAATGGGGTAAAGAATTGCTTTTCAGAGTTCGCTCAGGGAAGATTTATGGCAACAGGAGTGTTTCAGTAGCAGTGTGCTCACCAAGCAGAAAATAAAAAGGAATGTAGAAGATTTTTACCGTGAGTTTATTTTCGTTGCTTTTTTTTTTCTGGTTTGGGGTTAGTATCGCAAATCCTGCTACAACAGAAGATGTCATTAAATAATATTTCTGAGCTTGTCTTTTGTTTCCTATACTGATGCGTACTCATCATTTGGGTTGGGAAAGGTATGTGCCAGGCTAAAGCACGAAATGCCTGTGATTTCATGTGATCCATGCATCTGCAATTTATAGATGATCCTGGATTCCGTGGGTATGAGCTATAGGATGAAGCTTGAAAAGATGGTCCAACCAGTGCAGTCATCATATGCTCTTAAATAGGGCAGGTTTTAAATCCAGAAAAAATTGACAGCAGGTTTTAAATCCAGAAATTGTAGAGCCTAGTTCAATTAGAGGCAGATTTTGAAAAGTATTTAGAGACTTAAATTTATCCGGGCTTATGGTACCATTTGACAGCTGCCAGTGCAATTCACTCTCAAACATTTTGAAGGTCTATTGCATGCCAACAAAAATCATGAACCTCATCAAAGTTTTATGCCAAAGTTCTGCTTGAACAGTTAAGGTAAATGGGAACATGCATAAATGGGTTAATCAAATTTTCCTGCCAAACACAGACTCATTCATTCAAAATCCCTTTGTCAGACATTGACTTTATTACCAAAAAAAAAAAAAGGTTAAAATTATATGAAGCAGGCATGACACACCAGAAAAGTGCTGTACCACAATAAAATAAAATGATACTGTCAGCTCAAACCTTCTAAATTACAAGTATGGAAGAAAGTCTTCTGGACCATCCCTCCCCATAAAAACAGACAAAGATACCGATGAGCCAGGGGAACACGTCCTCCAAAAATGGACCTATTGAGCAGCTGAGCTGCTCACACTGTATTACAGTAGGAGGCAATGCCATGCAAGAGGTGAGTCAACTCTGACTCACAGGAGGATGCCAGCCAAGGGTGGCCACCTGAAGAAAAGAATGTCAAGTACCAAAGTGGTGCCTGGCCTTCAGCAGCTTAAACAAATTTTCATCACCAATAATCTAAATCATGTGTATCCCAGGTTGTCCCTACCTACGGCCATGAGCAGGCATGCTCCATATTCTGTTGTGTACCTCTGCTTTCCAGGTCTGGGGACCTGCTGGAGGGCACCAAACCTCCCTGTCTGGTTGCAGTTCTGGATTTCCTCCCAATGGGAACCCAGGGGTGTGGAGATGTTGTCTATATCCAAATCTTTTCTCCCTCTGCGCAGACAAGATATGGCCATGGAGCTTTCACAAAGACTGTGCTACAGACCAAAGAGTGGTTCTCACAATAGGGACTGCTTACATGTCCCCTGTTCAAATGCACGTGTTGAAAACACTCCAAAGGCTGAAGCAAGTGTTTAAATGACCTTGAACGCAAATGCTTCAGAAAAGATCTGGAAATGAGGCAGATTAACTGTATAAAGAACATCGAGAATCAAAGGAGATAGCAGCAGCTGATCTCCAAAGTTATTCAGAAAGAAAAAGGAAGGAAGTGTACTGTAACTGTACTGCAGATGAAGCCACAGCAGCTGCTGGAAAAGGAACTGACTGGACAAATAAACCCTTTACTAGACACTACATTGGTAAAATCCAAACAACTAGCCAAAAATTCAAGTTTTGTAGATTACTCCAGATAATAGTAGAACCTGATGTTTGAGTCAGGCATTTTCTGATTCTGATTGTTCTGCAAGCTTTTATTCATAAGAATGGACAAGGTCTTGTGTTCTTGGCCACTGCAATGATGGTTCCAGCTGCTGCAGATATTTTCCTCTTCTCAGCACAATTGTCCTTCTTGGCCAGGACCTGAAAAGACTTGCTGGCTCCTTCCCCATCCCACAATGCTGCCCTTACTGCCTTTTCAGGCTTCTTCTATGTAGTGGAAGCTCAGCTCAGCTCTGTCTCCCCCCACCATGCACCCACACATGCGGAGACACCTAGCTGCTTAGGACTACACTCAGCAAAGCATCTTGTTTTAAGTAGTTTGAAATTCCTGAACTGCCTTTGCCTTTCGCATAGAAATCAGTGATGGGTGATTGGAGAGTACTATTTACATGCTGACTTTGTGGGAAGAGTTTAATGACTTCTCATAATCACTTTAAATAAAGTGGTGATGCCCAGCAGCTTCAACAAGGTGTAACACAGACTGCAGTAGCAGATGCATCTGACCTTGTCTGAGACATAAGGGTATCTGATAGTGCAGAAACTCACTACTATTCAGCTATCTAAACATGCAGATAGGTATCAAGTGGGATTTACAAAAATGCTGGCACCTACATTACTTTATAAAGCTGCCCCTCAGGACCTGATTCAAAGCCGTTGTAGTAATGGAGAAATTACCATTGACTTCATTAGGATTCAGTTTAGATTAATGCTGTACACTCCTTTGCTGCCCTTTTGCTGTCTCCATTCCCGTGACTCAAATTGTTCCCTCATGGTATTGCAAAAAAAGGGTGGAAATGTTAACAGCAACGCATGGGAAGTTGAATACTGGCCCTCCTGGTTTTGACAGTGTCTGTTCAATACAAAAGGAAAAATATTGACTTTAAATATTAATAGAATAGTTCTATTAATATCTTTAAAAGATCACTATGTCTTTAAAACAATATCTAAACCAAAAGTGAAGTATTCCACCTTGTTTGAAGAGGAACAAATGTGTATGCCACCTACTTGCAAACATGGTGAAACTTCACTAACTGGAGTAGCCTGACTGAAGAACTGTCCCGTATTCCTGCAGTAAACATCATGTCCGTGGAAACCATGTGCAAGAATTTGATTTCTACATCATTGTAGAATACACAAAATCTGCCTTCAGTAAATCTCTTCCAATATATCAAAATATCTGACGACAAGCAGTTTCTGTCAATATCTTCTTCTCTAGCCATCCCAGGCACCAAACCAAACAAGTTAATAAAAACATGCACAGTATCAAGCTACCTGCAGAATAAATAAGGGGACACGGTTTTTTTAAGAGTATATGATTGGATACTTTCAGTGTTGGGAAGTGAAAGAAGGATTAAAGGGAAGTCTTACGCTTTGGATGGAATCAAAAACTAAGAAACAGGAACTAGTTATTTTACAATTTTGTAAAGTTGCAAAGAGAAGAAGGAAGATAAATTGAAAACATAAGTATAGTGGTGCACAATTGGTCTGCAAAGTTGAAGAGATGGTTTTGAATTTAAAAGAGCTTAGACCAGTGATTATTAAAGAGGAATACTGCATACAGAACTGCTCTGCTTCAGACCCGATGTCTGTCCCAAGCTCGTTGATATGGGCTGTTACCCACAGGGTAACTACCCTGACTGAAGAGCTATTAGCAGCATCATCTCTACTTGCAGACAGCGGAGAGGAACCGGCTGCAGAAAGGCTAATCTCAGGAATGGAGAACTTCCATTTGTGGACATGTCCCAGCACAGTGTGGGGAAGGCAGAGGCTCTCCAGAAGTGAGGGAGGGATCTCACTGATGGAAATAAGTAAGGTTGTCAGTCAGATAGGCTTCTTTTCCTTGGTCTCCCTCCACAGTTTTGAACATATGGACACCAAAGGTTTTCTATAGCTATGTGGGTCTTCTGGAAGTGCACTATCCCTAGCCAGTCAGTCTCTGATGCACGTAAGAAGCAGTGTGGGGGAATCAGCCAGGTCTATAGCAAACATGCTCAGCATGCATGTCACAACTGTGCAACAGCTCCAACATCACTGGGAAATGTCAGATTTCCTGCAGAAAACCTCAATAGTTGGTCGGCCCGTGAGCACTAAGCCTGATCCACCCCAGAAGTATTAGTCAGAAGGCACACATGCTGTGTGTGTTCAGGACACCCACTACAAGACTCTGCATGGTTGCCTTGGTTGCGAACGACACAGTAAAGACACATTACAGATGTTTGCAAACTGTGGGCTGTGAACAAGCTTAGCAGTTAGCCTTAGCTACCCATATTAAGACATAAAGCATGCAGCTGATATAGGATACATTTGTTAACACACAGATGTCTACAGTTGACCTTTTCATGAGTCCATTTGCAACTGGTAGAGACAAAAGGGCCCTTCCAAAGCGTATGTCATCTCCTTCTACAGTAGGCACTGGAATAAGGTAAGATGACTACAGCGGCTATGCTGCATACAGCAGCCCAACAGGCACGTGTCCGAAAATGGCAGCATAAAGCTTCAGCAAAATGGAAGTGTATGGCATTTCTGGGTTGTTGGGTTTTTTTTGAATGGCAGTCTGTAGGATTGAGAGTGGCCAATTAAAAATGTGTTAATAACTCCTTCCTGGCCAGGGGTGCCTCCAGCAGCTCCCACAAAACCATGACCACAGCACCTCAGGTGACTTTCGTGTGTTTCTTTGTGGGTGCAAACACTGCCTGTCTGCTCCCTGCACATGATGTGCCCAGCTGCTGGCTATGGCCATGCCCAGCTTCCAGACTCTTCCCTCTGGGTGCAGAAGGACCCACTTGTCCCCCTTTCCTCCAGGCCAGATCAAGACTCAGTGCTTTCTTGATCAGTCACCGCTGCCTCTTGGGTGTCCTACACAATGTGTGCGCTTGATTGACTGAAATAATGCAGAATATACAGTTACAAGATAGGAATTTTGGTTTTTTGGAATGAACAGGTGTAATGAAAACAGTTCCCTTTTAATTTAAGGGAACATGGATAATTTCCAGTAGGAAAGTTGCCTAAGGCTTGCAGTCGTTTACAAACCAACTCTAGATACAGTGCACTGAAGCTTCATTAGTTAACACAATAGAAATTGTAGCAATTTTGCTGTCTCTTAGAATCAGAGTGTGAAGCAGCTATGTGTAATTGTATAGTAGTCTTTAATTGTATAGCCGTCTGTAAGAGTTTCTGACTTAAATCAAGTAACTTCATGGGTTTAAAGTAGCTAAGATTTTCCCAGATGAGAGTGTATACTCAGTAGTTATGAAGACACAGTTCATCTTAGCTCCTTGGCAGATATTCAGATGCTATCAGAAAAATATATAAATACCATTATAAGAAAAGTTAAAATGTGACAGATATTTGAGATGCTTAAACTGTCCTGTATAATACATGTCTCCTTTCCGCATACAGTAATAAGACAGATCTGCCTGAAGCTTAATTTTTGAAGGGAAGAACTTCAGATGTTACTTATGGAGAAATCTCATTCAAGTTTAAATTTAAAATCTCTAACTCAGGAATGTTTTCAATAAACAAGAGGTTCTGTTCCAAACCTGCCACCAAAAAATGTTGTTTGTTGTAGCTGAGGTCTAATGCCTCCAGGTTATGAAATCCTTTAAATGCAAAAGAAGTGGTGAAAACCAATTTGTTAAGAAATATGTAAATATTATAGATTAAGTTAAAAGATTAATTCAGTGTCATTTAAAGCTTCATCAAGGACATTTGAAGACAAATTCAAACAAGCTGTACCCTCAAGAAATTTAAACTGATTTGCACAAATGAAGAAAATATTTTTAAGACCCAAATGCAAGACTTTAGGATATGATTGACAATGCTGATTTTCTGAATAGTACATTTGCTATTTTTCACCATCAGAATGTTAGTGATGCATGTGACTTGGGTTTCTACTTCCAGCTGTAAAGGTAATTGGTCAAGTTGCTTTTTTTCTCACACAGTTAAGAAAAATACAGTTTCCTTTTTCTACGGGAACATTTTATTTTCTTTGAGGGATAGGTCTGTGAGGTAATTAAATTCCTTGAAGACAGACATATCAGCTTGCCTAATAAAATTTGGATCAAGATCCAGGACATTTAGCTTTTTAAGGGTAAATAGAAGTTTATGTGTACTTTGTTCTGCTCATTGAAAACACCCTTTAACATATAACGACTTCAAAGATAACTTCCTCTAACTACAATGATTTTAGAGATGATAAGTGTTGAGAAAGGTTTCGATACTGGGAGCAGATTTGCTTTGAGTAATTGAAAGGTAAATTGTGCTCCTTCAGAGCAGACAAAGAGTGTGGAAGCTCTCCGGAGTCTATCACCTGCGTGAAGAAATCAGATGCAAAAGGGATGCAATTGCAGTTGCATCAGTTTCTGAAAGCAGACAACAGGGGAGTCAGAATTATGGTCTGCTTTGTTAAGGATGCATTTGAACAGGAGGGTTTCCAGAGCAAGGATCGAATGGAAAAGTATCATTGAGGCACTATGACTCTGGTCATGGTGCTATAGAGGTGTCGGCAGGGAGGATGGCACCCAGCTCAGGTTAATGCGGGACAGTGACAACACAGTCACATTGGTGAGAGTGGGACAGCCTCAGGTTCCATGGGAAGAGATTTTCCATAGGCATCACTAAAGCATCAATTCTAAGCCCCACCAGTTTCCTTCAACATTGTGGTGCTGAGAAAGTGTTATAATGGACAAGATGCTGCTGGACATGAGCCTTAGCCAGATAACAGTAGATGGAAGGCCTCTGGTTACTGTCTTCAGTAACCACTGCCATTAAAATGCAGTTCATTTAACTTCTTTAAACTTAAGAAAATTGCATTTAATCTATACAAAGGCTGGAGAGCCCTCCTGGTTAGAGTCCTTGGGCTTAATGTGCAAATTCCAGTCCAATATAAAAATCTGAAGGTTCTCAAAATTGCTAAAATCAGCTCGAGAAATCTCTTCAGTGCTCTCAAAATGTCATGATTTTAGGATGCTCTCTTTCTCTGGTCCTCCCAGGCCTCACATAAACTCAAAGCTTGCTGATGCTACTTTTCACATACTGAAATAAGGTATTAATCCTGTAGTAGACACCAAGGAGTATGCTCATAGTCTGTATTAAAGTGACCAAGGTGAAGACAGATTATGCTCTGGACGTTGACTTCAGGGCAAGCAAACACCTTCGCATGAATAAAACGTGTAGGAATCATTTGTATTAGCTATTGCAAACCTTCAAACCCTCTCCAGTAAATTAAGAGTTAGCCGGAAGGAAAAACTTTAGCGATGAAAAATGTTATGAAGTCCTCTACACTGATGATCCAAAAATTATTTACATTAACAGCCTGGATCACATGCAGCAACAAAGCTGAAATATAATGCAGTTTAGCATAGCTATTCCTATTCAACACTATCACGCACAATCATACAAATTAAAAATAACCCAAACCATTGTCATAACTAACAATAAAAGATAAAATATGGATTTATGCTGAAGGAGATAATTATTTACAACTAGTTATTTGTAGAAATAACAAACAGATTCTGGCAACTAATGCAGTGGTTCTGTTGCAGTGAGATGAAGGAGTGTGTCTGGATATGCTATATAAGGATGTTTTCTGCATTACTGTAAAATGACATGAAGCTGTTCCCTGGGTATGCTTTCATTTAATGCGTATGTATATGGATGCATATAAAATATCTCACACAGAATAATTTGCGTGAGCTGTTTTGTCATCTTAAATGAGGACAAAATGTAATGACTAAAGTGAATGTAGACATGTGAGATTAATGTTGAGTCAATTTGTTTACTCTGCAGAAAAATCCCCTGTAAAACAGGAAGTGCATGTGAGATGAGGAAAGAGATCAATAAAAAGTGTTACGAAAAATAAGAAGTAAAATCGTTATGTCCACTTGATGGGTGGGCAGGTACATGGTGATCAGCAGGCAGGCAAATGTAAGGATTCATCAAGAACTAACTGTCTCAACAGCACTCTTCCTCAGGAACAGAAATATATCAAATTCAGATTCCAGTCATGCTCCAGTTTGTCTTGTTTCATTCTGTCAATATGCATTTTCCATTCAGTTACACTACAAGATGTTTTCCAACTCTGTCCGTGAAAAATAACTTCATCGTATTATTAAGGCGCAACAGCTACTGTGCTCTGCTGTAGGCCTGACAACATACTGGGAGAGAGAGACAATAAGAGAGAGAGGGAGAGGGAGAGAAGGCGAGAGAAGTTATTGGAAATTCTTTTAGTTATCAGGAATTTATGAACAGGAGTTAATATAATTTTAGACTATTTTTTACCCCAGCACATCATGCAGTATAAACCAAATCCAGCAAATAACAGTTAATGACACACAGAGGAAGATGTGGAAGTGAGAGGGAAAGAACACAATAAATTTGCAAGTTAATGAGGTATTAAGTGCTCTTTGCATGATATGCTGATTAGTTCATCTTTCATTTAGGTGGTCTTTGGGTCTTCAGAATTTCCCTCGTCCTTCAGTCCCGCCACTGCTCCTGCTTCTTAAGCTTAAGCTGAGTGAAATGGCAACCCAACCTCCAGCCAAAGAGGACTAGCTAGGAGGACTGCCAAAGAGGCTCAGGCTCTGTTGTGCCAAGTTTGACTTTAAATGCCTGGCTGAGCCTTCTGCCCTGCAGCAGAATCAGAAAAGTCTGTGTAGACAGATATGAGAAAATTGTTGAGCCTGGTGGCCGAAACAGTGAGCTTTATTTTTCCCAGTGAAACAATATTAGATCCAAGAGAAACAACTACTTTCTCAGTATACATTAGTAAGTCACTCATTGCATGTAAAATTACTGATATAAGAAAATGTTTGAGAACAGTGCCAGACTCAGACCGTCAGTTAATTTTTTTTGTTCCTGAGGACAGATTACTAATTTGATAAAATACAATTATTTTGTGCTCTTAGGTTCCTCTTTCTTTAGAACTAGTTATATATTTAGCTTGCCTTAAAAGTTCTGTTTCTTGAGGTTTCTTTTTTCCTTTCAGTATGTAAACCATGTTCTTTCTTTCTGTGAGATTTATTAACTGATTTTGGTATGCTGTTGACAAAAATAAAGGAAACTAGGGTTGTTTGAAGAATCCTTCTTGTGGTCCATAACATTAAAAATGATTCTTTTTTTTTAAAAAAGATGAAGTTTTTTTGGATATACATGTATATACACATATATATACATACAAATGTATATATAAAACTGCTCTGTGATTAGCATCTTTGATCAAAGGACAGAGCCTCAGGAGGTCTTAGGTGCTGCAAAGCTGAGCTCCATCACTGTTACTCTTTCGAGAGGTGGTTGCTCCTCTTTCTCTGTCACCTGCAGAGCTGCCCTGCTGCTGGCAGGTGCGCTGGGACCAGGGTTAGAGCCAGAGAGGGTGCACATCACCCCACAGAGCCCATGCATAAGCACACGTACAGCCACATCGGTCTCAAGGAAATTCAAAACCAACAATGTCTGTAGTCCAGAAGATCAGCCTTTTGGCCAGTCATGTTCTATGGCTGGACCACACGTCAAAGCAGGGTTTCATTCACAGCCAGCCGTGGGAAGCTGAAGTAGAGTCTAGGAAGGAGCAGTACTAAGAGGGAATCTGTTGTCTTTGATTTGCTCCTTAAATGCATGTGGCAATAGTGGCTGAGAAGTATCTTGCAGACATTGTTCCTGGTCCTTAAGAATGTGTTTAGGAATCATTGTCCATGCTCATGTCATTATTCCTTTTCTTAATTGGAACAACAGGATGGAGGATAAGTACTACACAAATAAAGTCACGTCATAACTTATTCTTTATGTGCATCACTTACTCTGAGACATGTTTCACAGTGTTTACAAAACTTAGAGTTACCCTTCAAAGTGCAGCACGTCCCTCTCCCAGCCATCACTGAGCTGAGTTGACATGCCCATCTACAACCCACTGGCAGCACTCTCACCTTTCCCTTTCCAGACCCAGCTGATGTACACATCAAAACCAAAAACCAAGATGGTCACCCACATGAGGCACTTCACCTTTTCTCATGTCAGGTGCTAGAATGGGCCTCGTGTAGAATTACAGGGGATATCCAGGGTGAAACCACAGAAAATGTGGTACCAGCGATATCTCAAGGATGGAAGACAAACCCACTAGCTGCTGCTTCCTTTTTCACCACACTGGTGTCTGAATTTCCTGGAGTTAAGTATAGACTGTACATCACTTCCTCCTCTTCTCGCAGCAGCCCAAATTGCTGGTTGGCTTTCAAAGATGAATAGCCCAGCTTTGGGATTTTGATGAGCTGATGCCACTGCTGCATGAGGTAGGCTTTAGGGCGTAATAGCTTCTGTCACAGTGACACTGTGGAACATCTGAGAAGAACATGTGAGGTGAGAAACCACAGAGAATTATGGAAGGGCTTTGAGATTTTTTTTTTAAAGGAGCAAGGGTCAATACAGTTATTTTTTGGAATTTCTTGATTTTGCATCACGAATGGGAGTTCAAGATAGATAAACAAGAGCACAGCTCAGTAATTGAGTTTCTCCTAATACCAGAACTAAAAATAAGAAAAGTCGTAGTCCAAGGTAATTCAGCAACTGGGTTAAGAGATTTTATTATGAACAGAATTCAGCTGCAATGTTCAAGAGCATAATATTGTATGAATAGAATTCTTCCATATAGACTTGTGGATCTCAAATATTCTGGCTAAATGACGGGGAAGAATCATCTGCAAACAAGAAAACAAGAATATAAGGTAAAATGTCTCTTCTTTTACGTTTCAGGAATTTTTCCTTTGCTCTTGTACACTGAAAGTAATTTGACATTCAGGGATGTCAGTTAAAAATCAGATTTCAATGAAGTTCTTCAGTTAGCAAAGCAAAAGCATAAAAAAATTAGGGCAGGAAAAGAAGACATTCACAAAGAAGGTCCCATTGACAGTTTCTCTATTTAAATAAAAAGTACTACATCTATAGGAAAATACAAGACTGGGCATGTGTGTTTTTAAGCAACACATACTTCCAGAACCTCTCACTCTTGTCGAATCTTAATAAAATAGTGACAAAATATATGATGCCAGAGTTTCAGATATTACTGTGTGGAGTATGACATAGATAAGTCCAACATCTAAGCCAGGGAGACTGGAACTTGCCTTGTAAAATGAAAGAAAATATTCAGAAAAATATTTAGAAACTAAAAGCGGAAAACTTCAGTTTTACAAGCTTGCCAGGTTTTCCATAAGTATATAAATCTGTAGTCAGTCCTTCAATAACGCCATTGTTAGAAAAAGACTGAAACTTTATTTCCTCAAATGTTTCTGAATTTGTATTGTTGGCAAAGTTGGTTTTGATTTTGTGTGTGTTTCTCTTAAAAAAAACAAACTCATTTCCCTAGGTCTGCTTTTGCTCAGAATTTTAACATTAGCAGTATGTCTCGGTAACAATAAAAGAAGGAAAACAAAGTGCAGAGATAAAGCTATGGATTTAGATCAGTGGCTATTCTGATACCGCTTCTTTGGCTCAGGACTGTGTATCTTAAACAAAGATACTCTCCCACCCAAAACAAAAAACCAGCACAGTTGTTTACAGAAACTAGTAGGCTTCCTGCAGTCTCATACTTCACACACCAAATAAGAATCATGTCCACATTAGAATCATTCTATTCTCTGGCTGTACACATTTGAATCTCATTTGGCTATTTTCTAATAAATAATCCTGTGTATAAATAACCTCTAAGTCCTCATTAACCAAGGAAATCATGCAGGTTGCTTTTAAAAGTTGGGTATCCCGTTTTCCTGTTCAGTTTCATCAGCAGCAGGTGGACAGAGTAGAAACGATTTGACTTCTCTGTGCTTGATTTTCCCCACTTATACTCCAGGAAATAATGGTGGATTAATGTGTATGTCTTTTTCATTTAGACACACAATTTATCTTCCCAAATTAGAAGGCTAATATATAGCCATGTATACTTAATGAAATTGGGCTCCTCCAGAGGCAACTGAGAAGAATTACAACCTAAATGACCTGAATATCTTGTTCAGAGTAAATGGAGAAATTTGACCTGAGGCTGATTTTTTTTCAGATGAACAGCCTATCACAGATCTTCTTTCTTGGGCACATAGTTTCAGAACAAGATTGAAAAAATGAAAAGGCAGGGGTTATTCGGAAGACAAAAATACATCCACCATTTTGGATGGCCTATTGCCCCAAAATGTGATCTACTGTGGACCAAGGGCTCCTGAACTTCTCAGAGTTTTTTTTAACGATGCTGTTATGAAGTTCAGTTACAGAATATAATGCTTGCAACATTATTGCAGAATGAGGGCCTAAGCCAGCTAATGCTATGTTGAAATTCGACCTGCTCTGACCTCCAGAGTTCCCTTCTAACATAAATTATTCTCACAGGGAGACACCTGCAAGTTCCTCATATGTTGGTTCTTAAAAATAGGGTGTTTATAGTACTTCAGATATTTTAATGTCCACAGAAGATGATTATTCAAGTCTAACTTGCCACTAACTGCAAGGTAAGCCTAGAGCAACAGTCACCTTGCTTAACTGAAAGTATCCACAATGCAGACACCTACATCTGAGCTGGTCACCATGGGAACTCTTTACAGCTAATGGAGAGAAATTCTATTTTTGGGTTGTAATTACTTTGACCCGTCTTAAACCTCTGCGTTAGGATGAGATAAGTGATATTCATAAAATGCCTCTATGATCTCACCTCTGAAGGGACAATGATGCATAGACCTGTTAGTGCAGCTGTAGATGTCTACATCTGGGTTAGCTGAATGCCCTTACCTCCTCCTCCTCATTGACCTCACACCAGATCACAAGCTACCATTGTGAAACCCTGAGGTATAGAAACCTCAGGACTCTTCAGTATTTGGTAAATTCAGACACTGCTACACCAACCAGGCAAGCAAGTCCCAAGGTTAAAATCCTCATACAGTTAAAGCAACAAATTATTAATCAATAATAAATAACTCCTACCTTTTTGGTGGAGCTCCATTATAAAAAAAGATTCCAGGAGGAAGGGTGGCCATGCCTATTTAAGGCATGTCTTGGTTATAGACCTAACTAATCTAAAATAAAATTGTTTTTCCTGTTCCAGAAAGACTTAGATTGAGCTTGTGCCCACCAATTAAATGGTCTTAACTACTATGCATGAAATTACCTAAGAAAAGCCCCAAACCCAGTTGCTCTGTCAGTGCAGAGGTAATCTTCAGTCTGCAAAACACACATAGTCCAGGACAGTATGTGCCTCCCTTCTAGCATACCCTGCAGCATTCAGAGAGGAGGATGTAGGCCTGCCTCACCTAATTGGGCTGGTACCTCCTCATTGAAGCATGGTTACTAGCCCGGGGTGTCACAGAACACAGAAATGGGGTGAGGAGAGGGGCAGGCTAAAAAAAGAAATCTTGGCTTTTGAGTCTTCCTTGATCCCTCCTTATTCCTCTGGCTGTGTTTTTTGCAGGTTAACAGGAAGGGTTTTGTCACATGGAAACAGCTGTGGGCTCTTCTCCCGGTGACTGGTGATGCTGTCCCCAGCAGTGGACAGTGACATGACAGCAGATCACTCGTTTCCCACTGCAGAGCACAGCACCATTCACTGTCTCTTGTGGATACTCACAAAAGTGTTTTTGCAGTGTCCCTGGCCTTTCTGCAGTCTTGCACTGCAGCACTCATAAGCCCCTTACCACACCGTAAGCTCAGACTTCTGTATGTATACGCATTGCTACTCACGCCTTACCCGTCCTTTGGATGTTTCTTAATGGAAGAGGAGTAACTACTTCTACCCTCAACCTCGGAAAAGCCAGGTGATCTTGTATCCCTGCCCTATTCAATTAGGCTGAAAAAGAGGATCTGCTCTGGGTAAAATTGGTGTGAGGAGGAAGAGGGAGCTGGTATCAGAGTAAATGGGGGGCAGAGGTTCCTATTTCAAGCATTATCTTATGAAGAGAGTCATATTATAGCTCACATTATCATATTTAGAGATACAGGTTATTTACACTTACAAGCAGAACCATCAGAAAGATACATTATTAAAATACTTATTATTAAAATACAACCATTAAACTCTCAGTTCTTCAACCAGACACTCCTCTTTTTCTGACTTCTGTTCTTAATAAAAATGCTGTGACAAATTGGGAGGAAAAATCCTTGTTATCTCTAATATCATTATACGAATCTTGGTTTTCCTCTTGGTGTTTGTGTTCTTGTCTGTCCGGTTGCCTACAAATAAATCAAAAAAGGGGCTATTTAAAAAAGGGATCAGGCAGAACAGAGATCAAAGAATCATAGAATGGTTTGGGTTGGAAGGGACCATACAGGACACCAGGTTCCAAGCCCTCTGCCATTGGCAGGGGTACCCTCCACTAGACCAGGT